>NC_088178.1:25877189-26560106 GCF_028769735.1 Zonotrichia leucophrys gambelii
GTCACCGCGCTGTGAGGGGGATCTGTCCATGTCGCTGCGCTGTGAGGGGGATTTGTTGCTGTCACTGCACTGTGAGGGGGATCTGTCGGGGTCACTGTGCTGTGAGGGGGATCTGTCGCTGTCACCGCTCTGTGAGGGGGATCTGTCGCTGTCACCGCTCTGTGAGGGGGATCTGTCGCTGTCACTGCATTGTGAGGGGGATTTGCTCGGCCTGGAGCTCCCCAAGCAGGTGGCATGGCAGGACCCGAGGCTTCAGGGTGAGGTGTGGGAAGCGCCCTGCTGTCCCCAGCAGGGATGGGCACCAGGATTCAGGCTGGGCAGAGGAACTCGTCGGACCAGCCCAGGCAGTGCTGGATTCCGTCCCTGCACAGCCTCCGGGGGATGCAGGAGCAGAACTCGAAGTGCACGGAGATGCAGCTCCACCACTCCTGCCCACACGGGGGACAGGCAGCTGCTGGAAGGACAGAAAACAGGGAACTGAAATGCTTCTGCTGCACTGACCCTCTGCCTCCTCCCTTCCATGAGTCAAATCCTTTCATCCCCCTAGCAGAAAAGCTGCTGGTGACAACACTGTGACTGTGGGCCCACCAAAGCAGACACTGGCTTGGCGCTGTCACAGCCAGAGTGTGACATTGTAGTGACCTTCATGGCAGAGAGGCCATCCTGAGGGGGAACAACTAACTGTAATTTCCCCCCCCCCCTTTTTTTTTTTTGTCCAAAACCATGGGGGTAACTTAGGAACAAATCTGCTGCTCATATTAGCAAGACTCAGCTCCTGCACAGCTTGGAGACCCACCCATCTGCTGACCAGCTACCAGAGGCCAGTTTGAATGGTTACTACTAACAGCCACACATAGTGATGAAACTGCTCCACATCATCAGCAAGCCACAGAGAAAGAGCAATTTTTGGGACTGGGAGAAAAGCATTGAGCCTTTCCTCTCTCAGGTGCCGCCAGGCTTTGACACAGAAGCCTCGGCAGCCAGGGGACTGAGCCTGCAGGGCTCACGCTCACACCCCACCCCAGCTATTTTGTGTTTCAGTGGTGGGTGCCAGCCTGCAGGCATTTCCAGCAGCATCCACGAGCACCACACCTGTGGAAGCTGCTGCAATCCATCAGCAGAAAGACAGGAGCCAGCAGACAGACAGACTTACAGCTCCACGACTCATCAGAGCAGTCCCCGCAGTCGTTCATCCCATTACACCTCTGGTCAGCATAAACCCAGGATCTGGGGTTGCTGCAGTAGAAAACCAGATATCCTGGGAGGCTGTGGGGCAAGTCACCTGCAAGGGCACACACAGAGGACATGATAAACTCCCCCAGGCACACACACTGGCTAAAATGGGGATGGCAGGCACCAAAGGCTGCTGCCAGGACACTTCCCCTGCAGCATCAAACAAACATGAACAAATGGGGAAGTTCTGTGGTGGGACACAGGAAGTCTGCCCCAGGTTTCTGCTTTATTTAGTTTTTTTCCACAGGGTGACTGAACAATGAATTACCCATGTATGCATACAGTTTCACTGATGGAGGAAAACTACAACATGGTTTAAAAAAAAATCCTAGGAAGATCAGATGAGCTTGGAGTCTTTAAATCCTGGCATTGCTGCTAGGTTTTGGGCAGTGCCATCTCTCAGCATCTGCCCTACAAAGGCTCTACCAGGCCTATCTGCTTCTGTAGGCAGCCAGAAGCCCAGAGCAGGGTTAGAGGAACCCTGGGTGCTGTCTCACAGCTGGAAGATCAGTGCAGGGGGAATGTTCACAACAAAAGCACTCACCACAGAGCTGCTCCTGCTCATCCTCTCCGTTCCTGCAGTTGCTGACTCTGTCACAGACCCAGCTGGCAGGGACACAAGTCACTCTGTCGTCACACAGGAAGCCTGTCCTGTTATTAGGGGCTGTGCAGAGGCGGTTCACTGAGGGGAAAGCAAGAAAACCTTTATTTTCCAACATTTTTGTGATAAGAGGAATAGATCAAGGGGAGTAAAGGTGGGATTCTGAAATTAATTTTTTGTCCTGGAAATAACCAGGGGCCAGGATTAATTTCTGGTACGTTCATGGCAGAATCTGAAAACCCCACCAGCAGTCTTAAGTATGACAGTGCTATCCAGAGTTATCCCAGCCCTGTGGAGCAGGGAATGGCTGGTGGCCATTTGGGCTGAGCAAAGCTGGTACAGCTGTGCTCATGCAGCACCATTTCTGCCTCCCTTACCCACAAACCAACCCCTCTGGGGATACAACCTGGTGCCCGTGGCAGGAGTGCCAGGGCTGCCACCGCCGAGGCCACGGCGGCCGCGAGGACGAGCAGCGCCAGGGCAGAGATGCAGAGGCGCCTCTGTGTGCAGCCAGGGCGGGCACCACAGCCATGGCAGCACCCTGGGGAGGCAAGAGAGACAGTGAGGGGCTGAGGAAGGGTCTGGGGTGTTTCACAAGGGAACAGTGCAGGGACATGAGGCTGGTGTTTTGGGGTCTCTGCATGGGGGCTGCTGGGGGTTAGGGGTTGAGAGTTGAGTTTAAAGAGCCAAACTCCTCCATTAAACACCTCCTAGTGGGGAATTTTGCTGCTTGCAGTGTGGAAGAACCTGTGCTGCTGCTACAGAGCACTGGGGCGGAATGCACAAGCCCCACGTCTCCATGGAGCTCATCCTGTGGGCTCAGATGCAGGGGGATGAAGGTCAAACCCCTGTGGGACAGCAGGGACACTGAAACAGGGCAGGCTGGTGTGAGGCTGGGGAAGGTGCCCTCCCAGAGCCCATAACAAAACTCCCCAAGAGCTAAGATTTCATTTTACAGCACTTCAGGCTTTCTGCCCCAGCCAGGACTCACACCCCCATGGAATGAGGCTGGACTATCAGCACAGAATGGTGAGAAGGAACTGAAGAGCTGCCCTTCCCCTCCCTACCAACATCTCCAGGGCACAGCAACCTTCCAGGGCCTCCAGCTTGCAGAAAGTCAGGGACATAAATCAAACCAACTGCAGAAGCTAAAGGCCAAACCCACAATCACAGCAGACAATGGCAGCACAGGGAGAGCCATGCCAGGCACCCACCCTCACCTCAGCAACCTGCACCTGCAGCTCTGCCTTGAAACCTACAGGGTATTTCCCTCCATTCCTTCATATTCCCAGACCAATAGCAAAAAATATCAGTGTGGTCATCTCAGAAACAAGTAACCAGTCACTTAAGGCAATCCTGTCTGAATAATTGATTTTGGTACAGCTGAACTTAAAAATCTTTAATTAGAATTTTAAAGAGCTTTCAGGAACTGAAAGAGCTTTTAAGTTAGAATTTTTATTAGCTGTGCTATGTGTTTACTTAGTTGTTTTAGTGTTCAAACTCAAGGGAAGTGACAGCCTTTGCTCAACAGCAAAAGGATCCTGATTCCAGCAAGCTCCCCCTCTGTCATGCTCAAGCAGGAGCCAAACACAGATTTTAGCTCAGAAGAGAAATGGTGAATTGCAGCACGTCTGTGTCTACAAAACACCTCTGACTACAAAGCACAACAATTACAAACAGACTTGAGTATAAAATAATGGTGCTGATGAAATGTTGCAAGCTGAACTACAGGCTTGCTATTTGGTTCTCTTTGATCCCACCTCATCCTTCAGAGTATGGGCAAAATTTGCTGAAGTTTGGCTATTAAGACATAGGAAAGGCCACAGCAAGCTCATTGTGAGCCTGTGACAGATGAGGATCACCTATCATACAACTGTACATATGTCTGCCAGCTCCAGGCCAACACAGAACAGCTGAAGTTTATTAATTTTATAGTCTGGACATTTCCCTGCACAGACAAGAGGGAAAATCAGTCCAAACAGACCATAAATACTGGTTGTATTTTATATTACATTGATAGTTTCCATTGATTTATACTTTAATAATAGAACTCTGCATTTTGTTCATTACCTTTTTTTCCAGAGGACTCTGTTGAACCAAAAGTAGCTACATCACCGTTTCTCTGGAAGGAAAGGGATAAAAGGGATTTACAGAATCCCACAGCCACACAAACTTCACCTTTCTAGTTCTCACATCTTACCCAGGAATGCCTCATGTACCCCATTATTGTTACATATAAGTAAAAATTGCCTCGGTGCAAACATGGCCCACCTTTAATTCCCAAAACAATCAATCCTTTCCCTTTTTAAACCTTAATTACCCATTTGTAAAACAAACACCAACCAAGCCCAGTGCTTTATATCAACTCTTCTCTTTTGCATCAAGGTAAGGAGAAACAGCTCAAAATCTCAGAGAAACAACTCAAAATCTCAGAGAAAGCAGTGATAAAGAGGTCAGGCAAACAGCAGTGGCAAGAACACTTCAGGGAACAGCTGTATGTAGGATTTTTCTGAAGAACTGTACCTGGGGATGAGTTTTGTTCATGTTCCCAGAGCTCCAGGGACCACAGGGAGTTCTCTGCACCTGAGCACAGGTAAAGTTACCAGGATACAAACCCAACAGAGGCAGGAGAGCAAGGAGAGCACCTCACAGGCAGGAGGGACTGGCAGGGCAGTGCTGAGCCTCTGCTCCAGCCCCCAGCGAAAGCCAACAGCAAACTCTCTCATTCTTCTTGTCCTGAACGTGGTTTCGCAACAGGGCATTAGACAGCTCAGAGTAAACAGAGATTTAGGGAGCTGAGGCCCTGCTGCCAGGTTGGAAGACAAGCACTCACCTCTAGCTCATGCTGACTGCATTTATCCCCGTGCTGGTCATGGAAAACCCCTGCACAGTTAAAGCTTGAGGGAAATGAAAGTCTCATCTTCATGAAAGTCTCCTGTCTCCACACCTCCTTCCCAAGCCAGAGCTGTCCCACTGCCCTTGTGGCAGCACCAGCCCAGGCTCCTGCCAGATGATGGGCTCTCAGGAGAGCTGTGCAGGGTACAACCATCTGGAACAGCTTCCTGGCTTGGGCAATGAGCACAGGCACAGGAAATTCCCCAGGGTCCTTTTTGACTTGAGTGCTCGAATTTCCAGGCCTGCAGGAAGGCTTAGCAGCTCAGCCTGCAGCAACCATGAACTTACAAATACATTGGAGCCTTCTAAACTGACTGCAGGTCTTGGCACAGCTCCCACAGAGAGGAGTTTTACAGCTTCAAGGATGAAATCTCACGAGCAGGCAGCTTTTCTTGGGGGTAGTGAGGAGAAAAAGCATAAAGTTTTTGAGGAGCCTGGGTTATTCTTGCAAGAGGGTCCAGAGGACTCAAGTGCTTCCAAATTGTTGTCACCCCACAGGCCATAACTCCTCCCCAGGCAGGACAGTCCCACCAGGGCTGTGGAGGAGAGGCTGGCAGCCAGGCTGTCTCTGAGCTGGCACTGCCTTGAGCTGACTCAAAGCACCACATCATGCCTGACATGGAGGGACAACCACAGCTCCAACTTCCCTCTCCATCCCCCCAGTTATGCTGAGTTAACACACTCCTCATGGCCAGGGCATCCCCACCCTGTCCTCACAGACCAGCCACAATTAAACACAGCCTTGTAGGAGCTCCTCCTTCAGGACAGCAGCACCAATTTGTCCAAAACAGAAGCTTCTCACAGGAATACATCACTACTAAGGGTGGTGGTAGAAAACCCTCCTGTTTCAAGAAGGATCTTGGGTGAAAACATCCAATGCCAAGTAGCAAACAGTCTGCAAGTCTGGGCAGCTGCTGCAATGTGGAAAAATGTCAGACTAAGCACATCTTGAATTCTGGATCCCTTGCTCTTTAAAGAGGAAGTCTCAGTTTCTAATCAGACTTGATACAAGACTATTTTGAGCCTTCCTAAAGCTTATTAGGTGGTTGGGAGTTTGCTAAGAGCCCTGTGCAAGAGCCAGGTAAAGCAGGCCAGCTGTGCATACCCTGCAAAACAATCTACAGTGAAGAGTTTAAAACATGGAGTCAACCCACCCTTGGGGACAAATGTCTGTAAGAGATGTCCAGAGAGGGACAACAGAGCTGGGGAAGGCTCTGGAGCACAAGAGAGATAAGAAACACCTGAGGGAGCTGGGGGGGCTCAGCCTGGAGAAAAGGAGGCTCAGGAGGGAGCTTCTCACCCTCTGTAACTCCCTGAAAAGAGCTTGGAGCCAGGTGGGATCAGGCTCTTCTCCCAGTTAACAAGCAACAGGACAAGAGGAAACAGCCTCAAATTGCACCAGAGGAGGATTAGATTGGATACAGAAAAAAAAAAAAATCACTGGAAGAGTTGTCAGGCATTGGATCAGGCTGCCACTACCCCTAAAGCCATGTGGATGTGGCACTTGGGGACATGGGTTACTGGTGGCACTGCCAGTACTGGGGAAATGGTTGGACTCATTCTTGGAGGTCTTTTCCAAGCTAAGAATTTTGATTATTCTACAACCTGACATGTACCACCATCTGTTTGCTGCTCCAGGATTACCAAGCTCAGCTGTAGCCAACCAGGCAGTTGGATTTCAGAGCAGTTACCCCACATCAAAGGCTGCTTAGAGCTCAGAAAAAATGAGTTCATGGCAGCGATGGAAGAAAGAAAGATAAGCAAGCTCTTCTGAAGTATAAAAAATAATAAATAAAAAAATTCAAATAGCAGAAAAGCTGAAGAGGCCACAAATATCAGTGTATCCAGTATGATAGAAGGTTATTGTAAATTTTAGCACCTAAAAGCTCCCCAATTTTCCCCAAATGTACCTGGGCTATTTCTGCCAGCAGTGAATTGCACACACTTAAGAGGGTCACCTCATTTGTGTCCAGATGATTCCATTCTAAACCTGATACAGGTTCAGTTGAACACGTGCCTAAAGAGAATATAAAATGCTTTCCTCCTGCAATTTCAATAATTTAAGGCCCCTCATTTAAACAGTGGTTTTGAGCAGAGATCAAACCCAAATTGCAGCCTCTGAAAAGGGAGATGTCAGTAAGTCAAATATTTAACGAAAAATGAATAGGAAATGACATTTTGCAAAGCCAAATGCCAAGACAGCTTAAAGAGTCCATTTAGATTAGAAATCTTAAGAAACAGTTCAATTACTTGCTATTATCTGATTTTACTGAGGGAAGATCTTTTGACAAGTTTACAAGTACAACACTCACCAAATTCCTCAGGCTCTGGCTGGCTCTGGACACAGCAGTGCCAAGTGCCAGAGTGCCACAGGCACAGAGCTCTCTGTGACCCAAGAGCACATGGCTGAATCACTGCCTGCACTGCACAGATCACCCAGCTGAAATGCCATTAAACAGCAAACAAAAGACAAAACACCCAATGAAAGCACAAGTTGTTTGCTTAACTCGAGCCCAGGGCTGTAAGCAATGGAGTTTTGAAGAGAAAGTTTTGTGAAATCAAGTCATCAGCCAAACAGAGGTTGTACTGTCCACGCTGGAACAGGCACAGAGCCACGTGTGCACAGAGCTGCTCCCTCTGCAACCACGTGTAATGGTAAAGGAAAACATTTGAACAGACTTGCAAACATTTCCAGAAGCTATTCAGTTGGAAAAATGGGGATTGCTGCAGTCTCTTCTGGAAATCCCAACCAGCACAGTGCTAACTAAGATGGGCACTAATCCCTGAAGTAAAGGCAGCAGTGGCAGGGATTGCTGAGCAGGGCTGCACAGATCACACTGAGCTCTGGATCCCCAGCAGAGCAGGGCTGTGCTCTGCCTGCGCCAGCAGAAACAGAGCATCACTGACACAGGCAGCTCCTGTCCCTGCAGTGTCCCCAAACACCACCCTGCAAGGCCCCTGCAGTGACACCTACAGAGGGCAAGGCTGCTGGCACCCAGAGCTCTGGGCTGTGCCACTGAAGAGCTCAGCATCAAGAGGTACCTAGAATTGAAGAGCTGAGATTGCAGCTCCTGCAGCCTGATAGAAACCTGCTTAAAACAAACATCCTCCATGACCTGACAGCCCTGACAGGCGCTGCTGGGCTGGGCCCTGCACATTCCTGAAAGGCTCCATCAGCTGCACTCACACCATCACCTGCTCACAGACAAGGGAACGACCCCATAGCCAGGTTTAAGTGGGGGAATACATCACTGTATCCCCCAGAATCTCCACAGTTCTTCATTACATTTTTTTAAACCTTTGAGGGAATTCTGTCTAATCAACAAAAAAATGACAGTAAATTGAAGACTCTGCATTCTAGCCAGCATTCACTCAGACACCCTAAAATAAATCACCAACACCCCCAACCTGCCAACACTGTGGGAACCAGCATACAATAAGATCCACGAAAAATAGGTTAGATATGAGGGACATTGTTCATTGCTGCTGTGTTAGTGAATCACAGCAAAATCAGGTCACGTTGCCCATGAGAGGAAGGCTACAGACAGGCTCACACTGAGCCTGCTGTGGTCAATAATTAACCATAGCAAAAAGCTATATAGTCAACGTTTTCTATACAGTCAATTTTATTTGTCTGCTCTCATTTCTCAGGAATCAACTTGTTTCTGTAAATGAAGTTACAAGACCAGAATAGTTAATCAAGAACAGAAAGTAGAAGTTTTCAGAAAACACAGGTGCTAACTTTACAAGCAATTTAAGACTTAAAGGCTAAAGTTTGACAAAATAACTGACCATGTAATGTTCTGCATGTGAAGGGATATGTCTGTAAATTTTAACACATTTCCACCTTTCACAAGCTGAGTTCTAGCTTACAGTACTCACAAATGCTTTCCACCTTGAATATTGCCACACTGTAGAAAAAATATATTTCTATTTTTGAAGACAGGGTTGTTTGTGCATGGACATTAACAAGTACAAAAAAATTCAGCAGATAATTTTATAATATTTTCTCTTAACTACAACAGAAAGTGCAACACTAGAAAGGCATGTCCTGCCTACTTAAAATGTCTTATACCTTTACAAAGCTAACTCTGACTGTACACATTACATCCTAGAACACACAAGTAAGTTTGAAAGTGTCCTGGCAGAAGAATGGAAAGCATGCTTACAACTTCTGTAAGCAAAAAGACACAATAGCAAACACCAGTGAAAAGTGATTATATCTGGAAACAAACAAATTCATGTCTGAATGTCTGAATCTTCTCTACTAGCTGAAAACAAAATCCCATGACATTTGTTGATTTTGCAACTTTATTTGCATTTAAAGACTGGCTGCTAAGCTTCTCATCTGAAGAACCACCACAATCAATCAGGAGTTTCTAGCTCTGTTAGAATTAGTCTATGGGATCCAATGGATTTAAATTGCAGATTGATCCAGATTGACTTTTGTAGGAAGAGGTCCTGCTTCTTCATGTTCCTCAGTCTTGCATCTAACCAGAACAAGTGCAGAGGGTGGGTATCTGTTGAGTTTTTGCTCATTCATGTATTCCAAATCTCCATAGATGCTCAGCTTCTGAAACATTTAAACAAGGTACTTTAAGACAAAGACTCACCATACTGTGAATAAAATGAGTTTCATTATGCACCTGCATTCCAGGTTCTGATGGCTGCAGCTTTACAATACAAGGCTTTCTGTAACATCTGAAATTCAGGGCTGGAAACAGACTTGCATCCAGAAGAAATGTATGAAATCTGCCAGAACAAGGGCAGATAGAGTGCTTGTGTAACAGCTCCTTTGGTGTGCAATCACTGAGCCAGGACTGGGCATGGGAGAGTGCCGGCTCTCCTCCATGAGACTCATCCACATCACAATAACTCTGCTGTCACTGCTCTCACTACTGATCCTCCTGCACTAAACCCAGACTGGGTCTCCCCTACACCACCCTCAGAACAGCTTCCTTCCCAGGGAAATGACAATCAGCCTCCATTTGCTCAGAGCACCCTGAAGGCTGTTGAAAGTACAGCACTACAAACCAAAAGACATTGTATCTGAATAAGGCTCAGAGCCACAGGAATGAGCAAGAATGCTCAGCTATAAAACCATCATTTAAATAAAATTGGTTTGCCATTCACAGCCACAAAATAAGAAAACCTTCCTTAACTGAACTTCCCCCAAATATTTCTTCATCTCTGGACAGCTGTAACATAAAAGCAATATAATGAATAAATTCCAAATACTGTAGCTCTGAAATGCAGTACCTCAGATGGAACATACTGCTCTACAGCTGTAGCTACAGTTGCACAACAAATCCAGAGCAGCACCAGCACTGACAGGACGAGTGTAGTGGTTAAAATCCAACTGGAATTTCTGAAATGACAAGAATGTTGATAGATTTCATAGACTGAATACAAGACAATGGACCTCTAAAAAGTTTGGCTCATTTCTGACTGCCTTTCCTGCCAATTCATTAGTCTCAGGCCCTTCCAGCTACACAGCCCACTGCAGACTCCTGGGTACTCTAATGCCCATTTGATATTACAAAATACTTGCAGGGTTCTGTTATGGGGCCCTAAGAATCCTCCTGTTTACAGATTTAAAACCAGATTTTTCTGTTGTGCATCTGCAGAACTCACTGATCCTTCATGTGGGAACTTTTGACAAAAAAGTAAAAAAGCTTTAATAAATACATACTGAGTATTTTCAGCCTAGAAACAAGACATACCAGTGTGCTACATAACACAATCCCAAAACAAAGTGCTTTGCCTTAAAACACATTTAGAGCTAATGAACAGGCAAAACACAGTATTGATTAAACAGTTCCCAGAATACACTCAAAAAATAGTGCAGGAAATTATCAATATGTTCTTCACTTGAAATGGAAAGGAAAAATCAAAGTTGGCAGGACAGCATGCAGAAAACACGGGGCCAGCACAGCAAAGCAGCGCTAACGGTCAGATACAGAACTGTGATGCTGTGCATCCTGATCCTACAGACCTGGAAACCCTTGGAGACCTCCCAGCAGGGCTGCACACGCAGAGGAAAGGCCTGCACCCTCCCCAGGGGGCAGGGCCAGCTCAGGACATACGTACATGGACAGACACTTGAAGAAGCTGTCGCTGGCTCGCTCCTCGAAGAGCCCCCGGAAGGTCTGCGAGCTGCCTGCGCGTCCGTCTGCTGAGGCACAACAGCACAAACAGAGGGCACGGGAGCAAGGGGAGGCAAAACCCACACCCCACACACCCTGTCCCCACAGACACCATAAAGGGCAGGCTTAGAGCAGCCCCAGCTTGCAGGCTTCCATTTGAGCAGAGCTCAGTTTTTACCACCCTTTGCCAAGTGTACGCAGTGCGCTCTGCACAGTAAATAATTACATTGCAGCTTTCAGAAAATTTGCTTTCATATGCCACCTGCAACGTCATTTTTTAAATTTGCATGACAGGGAACATTTGCATTTACTCTTCCAAAGCACAAAAAACAACTTACAGGCTGTTTTACTCAGCGACAAGGCTCCTTTTGTATCTCCTCCAGTGTCCTGATCAAGCTGTGGAACATACTGCACTTCTGGCTTTGACTAAAACAAAATAAGGAGTTAGGAGATCCTGCTGGAAAGCTTTCACTGGTTTTGATAATTTTGATAATTTACATTTTCAGAACTAATACAGAAATTAAAAGAATGGCTCATGTCTTAAGGTTAAGTCTGAATTTTAAAATGGCCCCAGACGCAGTGAAATACTAGGAAAAACTAAACACTTTTGATGATGCTCTAGAGTTTTTTCTCTGGCTGGAAGAACCAGAGTTGAAATCAGCAGCCAGGACACCTTAACCTCAATGAAAAAAGGAAGCACCTGGAATATGACAATTTTGCCATCATCTGCTTGAAGGTAGAAAGTCCATGAGGATGTTATGAAGCTCTGAGCTGAGTCCATCATGTCACTCCAGAATGATCTCACCAGTGTCAGAGGAAAGAGGAGATGAATTCGTGGCATCAGGGACATTAACTGCAAGCACAACATTAACATTTTTTCCATTTGTTTTTATATGAAAAAGACAGAAGTTACATTCTTGCTCACCCCTCACCTCATGTCTAGATTTCAGTCCTTAGGAAGATTTATTTTCCATTTGAAGAAATTTTAAAAAGAGAAGACACACACTGAACAGAAACAAGTAGGTGGTATTTGAAAAACATGTCACCTACTTACTTGCTCTTGCCTTAACTCAGCAAATGGCAACTGGTTCTGGCATCCAAGATGGCAAGCATATTGTTCATCAGATTGGGAGTATGCTTCAGTACAGGCTGCAAGGGAGAAGTTCCCCAAATGAGATGATAAATTCTGCATTTTAGTTAAGAAAACATTCTCAGTATAAGTTGGATCAGAAACAAAGCAGCAGTTGACAATCCCATTTTGCAGGGGAAGATATGGCAATCCCAGGGTAGCATTTGCTCTGAGGTCTAATGACAGAATCAGAGCTTCAACAGAGCAGGGATTTGAAATCTGGCTGCAATCAGAGCAAATGATCACCAGTGTTACCCTGGCTGAGCTCAGGGATGCAAGCTCTCCTTGATCCTCCCACCACCACTACAGCTTTCTTCTACATATCACATAAAACATCAGAGAACAGAGATGGAATCCTAAAGAGAACAGAGGGACCATCAGTCCATTAAATCCCTTTGAGGGAACAGCAGAAGCCATGGTATCGCAGGAAAATCAAAGGAGCATTTCCTGCTAATACAGAAACTGCACTGAAAGTATTGTGGAATAATTTCTTATGAAAAATGAAGCTAACTCTTTGTTTTAGAGAGAGCAATTATTTATTGCTCACTAGAGATCATAAAGACCAAGAAATCTAAATTATTTGGAGAGAATAATTTAGTTTATTCTGCCCATGGACAAATCAGGCAGATGACACACAGGCACAGCTCTCCTGCACCATTCTGAAACTTATGTGGGCAGTGTCTCAGTAGTACCTTAACTAAAGAATCCAACCAAAAAGCAACACACAGGACAGGAGCTCTCCTGGTTTTCCAGAGGAACAAATGGCCCATCATAAGGACTAAGAAGCTGGCAGAAGCATGGCAGCAGCAGGTGAACATTTGAGTGCTCAGCTCATGGCACCTGAGCAGCCATTCCAGGCTACAACTGCCACCGAGTCAGTGTCTGCAGGCAGCACCAGAGCCAGAGCTGAGCAGAGCAGCCAAGATGGATCTGCCAAGCACAGAACACTCAGGGCACCCACCAGCAGATTACAGAACATAAGCCAGCAAAGACAACAGCAAGAAAGAAGAGTTAAACCAGAAATAAGCAACTGTTCCATTACCCTACATGTGCTCTATTGCCACATTACCCTCTTTATGGCACTCTGTGTGTGTGGTTTGACAACTACACTGACAGGCTGTGTCACAGCTACACAGTGTGACAGACTGGAGCATTAGCCCATTGCTGGAGTATTTGCTGCACTTTTGTAACACATTAGCATCTCTGCATGCCAGCCTTTCTGCTTCCCTACCTGAGCTGGCCACAAGCTCTCTTGCTTTCAGGAGCCACTGAGAGGACAAAAGCCTCCCCTGAGTGCTGGCCTGGCGCTTCATTGTATTGGTAGTAAATGTGGAGAGCTCCTGCCTTTCTTTTCTTAATAAAGCTGTGAATCAGCTTCCTCAATATTACTGGAACAAAGTTCTGCACAATTCCAAACCCACTATTAATTGGCTTGTATCACACACTATCCCTGGAGGGACATGGAGGGGTGGCACTTGGGGACATGGTGGGCTTGGCAGTGCTGGGGGAATGGTTGGACTTGATGACCTTCTCTCCAACTGAAATGATTCTATATTTCATCTTCACTGTTACATCTTTGCTCTAACACAGATAGCCTGAGAGAATTAGTAACCAGGACTTAAAGGCCTATTCCAAGCAAAACATGTACCTCATTCCCAAGGGGTAGCTGCAGGAAAAGCTCAGGATGTAGGTCAGACCACAAGTTACAAGGCACAGTGAGATCTGTGCTCTTGCTCCACTGAACAATTCACTTCCATATACAAATTTGTCAGGAATGGCAAATGGGACTGATTGTCACAGGGAATTATTAAAAGATAAGTGTTATTTGCCTGGATTTCCCCCCAGGCATTTTATGTTTTCTATGACAAACTGTTTACAGTAAAATGCACTATTTCTAATTTATTTACAGACACTGATGACACTGGAGAAATTCAGGAAAACAGCAACACTGAGGAGAAACTCACAGACGACAACCTTCCTATAGGATTTTTTTTGTATACCCTGTACATAGACTTCAAGAAGCTGTTAAACAAACCCAAAACAACTGCAAGAATGGCACCAGCTGAAGGGCAGCGTTTCAGACAGTGCAGCTGTGCCCGGGGGTGCTGCGGGCTCACCAGAGTCACACTCCTGCTTGGTGCGGTTCAGGTCGGCGCCGTCGTCCACGAACTGGCAGATGGAGAAGAGTCGGCAGCCGCGCTGGCAGGCGTACAGCTCCTCCTCCTGGGGAGCACAGGGACAGGCTTGCAAACCCCCAGGCCACGACAAATTGTCACAAAAAACCCTTATTTTTGTTGTTTGGTTGGGTGTTTTTGTCCTCCTTTCCCCAGCTCGATGTGGAGCGGGATGAGCTGCAATGAACCCAGCAGCACTAACAAGCCATGGATTTATCTGCAAACCTGGAGCACAAAATGCTGTTTTGGAACTCCAGACCCACAACCCATAAGCAAAATGAATGCTGTGTTTGAAATTAAGACAGTGCTGTAAAAGATGTATTGATGTTTAACCTCACAAAGAATAGGAAATCTCCATTCTCAGAACTTCAATGGTAAAACCCAGCAGGAAAGGACCAAAATCCTCTAATTTTGACAGGAATACAATGTATCTGAACCAATTATTGATTCTAATCAGAGCTACAACAGAACTATCAGAAAGAGATTATTCTCTCATGTCCTACACAACATCCTGGTTATCTGCCTACTGCCAACTCCACAAACACAAATGTTTATTTATTATATTGAACTGAAGGGCAGATACAGAAATCCTACACCCAGTATTTCTTCTGTCCACAGCCCCAGGGGGACGGATGTGAATAAAGCCTCGGTGACAGGAGTGTCCCACTGGCCACACCCTGCCACTGACCCATGAATCACAACTTCAAACCACTCAAACTGCACAGGTGCCAAACGGGCTCTGAATTAACTTAACAACAACCAAACACACCACACCTCTTGTACAACCTGTTGTAAATGACCTGGCCATTGTAACTGAAACATGAGTTCATCAGCTTTAAAGGCACAAGAGTAGAAAATTATATATAAACTAAAACTCAAATCTAACACTGACAAGGTGGGTGGTACTGGAGCAGAAAACATTTTGTAATTTGATATTCAGATAAATGAGCTGTACAGATATATTTCCATCACAGTCTCAATGAAGTTTGGCTTCTTTTCCACTCACAACTAAAACAAATTTCTCTCAATTCCACCAGCAGTTTTGTGACAAACAGAACAAACACTAAATGTAAAAGATGTGACTGTATTAGTGAACAGCTCCAACAACACATGACAAAACTCTCATTCAAAAAGCAAAGTAGCAAAATTCAAAAGTGCAATACACCAAAACAAGCTGTGTAAATTTACTCATATTCCACCCAACTCCTTGTTACTTTCCAGCTACAAAATCCACCTGAATTCCATGGGGAAGCAGACAAAGCCCTGTTACCTGATCCTGGCACTGCTCCACCTGCCTGCTGCCTTCCTGTGAAATCCCAAACACGGGGTAAGAGTTCCACCTGCCACACAGGTGCAGCTGACAATGAAGTTTATTGCCAACAAAGAACAAGGAAATATGAGATTTGTGATCTCAGATTTTCCAAATTTAAGCCCATAGTTCAAAGGCATGCAAGCATGAACCAACAGCAAACGCTGGGGGATGACATTAAATTCCTATCAGACACAATTTCAGTGTTTTATCATGAGATAAAAAATTCCCATGAAGGCTCTGACGAGCTACTTGTTTGTCATCGTTTATACTTCACCCTTCAGGCACCCTGACTCAGGATATCTGCCCTGCCACGAACACAGCACTGCCCAAAATATGGAGCAGCCCAAGCCAAATTACAGCTGCCTTTTTAAGAACAGGAAGAAAAAAAAAAGCAGCCAAACGCCCCAAACCCACAAAAGCCCCAGCTCTGACAAAGCTGGACTTTGACAACAGCGCTTCGCTGTCAAGCGGCAGCCCTCCCATCTATTTACATAAGGAAGTATGTGTTTTAGAGAAGAGACGGAGCTGCACGGGGAGAGGGGCAGAGGAAGGGCCGTGCCAGCCCGGGGGAGGCGGAGGGGAGCGGCGCAGGTGCGGGGAAGGGCCCGCCCGTACCTTGGGGTAGGTGTGCAGGGGGTAGGTCAGCTGGCAGGCGCGGTGACACGATGCCGTGTTGCCCAGCACGGAGTCGAAGGCCTCGGAGGAGGCGGCAGGGAGCTGTCCCGAGGCGGCTCCCGCCTGGATCACCAGGAACAGCGGCAGGAGCAGGAGGAGGACGGCGAGGCCTCCCCGCCGCACCGCCATCTTCGCTCCTCCGCACCGGCCGCCGGCAGCCTCTCGCGAGATGCGCCCCTCGCGGAGCTTGCTGGGAGGTGTAGTCCGCGCCGCGGGGCATCCCCGCCCATTCCATAGAGCCTCGCCCCCGGCGGAAACTACCGTGCGGAAAGGGCGAGGCGGCGGCACCGTCTTCTGCGCGAGGCCTGCTGGGAAATGTAGTCCGCACCGCGGGGTACCTCCAGCCATCCCATAGGGCCTCGCCCCTCGAGGGAACTACCGGGCGGAAATGGCGGGGCCGAGTTGGCGGCTTCCGTGAGGGAAGGCGGCAGGGTGAACATGGATCGGTTCGTGGTGCGCTGCCCCCGCGGCCCGCAGAGCCCCCGCCGGGCCGCGCCCGGGCCCCGCGCCTGCCGGCAGGTCACCATCGAGTCCCTCAAGGCAGGTTCCCGGCGGGAGGGAGCGGGGGCCCGGCCTGGCCCAGCCTCCCGCGGCACCGGCTGCGGCGCGGTTGGGGCGGCGGGGGAACGGCGGTGTGTGGGCAGCGGTTCTGCACCGCAATCTGTGCAGTGCTGCCGTGGGACCCGAACAGGGAGGTGGTTGTACAGGTGCAGAGGGCTCTGCTGCCTTGGAAGGGCTTCCGTGGGTTATAACGGTGTGGTGCGGGGTCGGGCTGGGCACACATTCGAGGACAGCCCGGTGACACCGCCAGCCCCAGTATTCCCAGCTGGCTCTCATCCCTTTCCAGCAAGGAAAACCCTTCCGTTCATTTCATGGATGTCGTGCATGAGACCTGCACGAGAGCTGAACCCCTCTTGGTCACCTGCTTGTGATACACAACAGCAAAACATTTGCTGTACCAAAAAGTTCACCGAGTGTGGCAAAAATCAAAAGAATGGTGCATAAAGCACTGCAGTTGTCTGACCACTGCTGGATAAGATGCTTCACACCCAAAATATGAGACTTGCACTGTTTGCAGTCTGCTCTGTCAAGGTCTGTGGCAAAACCAGTGAAAACACTGCAGCTATGCAGTGTATTCAGGTCTGCATTCACGTTCCCTAATGCTCTGTTTCTCACCTTGCTGGCATTGTTTTATTTCTATAGTCAATCTGAGCTGGATGTCAGGATAATCAGCCACCTCCCTCTTAATCCCTTTTCCTATTTAGAAACGTTTATGCAATGGATTCCTTAAATTCAGAACACTTCTAGGAGGAGTTTGCTGTTATGTGCCCAGAGTTTGGCAGACCCGGGTGAAAGCCTCTCACTTTGTTTGCTGGTTACTTCAGCCTTGATTGGCAGGAGTTTTCTAATTCCAAGCAAGTACCCATCATATATTCTGTGCCATGATCAATAATTCATGTATTGATAACAGCCCCATTAGCTGAGATGAAGGTTCCTTACTTATCATAACAATATTCCACTTTCATAAGGAGCTTTTCTCTTTCCCAGAGAGTTGTGGTTGTGGAAGACATAAAACGATGGAAGTCTATACTTGAGCTTCCTGGGCAACCCAAAGAGAACCTGATGGAAGCTTTGGAGGAGCTGAAGAAGAAGATACCTTCCAAGGAAGTGTTACTTTCCACTAAAATAGGTACATCTGGTCTATCTAAACTGTGAATATTAGGCTGTCTTGTGTCTGCTTGGCTTGTCAGTGCACTAGAGATTAGTCTGGAAGCTTTTTAAGAAATGAGGAAATTGCTGCCAATGAAATATTGTTGATATCAAGCCTGCAGTTTGCACAGCTTGTACAGAAGGAGTCAGCTGTCCTCTGATTCCTCCCAGGAAATACTGCATCCCCCCTTTTGTGGTCACAACTTTGAAGAGCTCTCCGTGGTAACTCTGTGGTTTATCCCTTCTCCTGCTGTCAGTGCTCATTTATCTGATTTGGCTGAATCCCCTGGAGGTGTGAGAAGATCTCAGAGTGGCCCAGAGCTGCTTCCTGCATGCTTAGACTGAGGAATCCCCAGCAGATGGGCAGCTCCATGCGAATGGCACAGCCCCATCCCTGCCTCTTCTCCGCAGGACCCGGGGGAGGGATAACGGTGACCACATGGTCCCTGCCTTTCCCCAACAGGGAGAGCATCCCGGCCTTTGTTTGCCCTCTGAGCAGCCGGATCTCTGTTCACAGAGCCCTGGAAAAGCAGCTGCAATCCGCCCCTTTCCCCATCCCTCTGATCTGTCATTCCATTTGCCGTGTTCAGCTTATTCAGGCTTTCCCCGGGATTTTCCCCAATGCCTGCCTGAACAGCGCCGGGCTGGCAGAGGCACTGAAGCCTAACAGTGACATCTCCTGGCCGACAGCGCTCCTGGCCAGGGAAAAACACCCTCTGGAAGCAGGAAGGTCCCTTTGTCACCTCGCGGGGGAAAGGCTCTTCTGCACTGCCAGGCCTTCTGGATGGGAAACATTCTGCTTGGAGCCGTCGTGGTGTTCCCGTGTTTAAATGCTACAGCATCACCAGCAACATCTGCTTCCCTAAAGGGTTCCCAGCTAAAAAACAGCACTTTTTATAGGCCAGGCTTAAAAACCTTCACCAGATCCAGGATCAGTGTAAACAGCTAGCATAGCCTGAGTTAAATAAGTTTGGCTCCACACCTGGGTGACTCGGGAAGGTGATTTTCTCAATTCCTTGCTAATTTCTCAAGCTCCATGCTTAAATCCTGGTCATTTTCTGTTTGTGTGTCAATGCTTTGGTTGTTTTGCTCAGAATGCCCTAGTTGAGAAGCTGTGTGGCTGCTTTGGCACTGTGATTTGACTGCTGCCAGCTGTGCTTTCCCCAGCTGCCGGTCCCACCCGAGCTGTTCCCTGTCCCAGGTCACACGGTGAACAAGATGCGCAAACACCCCGACCCAGAGGTGTCCAGCCTGGCCAAGGACATCTTCAGGGAGTGGAAGAGCTTCATCAAGGAGCACTCCAACAGGCCCTCCATCGAGGTCAGGAGTGATCCCAGGACTGAGGCCTTCAGGAAGAACGCTCAGAAGCTGCTCAGTGAAGCCCTGGAACTGGAGGTACAGCTCAGAGCCTGTGGCTCCAAAATTTCCTTCTTGTGGGGACAAGTGAAACCTTTTCCAGCCAAGCTGGTCCTGCCTGCTGAGTGGGGACAAGACCAGGTGATCTGTTCCTATTTTTAGGGATTCACAGCACATCCCTATTTATGAGTTACTTCATTTGCAAGGTAGATAATGGGTTTTGGTTGTTAACCAAGGGAACCTGCTAATTGTGAGTGCTGTCATTTCCATAACCTGTCAACAGATTACTTGTGTGGCCACTGCTGTTGGGCTGTACAAGGAGGAAATTAATAGAAGATGAAGCTTTTCCTACTAAACAGCTATGAAAGCAACAGAGGGACTTTTTGGGTGTTTCCTAATTAAATATTTATAAATTTAAATCTATAGCAAAAAGAGAGAGGCAAGGTTGACAGTATTTAAAGTGGTGATAAATACCAGATCCCTCAGGTATGTTTAACTAAATGAACAAGGCTCTGCTGTAAGGCTTAATAACTAGTTTGCTTGGTCTATGAAATGCCATAATAATTGTAATTTTCAATTTATTCATTAATTATCCTTTCAATGACAAGTCAAGTGATAAACATTCAAGAGTTTGAAAGTTGTTTGTTGGCTAGCTGTGAGAACAACCTCTCCAGCTTCCAGTCTGGGGCAGCACAGAAGGGTGGTTTGCTGTAGAAAGGCAGGAGCTCACCTTTGGTGAGTCAAGCTTAGTCCTTAGAAAGCACAGCTATGCATGGTGATTATAGTGGCAGTGAAGTCTAAATCTGTGGAACATAAAGATTCTGGTACCACCCTAAAAAGAGCAGAATTGGGTAAAGCAGGATTGCTTCTGAACAGGACTCACCTGAAGACACCTGCAGCCACCACACGTGCAAGCAGAGGTCACAGCAGTTGAATTGCTGATAAAGGCAGGGGAGCCACAGCTGCTGCTGACACCTGAGAGGTGTCAAAAGAGAGAAGGGAAGGTGGGACTGAGTGGAGCCAAGGGGTTTTTAGTGATGGGTGGCAAAACTTGTGTGGTGAAGGACTTGCAGGAATACCACTGAGCTCACTGGAATCTCCTGCATGCAATGCATGGAAGATTCCCCATCACACAAGGCAGAAGTGAATTTAAAAGCATTTCTTGAAGGGTGGGGGATTTCTTCCTAAACTGTGCTGAATTACAGGTTTTGGCACATGTTGAAGCAATAACTACATAATTAACATTTAGCAAATCCCTTTCTGCGTTCTTAATTACACCTCCTTCTAGAGACAGAGATCCCACATTTCCCTTTATAGCAGCAGGCAGAGTTGCCAAGTGTTTGGCATGTCTTAGAGTTGCTGTTGGAATCAAGTTTAAAATAGTATCCAAGGTACCTTATATCAGCCAGATCAAAAGTGAGCTTTATGGAGACACTACAGCATAGCTTATAATTGCAGCGAGCTTGATACCCAAAGCTTGTCACAGATTAGTTTCCTGTTGTGATGGCAAAGTACTGCCACCCAGCTGGAGGTGGGGATATGTTCCCTGCCACTGACCACGCTGCCTTGTCCCTTAATTGCTAGGGTGGAATTAAATTGCTCTTCCTGTTACACTTGTGATGGGAAGCAGATTTCCTTGAATCTAAGCTGATTAATGAAGAAACACTGAAAGGCACCAAACTCCAATTTCAATCAGCTGGCCTCCTTATTAAATGTAAAGATCTAATTTTATACTTTGCTGTTTTCAGATTGATCACCCACTGGCTGAAAATATTGAGCGCGAAGCTTTTCATCTCTGCTCCCGCCTCATTAGCGCTCCGTATCGCCGGGCCGTGCGAGCCCTTGTCTTCTCATTAAAGCACAGACCTGAGACCCGAGCAGCAGTCAAGGATGGCACACTCCCTGTCCCTGCCTTTGTGCAGAGCCACAAAAAGTGAGGAGTTGTGCTTGATCCCGAGGGAGGACTTGCTGTGCCTGCATCTCTGTGTAACTGGGAGCCCTTACTGGGTGATCCCCGGCACTGCTCCACAAACAGGAGAGAAAAAACCAGTGATGGAATGGGTGCTGTAACTCTGACTTGCTGGAAATCCATGTTGCAAGGGAAGTTTCTTGTACTCCTCTGTGTATTTTCCATCCTTGCTGACTCACCTGTTTCTCTCTCGTGCCCGTTTGTTGTAGCTCAGTTTAGCTCCATCCCTGGTGTGGATCTTCAGGTGTATTCAGCTGAATAACCCTTTTAAAGGAGCAGCTCTGTGCTCTGCTGGCTGGAAATACTGGTAATTATGGCTAATTGGTCCATGGGAAGAGATTCCTGGGGGATAATTGCAAACTCTAGTTAGCCCTAAATCAGCCACGTCTGCTGCAGCTGGGCCTGGCCTGTTTTGCCAAGGTGATTTTCCTTTGCTGCATTCCAGAGCTGGATGTAAAATGGATTTCAGTGACTTCCATCCTCTCAATCATTGTGATTTGGGGCATTTTCTAAAGCCCCAGGGTAAAGGTGCTGTTTAAAGCCTCTGCTGTTCAAGGAGCAGCTTGTTCAGCCTTCCAAACCTCACTCATGATGTAAACATGGTGCTTGTTTTTACTGTAATGTGAAAAAAAACTTGTCATGAATTATCTAAATAAAACTAAATACTCCTTTTAAAGGCTTTTTCTTCTCTAAAAGGAACATGGTTCAGAATGATTGCACGAACAAATTTAAGCAACAAACTGTTGTTTAAATTCTTTCTACTTACTGAAAATTGGAATTCTTGCCTCTATATTTGCTCTGATTTCTTTTGTACCACAAGTTGTCTTGTTCTCTATAAGCTGTTACCAAGGCTGTTCCAGGCATAGTGTTCATATTTTCACCTAAAAAATGACTGACTGTCACTACTTGGAGATGCTAGATACTTTTTTCATCTGTAGACCGTTAGCAGAAAACTTACTTGAGGTGTTGAACTCCATAAATTTAATTAGATAATTGCAGGTTCTCTTAAGAATATCTTAAACTCTGTTTTGTTTGCTTGGGCCAGTGCAAGACCAGTTTTGCCTGTGCACATTGAAGGTGTCCTCAAACAGCTGAACACAGAGGTCTCATTTGTGGGAAGTTGAGCTCAGGTGTGTTAGAGGCAGAAACTGGCAGATCTGTGTGTGCTGATGCTGTGGGTAATATTCAGTAACATGTAACACTTGTTGACCAGGCTGTAGCAAAAAATGGGAAAACCCTCAATTTCTTACAAGCAATCAGCTCAATTTCCCTGTTAAATAGCTTCAAACTGCACAGCTGTAATTGAATTTGTGTATCCTGGACCATCAGGAAGGGTTCAGGATCAATGAATGACACAGCTTTTGCATCAGAGCTGCAACACCAAGACCTGCAGGATTTATTTTCAGCTTCCTGTTCCTGGTGCCAGACCGTGTTTTCTCTATTTGGGTAATGTGAGAAGCAAAATCCCTGAAAATGAGGAACTTCTGGTCTAATGAGAGCCAGGCCAAAGAAGCTTCCCACACAGGTCAGATACAGTCTGGCTGTGCCAAATATTTTTAATTTAGAAAGTAACTGCATGGATGCAGAGTTGATGCACACAAGCAGAAACCTCTCCTATAAATTTCCTCTATGTAATGGTTGATATTTTTGCCAAGTTTGTTTCAAAGGAACCCAAGTGTAAAGCTCTGGGTGCAGTTCTTTTATCTTGATGTTAAAGCTGGCAGTAACATTTGGGCTGAGGAGTCACAGACTCAGCTTTGCAGAAGCTGACTGGAAGAACTGGAAAGAGTCTGGAGAGCTGGGCTCAAGACCCACAACAGGAGGAATTCAGGGAACCAGGGAAGGTTTTAAGGACAAAAACAGAAAGGAAGGTGGGGAAAGAAAACAAAAACAGAGATGGGAAAGCAACAGGCCAAAAAGGATTTCATTTCCCCAAAGGGTGATGCTGAATGTGACAACAGGATACTGGATACCTGGCACTAATGAAGTTTTTAATTAGTCTACCAAAACCAGATTCCCTCCATGGGGCAGCCTCACCTGCACACTGTGTTTGTTTATGCCTTGGGTTAGCTGCTGAATCAGTTTGCTGCTCCCTGGCTCTTCCTTCCCTCCCGTGGGTGATGCTGGCCACTCTTGATGCTGGGGAAACCCTTCTAGATTAAAAAGGGAGGATGAAAGGAATGAGCAGTGCCTCCCTTGTGCTTGATTTCTCTGGCATGGAGACTGAAATCCCTTTTAACTGGGGAAATGTTAAATGAGGGAAGCACCCAATCTAGAGAAAAGTTCTTATTTTTCCCCTTTTCCTTCCAGATTAAGCCTATGCCACAGATTTGTTTTCAGCAAAGGAGTACACAGATAAAGCTGGCAGAGACCTGCTGCACCCAGCAAGGAGAGGAGGGAAGCACCTTCTGGAGGTGTCACCTCCTGATCCCCCACCCCACTTGTGAGGAATGCAGGGTGGGCTCATGGAAAAGGGAATTAATTCCTGCCAGAGCTGACTTCTGCCCCTGGCTTTGAAGAGCAAATTTGGGAAGGCAGTAGGTGACAGCTTGCTCTGCTCCCCATCAGCAGGCACAGCTCAGGAGAGCTTTGTCCTGCTGCAAATTACTTGGGTGAAAGAAGATGGGAGTAGACAAGAACCTCCCTGTCCTTTGGAAGAGACAGAGCTCAGCAGCTCACCAGTTTTCATCTTTCAAGAGGCTCTTCAAAGGTTTCTTCACAAAGAACCCAAAGTTTTAGATCTCATTTGCTTCCCTGGCAGCCCTGTAATATGAAGGGTTGGCTAAACTGGCCCTGGATTAAAAGACTTGAAGGCAAGGAAATGCCACAGAAGCCACAGAAATCCTTGGAGCCCAAAGGATGCTCCAGGAACTTCCCTCCCAGGGTATGTTACGGAGCAGAAGTAGGAGGCTGGAGCAGTGGAGGGACAGAGGGAAGCAGAAAAGAAGAGCTAGAGGGAGGGAAACACATGAGGGAACTCCCCAGCCCAGTTCACCGCAACCGGCAAAACCTTGCTCCTCCATGCAGGGCATGGCAACATTCAAATGGCACCTCAGGAGGGGAAACTGAGGCACAAAGGAGCTCTGACATGTCAGAGTAAGCAAAAAAAAGGGAAGCCTACACAATTAATGATGCTCCAGTTCTTGTGCAGGCAGTCCCCTGTACAACATCCATGGTCTCTGTCAATTAAACTGGTCCTTGCTAATTATATATTATTATCTAGCAAGCAGTTATCTTGCTATAAAGGGTGCTCCTTTAATGGACAAACACTGTTCCTCTAGCACAGCCAGCCCCAATGGCAAGAAAAACACAAAAGCCAAAATAATTTCTGCTGTGGCCAATATTTTGCCTGAGCTGGAATGTTCACATTGCAAACACTGCATCCTGTCCCAGAGAGAGAGAAGAGGAGGGGGTGGAGAGCTGCAACATGCAGAGCCAGCCAGAGGGAGAAGGCAGGATCAAATCTGTGCCCCCAAAGCTCCACAAAGGCATGACTGTGAGCCCAAAATCCAGCTGTGAGCTCCCCACCCATCATGGAGCACTCAGCCTCCACACACCAAATCCCCACAAGCAGGGCCTCGCTGTCCCTGGGGCTGTGATGATCAGGAAACTGAGCTTAAAATAAGCTCGGAAAACAACTCCTGCTAAATGCTGTCATTGCATTTTTAATTGTCCATATGCTTGATCCATTATGTTTTCCCAGATGGCTGGGCTGCCTGACTACTGCCTCCTCATCTGTGCCACTGTGGCCAGGGTCTCCAAGGCAGGGACACCTTTGTTGCAGGCACTGTGTCACTGTGATCCTGACCTGGATCCCCAAGGCAGGGACACCCTCGAGGCAGGCTCTGTGTCACTGTGAGGTCTCCAGCTGTGAGCTCCATCCTTCCCAGCACAAAACCACAGCCACTGATCCATCCTGGGGAGCCATGACTGGCTCGATGGCAAAAGGTGCTCTCCTGGTCTTACACGCCAACCCTCAAGAAAAGCACCCTGAGGAGCTGCAAAGCTGCCCCTGCTCCAGCCCATGAACTGCCCTTGTGCTTGCCCAAGGGTTAGTCCCTGCTAAATTACCCAAAAGTGTTTGAGGAGAGGATGCAGGGAATGCACACCACCAGCACTCTCAGCCATGGGCTCAGCTCCAGCACTGGCTCCCTGGAAATCACAAGCACCCCATTCCCAGACTGAGATTAGAGTATAAAAACTGAAAAGACACAAATAACCCTCTGAGCAGAGCTGTGGGGGAAGGTCCACCCATGGAGGACCGTGGCTGTCACCACAGAAAACTTCCAGTGAACATTACATGGAATAAATTGCCTGGGAAGGGGTGGATCACAACACCCTGTGCTTGCTGGGCTCCCCAGTGGGATGCCCAGTCCTGCCCAGTGCCCAAGGTCTCTGGTGCCCATTTTGGGGCATTTCCACCATCAGTCTCTTGTCCAGTGCAGCAGCACAAAAGCATTCCCCCAGCAGCACCCCCTCACAGTGTTACACATCTTTTTGTAAATACAGAAAACACAGAGAGCATGGCTGAGATTTTTTGGATATTTTAGCACAGCTTCTCTCCAGTAGGAGCAATCTCCCCAGGGAAGGAGGGGAATGAACCAACTGATCCCCTGGGGGCTCTTGCAGTCCTGTTTTCTATGATCTACAATTTTCCAGCACTGGATTTGCAGGCAGACGTTCGCAGAGGGATAACAGAGGCTCTCCCTCCTGCACAACAGCCAAACCTTTGCTTTGGAGAGACAGAACTCCTGAAAGCAAAGCCAGGAAATGGGGAGGCTGCATCCACCCCGGCTCAGTGCAGCCATCGTGCTCTAAATAAATAATCAGCTGAGGCACGGGAGGAGCACTGCCCGTGCCCGCCGCTCCCCCGCCTGCTCGGGAGCACCGGGCAAACGCTGAGGAGGGAACTGAGGCCGAGTGTGAGGACCACAGGCATGGTGGAGAGAGGGTGGTGCATTCCTGGTATCTGTTTGCCTCTCATCTAAGCAGCTTTTGCATGAGAAGAAGGGGGTTTTTTTTAGGAAATTACCTGGGCAGTCCCCCTCCCCTGCTGGGCTCCATCCCCAGCCAGGGCAGTACATCAGGGAAGCCCTGGTTCAACAGGGGATGCCAGAGAGCAAATTCCCGCAGGGCAGGGAGACTGGATGCCTGAATCTAGTGGAGAGGCTGAGACGTGGTGGAGGAGGACTGGAGGCTGAGGAGGGCTGGTGTTTGGTGAGCACCAGAGGCTTCCCTTGCTCCAGGTGAGATGACTGGCTCGAGTGGCTCACTGCTGGTGGCAGATGTAGCTGTGAACGCCATCAGAAACAAGTGGGTCAAGGGCTTTTGGAGCCATTCAAGTTGCATTCACCACCCTGGATAACACCCTGCAGGCCTGGGGCTGCTGGGATCCCCTTGACTCAGGAGCACAGCTGCTCCCACAGCACCAGTCCTGCATCCACAGGGATGTGTGCAAGGGAGCACTTCACCCAGTGATGCTTGGGTGGCTGTGAACTGGAGCCAGAACTGGAAACCCTCCCTGGGGTGACCAGGTCCAGCTCCTGATTTGAGTGCAACACCAACAGCTGTCCAGAAAAGCCTTTTTCCCTGCAAATCACAGGGTTCTGGAGGCTCCAGCTGGGCAAGGAGTGCCTGTCCTGCAGGCGAGGGCTGGATGCTGCTGGGTGCTGTGGGCTCCCTGCCAGGCACCAGCAGCCGCAGTGCTCACCTGTTCCAGCACAATCTGGGCCACCAAGAAGGTTAATTATATCTTTAAGTTTCTTTCAGTTGTCAAATCTTGTAACTGTGGTCTCAAGCTGACAGTTCTGTACCCAGCAATTAACCGGCAGTGAGGCTCTGCAAGCAGCGGGGGAGGCTGGCCTTGTTTACCATCTCTGCACACAACAGGCTCTCAAAACATTCCCTTAATGGAGCTTCACAGTGCTGGCAAATATTTCCCTCGCAAATCTCGCATTTGCCGATGTGTTGCACCAACAAACGCCAAATCAATCCAGCTCTGGTAACGAAGGCTCCTCATTAGAGGCATGCGCAGCCCTGCGCCTTCTTCCCTCCCCAGACACTATTTCAGGGGTGGTGCAATCCAGGAGGAAAAGCTGCTCCATCATCATCATCATCATCCTGTTCCTTTGCTGCTGCTTCCTCTGATGCCCCGATGAACAGAGCTGTCCCAGAGGGAAGCAGGACATCAGTCAGGGCAGCCTTTCACCAATGGGACTCTCCTACAGACCCTGCTAAATGCTGGATTCAACAGCACCAGGGGTTTGCTGTGCCCTGAATGACCACACTGGGATACTTTAGGATCTCTCCCTGCACTGCAGTGTGTTTCACAAAGGCTGGAGGAGGAGGGGTGGCCTCTTTCCATAGCAAGATTTTACGTGGCTTTGACACACGCTGGCTCTGAGCCACAGGGATGAACACAGGCTGCTCTGTGACAGCCACCCCCTCTTTGATGCTGAAGGGCAATGTGCTTTGTGCTGGGGTGGCACAAGAGGCAGGCAGAGGTCACTCAGCCATCCATCAGGGCTCTTGGCGAGGATCTCCAGTTTTCTGGAGGGGCAGATGTTCACAGGACTCTTCTTTTCATGTTCTCAGGTGCTGAACTCACCTTCTGCAGGGACCATGAGTGGAGATCTGGTGTCACTGAGGTCCCAGCCCCTCCTGCCAAGGTTGTCTTTATAGGGTTACCAAAACCTCTGCACTCCAACATCTCCCCAGGCCATAGCAGGATTTGCCCATATTTTCACACTTCAGCAGTAATGCTGGTAGAGAGTTCACAGCTGTGGATACCTGGATTTGCTGGAAAGGAGGAAAACACAGAGGAGAAGAGGATTGTTCTCCTCCCCTCCAGCTGCTGGTGGCTGAGGCACTCAGGTGAGTCCTGCGAGAAGGTGAGACAACATGAGAAGATCAAACAAGGAGCTCCAGGGCACAGCAAATTCATCTCATCACATCACCCACAGACACCCAGAAACATCACCTGGGAGCACCTGCATGAGCTACATCTGTGTGTGCCAGGTGGAGATCCCTGTAACACAGCTCCACAGTCCCCCCAAGCACGGGCTGGGAGCAGGGAGAACATTTGTTGGGAATATAGCTGCATTTGGGGATGGTTTGTACCTCCAAGAATTCAGCTAGAAATAATTGACAGGAAGATTTGCAGCCATCGGCAAACAACGTTTCTTTCCTGAAAGCAGCAGCACTACAGGGAAAACAAATTGAAGCAGGTGTGGGAAGAGTTAGGGAGCACAAGAATTGCATTCCTGAGCCAAATGGACAGATTGAAACAGAGGAAAACAAATTGGGAAGGGAAACGGCTGCCTATTGCCCAGATTTTTCAGGCACTAAGAGAAGGTGGAGGTTGGGTTCAGGCTCAGTTTCAGGGCCTGGGAGCTGTGTTAGGGTTCAGCTTGGGGTGAGGGTGGATTTTGGGGTGCCTTTCTGCCCTGGGCATGAGTGGGACTGCAATCCCTGGAGTGTGGAAAGAGCATCCTAGAGAAGCACCAGCCCCACCACTGCGATGACCATGAGGAGCCCAGCCAGGATGCAGATGCTGATGAAGACGATGTCGCTGGTGTCCTGGCTCTTGATCTCACGGGCATCGACCGCTTCCCCCTCCCACTTCTGGGCATCCACCAGGTTTTCTGCCTGGCTGAGCCTGGATGGATCAGGGCCAGCAATAAGGGTCACTGAGGCTTCCTTCTTCTTTGGCTCACACTGCACCTCGTACTGGTGGATGTCCTCCTGGTCTCCCACTGAAAAATCAATGTAGAGGGTGCTGATGATGACAGACGTGTTGTTGCGTCTCTGCAAGACAAGGGACACGGCTAATCAGGGCTTGGTGCAGCTCCTGTTCACAGGGGTTTGGAGGGGCTGGCCAGGAATCAGGCCAGTATCTGCAGGGAAAATGTGAGAGGGACTGGGAATACCTCTCTGCAGCCAGCACAGGGCTAACCATTTACACAGCTTGCTGTAAAGGAAGGTTTGCTGATCACTTACCTGGGATTCAGTGCCACAGGTGTCAAACCTGGTGTGTATTTTAAAGTTCCTGCCAACCACCTGGGCTGCACAGGATGGGGTCCCCAGATAAATCCTATTCCTCTCCAGCTGGGCCAGGGACTGCACAGGGATCTGGATGTGGAAGTCTGTCCGGGTGCAGCTGACATTCATGGGCACAACTGTTGGGACAGAAAACAGGGTGCATGTGTAGGACTCATGGGGAGAGGGGGTTTCAGGAAAAAAGCCACCTCCAGAATGCAGAAAGCAATCAATATCAGTATTTTAGCCCTGTCCCATGCCAAGGGCAGACATGGATGGCTCCCAGGCGCTGCTCTGCTTTCCCAAGGCAGAGATCTCACCATCAACACTCCTGAACCCCATCCTCCTTCTAGGGTCTCCAAGTGACACACAAGTGCCATTACAGGCAACACCATCCTGCTGTCACTGCCACTCTCCAGCACTGCAAAGCCAGCAGGACATTTGAGTTGCTGCCCAGGACCAGACCACAAGAGCTTTGTGGATGGCTTGCCATGGGCACAGCACTCCCCTGCATCCTACAACACCCCTGCAAGAGACACTACATTGATGAAACAGAGGAGACATATCTTGGAGGGATCCCATGCATGCCCTGGAGTGAGGCAGCTCCATGGCTGCCACATGTCCCTCCTGAAAAGGTGAGGTGGGTTCATGGCCCTGGGGCATCTTCCTGGGGAATTGGCCTCTCTGGATGTGGAAAGCATCCACACAGGGAAAGAAGCAGGGAGGAAAAATACCCCCCTCTTTAAAGTGAATCCTTGCTCAGCATGAACTAACCACTCGGGCAATATGAATTATTGAATTATTCCAGCTCCCTCTGAATCTCAGCCTTATGAAACTGGGAAGATGCAATAAAATCAATACAAAAAAATAGTGTCACTTTGCTTCGCTTAGTGCATTATAAAACCATTAGAAGATTTACCAAATAACTAAAGTGCATTAGATCAGGAGGAGGAGAAAGTGGATCCTCTCTGCTGGCATGAAGGCTTTCATTTCAATGGCCATAAATCACACATGCCCCACCCAAGCCTTGCCTTTTGGTGGGCCTGAAAGGGAAAAACCTGCATGGCTGAAGGGCTGTGGGTGTGGATGCAGAGGCTGAGGTGCCCCTTTGCCTCTGTGGGCTCCTGAGGGAGCTGCTGGTGTGCCCAGTGGGAGCAGCTGCTCTCCTGGCAGTGCTGGCAGCTGGGTGTGACATGCAGGACATTAATCACAAGCAGATGCTGGAATCACTGGGCAAACACAGCCAGCAGGCTCAGCCCTGTGGAGGGAGGCTCAGTTTCACATCCAAGCCTTTGTCCTCCCCTAGCACGCATCTGGCAGGGTGTACCAGGGGATGCAGGAGCCTTGGGCACTTGTGAGATGTCACACCTCTGTTTGTCATGGGACATCCCCAACTCCTCAGCAGCACCCCAGCTATCTGTCTGCGGGCTGCTCCCTCTGGAGCAGTGACACCAGGATTTTCTCCCTGCACAGTGAAAAATCATCGAGAACAGGAGCAGACCTGCTGTGCACACTACAGCCCTACTAAATGTTCAGTACTACCTCTCCCCCTCCAGAGACTCGGGACAAAACTCTATCCCATCTCTAACTCCAAGAGCCACATACCTCCAAATCCTTTCTGCTGTGCTGGAAGTGAAGAACGATTTTGCAGCTGAGGAACAAAACCCAGGCCAGCCTCCCCAGTGCCTGTGCTGCCAGTCCAGCAGCCCTGCTCTGGCTCCAGCCTCTGGAAAGGCTGCCCCTGGCTGAATCATGCCTGACCCACGGGTCAGCTCGGATGTAATTATACTGAAATACAACAAACACCATAAATTTGCTGGTGTTTGAGGTGCAAAGGCTGGCAAACAGAGCAGGAAGGTCACCCACTGCTCCTCCCACCAGCTGCAGACATGCCAGACACGATGGCTGGGACACTGCAGGCCAGCAGCAGGGGTGTGCCAGGCAGGGCTGGCCAGGTGCATTTGGGAATGCTGTGCCCTGGGAGTCCTGCCTTCCCTGCAGGAGGAGACATGGTTCATGCCTGCCTGCTCAGCCATGTGCTGGCAAGGCTGGAACATCCAGGGGAGAGGGGAACAAAGCAGTGAAGCTTGAACTTGTCACCTGCTCTGGGGTTTTGGCCCATGAAAAACCCCCAGGTTATCTCTCCTCACACCCTGAGAGAGGAACAGGAACATAGCAGTGGCAGACACACAGGAATTTGAAGCTGGAAAGCATCTCCTGAATACTAAACAAAAGATGTGGCAGCTCGCTTGCCACGTCTCCCTCTGCCCCACCCCTAAGGAGCCACGGGCTCTGCTCCTGCAGACAGGAACCTTCACTGATGATCCTTCTGGAAACTACATGGTGTCAGGCACGTCCCAATGGAACCAGAGCACCCAAGTGGGACCTTACCTCCCACGTAGGAGATGGAGAAGCCCCTCTTGGCCGTGTTGCGGTCGGTGTGGAGGAGCAGGAGCAGCCGGTTGCTGCGGGAGGTGACGGGTGCCAGGCTCTCCCGCCCACACCAGCGGCCCAGCAGGGATCCACTCTCGGTGCCACCATCAAAGGCAGACAAGTGATCATAGTCACAGCCCCCCGTCAGGCTGCTCCGGCCCTCCAGCTCCATGTCCTGGAAGAAGACCTTGACCCGGTAGCCCGGGGGCAGCTGGATGATCCACTGGCACTTGAGATTGTTGGGGTAGAAGTTGGGGTACTGAGGGCTGGAGAAATTCCCTTTGATGGTGGTGAACACCTCCTGGCACTCACCTGCTCAGGGAAAAAGGGGAAAGGAAAAATCAAAAGCAAACCTGAAGCCTTCTTGTTCTATTGCTAAGGGATGCTCTGCCCTTCACCTCATTGTTCCCAGCACTGTATTTGGCCAATGGACAGCCATTTCCAGGGGGACGGAAAATCCTAAGGCAGTCAAAGTCCTACAGGAGTAACCCATATCCCCAGGGAATGGCATGAGCAAGGGTGACTCCTACGCAAGAGGGCAACCCAGGGCTTGGAATAGCCACATTACATTGTGTGGTGGTTTACACTTCATACCCTCACCTCATGGGTTCTCCCCAAAGAGATCCCACCCATGATCATTTCTTGCTGCTGTGGGAGGGGGAGAATCACCACCCCAACCCAGGGCCTGTCCCCACATCCTTCCCATTGCCCCACCACCCTGAGACCCCCAAACCTGAGTAGAAATGGGCCTTGAAGCCCCTGCCACCGATGTTGAAGTCCGACTTGAAGATGATGAGGAGGTGTGGGGTGGAGGAGACGGTGCGGGGTGGGCGGGCGCTGCCGCAGTAACGCCCCAGGCTGGGGGCAGTGACCGTGGGGCCATCAAAAAGGGCCACGTAGTCAAAGCCACAGCCTTGGCCCCCCTCCATCTGGAAGTCAGCGAACACCAGGGTGAGGGGGCCACCCCCGCTGGCGCCCCCGATGCTCCAGCGGCACTCGGCATCGTTGGGGTAACTCTCGGGGTAGCGCGGGCTGGTGATCTCCCCAGAGAGCCCCGTCAGCTGCCCACCGCAGGCGTCTGCAGGGAGGCAAGGGTGATGAGGGCAGTGGCAGAGCAGAGATGGATGGATGGATGGATGGATGGATGGATGGGTGCTCAGTGCCCACCACACCTCCCTGCTACCTTTCCTGTAGGCGGCGGCGAAGCCGTGCTTGGCCACGTGCCGGTCGGAGCGGAAGACCACAGCCATGACGTGCCAGGCGGAGGAGAAGGGTGGCGGAGGGCTGTGGCCACAGAAGGTGCCCAGGAGGTTGCCCCGGTCCCGGGCAGCCCCGTTGTAGACCTGGAGGTAGTCGTAGGCGCAGGTGTCGTGGTACTCCAGCTCGAAGTGGCTGAAGGAGAGCAGGACGGAGGAGCCCTCGGCCACCACAATGAGCCACGTGCACTCTGTCTCGTAGGGGTACAGCCCCGGGAAGTTGGGGCTGGAGAAATTGCCAGAGGGTGCTGAAAGTACTCCCCCACATTTGATGCCTGGGGGACACAGAAGGGAGTGTGATGTCCCCTTTCCAGGGGAAGACTAAAAGAATGGAGACAGGATGCACAACACCAGCTCCATCCCACCACCACCAGTATCCTGCAGAACTCCACTGGGCTTGTCCACCCACTCTCCTTGGAGGACATGTGTGCCCCCACCACCTCTCATTCCTCCCTTTTCCCCATGCTGCCCTGTGGGGGCTGCAGCAGGGCTCAGCTGTGCCCCTGAGCTTGTCCTGCCAGTGCCAGCACAGCATCCCCACCTGATTATGGCTGGGGAAAAGGAAGTTGGGAGTGAGTTTTAAAGGCTCAGTGGTACCAGGCTCGCTGGTGCCCCAGCTGCCCAGCCCTGCAGCTTAGTGCCTCCCACTGACCCCACTCCCTCCATATAAGGGTGGTATCAGAGAATTCGAGCTGGGAGAAGCAGGGGTGAAGGGCTCGATGTGCTGAACAATGAGTTATGCATGTAGGGATCGATTTCCTAATGAAATCTTTATACTGAGACATGGTTATTATAAAATAAGGCTGAGAGGGGCCGGCTGTCACCTGCCCCTGGGTCTGATTAGGGCTGGGGTGAAGAGGCTGATACAGGGGGAACATACATCATGTCTGGGAGGGATGCAGACCCTGCACAGCCCCCAGGAGACACGTGTGGGTTCCCAAACAAGGCTGGGCGCTCACTGCCATCAATCTGGGCCAAGTATATTGCAAATCAATAGTCAGCCTGTGCACATTGCTTTTCATCGTGCTCACTGGCACAGTGACCTCCCAGCAAGGGGGTCCTGGGATGTGTGGGATGCAGCACCATGAATGTTTCTGGCCAGATCTAAAATCACTTTGCTAATTACTGGGCATAGGCAGTGAAGTAATATGGGGCTGGTACTGTGAATAACATTGTTGAAATAAATACCCAAGGGGGGAGCCTGTGGGAGATGTGGGTAGCCACAGTGAAGATGGATGGATGGATGGATGGATGAAGGGCTGGGAGCCTTGAGGTGCTCTGGGAAGCCCAGGTGGGTGTATGTGGGGGATGAGCAGGCACCACAGGGCAGTGGTGTGGCCTCAGGAGCACCTGTACCAGTGCCAGGGAAAGGTTTTGATTTCTGGCTCAGCCCTTCTGTGAGAAAGGCCCTGCCATTTTGGGATGGGGGAGTGCTTGGGCCACCCTATTCCCTGAATTACTGTGTCATCTGCTAATCCTGCCCTGCATCCTGGGGGACCTTTTATCTGGGTAAGGTGAGAGATTTATTGCATGTTTGCCACATACACATACACGCATACATTCACATATAAATGTATGTGTGTATATAGATTTATATAGGCAAGTGCAGCTCCAGAAGCTAACAGACCCTTCACCAAAGCACCTGTACACCACAACAGCACAGCCCCTACCTGCAGTCCTCAATAAGGTAAGCATGAAGCAGAAACCCAAGCATGGAGCAATGTCCCACACTTGCTGCCACCACAACAGTGACTCCAGATCCCTGCTCCTTGTCCCTGGCCTGAGCCAGCCCCTCTCCCTGCAGGACAGCTGGATCCCACTCACACCCCAGAGGCACTGTGGCACTGCAAATGGCCCTCCCCTCCTCAGGAACCATGGGTGCCCATCCAGCCCACCAGGAGCTGGAACCAGGCTCTTACCTCTGCTGGGAGCATCCCCGAGAGCCCTGCAGAGCACGGCCAGCGCTGCCAGACAGCCCAGCCCTGTGCACCCCATCCTCCAGCAGGCAAATCTCCCCTCACCAGTGCCCGAGCATCCTTTTGGAGCTGTCTATCTGGGAGGAAAAAAAAACAAATAAAGAGAGAAATAAATAAAAAGCAGGAGGACCGTAGAATTAATAGCGGAATGAATAATTCATCGCTTGTTTGAATTAAGAGCAGCAAGGTAACTTGATCTATTCCTCCCTTCCTTCACTCAGTTTTAATGATCTGGATCAAATGTCCCAAGGATTTACACTATACCAGATACCTTGTCAATACACTATATTTAGAAGAGATATTAATGTTTCAGAAATGGTGTATAACGGCAATAAGTCTGGGCTGACAATATGCCCTTAAGGGGCTATGAAAATAATTTAGTTCGCCAGGCAAGCCGGCGAACCAAAATGGGAATTTCAGACTTACCGCGGAAAAGCATCTCAGGAATTAACATGATTTATACTGCGGCACCCACTGCACAAAGCCAGCTGGTGCTGAGGGCTACACAAACAGGGAGCAGGATGGAAAGGCAGCTGGCTGCCAGGTCAGCATCCCTGCAGCAGGAGTCCAGGCTCAGCGGGATGCTCAGCCCGGGAAAGCAGCAGTCGTGAGTACTAAAGATAGCAAATCCCACCTCCCCCGAGGAAGATTAGAGATGAATTGTGACTCATGGGCAAAAAACATCGATTATTATAGAACCTGCTAAGGCCTTGGAGAATTGCCACGTTCTTCCATGCTGGCTCACTTCTCGCCCGGGCTCTTGGATGCACTCAGCTGAAGGTAAGCAAGCCTTTGGGTTTGGTGGGAAAGATGTGCTCCTTGTGCTGTGCCACGTTAGCTGGAGAAACCCCAAACCCAACAGAGGCTCAGTTCCTTCCCTCCCGCCCAGGAGAGAAAAGACTTTCCTGCTGCCACAGCCCACACCCACATGAATGCCAGGAAACAAAATCCCACGAGGGCCTCCCAGCGTGAGGGACCTGTGCTGAAAAAGTCACCTTCAAAGCAGCAGGGAGAGAAGCAGTGAGTATCTCTAAATCTCAGGCAGGAGACAAGTTGCATTTATTAATTAAGCAATGAGGATCGATGCCCGAGACATTTCCTGTGGATTAATGATGGGCTGGGAGGAGCTGATGGCCTGAGGTGCAGCTAAAGACCATTAACACCCACTGGTCATGAATCCCCAGGAAATGCTCCATGCCAAGGTCGTTAAGTGCCTGCATATATTTATGGGGAATAACAACAACAATAATATTTGTACAGGCTCTCTCCCCTCTGCCCAGCCTTGCTGGAGCCATGCCGAGGGCTGCTGGGAGCTGTGGGACATCCCAGCCAGGAGCCCTCTATCCTGAGCCCAGCTTAGGGAATGTTGGGTTCTGTCCTGGGCATCGAGCACTGTGTCACCCCACCAGCACCAGGACTAAGCACAATGGAATGAGGAGGAGAAGGGCAGCTCCCCCTGTCCCTGGGCACCACGGGAAGATCCTGCCCCAGTGCAGGCTCTGGGAGATGCTGCAGTGCTGGCACATCTCCTGCTGACCTCCCAGGAACATTGCAGAGCTTAATTAGCTGCTTCCCTAATGGCTTGGAGAGGAGATCTGTCCTTGTCAACAAGTGTGGGCCCACACAGCAAAGATGCAGGTGAGGTCTGGCCATGGCACAGGGGCCTCTCCTGGCTATTTTCCATTGCCACAGCCCTGGTTCATCCAGGAGGAATGCCCAGCCCTCCCAGCCACCATCCCCTGGGCTCAGGAACAAAGTGCTCCCCGACTTCTGCATCACTGCACTATGGAGCAACATGTTTATCCTCATCACATCCATCCTGGCCAACACCCACTGTCTTCCACCCTTTCCACCACAGCCTCAGCACCGAAGCAGTGCCCAGGACCCCTGCACAGCTGCTCCTCTCCCTGCCCTGAGCTCTGCTCTGCATCAGCAATCCCCGGGAGATGGGGGCTGGCCATGCAGCACGGCAGCTGTGCCCCGCTCCCAGGGGACAGCATCCATCAACCACCGGCACATTCACCCCTCTCCTGACCCGGGGATGGCCATTCCAGGCTGGGCCCGAGCCCAGGCAACCCGGCTGTCAGCTGAGGAGTCGGCTGGGAGGGTGGAGGGAGGCAGGGGGAGAGTGGCATGCAGCAGGGAAGCAGAGGAGCCAGGCACGGTCAGGATGGAAGGTGCTCTGGATCAGCCCAGGGTACCCACAGGCACGGTGGGTGATTTCAAGGTGCGCCTCTGTTCCTCTGTGGGCAAATTTATAAATCATGAGTCAAAAAGGCATTTGATTCATTTAAACAGAAAGGATGTGATCAGGACTGTGAGACTTCAGAGAAGATCAAAGGTTTAAAAACGGTCCCCAGGAGAAACGAGAATTATTTAGGCAGGAAATAATGAGATGAAATTAAGAAGGTATTTAGGCTGCACATGAGGAAGAAAAAAGGAAGCGAAGCAAAGCCCCTCTGCCCTGCACAGTGCTGCACGGGTGGCAGGGGCTTCCTGGGGGCCAGAGATCAGGAGCATCCCACCAGCACCCCCCTGCCTGGCAGGAGAGGCAGGATGTGAGCCCCTGCCCTGGCTGGGCATCACCCACCCACCCGAGCTCATCCAGAGATGCCCCAGTCACCAACAGCACCGACACCATCTCCCCACCAAACTGCCACCACGGGGTGGATCTGGGCCTCCAGAGGGAAGGAAACCTCTCATCTTCCGCTGGTAAGGAATATTCTGCACCAGAGCCTTTCCACTCCACATCTTTCCCTGCGTTTGCAGGAATCCACGCCATCCTCTGAAAGGGGCTGTCCCCATGGGGGATGGTTGGGATGAGGGGACTCGTGTTAGAGCCAGCCTGAGAAACAACAAAAGGCGGGAGGGGGAAGGGAGAGAAGGGCAGAAAATAGAGAACAAAGTGCCTGCGGGCGGTTTAAAGGCTCCTTCGAGTTCCTGCTTCCAAGGACATCATCTCCCCCACGGAGAATGTCTCGCAAAGCCCCTGTCCCCTCGGGCGGGACATGCCCCGCTCCTCCCGCTCGGCCGCAGCCCGCCCTTGCAGGATGGCAACCCGCAGCACTCACAGCTTGCTCCGTCTCTCACCACCCTCCCTTTGAGCCACGAACAAAGACGGAGCTGCGCGGCAGAACGGCCGGACCAGCTGGGTAGGGTTTAAGCATCGTGGCCCATATGTGCTGAAATACCCAGACATATTGGGGTTGTGTTTAAAGGAACAGTCCCAGCTTTCACGCTGAAAGCCGGCGCTTTTCCAAGGCGAGCGTGAAGTTTTTTACCTTGGGCCTTTTGCAAAAAGGTGGGGTGTGGTTTTAGCAGAATCTCAAAAAGACATAATATTTAAAGCTAGAGGACTAGAAGCTTGGTTTTCAAATACTTAATATCTGACAAAGAAGGTTTTGTCCATATTCCTAGCTAAGGCCAGAGCAGGGAAAGCAACTGGAGAAAGCATCTCATTATTTTATCAGCCTGTGTACAAAGCATCTTCACTACACAGTGACTGAAGCACAGCATGGATTGGAGATGAGAGCTTGCCTTGGACTAACCATGGACAACTTGCCTGGATCTCCATGCCTTTAAAGCCAGAACCCCAGCTTGGGTTAGGAAAATGGCTTTCTTGTCAGCCCTTTCTCCGAGGAAGTTAACATGAAAGCTGCAGCTACACTTGATTAATTCCAGGCATTTGGTAACTGGAGACAAATCTCAGCAGTGCAAAGGGAACTTACACTCCCTCCCAAATGTGTGAATCAAGCCAGCACTTCAGTGCACGCTGTGTTTTTTGTGTAACAAACTACATTTCCTTTGTGCAAGGTGTAGTGTTAGACACAGGTACAAAAGAAGCATGAATGATAATGCAATAACCATCTGAGACAGCCTGGAAAACCCCAACACAGGGTGAACTGGGAATGAACAGAAAAACACAAGGTGTGCAGGACTGCTGTATTTCCAGGTGTAGATACTAAACACACCAGTCTGAAAAGATAAAACGGTGGATAGCACATACCTCAGAGGAAAAGAAGCAGCATTTTGGACTGAAAAAAAGAGGAGGAGGCCCAGGTGCCCAGGCTGGGTGCTGTGCCAGGCTGCCATCCCTGAGGGAGCTCCTTGACCCACAGGGAAGCACCCCAGCAGTCCCCATGCAGCTTTCCCTCCTCAGGTGGTGTTCCTGTGTGCTTAGGGAACCTCCTCAGGCACCTGAGAGACTCCTGTGACAACATCAAACAGCTGCTTATTTGTAAAGAGGTTCAATTTAATGAGCCAGGGTTATGATACAACACTTAGGGGACACGGAAAGCAAACAACCAACCTCCCTGACAGACAGCAGCTACCACCCAGCCAGGCTCTCCCAGATTCAGGACATGCTCTTTGTGTCCTGAGCATTTCCAGGTAGCATTTCTAGGGCTAAGCACAGGGTAGGTAACACAGGCTGTGCCAGGACAGGAGCTCAGCCTGCCTAGGCTCTCCCTGGACAGAATGTATCACTCCATCCTTATGGATACACTTCCCCTACATGGTTGGGATGGCTGTTTTCAGAGATCAGTGCCACCTTCTCTGTATTAATGTACAGTGGGCCAACTGAGGCACAGTGAGACTGAAGGGACTTGCCTGACATCAGCCTACACATGACAGAACCAAAGTGATCCTGACTCTGCTGTCCCCTTCACTTGGCAAGGATCCCTGAGGATTAGATCTCTCCTCTGGACACCTAACAGGGCACAACCCACTGCAGAGTAACACAGATTGCAAAGCAAGTCAGCAATCCTCACGTTACAGCAGAGCTGTGTGTGTGGATGCTTTTTAGTACCCCTCAGGAGATCTCTCTCTTAGAACTGCACTTGAAGACTTCCCTTAAAATTGCCATGCAGGTCCCTGAGGTGTGGGTGGCACACCATGTACCAGCCACTCTGGAATGGCACCTGATCCTTAAAACACCCCACAGTGAGGATCAACAAACAGGTGCTCCAAGGAGCTCAGTCTTCTGAGCAGGTCCTTTTGTGAAATATCTGCAAAGAAACAAGGACATCCAAGGCTCAGCCCAAGGTTCCTCAGGTCAGGAATGTACTGCTAAAACACAAAACAGGAATCTTCTTCAATTCCCGCAGCTTTCAAGTATCTACTCATATCTTCATTGAATGCAGAAGAGCCACAAATTAATACAAATGGCTTTCTCCTACAGGAATTCACTATTGTCTTCATCAAGTCCTCATTGAGATGACCGGTGTACGTGTTTTCCTGGTAGCTCCAAGGAAGTTTTTCCAGTGAAGTTTCCTGGAAAGGTAAAAGGTTTGCTGTGTGTGACACTAAAAAAGACAACATTGCTTAGAGCTCAATCTCTCCTCCCCTCAGAGTGGGGCACAGGATGATTTTCACCTTTCTGACACCATGTGGGTGACACTGACCCTTCTGTGAGCTGCATTCCTCTTCCCAAGCCCAGAGGAAATATTTCCCTGCCAGTCACTCTGAGGAGACTGAACAAAACCAGAGTGTAACTACCACAAATAAATGCTGCAGAACTTTTTCCACTGAGAACCATCTCCCAGGTTTCCTATTCCCAAATCCCAAGTCTGTTCCTCTCCACTGCCTCTCCCATTCCCAAGCCTCTTTCAGTCCCATCTCCCTTGACCAAAACTGAAAGAAGGCAGCTCTGCTCCAAAGCCAGCTCTGATCCCATGAGAAGTGCCAGCTCCTGTGGTGCTGGATCCAGCAGGGACTCCCCTGCTGCAATTAATCAGGAGCAGAAGGTGCTCAGATGTGGTGGTGACAGGCAGCACAATGAAATACAGACAGATACATAATCCCAAGAGGGAGGATGCATGAGCCAGCCTTGGACTACCACAAACCTGCTAAGAGAGGAGGGGCAGACAGTGTTGACAGGGGTCAGGTGGGCTTCGTGCCCTTCACTGATTGAATTTCAAGACCTCCTCATGCTCTTGAGACAGCAGCCAAAGAGTTTAAACACCCTGAAAAGGGTATTTAAGCCATGTCACCAGACACAATTATGGTTATGCTCCCACAGAGCAGCTGAGGGGGTGCCCAAGTCACCAGCACTTTTCCCTCTACCAAATCTCATCCTGCCGAGGCCACGTGTGGAACAGAATGTATGAGGCAGTTCCACTGTGAGAGATACAAGAAATGATTCATCTGAGGAACTAAAAATGCAATGGGATTCATTCCCTTAGCATAAATAATTCTTTCTATATCCTCCCAGCAATGAATCCTCATTTCTGACGGAAATAATTTTTAACCACCAAATCCATGCAGAACACAGGCAACTTTGGGACCAAATGGAAATGAAAATACTGCTCAAAATGTAAGACCATTGAGAGGTATGCCCTCATCCCATGAATGTGGCAGAAAAGTAATTTTACAGAGGGGGAGACAACTTTTAGAAGTTTAAAAATGGGTCAGCAAGGAAAAATAATTGCTGGGAAGTTGGTGCTAGCACACCAGAGGAGAGCTCCAGCCACGAGCCAAGAATGGAAGATAAGGACAGATTAAGGCACCGGTATTAGGAAGAAAGAAACAGCTTATTTGCTGTTTAGGTGCAACAACAACTGTCTGAAATGGGGGGGAATAAACAACAGTGGCTATGAAACAGCAGGTCCATCCCAACAGAACAGGGGGCAGAGAAGAACAGTGAGGGCCACTTCCCCAAAATTCTCCAGATGAGAAGTGGTAGCAGTGAGTACACGTAGCAGATTTAAGAACAGCAGCTACTGGATCATAAATTAGGCTGGATGACTGGGAAAGAATTAAGATCATGCTTATGGAAAAGTGGAGGAGGCAGAGGCTCATCCAGCACACAGAACCCTGACACAAACATGCTTCATATCCATTTAATTACCTGGCTTAGGACATAAAATATTCTAATATTCCAGTAGCGAGCCAAATCCTGCAGAAGAGGTTTTAAATAAATTTTGTCAAAGGTAGGGAAGCAGCCAACAAGAGTTACAAAGGTTTCATCCTCTTCATCATCTGTTATGGACTGGAGGATGGGAATCATTGGTGCAAGGCCCGTGCCAGAGGCCAGCATGAGGAGTTCTCCATGCTAAGAACAAAACAGAGAATTTGGAATGAGCTGTGGTGGCTGGAAATGGGTGTGCTCATGGTCAGTTCCTCTTGTTGCCACCCTGGTAAAGGATCTCTTGAGAAACAACATACAGAAGGTCATGAACTGGTAAATTCACATCCCAAAATGTATTTTTCTGCAAAGGATTACAGATAGCACTTAAAGAGTTTACATATCAAATCTAACAAAACTAGATTTTATCAAAATATAATAATTTATCTTAACTTTAGCCTTGATTTCAATTATTCATGTTTCAGTTTCAATTCTGCAGTACGCTTTGCTGACCCACTGTGTGCTTTCTTCCACTGGAAATGCTCCCTGGGTTTCTCTTGGTTGCTGCAAAGTAAAATCCTGAATGTCCTCTGGAGGGAAGAATGTGTCAGGAGGCAGGATACAATTGCTCTGCATAGAGCTTGGCCACTCAGATGTTACTTATTTTTGTTGGGGGAAACAAATAAAAAACCAACAAAAACAAATCCACCAAAAACCCCAGAAGGCTTTGGGATCCTAATGACCAGTGTTTCAAATTTGCTCCTCATTTGAAAGGTCAGAATTAAGTAACTGAGTTAGTGTGTGTGAGAAGCCTCCCCCTGAAACCAGATCTGCCTTTCCCTGCAGCCAGCCTGGTATTGGCAGGTGGGATCAGCGTTTGGGGAGCGACCTGACACCTCAACAGCCCCGGGAATACCCGGGAGAGGAGAGGATTAGCACCTCCCCTTCACCCTCCTCACTCACAGCACAGAGATGTGGGTCAAATCAGGCAAAAACCCATCCACACTCATTGCTGGTGCAAAGAAAGTTCCCTTTGTTAGGCACATCAGGAACTCCTAATGAAAGTGATGAACACAGAGCCTTGCTAATATTCTCCTGTCTCCCATCCACCTCCTCTTCCCTGTTAAATATTCTGCATTGCAAGAAAGTGCTCCGACTGACTGCTAATGCTGTCACACTGTACAGTAACCCAGGAAGTCTCTAAAATAATCATGAAAACAGTAATCAAATTGATGTCTTCCCTTCAGAGTATTGAACAAAGCTTGCTGCCACAGGCTGGAGCATCCTATGGCTCTTAGGAACTAACCTTGTTAGGTTGATATGGGAACCCTCCAAACGGCCCACGCCAAAAGACCACGTCTCCTCTTTTCCATGTTTTTATGTATTGTGACATTAGCCCAGCTTCATAGCACTAATAAAAAACATTGCACAAAAGAAAAGAATAATTATACTCTGTTGGAAAGTTTCCCAGCTTCAAGTCGATTATAAAGTTATCTACATTTAAACGAAAAGGGGACAAAAAACCATTTCGTGTATTTAAAAAAGAAAGAATGATCTGTTTGAAAAATAACTCAAAGTTATACCCAAAACAAAGACATTTAAATTAAATCATATTGGAACCACTCCAGCTTGACTATAATGTAAACACAAACCCCTCTGACGCAGCCTGAATTTCCAAAACTGGAAAAAGCTTATCAGAGTTCTTGCTTACAAAGCACACAGAGAAGAGTGTCTTGAATGCAAAGCACAGTGCAGGCCTTCAAGTGTTCTCCAAATCTCAGGGTATGGGGGTCTGGAAATGCCCTCTGGGTACTGTTAGTTATATAAACACTGCATAGCTCTTGCTTTGTTTCAGTCTGTCAGATGCTGCACTGATACAATTAGTGACCCAAAGTCAGGCTTCTCATTTGTAAAACTCTTTGTTTTCAGACCAGATCATCTGGATGCTGAGGGATGCCTCCACAGTTCCAAAAGAATATGTTAATGTTGGCCCCATGGAAGAAAAACACGAGCAAAAAACCTGCCTCACTTTCCACCAGGCACAAACAACATTCTCCAGGATTTGCCTGCAGGAATGCTGCTCTCACTCATGACTGGGGAGAAAGGCTCAGTGCTTGCTGGAAACTCAGAAGGGATGAGAAGCTGGGAAATGAAGGGCTTGTCCAAGCAGTCATGTTGCCATCCATGCCCTAAATGTGTGACCACTGGATGTTTTAAGAGAGAAATGTGAGCAAAAGAGCAGCCACAGTCTGGGATGTGGCTGGAGAACCAGGAGTGGCCCAAGGAGCAGGAGCTGAAAAGCCCAAAGCTGCAGCACACAATGGGTCTCACCAGGATAAGCCTGGGGAAGAGCAACACAAGCAGGGGTCAGAAGATGGGATGTGATACAAGCCCACACCAAAGAAGAGTATTTGGGGGTATTTCCTGCACAGGCATTGGAGAGAAGCCTGGCTCCACACCCCAGTGCCTTGGCTGGCCACCAAGCTGCACTGCAGGCAAACAAAATTGGTGAACCACAAAGCAGCTCAGAAAAAGGCAGTGAGGGAGCCCGTGCTTGTGCTTGCAAGCAGTGTTAGCTAAGAAAGAACACAGATGCTCCTCCCCTCCCAGCCTCTCTCTTAAACCTGAAATATTAACAAGTATTAGCACCAGTGGTTACATTCAAAAGGTAAATCACACACATGTCCAGGCTCTGAGTTACTGTCAGAATTCTTTTATGTTCAGAGGGCTCTGGGCAGGTGCTAAGTCTTGTGCAAAGAGTGTGCACTTGCTTCAGAGAAGCAAATTTTATACCTCCCTTCTTCAAACACATCCAGAAACCCAAGGCAAGAACAGAAAAGTTCACTTACTGCCTATTCCCCAAGGGCAGGGGTAATGGAAACTAAAACAATCCTTCTTTCACCAAAATTATTTTTTAAAAAATTGAAGTGAAAAGTGATTGAGTGGGTTTAAAATGAGTTTTTCTAAATAAAAAGGAAAAAAAATTATCTCCTGGGGGAAAAACTTCCACACCCCATTTTACATGGAGAGAAACCCTAACATTATAAAATCACTCAAAAAGAGGGTTATGCTCTGTAAATGGCAACTCCCTCACTCTTAACTGTAGTATCACAAATGCAATGCCATAATAACAGGAGACAGAAGGGTTTGAACAGTGCTTGGATTGCATAGTAATAATAATATACTACTTTCCAAAATTGCCTCAATAGTGTGAAATATACCACAACCTACAGAGTGAGTTATAAAAATGGCTGCTTTACACTGGGTGTTACCAACCTCTTTTGTCACTGCCAAAGAATAACTATAGCTCCTTTTGGGATGAAAGGTTCTATATAAAGGAAAGGTATCATTACAATCATTACTATTATTATTGAAATGCAAAACCTGTGAGTAATGAGCTGCTATACATGAAATTTCAGTCATCCTGTGAATGTATCCTATTAATGCAACTCAAATGCAACGTTTCTCTCCCCTACCACACGCCAATTGCCACAAGAATGGGGAAATGACCCTCCCACAGGTGTCCTAGAGAAGCTGTTCACTTTTCTAAAGAGCAGGGTTTGTGTTAGAACATACAATGCATAATAAACCCCAGAAACACAAAATCCTGCAAGACAGGCAGAGAACAAGTGGCCCTTCTCTGCAAGCCACCTGGGATACCCAGCACTCTGAATTTCACACCTGTACTGAAGTCTGTGTCTGCCCTGAGGAGTCCCTACTGACATATGGATGCAGTATTGGAAAAATGTTCTAGTCAGTATTTGCCACACAAAATAATAATTTATGAGCACCCTGAAGATTTACATGAGACAGATTTGTAGCCAAATCTCCTATAAAATCCTTTTGAACTCAACCAGCATTTTGTGGTTGACTCCATAAAGGTGAGGACATTTGTCCAAAATGGGCTCTGCCATCATTGTCCACCTCAAGAGATGCAGCCTGTGCCTATGGGACACCTGTGTCCCCTGTGGGCCACAAAGTCCCTCTCAGACTGCAGCTCCAGAGCCCTGTCTGCACACCAGGGGCAGCTGCCCACTGACAGAGGGGCGTCCTTAAAGTAAAATACAGAGGGGAGGATAAGGGCAAACATTTCCCAAAATCAGTGGTTCAGCTGGGCTGACAAATGGGTGCGATTTCAAAGGCAGCCTGAAAAAGCAAAATGAAAGGAGAGAAGTGGAATGGACACATCTTTCCATCCAGGGGCTCTCCCAGGGCTTCTGCTGCAGAGCATTTGTTTGTGTGTCAACTTATTCTGCTTTCAGTTTTGTGGCAAAAACTGCAATTTTTATCAGCAAAGCAAAAATGCTTCAAAACAACAGAGAAACAGTCCATGAGGGATTTGAGAGAGTCTCATGTGAAACACTGACAGCATGCTTGGTTCCTAAAGAAAACACCTTATACTCTCATCCATATTGTCCAGGCTTACTTACTTTAATTAGAACTTCAAAGTAACCTTCTGCATTCCTGGGGCTAATTGGAGTATAGGCTCTCTGGACCTCCAGACCATCCACCACTCCTCTGAAGAGAAGAGAAACAGGAAACTCCTGTGATTTGGGTCATTTGGGGGGCTCCTGCAGCTCTCTGGGAGACAGGTCCCCTGCCCAGTGGCCCAGCCTGTGCACAGATGCAAAACATTTCCCTTCCAGAGGCAGAAATGCAGGGGGAACAGAATGGCTAACAGCACCTTTTGTTTCCCAGTGGTGACCTCAGCTGTACCACATCCAGCTCCTGGACACACCCCTGAAAGGGATTTTGTAAGAACATGCACGAGTGGCAAAGGGGAGAGAAAACACTTAAGTTTGCTGTTCCTTTTGAGCTGGGGTCACTTTCTGCATCTAGTCAGCATCTGTAATCAAATAACAAAAGCCAAGGCACAGCCTTGACCTCGGGCCTTGTCAATACAGACTGTATTTTCCTGTAAGCCTTCCCTTTCCATGGAATTATCCACCCTGCTCCTTGCTGCTCACCACGGGCATTGAGTGAAGTGACCAAACCTTTTTGTGTGCAGTGTGATGAGCCAGGGCTGGAGGGAGGAGCGTGTGCTGTCAGCAGAGCCAGCTGCACACACCAGCCCTGAACGTACCAGGGACGTCAACAGATGCACATCAATGGCATCCTAACAGGACTTTCTCTATCTGGCAATGATCACCACAGATGGCTGAGAGACAGAAACTTTCCCCAAGTGGCCCCTTTCTGGCAAGCAGCAAACTACATAGGAGGGTTGTTTTGCTAGAAATCAGTCAGGCAGTGCCTGGGTACTGGGGTGCTCAGTTACCCCAAGATACAGGGCCTAAAATACCCAGCTCTGGGGCAAGTGCAGCTCATTGTCTTCATTCCAACACGCTGGAGTAAATATTCTGTTGTAACATCTATTCTTTTAGATCTTTCTTTCTGCAAATGTATTTTCTTAATCACACCTAGTTCTTTCTGAGCCACCAACGCAGGGATAATGCTGAAGAAAACCACAGCTTTTACCATAGAATTAGTAGAGGCAGCGAGCTCACGAGCTCTTTCATCTGTGTCATTGTGGAGGTACAGAAATCATGATTTGCCTGCTATGAAGCCTTTGTCTATTGACAAAACCCTACGTGTTAGGTTACATAATGCAGACTGTTTAACTAGCAGAGAGAACAATACCTTAACACGATATGTTGTCCTAAACTCAAGTGCAGGCTGCTATTTCCTGGTAATTCAAATTTGTACTGGTAGGTGTCCTCTGTCAGCTGCTCCACCGAGCTCACGCTGAATGCAGTGAATGTATCTGGATTCAGCTCTGAATTATTGCTCTGCAAGAACAACAATAAATAATTACTTGGTTAGATGGTGTCTTTTATTATTTCATTTTTTCTCTGGAAGCAAACGTGTGTGCTCATTTAGTGCCAGAGATACTCAGGACGTATATTAAACACTGAGGCCCGGCGCAAATTCCAGCTCTCTGCTGATTCATTATCATGTTCTGCAGCGTGCACTTTGGGATCTTGCATTTCTCCCCACCACCACCTTTTGAAATTACTTTTTTTTTAACACCTTACAGCAAGGTCATCCTATTATGACTCACTGCGATCATTTTCTCGTGTCTGGAAATAAACAGAAATAATTCTGCTAAAAGAGCCAAGCACTGCTTTGGGGGCAACTTTGCAACCGGCTGATGGCCACAGTGAACAGAAAATATTGTCAGTTGTTTCAGCTGATCTTTTTTGCTTGACCCAGCATAGTTAATCTAATGTAAAAGGGCACTGACAGGCTTTAAAATTACACTCTGAAGACAACTGCTCCACCACACACAAAGCAGTGTTTTCTCAGCATCAAAATACGAGTCTAAAAATCAGGCAGAGATGAGAAAGGTGAGGAAAACAAAGCTTCTCCGAGGAAACTCGGAGAGGAGAAGCTGCAGAGCCAGAGCTGTAATGCGACACCAGGGAGAACTCTACACTTGGAAAATCACATTACAGCAGGGAGAGAGTGGCCAAGGGGGAGGGAGAAGGCTGAGTTTGGGGAATTGCATTTACAGCCCTCTCTTAAGGCACCACTTGAATTTATCCCTGCATCCCTCACACACCACCACCACCCCACACTCGAACGAGTACGATCAAAGCACAGACTCCAGGATGCGATGAAGAGAAATCGACCTGCTCCTTCTTTCCCATGAGAAGGCTTTTGTCTTGCATTGCTTTGGCTCTCTCCCACTGTGCAAGCTCCTTCTCGTACACATCGTAGATGCAGGGCTTGCAGCCGCTGCTGCAGCACTGGGATGGAGAAGGTTCCTGGGGCCTCAGAGCCAGCCAGTCCTCCTCGCTGGCACCCTCCTTGTCACTCATTGCCTGCAAAACACAAGCCCTGCATCAAACCCAGCACGATGGAAAGCAGTGCGTGCTCATCAGCTGGGTGTTTTCAGAGGACAGAAAATCTCTCTTGAGCATCTTGTGTGTGTGTGTTAAACTGAAAACCTGGAGCTGATCTGTGTCTGCACACCCCATTTTTGTTTGAGTGCTCAATGCCTCTGCACAAACACCAGTCCTCGCAGCCCAGAGCAGAGCCTGAGCCCAGCCTCGGGCCCTCCTCCCCAGACAGGCTGCCCAGGCAATGCTACACCCTTTAATCCCGCTCGTTCCGCCGTGCTGATTTCCTACAATAGAGCCGCTTGGTCACCCGGAGCAGAAACATCTTAAAAATCTGCTGCTCGGCCCAGGAGAAAGGGTGACAAACCCAACCAGCAGGACAATGGGTAACAAACCCAGGCACCAGATGCGGCCTGAGTTCTGTGCGGCTTTGGGACGGGGGAGGGCGGCGAGCCGAGAGCAGCGCTCAGAGCCGAGAGACCTGAAGCAAACAGGGCAAAGTCTCAGGCAAACAACCACTGTGGTTATGGGCTTTGAATATACAGGTGGGGGACGCCAACAAGCACAGGATTTTATCCCTTGCTCCTGGTCTTCCCAATTAGTTTTACCCACTGAACACTCCTCAGATCAAAACCACGCTGCGGACATTGCGGGGCCCCTCCACCCTCACACACGGGCTGAGTGAAGGCTGCTCACAGCGCGCTCGTGTCCGCATCCCTTGGACACAAAGCGGGCCACAGGAAATTGTGAAGCCACGGGTGACGAAGCGGAGGAAGCGAACACTTAGCGCTTCCAGCAGTTTCACTGTCAAGGTCAATTAATTAACTAACCTTCACCCTTGTAACAGAAACACGCTCATTTCAAGGAGGGGGGGTGGGGAATGGAACAGAGAACCAAAGGCGACTGGCCCGGCTTCCTACCGCTCTGTCCGGGGACCTGGGGCACCCACGGGCTATGAACGGGAGGTAACCCCCATGGCCGGGGGTGAGGCCGAGACGCTCGGGCTCGGGGCTGCGCGGATTTACAGAGTTTCGAGCACTCACTGCACGCTCCCGGGGGCTCGGACAGGCCGGCCCGGGGCAGAGCGGACCCAGCCCCGGGACACCCGAGCTGGCCTCGCCGGCTCCCACCCAGGGGCAGTCTCTGAAGTGCCCCCCCGCCCCACAGGTGAGGAGGTGCCTCTCCCCGCCCACCTCTCCACTCACCAACCCAGCGCCTGCCCTCACCCGCCAGGCAATTTGCCGACCCTCCCTTACCGCGGGGCGCGCCTGCCCGCCATTGGCCGCCGCCGCCGTCAGTCACCGCGGGTGACGGTGGGGGACGAGACCTCCCAAAGATGGCGGCGGGCGGGCTCTGAGGCGGCCGCGGGAGGAGGAGGATGGCGGCGATGGCGGCGGGGCCGAAGGCGCTGAGGCGGGCGGGGGTGGCGGCTGCGGGGGTGGCGGCTGCGGCGGTGGCGACGCGGGGCCTCACCCGCGGCATCGTCACCCGCGCGGGGCGGCCCCGCCACCGCGCGCCGCTTCCACGCACGCCCTGGACCGTGCGCGGGCCGCCGCCGGAGGTGCTGGCGGAGATGGCGGAGCCGCGGCCGGTGCGGGAGCAGGTGGAGCTGGACACCATCACGTACGCGGAGCGGCTGCACTACGTGCCCGGCCTGGCCCGGCCGCGCTTCCCGCCCTGGGAGCGCGGCTGGCGCGACCCCTGGCACTCGCCGGGGCCGCGCTACGAGGAGATGCCGCTGTACAAGGAGCGCGGGTGCTACATCTGCCATCAGGGTGTCCGCATGCTGGAAGGTACCACACACCCCGCGCTGTCCCTCCCCAAGCACTCGCCCTGCTCCTCCTGCCAAGGGTTCTCCTCGCACAGAGTGTAAAACAAACACGGGCTGTGGAGAGCCCGCCCAGCCCCATGAACTGCCAGGCAGCCTCGGTCACATAGGGAATGGCTTGGGTTGGAAGGGGGCCTGGAGCATCACCAGTGTCATAGATAGGTATGTGTGATAGATAAATCGCGCTGGGTTGTGTTTCCAGGAGTGCGGCAGGCGCAGTGGCTCACCAAGACGAAGCTCGTGGAAGGTTTGCCCCCAGCCGTGCAGGCCATCATGGATAACCCGGCTCTTGGGCTCCAGGAGCTGGAGGAGAGGGCGAAGCACATGGTGTCCCATGCTCGGCTCTGGGACACGGCAGAGGCTGCTCCCAGGAGGGAACGATATTGGTGAGTCCTCAGCTGTAGGGAGGTTTAAACTTTACAGAGACAATTCATACTGAGCTTTTCTGGAGGGTCTGTGTGCAAGACCATCAGATTGTCAAACAAAAAAAGCAACAACCAAAGCAACGAATAAAACCTGATTCTGAATATTGGCAGTAGCGCTGACATAAATACTACGCTAGATCAGAGCTTCTTTCAGGCCAATGTCTCTGTTTCAACTCAAGATCTACTAGCTGATGCAGAGTATCAGTTTTTTAAATAATTGTAAGCATTACCTCTGCCAACTTGAAACAGGCCTGGTGTGTGTGATACCAATCTGCAATCTCTGTTAACTGTTTGGGAGTGCTATGCCATTGTATGTTTTACATATAGTAATTTTACAGCATTTGTGCCCCAGAAGCGTCTGCCTGCTATTATGATCTCATTTTTATGTAACTGTTTCTTTTCTTGTTTTACAGCCCAGTGCTGTTTGAAAACCTGATACACATATGCCGGTTAATGTCTGGGAAGTATCCTGCTCTGAGTAAAAGGATGTTGGCTAGAAACTGCAGGATAGCAGCAACGTGGGAAAGAGGTCAGTTGCCACTATGGTGGAAGCATTTAGCTCTGTAAGATAAGAGGGATAGCAAAATTCTTGGCTTTCAGGCTGAGGATTTGGAAGAAATTAAACAATTTCTGGAACTGGGTAATTCTTTGTGGTTTAAATAGCGCTGTTGGCATTGTTGGCATGGGCAGCCTTGGATGATGGCAGGATGCTGTGCCTGAGGAGATTATTCGGTGTTAATCAGTATTGACAAGATGGTGGGAGAAGGGAACCAGTCTCTTAGACCTGACTGTTTATTTTCTTGTGCCCCAAATCAGTGCTGTTGTTTTCCTAAGGATGTTTAGTTAAGAACTTAGCCCTAGCAATTAACGTTGGCATTTTAGAAGAAGAACCCACAGCTGAGCTACTATTTAAGATGGGTTTGGAGGTGAGGGGGAGAGAGTGAGCCTTGCAGAACAGACTGGATAGAGGAAATGTACATCTTTCCTTGGTGTTCTTTCACCAGTGTTTGACTGTGGCCTAATTCCCCTCCCCAGAATCCATCCTCCTTCAGGTCCGTGGCCTGAGTGGAATACTCATGAACTCTATGAGCCCATTAGCACCAGTAGCCTCCAAGGAGGAGATACTGGCCACCAAAGAGCACGTTCTGGAGACCTTCTATCCCATTGCGCCCACCATCGACCTTCAGGAGGTGAATGTGTACAAAGAGCTCAATGATACAGGTCAGTGCTGATAGAATTATCTGTGTTTGGGGCTCCTTGTCCTTCTGGGGGCAGCTGAGAGTAGGGAGTGTGTGGGAATGAGGGGACAGCTTTGCAGTGCAAGTGCCCCAGACCTGTGGTGGGTGAGTGTATTGTTGCCTAAGCAGGACTGAGAACAAGAACTCAAACCCCAGCCAGCGACTTGAGCAGTTCCTGAAGATAATGGGAGAGAACCTTGGCTGCCTAGCGTCTTCCTGAGCGGTTTCTGACATGAGTATGTGCCCTTCAGGTTTCAGAGATGGTTATCCCTACTCTCACCCTCACACCCTGTTCTTCCTGGAGTCTGCCAACGTTCGCACCGACAGGTTCAGACCAGAGCAGCTCCGTGCTAAAATGCTGATGTTTGCTTTTGGCAACGCGCTGGCCAAGGCCAGGGCGCTCCACGGGGTACGTATGGGAGCCTGCTGCTCTGCTGGGCCTCTTCCCCTGCTGCTGCTGCCCCTGCAGGCAGCCCTCAAAGCCCCTTACTTGTGTAATTTTGTACACCCCCCTGTGTGATTTTACACATCCAAGCTTCCCAGTCCAGAGGTGAAAACCCATCCTTCAGAAATCCTCTGATGAGCAATGTTTGTGATGCAATAGGGTGGTATGGGCAGGAACCAGGGAATGGGTTCAGCTGTAAAACTCTAACCCATCCCACAGCTCAGTATGTAAATTGACAGTTTGTTGCTGGCTGAAGGAGGAATTTTAATTAAACTACAAAATCTACATTCAAAACTTGTTTGACTAGAGTAATTTTCTGGGCAAGGTAACAATATATTTATTAAAATCTTGGCTTTAAACCAGCCCAAAGATGCAGAATCAGCAAGTACTCCTACAATTTCTGTTGTAACTAGCATTTGAAACATTCTCCCCCACATGCCCCTTCTTTTCCTAGAATGATCCCAAGGTTTTGGAGCAGCCAATAGTGGTGCAAAGCATTGGCACAGATGGACAGCTCTTCCAATTCATGGTGTTCCAGTTAAATACAACAGACCTTGTCTCTAATGATGGTGTAAAAAATCTAGTCTGGATTGACTCTGATCAGAACCTGTATGAGAGAGCCCAGTGTGTCCCAGAAGTCAAGAAGGGAGTTGTTACGGTAAGAACTTGGGAAATGGTGGTGGAAATGCTGCCCTTCCACCCCAGCTGGGGGTCTGGGGCTGGCACAGGGCTGCAGCAGGTTTTAAACTAGCTGGAGGGACCCTCAGGGGACATTGGCCTCATTTTTACCTCAGCAGGTGTTTCTCAGGAGACCAGTTCCTGAGTGTTTGTGGTGCTGATGTGTGACATGCCAAGCTTAACGTGAACTCCTACACACAGATACTCCCAGCTGAAATCCACCATCCCGTAATGTGCTTGTTCAAAGCCAGCTCTGAGGAAGGGAGCTCTCACAAGCAGCCACCAGCCTCTCTGGGGAGCAAACAGAGCACAGGGCTGCCAGTACTGGTTATACTGGGAGGGCATCTCACTCACAGGCAAAGGGGTTCTGCCCTCTGAGATTGACACCAGTGCAAGTGCCCCCACCCAAACCCTTCTGGGGAGGGAGAGCACAATTTGGAAGCTGCCATGCCTGAAAGTCTTATTCAAGCATGTTTAAAGCCGTTGTTTGTCTACATTAATCACTTCACTGCAAACTGAGCATCCGTGTCTTTCTCTCTGCAGAAGCCCGCTGGAATTTCTGGCTTTCAGCCAGACACATTCAAGAAGTTTCTGGCACTGTATCTGCATGGAACTGTGTGAAATTCAGCTCAAATGAAAATACTTCACCAACTGTACCTGCTGCTTCTCTTTGCCAGAACCGTCGTATAATTAAAGAAAGGTGGATTAATTTACTTTAAAAAATAAATTATATTGTTACAGAAAGTAAAATTTCTTTTTTTAAACTAAATAGTGCATGAAGAAACTCTTTCATTTTAGGGGCTCAGCTCTCTGGATGTGGGTTAGAGAAGTCGTCAGATGCATCCTCCTGCACTCTTCCTCCATTGCCTGGGAAGAACACAAGCCAGTCATTATTCCTGTGCGCAGGCTCTGCTCTCAGTGTGCTTCTGCACAGAGCCAGACTCAAACCCATTCCCGAGGTTGCTTTGAGTCCCTCTGAATGCAGAAGAGACTTACAAAGCTTCAAGGGGAAAGCCTGAGCCACGAGGCTTTTTCATTCTGCCTGGCTTTGACTTTGTTTTACTCCTGGCTGCCGTGGGATGCGTCGTGCTGCCCTGTGCTTAGTTCCCAAAGCACTTAATCGGAGGGATTGCTTTGTTGGATCTGTAGAACCACAGTCCTTTTATCCCCCCAATCCTGGATGAAGAGACCTGTGCATTTGGGGAAAGTGGTGTAGAATGTAGCGGGAAACTTTGGTGCCTGTAGCTGGTATTTGCTGCTAAAAATACAAAGGAAGAATTTCTTCCTGCCACACAGAGTTAACTGAGCAGGAAGCATATTCTTTTTAACATGGGGGGATTAGTGTGGGTTTTGTAAAATGAAAGCTAAATTAGCTGCAGCCAAATGTAGAATGTTTTGCAGTTCTGGTACCCTCCAGCACATGGGAAGGGAGAGGACAGCCTGCGCTATTTTAAGGTGTGGAAGAGCACATTTCCAAGAAATTCATCTCACTTCAGTGCCTCGTGTCAGAGGCTGGTCTGTGCTTTGTGATCCCTGGCCATCTGGATGAGCACCCCAGTTGTGTGTTCCAGCCCCAGTCCATCAGGCAGCTCCACTCTGCAGGTTTTGGGAACATTCACCAGTCACCTTTGAGGTCAACAATTGCACCCCATAAATTCAGATGCAGTGGCTGCAGGCTAAATTAACAAATCCCTCCACAGTTAGCAGAAGTGCTTGAAAGAGAAAAATCCCTCATATAAGCATTGCATTGCTCTGCATCATCTTAATCCTGCCTGCTCCAGGGATGCCTCATTCAGCCCATCGGAGTGAATCTGTTCAGGTCTGTGGTTGGCAGCCAGGTGTTTGGGAATACATCCTAACAGAGCTGTGCTCTGTGCAGCCTGTCACACGCAGTGGGTGTTTCTTTCTCGGGCTGCTGCTCCCTGCTGTGTCACACGGACCCTGCCTGACATCCCCTCGCTCTTCCAGCTTCGGGTCATTACCCTCCTAGGGAGGAAGCCCTGTAGGGCAGCCAGCTGCCCCTTAGCATTCCTGAGGAGAGAATTTCCCCCAGGAAGCCTGCTGGAAGAGCAGCTGTGGTGGAGAGGGGTTGTGTGGAGGTGAAACACCTCATGTGCTTCTGGTAGATGTGGGAATTTGTGGGGATGGTCTGTCTGGAAGAGGCAGAGTCCCTTCAGCTGCTTTTAACTCTCAACAAAGACATCTCTGTCAGGGCAGGCAGTTGAAGGGGAGAGACTGAGGGAAGCTGGAACCCTGCTGTGTCCAAGCTGAGCTGAGACAAAGCACAAGCACAGGGAGGGATGGACGAAGGCAGAGCAAAGGCAGTTTTGAAAAATAGCGGAAGCAGGGAGACATGGGATGGTCAGCAGGAAAACAAGGCTTCAGGGGGTGTGTGAGGCATCAGGAAACCACTGGAGGCGAGAGGATCATACACAAGGGTGTGAGGCCATGTCCCTGCTGTGCTGAGGCACAGCCACTCTCCCCTGAGGCCAGGGGAAGTGGTACTTGAGGGTTACTGGAAGGAGCAGCTGATCCTTGTGCAGGGAATGCTCCTCTGGGAGCTGATCCTTGTGCAGGGAATGCTCCTCTGAGGGCTGATCCTTGTGCAGGGAATGCTGAGGGCCTGGAGGGGAGAGTGAAGCTCCCAGCTTGGCACGGATGCTCAGGTTGGCCCCTCGTGGTCCTTGCACCAGGCAGCCCCGACCACCTGTCCCTGGCGTCCTGCTGCACTTCCCAAGCACTCTGTGCCTGGCTCAGCTCTCCCAGCTCCTCCAGCATGGCCTGCTGGAATGGGCCCAGCTGAGGGAGGTGGGCTGGGGAGCCCAACAATGGGTCACAGGAGCACATCTGGGTTGGCATCAATAACTTATAAAGGCTCTCAGCAGACGAGTGGCGTTACCTCAGCACAGACCAGGGCCAGGCATTAACTTTTCATGAACGGCAGCCAGGGAAGCAGAACATGCAAGAATGGGGTGGCAGGAGCCCGGGATGAGGAGGCAGAGGAGCCTGGCTGCCCACAGGAGAGCTCTGCAGGACCCAGGGGAGCCTGGCTGCCCACAGGAGAGCTCTCCACCACTCCACACTCCCTTGCCCTGAACCGCTCCCACTGCAGAATCCAGCTCCACAGGCTGCACACACCGTGCCAACAAGTACACACCGTGCTCAGCCTGGAGCCCCTGGTTGTTCTGATCCTCCTCCTGCATTTAATTTAATGAAAACTAATGGGGGAGACAATTATCCCTGAGGCTGGGCTCAGGAGACGTTTCGAGGAGGGAACTTGGCAGTTTCATGGCGATATTTAATAATACCAGCCTGTAACCCTTAAGAAGCATCAGGAAGGACTTTTCTATGCCCCACAATAAAAACACAACGGGCAGCAGTGCAGGAGCCTGCTGCTCTGGGCAGCCAAGCAGGGCCTGGGTGGGCAGGGATGGCCCCAGGGGTCTGGGAGGGCAGGATTTCCCCATCAGCCTCAGCCCCTCAGGGGTTGTGAGACCAAGTGATGGACAATGCTCACACTCTGCTTTCTGCAAAGCACAGGGGGATGTGATTGCCTGGACCAAAGGCCTAAAACTTCCCAATCTTTCCCCCAGCCTCTGATGCTGCTCATTGGGGAACCAGGCTGGGTTTCTCCATCCCCAGTAGCTTCTGGAGCTGTTTGTCCTGGGAGGGTCTGTGCACCCACCCAGCACCGCAGCTCTTGCCCAAGGAGGGGCACTGACCCCACTGCAAGCTCAATATTTATATATTATTATTATTATTTATGTATTTGAGAACAGCACCCGTGTATTCCACTCACTTTCTTACCTCCCAGCAGTGCAGGGCTCTGGCAAAGGGAAGAGGCAGCACTCAGCTCCTGGCCCAAGGAGCTGTTGCAGGGCAGGGCAGCCTCCATCACCACGCTGGCATCCCGACTTCCAACGAGCAAAGCCTGGGGAGCTTTGGAGTGTGCCAAAATCCCCTTTTTAGCCCCTAAAAAACCCCTTTCTTTCTGCAGCCTGATGGGCTGGGTGTGGGGAGGGCAAGCATCCAGCCAGAACATCCTCAGCCTGGTGCAGACAACACTGACCATTTTCTAGGCTAAATTTTCAAAATGCTTTAAAAAAAAAAAAAAAACAATTCCAAGAAAACAAAAGAGGGATCACTAAACCTCACCCAGGTCCTGAACTGCATCCTGAATGGTCCTGAATCCCTTTGGGATTTTGAATTCCCAAGCTCAGCCAGCCCTCCTAAAATGCCACCTCAGCTCTGCATCACCTCTGCTCCTGCACCCCAAATCTGGGGTTTGGCCCTTGATAAAGGTTGGAAAAAAATACCCAGCTCCCACCCTGGGTCTGGCAGCAAACACCAGGAACAAACTGCAGGGCACCGAAATCAAATGTTTATGTTGATATTTATTACAGCAGGGGGAGGGGGGAGAAGGAGGGGGAACCGTTTCATTCAAAAAACCATCCCATACCAATGAAGACAATAATTTAGCTATTCATTTTAAAATACATTAAAACCGGTCCTTTCATTTCCTCACATCAGAACAGAAAAATTAAAATTAAAAAAAAAGAAAATAGGAAAAAACCCCCCACGCCTGAACAAGATGTAAAGTGGAAAAGGTTAAAATTTGACCCCTTGGGGAGCCCCTGGGTATGCAATGCAACAAATCTGCATTAATTGGAAAATATTAACCTGACTGTAACTATGAGACTGACACCCTCAGACCCCCCATCCCACCCGCCCCTCCCTCCCTCCTGACTTTCTACAGGTAAAGCAGAATGAAAATGCCTAGGAAAAAGAAGGCAAACATTAAAAAAAAATTATTATTCGTATTACACACTAAAAAAAAAAAAAAAGGTTGTTTTGTCATCTCATGTCTTGCAGTCAGAATAATAAAAACAAGCCAAATGTCCCCCAAAAACATTTCAATGATGGGGTGCGGAAAAAAGACATCCCTTTAATAAAACATTATCAACAAATATCGTACACAAACTACAATGTATAATAATTATTTTTTTTCCCCTCTCGGTAATTTTCGAACCAGACTACAAGGTAAGAAAAAACACTGAAACAAGATACAATGCTTTCAATAATCCGCACAAAGGTCAAATCCAAGGGAGAGAATATTTTACAGAATATGATATACATGGAGCAGAAATGGGAGCTGGAGAAAAAACCAAGACCAAACTACAGGGTAGTGTCATGTACAGAGATCCCAACCCGCCGCCTTGGCTCGTCCCTTCCTCTCCCACCAGAAGGAAGGGCCTTCGATGCTTGCCATTAATTTTTATTTTCTTATTACAGAGCGAGCCTACAGAATAGCAAGGTTACATTTTAACAACAAGAATTCCTTAAAAAATATCTCCATCCAGTTCCAAATCATAGATAAGTGAAATCCTGACAAGAGCACATCTCTAAAGAAAAGAAATCCCCTCGCAAAATACCCCCAAAGCAAATAAAACCCCCAGAAAATCCCAAAGTTAGCTGGAGATCACAGTTTCAAAGTCCCAGGTCAGATTAACCCTTTTTTTTTTTTTCCTTTTTTTTTTTTTTTTTTTTCTGGTGGATTTAAAAAGAAAAGTTATTTTAAAAAAAATCTATTTTTGCAGTGAACCAGCTGAAGGATTCTGGGGAAGGGAGGGACAAGAGATTTCTTCTTGTACTCAGAGGAGGGGGAAAGACTAACACAGTGCATGCCACAGTCACAGAGAGCAAGATCACGATTCATTGGAGGATGTGATCCTGGAAGGGGTCACCTGTTATATTAACAAGTTTATAACGAGGTGCTGGAGTCTCTTCCCCAAAGCAGATCTTGTTAACTGGAGGAGGAAGCGTTGTGCTGCAAACGAACCAAAAAAAAAATAACCCCAAAAAATACACGGGAAAAAAAAAACCCAAAACCAAAAGGAAAAAAAAAGAAAAAAAAAAGAAAAACAGGCCTTCTGAACGAAAACCACCATTGTAAACTGTCCAGTTTATTTAAAAAAATGACTACAACAGAGACAACATGATTTCATATCTAGACTAGCTTCCTGGTGTCGCACGGCACAAACATACAACAGGTTCGGTTTCTGTCTTTATTTAAAAGAACAAAGCAAAGAGATCGGAGTTGGGTGCTAGAGGCTTCCGTTTGTTTCCAAAAAGAAGTGTCATGTACATATATAAACCCTTCTGCACAAAGAAGGGTCTTGTCATGTCTTGAAATATTTTAAGTTTTGTCCTTCATGTTTTATGGAATAAAAAGTTCAGCCTTTTTATTGCATGAAACTAAACCTGGGGTTTTGGCCCCCGCCACGCGTGTCCCTGCCCATACACCTAGCTTCTTCTTCTTCTTCTTCTTGCATAATTCGTTGAGATCCTCCGAACGGCAGCTGACTCTCTTGATCCTGGAGAGGAGGAGGGGGAGGGAAATCACACACTCATCGTCATGCTGGGGGAATACTGCAAGAGAGACAGAGCCACGGTGAGAAACCAGGCGGGTCACAGCCCCGGACAGCCAAGGGAGGGATGCAAAAGGAGGCTGGTGACAACTACACAGCAACCTAATTGGAGCTAATAAACCAGGAAGAGAGGATATGCTGGAGACTCCAATTTATCAGGGCCCTAATCTGAGCTGTAACTTGCTTTTCCGGGAAGAAAATCAGCAGAACAGTATGGGGCGAGATGCAATTGGAAACAAATAATTAACATGCACATGTGTATATGCTGCTAATAGAGGGAGAACAGGAGGCATGTCTGCAGCCACCCACGGAGCCTCCAATGGGCCAGGCCAGCAGAGCCACCTCTGTGCCAGCTCCTCTCCACCTGTGCACCCCATCCCACCACAGACCCCAAAATTCCCCCCACTGCCTCATCTCCCCCTGCCCACCCTTCTGTCCGGCAGCAGCTCCCACACGGCACAACCCAAGCCCAAAAGGCCCCCACTGTGCCAAGCCCACCCATCCCAGTGCTGGGACACCTGGGGACTGTCCCCCATCCCCAGGCACTCACTCACTCACATTGTCATTTTGGAAGGAATGGAGAAAGTTGCCTCCCAGCTCCCCGTCGTCTCTTGGAGTGCCCGGGGGATTGCTAATGCCACTTATGTTGTTTGGAGAATTCTGTGGGAGATGGAGAGGAGGTGGTGAGCAGGTCCCCACAACCCCCCGAAACGCCACAGGGGCAGGACAATGCTGTGGTCACATTCCCTGTGCCCCATCCATCAGGGTCACAGCAGCACCCCAGTGCCGAGGGAAGGGCAGAGCCCACACACCCGCCCTGCAACCAACCCCACTTACTTTTGGAAGTCCATCTATGTCTCCTGACCCTGCAGAGAGGGGAGAGAAAGGAGAAGAGCCTTACTGGGCCTGCAGCCACAGCCCTGTGCCCCCCACAGCCCCGCTGCCTTCCACCCAAAGGCTCTGCTCTGAGCACGGGTGCCAGCTGGGCGCTGAGCCCAGGATGGGAACAGGCACACAGGACACTGCCAGGGTCCCCAGGGGATGGATGGAGGACACCAAGGCTCACCTAATGATCCGTTCATGTGATGGGGCTCCATCCCGCCCATGCCGCCCATGGGGCCGTCAGAGCCGGGGCCCATTGGGAACTGCGCAAGGAAAAGGGGACAAACCCAAAATCAGCCACAAAACAACCCCAAGCAGCTGCCACGGTGGCCCCTGGGGACTGTCCCTGCCCCAGCCATCCCTCTGGAGCAGGGCAAGGAGGGAGGTACTGCAGAATCACTGAATTGCTGAGGCTGCAAAAGTCCTTTGAGATCACCAAGTCCAACAGTCAACTCAGCACCCACTACACCACACCCTGAACTGCCAGAGCCACACATTTCCAGGGACGGTGACTCCACCACTGCCCTGGGCAGCACTTTCCAATGCTTGGCAACCCCTTCAATGACAAAAAGTTTCTAATATCAAATCTACACATTCCCTGGCACAACATGGGGCTTTATCACCCTCCCAGGCTGTGGGGCTTACTGTCCTCTGGGTTCACCTATAAAATTTGGACCCAGAGCTGCAGCACAGCATTCCAACCAGAATTCCACAGGATTTAAGGTTGTCCATATCCCACAAAACCCAGCACCTTGGCCAGAGCAGCAGGACTGCTGCTCTCTTAATAAGCATAAAAAATTAACAAAGTCGCCCAAGAGTTAATCGCTTTTTGATGGTTTGTTTTATTTCTGTTTTGTAACAAATGGCTGAAATCAATTAAACTGCTTTACTCTCAACTGATGAAGTTAATTATGATTTGTTATGGTATCTGATATGTAAATTATTAGAAAGCAGACTTACATTCGATCGACTGCCTGCGGGCGGTACTGGATTAATCATTGTGTAGATGTTGTCACTTGAATTTGTTGAATCTGTGGAACAGTGAAGCCCAGTAAGTCGGGTGATTAATTCATTTCTTAATTAAAACAAACTCATGCCACTTGAACTCATTCTTTTGTATTTTATCACCCAAAATTCCCTCTAACTACCACCATTTTCTGGTTAATTTGTATTTAATGAAGATCCACAAAGTTTTTAATCACAGAAATTCAACTGTGAAAAAGAATTCAACTCCTGGCTGGGAAGGGGAGGGTGGTAATTCCTCACCTTCCTGAGCCCTCCAGCATCCAAATCCACAGGGGGATGTAGGAACATCTCCAAATGCAATCCCAAAGTCAAGAAGCCCATGCTACTCACTTCCCAGAAAGCCAAAAGCCACAAAAATTGCTCATTACCAACAGGGCAGGGATGGCCCTGGACAGAGAGGGGTCTCAGAGGGCTCATACCTGCAGGGCTGGGCATGATGGGTGTCCCTGGAGGGCCACCGCCGCCGGGGGGACCCTGTGGAAACAAAGCTGGGGTCAGATGTGCAAACATGAGCACTGCCCACCTTTCCATGTCTTCAAACACCTTCCCCAACCCCAACCCCAGCCCAGCCACCTCCCATGGCACTGACTCCCCCCAGACCACATGAACTCCTGACGACAGGACAGACAGCAGGGGCAGGAGGACTCACCACGTATGTACCAGGCGATGAAGAAGAGTATGGGATCTGTAGGGACAAGAGGGACAGTTCAGCCATGGGTTGCACCCCATCAGGGCACAGCCTGGCCAGGATGGGAGTCCCAGCAGCCTAAGCAAGAGGCTGGGGAACCTCTCCTCTCGTTAGCAGGGCTCAGCTAATGGGGAATGATCCCATTTGCAGGACATTTCCCAACCAGCCCAAGATACTCACTGAGTTAGCACTGCTGGGGTTCGGCCACGGTCTGCCGGCGCCCGGCCCCCTGGGGACAAAATTAAACAAGGGAAAAAATAAACCTTGTGCTTTTCTGCAGACACTCCCGAGCCCGTGGTGAAACCTCCCAGAGTGGGGATTGCCTTACATGTTAATTCCAGGCATGCCAGGACCTAGGGAGTTGGGTGGAGGTCTCATGCCGCTGCCGTAGTTCTGCAACGATAACCAAGGGTCAGTCCACCGTAACGGGCAGGACACCAGAGACAAGAGAAAGGGGGGAAAAAAGCCAATAAACAAACAAAAAAACAAGCGGGTCTGTGTGCAAAAATGAGCTTTAAAAAAAAAATTAATGACGATGAACATAAGAGGCAATTGTGTTTATAAAAAAACCCCAGGCAGCTGAATATGGATGGGAGCCAGGCTGAGCCCCAAAGTTCCCCCTCCCTGCTCTCTGTGGAGGAAAAACATCCCCCTCCCAGCTCTGTGCACAGCCCCCAGCGCCAGCAACAGCCTTTTGGATTTTTCCCTTTGTGCAGGAGAAAACAGGGGCAGGAGGAGGAGAAAAGGCACCACTCGGAAGGTTCCTGCTGCAGTGTAAGGATGAGGAAAGGCTGCATGAGCTCCCCATGAGATGGAGCACTGCTTGCTCCCTGGATGACTGATGGAGTAGGGAACACCAAGCCAGGCTTGTTGTTTTTCTGTTGCTCCCCAGCTCTCTGCTCCATCCCCTGGAGCGGGTGAGGGCAGGCAGCCCCCTGGGCCCCCTCTCCTGCCTTATTCCTCCCTGGCTTAGCCTCCAGCTGGGACTGGGAGCCTCAGATCTGCATCCCTCATCTCCTAAAACCAGCTCCAGTACAAAGCCAAGCCCAAGGCAGTGGAGGAAGAGGAATCCCCCGAATGCTGCGCTCCATTTGGTCTGTGCTGTGCTCCGTGTGCCCTCCAGGCGACGTGCAGCCAGATTTAGGTCGCGTTGCCACTCTTCCCCTCCCACCTCCCTTCTCTTCTGTAATGCATCTTTTTGGACTGTGTTTCTGCCATTTAAAGAAAAAACTGCTACAGCAGGAGGAGGGATGGCTGGCCACTTCCTACACCACAGCCCCTTGGAGTGCCTCAAACTTGATTTTAAGTACAATACTTAGTATTGTCATTTTTTACCTGGGTTTACCAGTGCACGGTGCACTGCTGAGGGCATCACCAAAGTTTGTTTTGAAGAGGCAAAAAAGGGTTTTCCCCAAACAAATTACCAGTAAGTCCCTAATTGATAGAAATTTCAGCCATTTACACTGAATAGCAGCATCAAGCCCCTTGTTTAAAAAAAAAAAACCAAAAAAACGGGCTCAGCGTTTTTAATTGGGGCTGAAAGGCTGGAAAATGAAGCCAGCTGAAAGATACTCAGGGAGGGTGAGGAGGGAACGCAGCTGTGCTGGGAGACCTGGGCAAGGCACCACCAAAACCCAGAGAGCTACAAACCCTCTTCATATTGGTGCTGGCAAACCCTCTCCTGGCTTGTGCAGAGCTACAAATGGGATTTCTAAAGGGAAAAAGGCAGCGGCAATCAGCTGAAAGGGATGATTCATCACTGCTGTGTAATAAGGAGCTGCTGTCAGGACTCCAGGATGTCCTGGCTGGATGTTCTGAAGCCCTCTGGAATGGTCTGAGAAGGATTTAGGAAGGTCCCAATGCAAAGCTTAAAGGAAAACAAGCCCAGGGCACACAAGGTGCGAGGGGCTGCGGGGTCTGGGTCGGTATTTTTGGTGTCTGCCTGCGAAGGCGCCGATTCCTGGATGGCTGCAGGCAGGCAGCGCCTGCGGGTGCCAGATTGGGAAGCCCAGCGCTTCTCCAGGGAAAGGCTGCCTCTCAAAAAACCTCTCCCTAATGTACATACACAGGGAACGGTGGAGTCAAAAATAAAGCTCTGAACATTTCACAACTCCTGCCGGCTCCCGGAGCCGCCGCCATCCCACGCGGCGCTCAGCGCGCGCTCCGCGCTTCCAAGTTTCGCGGCGAGCTCTGCAAGTGGGAAGCAGCCTCCCCCGGGCAAGCCGCCGCCGCTCGCCTTGGCGCAGGCCACGCTTGCAAATGCCTTTGTTTTTTTTTTCCCTTTTGGGTGTAATCCTCCAGGAAAGGAGGATTTCAAGCACAGCAGCAGCGCTTTGGGAGGGCTTGCCTGTGAAACGATGCTCGCGCAGGTTTTTTGTCCCCTGCCCGAGGATGGATTCCCATTCAGGTGCCCGTGGACGTGGCTGAGCACCCCCGAGCAGCATCCTCAGGTTGGTGCTAAAGACATGACACAACTCCCTCTTTACACAACATTCACTTATCTCAACAGTCTCCAGGGGAAAAACAAAACAAAACTTCAGCGCGCCCGCTCCTCTCCTGACAGACTCTGATCCTCGCGCTACAAACTCCACGTAGGCGACGATGCAGAGAGGATAAACCTCCAACCAAAATATGGTAATCTGGTTTTGAAGTCTCGTAGAAGGAACAAACAGGAGTGAGTCAACAACAAGCCACTCCATGAAGTGAATCAACGGAACGACAGCATATATTAACCCAGATCTGCTTAATTTCAAGTTTACTCCCCTTTCCTGAAATACGGAGCTCAAGCAGGCAGCAAGAAGGGCAGGTGGAGGGGAACCTCGCAGGGGAAAGCCTTATTCCCTTTGCTAAAGGGATCTTTGCCATTTCTTTTTATTTATTAATTTCAAATGCAAGCCTCCCTCCCTTTTCCTGCAGTTAGGGTTTTAACTGTTTCCCAGGCAGGCAGTGTAATGCACTCAAAGGCTGCTCCAGCTCGGAGCTAAGTGCCATCCCCTCTGACAGAAGGGCAGGAGGGAGGCTCTAATACCCTTAATGAGCTCTGAAGACCTCACTCCTGTTGAAAGGAGGGATTTCCAGATGCAAGGCTAATGTAAAACACATTAACACTAATGGGGGGACAGGGTGTGGGGGGGAACTCCGAGCCCCAGGAGGTTGTTCCCATGGTTTGTGGGATGTGCTCTGGCTCCGGGCTTACCTGCGGACCGGGACCCATGGGGCCCATCCCTCGCGGAGGATTCATCCTTTGCATGGGGCCGCCCATGTTGGGGTGCCCTGGTGGGAGGAAAGCAGGGGTGTTACACGGCACCACAGCCACTCTGGGTCCTGAATTAACAGCTAATTAAGAGCATCGGCGCTTCACCCTGCTCTGCTGGGTTTACCTTGCTGTCGCGTGGGATCCATCGAATTGGGCAGCAATGGCTGTGTACCGGGAACAGCACCCGGGGGCTGTGAAAGCAAGGGAGCAAGGTTAAAAAAATAATTCCTGCATCCCCCTGTACCCTGCTGCATCCCACATTACACTGCTACAACCTCCAGGTCTTTGCCTCCCTCATCCTTCTGCAAACCATCTCGAAACCCCAAACAAGGTGTTTCCCCCTCCCCTCATGCCAAATACTGCTGTATTTAGGAAAGCAGGGGAAAACCCAGGCTGAGCAGGACAGAGGTGTCAAATCCAGCAGGGAAAGGTGACCAACAGCATGGCACCCTGCTGACACACAGCACCAGGGCCAAGCCAGGCAGTGATTCACTGGCTGTGGCGGGGAGATGCTCCATGTGTAGCAGAGCAAGGCCTCCCCAAACTCACGTTCTACTCAGGCAATGCTGCTATTTAAGCTTCAAAGGCTACTCCAAACAGATAAAGGGGAAGAAAAATGCAGATATTGTCTGCCTGAGGGAAGCAAGCTGTAAACAGCTTTGCTATGCTGGATGCCAACATTGAGGATCCCCGTGCTGGAGCACAGCACAGGCCCTGGGTGCACACGGCTGTGCTGAGGCACAATCAGCCCAATCCCAAGTTTTTTGCAGGCTGGAAGCTGGCAGCAGGAGGAAGATAAACCAGGAGGGTTGCAGAGGTGGATATTTACACTTCTGCTGTCTGACCTTCCTGCCTGCCTATTTATTCCTCTTGTCCCTAAGGATGTGACCATAACCTCGCTGAGCTTTGCCTAGGTACAAACATGTGTTCGTTATGTGGTGTTTGGGGTAAAAAAATTAAATCTTTCTAATTAACTTTACCCACTCCTGGATGCTTGATCCTGCTGTGGGAACAACCTCCTCAAACCAGTCCCCCCTGCCTCTCCTGCCTGCCCAGCTCACTGTGCTCACCAGCAGCAGAGCCTGGGATGAGCCAAGAACCACTGCAGGATGGGGTCCTGTTAAAACTGACCCATGAGGAGGTGCAGTGAATTAATACCTCATTAGATCATCCATCACTGCCCTGGGTGGAAGGTTCTTCCAGCCATGGGGGTCCTCCATTAGTCCCTTCTGGGTTTTTCTCAGCTACATCTCAGCATCAGTTAGCAAATTCTAAAGATTCAAGTCTCAAATCCAGCAAGCACAAACCCAGAGCAAGCTGGCACATCCTACTTCCTGACTATCCTGCTCTTACTGCTAATTAGACCTACAGAAGAATCATGCTGATAGCCAAAAAAAAACCAAGCTCCCATGATAATTTTTGAACAGACACCTTTGCTGCTCAGAGGAATTACAGGTTTCCTTTAATTTCCCTTTAGTGACAAATTTGGTCATTATTCTATGGATCTGCATGGCATCATTGGCAAGGAGAGGAATTCCTTAACCAAAGGCCACGCATGCGCCCAGGCAGGGCGTGGGGTGGAAGCCTCCATCCACAAGTCCAGAAACAAACTGCCCTTGTATAAGCTGGGATAAGAGGATAAACCCAACCCAAAAAATTCAGCAGTGACCTGCCCTGCGTGACCCCGCCGCTGATCTAAACACTCGCTCAGCCCAGCAGCAGGATTATCTCCATCACTTTAATTTTCTGCGATTGCAGGGAAAATCCAGCCGGGCAGCGAGCATGCAGCATGGCACAGCCCTGCTGGGGACACCATGGCTGGAAAGCAGCACATTCCCCCTGGATAGGCCCAAACCTCACAATAAAATTAAACCATCACTGTTAAGTGACACCTGATGGTCCGGCACTAGGAAAAAGGAGGGTGACCAAGGAGGTGATGCTTGCCACCCAAACCCAAGGAGCATCTGCAGGACACCTGGCCCTCATCCCCCTTCCCAAATAACAGCTACCCCTGGGAAATCCAGAATCCTGGGAGTGCAGTACCTGGTTGCCCATCCTGATGGGGGGCCGGGGACCTCCGGCGTAGCGCGGCGACATGAACGGCTGTGGGGACACAAAAGGGGGTCAGGGCTGAGCCCTGGGGAGGCAGCACGCTCCCCACACACGCTGGTTAGCCTGTACAAACTGCTTTTGGTTTTTTATTTTATTTTTTAATTTAATTTTCTTTTTTATGGAGACATCCTTTTTAAAAAAGTGGCGTTTCAAAAGGGAAAAAAAAAAAGAGAAAGGTGTCTGGAGTCTGTTTTTTAGACATTTTTCTCTGTAGGTTTATTGTTTGAGAGCGTGTTTGACATTGGCAATACTAGGTGAGGCTGTTAAAATTAGTGCATGGGAAACCCTGAGTGTTAGATAATGTCCAAGTTTAAATATATAGAGATATATTAAAAAAAAAGTGGCAAATAAGCACATACAGACACGCACACACAAAAAAACCCAGTGCTAAATACTGAAAAAAAAAAAAAAAAGAAGAAAGGCTTAACGTTACTTCTTTTTACAACTGCTGCTACTAACAGAAGCTTAAAAATCCACATCAAGTTAAATTTCTCAGGCTACCTTGGGAAGGTAAAACAGTCTGATACCCATGATTGACTTCTCAGTCCATTGACAACTGCATATCCAAAAACCACCAAAAAAAAAAAAAAAGAGAGAAAGAAAAAAAAAAAAAAAAGAAAAAAAAAGGGAAAAAACCAACATTTTGCTTTGGAGCTGGGGTGCCTGGGGGGATGCTCCCCGGGGAGCGGGTACCCAGCATGCTTACAGAGGGAGAAAAAAGGAGTAAATCGAGCGCACGTCCCGGTTCACAGCCCTACCCATCACTAGTGTCTTTACCTGACTGTGGGGTCCCATCATGCTGTTAGGATTGTGGGGTGGAGGCTGTGCGTGTGGCGAGGGCTGTGACCCAGGCGGTCCCTGTGAGGTCAGACAGTAGAAGGAGGTTATAGATTAGCACATGAAAGCGCAGAAAGAGCTAAAAAAAGGATTCACGGGTGGACCTGTTCAGTCAGGGAGTCAGTTCTCCCGGTTTTAAGTAAATTTTTTATCCTATTTTTTTTTTAATTGAGTTTCTCTTCATTTGCAGCTGAACAATGAGTAATGATATATGCGAAAAAAAATATATATTCAAATCAGAACATCTGTCAAAATACAGTGGCCACATTGAGAGTAAACGGTCCAGTGGTTCAACCAAGTCTGCAATGATAAACACACAGGGAAACACTTTTCAGGGGCGTGCAATGAGGGAAAAAAATATGCAGGAGAGGACCAGAGAGGTTGGGGGGAAATAGAAAAACTACCCCCAAACAAACAAACAAACAAAAAAAAAAAAAAAAAAAAAGGAAAAAAAACTAAAAAAAAATTTAAAAATAAAAATGATTTTTTTCCTCTCACATCCCAAAGGTTGGAAACACCTCCGGGTTTGTGTTTTGACCGTGGTTCACTGGAGGTGCTGGAGTGAGCAGAGAGGATGAGGAGCACATCCCAGCTCACACCTGGGCAGCGTTTGGGTGGCACAGCCGGGGCTGCACCGCCACGCTGAAGGGATGCAACATCCTTCCTCGAGGTGCATTCCCTAAGGATGCCAGTGAAATGGCTTACGAGCAAAGAAAGGATGTCTGGGGGAAAAAAGGAGAGATTAGTTGGTGCAGGTTTAAGACTGCAATGCAGCAGTCGCTGACATTTTGGGCTTGAACGCCCACTTTAATTTTTTTTTTTTTTTAAATTTCCCTTAAAAGCACAAAATCAAAATTTGCTTGGAAAAACCGCGAGCTTGGTGCAAGAAATATACCGGTGCGTGTTAACGTGAGGAAAAAGGGAAAAAAAAAAGAAAAAAAAAAAAAGAAAAAAAAAAGTATTTTTTGAGTCCAAGGAGGTGTAATTGGTAGAGAAAGCAGAGGAGCTCTGTCAGTAGGTGATGGGAAGCGACGGCAGCTCCAGGACCGGCGCCGGAGCAGATGTTCTCTACCTGCCTCGTTACTAATTTCAACAAGTGTTCGCCTTCTAGCTGCTGCCAGCAATGGCATGGTTTGTTACCATGAGCAATTTTCTTAATTAACAGACATTAATTAGCCATTTAGCAATTTTGCAAGCATTTGTTTAGCAGCTTTCCTAAACATGAATACCACTGTGATAATGGTACTGATTAGAGGGTCCCCTAATTAACAGTACAGGGAAGGAAAATTGAAATCACATAAATTAAAAAGGGAGGGGAAGTTAATGAAGGCAGGACATATTTGCACCTGCAAATCTTTTGTACAGCGGAAACTTGAGTGCAATGTAAATAAAGTAAGAGGGTGGGTTTTTTCTTCTTCTTTTTTTTTTTTTTTAATTTTTTTTTAATTTGAATGGTTCAGTGGTGAGATGGAGCCAAGCAGATTTAAACCAACAGCCTCCTGCCAGCTTCTCTGCTCCAGCCGCTGCAATCCCACCACTTACACCACCATTTATCTTCCAGGTGCCAAAAGGAACCAGCCCCTGCCCTTAGTTCCTTGCCAGCCTCATCTGGACGAGGTCACAGCACCTCAAGACAACCCTCCCCACTGCCTTCTCCATCCATGTCCCACCAGAGAGGAGAAGACAAACCTCTGAGGTCCAACTGCAGCATCAACCTCCTTTAGCAGAAGTCCTCTCCAGGCATGGAAGTTGACTTATTTTTGCTTCTGAGCTGCTAACTCTGTCTGTGAATGCAAAGTGCAGCAGGGGCAGCAGACACCTCCCACCATCCCCCAGTAAGGTCTGGCCACCCCCAAAGCCCTTCCTACACATCTCAGCTGCAGGGTTTGGGGTAGGGGAGATCAGAAGAGGTGAATGAGTGATGAAACCAAGTGGAAGGCAAAAATCAGGGCTGGCAGAGGCCAAACCTCAAGCCCCATCAATTCAAGAGCCAGTGTCCTCCACAATGCCTGCCCTGTGCTGCAGGAGAGGGTCATTGCTGGCCAGGTACTGATGTCCTTCCCCCTGTATCCCACAGCAGGTGAAGGTGTGGGGTGAACAGGTACCAAACACACGGGGGACACAGCCACCTGAAGGCACCCTGCCTGGGCCTGAAGGTGATGCTTGGGGTCTGCATTTCGAGCTGGAGAGCAAACACTGTTTGACTATTGGAGAAAAAGCATCTGTGGGACACGGCAGCATTTCCACCAGAGAAAAATCCCCTGTGGCAGCTGGACTCAGAGAACATTCATTGTTTGTGCTGCTGAGTGCATTCTCTGGAGTGAGCTCCTGCCCCAACATCAAGGCTGCTCCCGGGATGCTCCAGGCTCGGTGCCGCAGCATCCCAGCCCCTGCATTATCCCATGTGGTACCGCTTCCAGAGGACACTTCTGGATAAGGTGACGCCCAGCTTGTGCAAACATTTTGGCAGGCAGGGAGGAGCTGAAAGCTGCTTTTTTATTTCTCCTTCTTCTCTTGCTTTTTTTGTGCAGCAGCATCCAAAATGTTCGCTCCAAGCTGCGGCCGCCGCGGCCCCCTCGGCAGGGCTGCCCTGCTCTGCCAGAAAGGCAGTCAGTCCCTCTGCACACTGTTATCTCCATAAATACTTGCAGATGTTTCAGGGCTGGGACCCGTGCAGGGCTGGGAACGCCTGCTGGAGTGGCTGGGTTTTTGCACGGGATTGCCTCGCTGCACAGGGAGCAGCAGATGATCCCCACGGATCACGGCGATTGGGACAAGTGTTTTGCAGAGACAACATGTGGGCTCCAACCAACAGAACATCCCTTTTTTCTTAAAAAAACGTGTGTTTAGCAGTTATTAACTACTCCTGTTGAAGGAGGAGGCTGAACACATGCTGTCCTGCTTCCTCCACATCCCTCCATCCATCCCTGCGGCACAGCTCCTTCTGACACACCATGCTGGGGGAACAGGACCTGTTCTGCAGCTGCTTCACTCTCATCTCCAGACCAGCACTGGAAATCCCATCATCTCTCAAGTTTTTCCTTTTCCCCCCAAAACTGGACACTCTTTGTGTGGGGTTATTCTTCATCTTCCTGTAGCTGCCTCAAAAAACCCCAAAAAAGAACCTCAACAGCTAAAATGGTGTTAGAGGAAACTGTTTCCAACAGCTGCCACTGCCCCAACCTCCTCTCTGCTTCATTTCTTTCTCCCCTCTCCACTCCAGGGACTTTAAAAGCCCAACCTGGCCCGCCGGACAGCCGAAGTTTGCTGCCACAGCTGCTTCCTACAGGGAGTTTCCAGGAGATCAGGTTATTTCCACTCTGTCTTTCATGAGCTCGACTCCTCAAACTTCTTGTAAAATATTAAAGATGGAAAATGGCACGAGCGATCATAGCTCTGTGTGTGTCAATTTATGTTTCCAGCGTAATTCACCACAAATGGATCATGTTTTATGGGCTACATACTTTCAGCTAATGGGGGAGTTTTGCTATTTAAAAACATTTTCAAGCACCTCTGGGGGTGGCAGAACAAGGCAGGATGGTACGAGAAGGCAAAGCATCACTGCCACGAGACACCGATGGTTTCGAGTTAGCAATAGGGAGGCATCTTGTGTTTAAAATACCTGCCCCTGCCTGCCAGTTTTGACGTTAGAAAACACTAAAATAAATTAGATGGGTATTAATTAAAGCCATGCCTGGGTTTATTGGAGAGGAGATTTATTTCTACTGAAGGAGAGAGATGTTTTGCAAGTTGACGAGGAAAAAAAAGAGAGCTATCTCTGAAGGAGGCTTTAGGAGAGATGCTCCAGTTGCCCTCAAAGAGACAGACCCCGGTTGACTTCCAGCATGTGCTGCTGGGTGAGGACCTTCCCGAGACAAGTGAGGCCAGGAGAGGTTAGACAAGGCAAGGCAAGGCAAAGCAAGGCAAGGCAAAGCACGGCGAGGTTAGGCAAGGCAAGGCAAGGCAGCAAGGCAAGGCGAGGCGAGGCGGGCCAAGCTCCCCCCGCAGACACAGAAAGGCAGCCGTGGGCAGGAGCTCTGCCTCGCCTGCAGCTGGGGCTCCCAACTGCACAAGCCTGGTTTTAAGGAATATGTTTAACACAAGCTCTTCAGGAAACAAACCCGTGTCAGCCAGAGCCAAGAACAGTCACCTCCATCTGGCTGGAGCACCCGAGAGAAAGTTGACTGCAAATCCCACCATATGCTCCAGACGCTCGGTACAAAAGCCTCGGGCATCCTACTAAACTTCCAGAAAAAAACTTTCTCTGATGCTTGCTTTTCCTTTCCTCCAGTTTGTAGGCTACCTTCCCTCAAACCCTGCCTGGTGCAGGCTGGTACCAAGTTCTATCCCGGGATTTTGGGAAGAGCAGCCTGGTTTTATGGAAGTGGCTGGCAGGAGCTGGCGGCACCCGATGAGCACTGGGAAATCCCACTGAGACATCAGGACAGCAGGGGGAAAATGGTGGCATCCAAGGAGGGAGCAGGACAACATGGACCCTTCCTATTGTCCCTGGCTTTACCATCCTCACCCCACAGGTGACCTCACCCAAAGGGGGGAAGTCTCCAGGACGTGGGGAGGAGAGCTGGGGAGGGCAGGGGATGTGTGGGGGGAGCCCCCCGGGCTCTGGAGCCCCCGTGCTCCCCAGCTCCCGAGGTCTGTCTGCATTAGGGGGCAGTGTGGGAACACGGAGCAGCCGGTGCTTTGTTTTGGTGCATCTCGGCGCCGAGCCGCTGATGCATAGCTAACGCAGCGCCGACATTGATTTATGGTCAACTTTCCATTTCATCAGCGCGGGGTACAGGCACTCTGCCTGGGGACAGCAGCCATGCCTGGGGGGGCTGCTGACTCGGCCCCCCCCCGGTTGTTTAGTGGTGTAAAGGTGTGGCATTAATTGCTTTCAATTTTTTGTTTTCCTTCCCGTACTTCCCTGGCATCCCCCCATCCCTCTTGCGAGGGATCTGCACCCCGGCATCAATCCAGCTTTCAAAACAAAAGCAGGAACGCCTCTGATGACCTTTAGGAGGATGAGCAGAGGGTTTGTTTGCTCATCTCAACGGGACAAAGAGAGAGATTTAAATAAAAGCATCTTCCCATGCTGGCCGTCAACCCAGCCAACCTTTTGTCCAGAGCGCAGCTGATGCTGTGCTGTTGGCTGGCACCATGAAATGCCCCAGCAACCCAGGAGTGCCATGGGCCTCTCCTCTCCCATCATTCTGGGAGATTCTGCAGGCTGCACTTCCCTTGGCCCCTGACCTGAAGGGCACTGCTGAGCCCCGGCACTGGGAAGGGAATCTCACTGCAAGGTAGTGGTTATGGATGGGGCTGCAGCCTGGAGATCTCCTTGATTCTCCCTTTCCTGGAGTACTCCTTCTCCTCCAAGCTCACTCACATGTGTTTGGGCTGCAGAGTCGCAGGAATGGTCCATATCAATGTTTTCCCTTTGCCTGTGGTGGACATCTTCACATGCAGGGCTGGGGGGGGTTCATGCATTGCAAAGTTTCTGCTACCTGAGCTTTGCTGGTGACTCATTCCTCAGCTCCCTGTGTGACTCCCCACCATGCCTGGACATGATCAGGCTCTCTAAATCCTCTCAAAAACTATCTGCCCACGCCATGCCTGCTACCCTTGGGGATATCCCTTGCAGGTCCCTGGTGCACAAGAGCAAGATGCTGAAAACCCCTGAGCCCTCTCCTGGCATGAGGATGGCACTGGCTGAGGTGGCACCACCTCCCTCACTCCCAGGGCTGGCATACAAAGGGTTGGGGAGAAGTCCTTTCTATCTTCTGTGACCTTTTTGTTTTGCCCTCTGAATTGAGGCACTTTAATCTCCTACAGATAGGAAATTACCCCCAAACTGTGACTGGCTCAATGCTGAGCCTCCAGCCCATCTCTGCAAGAGCTGCTCTCCAGCATCTCTGAAGCTGGAATGAGCCCCAGCACCCGCAATAAATCAGACAGCCTTTCATGGAGGCGATGTTCAGACTGTGTTAAAAGGTGGGATTTTTCTTCTGCTTTCCATCCCGAGGGCTGGGAGGAGAAACCAGATGTTGGAGGGCTTTCAGGAAAGGCAGGCTCTTGAGATGTCACATGTGAGCCATATGCACCAGCACCCTTCCTCTCTTCCCTCTAGCAGTGCTGGGGATGGGCAGCATAACCTGTCTTGGTGTTATTACATTGTCTGGGGTTTCAGGATCCACTTCTGCTTCTGAGCCATCCCCTACCCAAGTGGCTCCTGTGCCAGCTGCACGGGAGGCAGGGAGCTAAGATGGGCTGTTTGCTCCTGAATCAGACCCTCAGTGCAAAAGTGCTACAGGAGGGCAGAAAGGAAAGAAGGGGGGACAGCTTGGAGGCTGTCAACAGGAAGAGTCGAGACGGCAGCACGAACAGTAAAAGTCTGGAGAGATGTGACTCCTCTCCCTCACCATTCCCACTCTGGGAAAGCCAACCCATCCTCTCGACGCCTTGCCCTACATTCCTGCCAGCTTTGCAGCCCTCGCAGCTCGGCGTGAAGCAGAAGCCCCAGAGGACAGTCAGCTTCACCGCGGGGCGAGATCAGGACGTTTTGGAGAGACATTTGTTGGAAGCAGCAGCTTGGCACCGGGATTGCTGGCAGCAGCTCTGACCTGCGAGATCGCATCTCCGCCGTTGGCTTCACCCCCGGCCCCGAGCGCTGCTGCAAGGCTCGCCTGTTTTAGGGTTCCCCACCAGTATCAGATATTCTTACTTTGTCAGAAGCATGTTCAGGAAATGGGATCTCTCTTTCTCTCTCTCTCTCTCAAAAAAAAAAAAAAAGACAGGACCCTCCTTCCCCCTTCCCACACAAATGTAATCGCCGATATCGGGCTCAGATATCGCCACAATAAATCACAAGCTCCTTATCGAGCTCGCCTGTCTACTGCCCGAGAAGTTCTCCCATATACAAATCACAAGCCCAGATTAAAAAAAGCCCAGCTTGCCAAAACAAATATTCCTTTCAACTCTTATCCCATTTTTTACACGAACAAGTGTTTCATCCTCAAGCAGGAGGGTTTTAAAGCACCGAAAGCTTATGTTGCTGCAAACCAGTGCAGCTCACGCCGGGCAAAGAGATTCCTTGAGGAAAAACCCTCAAGGTTCAAGGTTTGAAAACTCCTTTTCTTTGTGCTTGTTGATATCCTGTCTGTCAGCACCACTCCAAACATGTTACCCCCTCCTCTGCCAGAGCTTGTTGTGGGATAAGGAAGGAGCGAGGGGACTTTGCTGGGTATTTGCTTACAAGGTGCCTCCACGGCATTCAGGGATTTGGCTGGAGCCCACTCCCGCCTGCAGCCGCAGCCAGGGTTTGTTAATGCATTCAGTGATTGCATTTGGAAAAAATCAAGTGGTTAACCAGAGGAGGGGGAAAAAGTTTCAGGAATCAAAATCCAGAATGTTTTCAATTACACACGTCTGTTAGGACTGGAGAACAAATACAATCCCAACCCAAACACAAACCAAGCAGCTTTGGAAAAAAAACATTGGTTGTAAATACACAGTAACCTCTTCGAGCAAGAAAGGAATTTGCTTTAAGGCCACAAAAGATAGAAAGCAAACGTGGAAGCACAGCAGAACACAAGTTATTCCTAGACAGGTCAGCTGTGCAGGCATGCTGCTTCCCTAGCATCCTCTTGGGGGAAAAAAAAAAACAACAAAACACAGGCAGGACAGCGCTGACACCCAGAGCAAAAGCAAACACGTGCGTGGTTGGAGGGGAGGGAGCAGCGGAAGGAGGCACAGCCTACCTGGAAGAACCCGGGCGGGATGGGGCCCCCGGGCATCCCGTCATTCGGGGGAATGTTTCCAAGCACGGGACTCGGGGCAGCAGCTGCGCTCTGCGGGGAACAAAACCAGGGCAAACATGGTCAGAGTTATGACAAAAGCACGTTAGAAATGCCACCTCTCCTGCCACATCCCACTGAGTCCATCTGCCTGGTGTCCCCGGAGCCCTGAGCAGGATGCTGGCAGCTGGAGGGACACCGGCCTCTGTGACTCACCCACCGAGGAGATGGCCACACAGAGCCTGGAGATGATTCTGGGGTTTGTTTATTCATTTACCCAGGCACCGAGTCTTGCTTATCTACCAAGTGTAATTTTAGGCAGAAGCTGATTGAAAGCTTTAAAATGCTTCTCCTCCCACCTCCCCACCATGCTCGCTGGTTTAGCCCCGTCCTTTGAAAATTACGCTTCCCTGACCTCACCAGCATGCCAAGGCTTTATTAATAATTTCCAAATTCATTGCATTCAACCTGTGGAGTCACATTCTCCCTCGTGCCTCCCTAGAATGAGCCACCAGCCCCAAAAAGGAGGGACAGGGACAGACATGGGGTACCTGGACAACCCACTCATTCCTCTCAGCATCCCTATTTGCATTTATTCACTTCTGGGAAAGCACCAGCATAATGGGAAGCTCCTGCTCTGAAGGAAAATATAAGAAAAAGATCTTTCTCTAAAAGTCACTGCTGGTGACACATCCCTGTGAGATCAGGAGCAGTACCTGTGCCATCCAAGTGCATCCCATTTTGCCCAACACCAAGTGACCCCATTCCAGTTACAGGGCAGTTACAAAGGCACCCCAGTGGCGTTAATTGGATTTGGACCACTGAACTACTCCCTCCACCAATTTTTATGAGGGATGTACCCACCTAAAACCATAGTGGAAAAACTTTCCACTGAGGAAATCCAATGAGGAGATAGGGTACATGTGAGCCTGCTCAGGCTTGGTTTCACCCAACAAACCCCCTGTCCCAACAGCAGTAGAGCCAACCCCGGCTCTGATGTAGCAACAACCACAAGATGTGAGCAAAGGGGAAGCCAGGCTGTCAGGGCAGCCTGCAAAATTAAGGATTATCACTAAGGACTAAGGATTGCCAAAATGGGATCCCCATGTTTGGTCGGCAATCCTGCTATTCCTGACCAGAAAGCCTTGCAGAGGCAGGGGAGCACCAGACTAATCATTGCCTGGTGCCTTCCCAGGGCATCCTTCGTGCCCCTCACCATCCTCTCCAGCAGGAGTTGGCGTGCAGGATGTGGGATGAAGGCCAGGACCACGCCAGATGAGGGGTTGGTTTTCCTACCCCAGCATCTCAGAGCTGCAAGTGTCACAGACAACAGTGGAGGCTGATTCCCCAGTAAGAGCCTCCCTTCATGAAATAACCAATTCCCCCTGAGGCTACAGGGTCCTGTACCCCCAGGAACACCCCACGCCACGCTCCCTCCCCTGCCCCTGAACAAGGCATCCTGAACAGCCTTCCCCCCACCAGCAGCAAAGGCCAGATCTGAGTGTTTTTACAGTTAATAAAAAAAAAAAAAAGTCCTGGCAGGAAAAATAAGCCTGCCCATTCCAGGCTCTTTTTATACATCAGACGGCAGCAAAAATAGATGGGAGAGGGAGTGAACCCACTTCTCCCCCTCCCTCCATCCCCCCAAGTGGGTCAGCTATAAAAGTAAAACCAAATCTTAATCCAAGGCCATGAACATATTGCAGTTTCTCTGCAAAGCAGATGACGGTTCTTAATGCAAAAATATATAAGACTGAGCCCCAAACTGCAGCGAGCCCATTTGGAATTTCCTTTATTAAACCCTCTATCACGCAAAACGCTTCTCTCCCAAGGCGGCAAGCGCTGCAATAAAGCTGCCAAGGTGATATTTTATGGTTTCAAGAGATTTCCAGCACACTATAATCCTTTGCTTGGGGAATCTCCCAAAGCGAAATGGATCCCAAAGTGGTGGGAAGTGAGGAGGAACATGGATTTGGGGATCTGGGGGGAAAAGGACGCTGCTCTTCTCCTCCCCTCTGCAACAGGGAGCAGAGGGAGAAGGGCAGAGGAGCCAAAGAAAACCTTGAAGCAAATGCCCATTTTTCCACAAAACCACAGAGTATTTTTCCGTGTTAAACACCCTGAAACCTCACCTATGCCTTCGCGGCGTAAACGGGGATTTAAAGTTCCTCGCACATGTGGCGCTTGGCAGAACTTGGTAATTAAAAACCCGCAAGTACCCTGAGCATATTGTAGGATGAGAGCCAAATTGGTCAGCCCTTGATGAATGATTTACAAGGCTGCGAAGTGACATTTTATTTCTTTTTTTATTCCCCTCCCCATCACCGCTGCTAAGGTAAACACTGAGGCACCTTTAGCCCTGGTGAAGCGATGGGAGCGCAGCTGTGGCTGGAGCAGCTCTGTAAAACACTTGGGCATGCCAGAAATGAAAGAAAAAAAGGCAAAAAAAGACAGCAGGAACAACTTTTCCAAACCTTAAGGGTGAGCACCCAAACCCTAAGGGTCAGTGCACAAACCCAAGGGCTTTCCAGCACCCATTTCCAGGGCTTTTTTGGCCACACAGCTCCTCCCACATGGTTTATTTTCAACATTTTGTTCCAGAATCTCTTTTTAGGGACTCTTGGTTGCAGTTTGCTTTCCAAAGCTCTTTCCTTAGGTGAACATCTAAAACCCACCGAACCTCCCTGGTGAAGGTACAGACAATGAGCAGTTGCCATGGAAGCTGGCAGAAAATGGGCATGGAACTGCTGTGCCACCACATCCAAGCTGGAACTGAACTAGATGCACATCAGCCACACAAAGGTCACCATTGGCACGTGACACCCTGAATTTCCTTCCACTGAAACACACGGAAACCACTGCCAGAAATGAGCCAGGACTTCTCTGGCAATGCTGGCACGCCAGCTTATTTGCCTTTTGTAAGATGGCAAATTTTCCCCATGTTGGAAATCAATATATATATGCATTCCTGGGGCGCACATGCATAGCTATATACACAAACACACATATGTATTTTTAATTCCCTGCCACACACGTCGGTATTTTTCCCTCTTTTTTTTGGTGGAAGCCAGTGGAATGATGACAATCTGGATCACCGTGTTTCGCTTCCAAAGCGAAGCTCTCAGTTAACACACCGGCCTGGTACGCCAGCAGATGCCGTCTAAGCCTTTAAATCGCACACTAATTGCACTAATTGAGCTAACAGTCTCTGTTTCGTCTCCCTACCCTGAGTCAACCAGCATCTTCTGGTACTGCTGTAGAGATCCAAGCTGTTGACTGTAGTGTTATTTTGTCAGCCATTAAACGATTCATCAGAGTCATTAATTGATTTATTACCGCTGCCTGCGAGTATAGCTTTGCAAATAAAGAAGGATGGAGGTCAGGAGGCAATGGAAATCGGACAAAACAGCACAGCCAGGAGCTGGGCACTTGAATTATCGATAGGAGCCCACTTGCACAGGACCACTGGCATCAGGTTATGGAAAACAGGGAAAAAAAAGAGAAGATGTGCTGTCTGGCTGTGCTACAAAGCTGGTTAGGGTCTTCAGCTACAATCTACGCAGGATGTAAAAGGGCTATTAAAACCATCTTGTTTTCTTAACCTAATCCTCCAGGAGAAACCAGGTTATTCAGCTGTATTAACTGAGCTGAAGAGCAGCAGGCAAGAAGCAGCGGCGTGGCTGCCCCACAGCCGCTGGCGCATCCCCACCACACTGATGTCACCCCAATCTGCTTTCCCAGGCCGGGAGCACGGCTCACCTCCGCTGTCCCCCAGCCCTGGGAGGAGCTGCGGTCCAGTGCTTTTATTTATTTACTTTCTTTACAGCAGGGCTGAGGTCTGTGCTGGGCGGGAGGGTTTGCAGCGCGCAGGGTGCGGCGAGCCGTTTCCTGCCCCCCGCCCTGCGCACTAGGCCTCAGCGCGGCCGGGAGGCACCAACGAGGGCCCGGCGGGCTTTGGGGGCTCAGTTATGAAACCAGAGCAGGTGGGGTGAAATCACCCTCACTGCCAGAACGTGTCTGCCCCCAGCTCCTAGGTAACTGGGTAATAAAAGGCAGCACCCTACGAGAGGGGGTCTGGGAAGCCAAGGAGCTTTCTGGATGTGTTGTCCAAGGGATTCTCCCTCCTCATCTCCCCCAATTTATGAACCTTGAAGAGCAGCCTGAAGGTGGGCTAAGGCACTGCACCCCTTCCTGCAAGACTCTCAGTGTCACCATTATGACAGCCAAGCCCCAGCTCACCACCACCCAAACCTGCCATGCTTCACCAACACCAGCAGTGGTTCCTATGAACCATCTATGAAAAACAGGTTCCAAATGGTGGTAGTAACTCTGCCATTGAATGCAAACTGGTGTCCCCACCACACACTCCAGGCGAGCAGCTTGCCCCAGCATCCCATGCTGGCTTTCATCAAACACTTACTTTTAATAAAAATAACATGCCCAGAGTGGTGCAAGGGAGAAGAAAGGATGCTCCACTTGTGAGAAGCACCACCAACACTGGCTGCTTGTCCAGGCACTGCCCACATCAACCCAGCAGTGAGATGGGGAAAGCAAAAGTATCTTCATGGCACAGACCTAAAACCAAACTAAGGATAGCTGGGTATTTCCTTTTTGAGCTCTAGCTGTTTTTGCCCTCTCTCCTCCCCAGAAGAGTGGACCAGAGGATTTTGGCTGCATCTCACACCTTGCAGCCACTGTGGGAGCAGCACAAGGCTTGAGGGCAGCTGCCTCTGGTAGGAGCACGCGGGGGTGCTCAGGCCATGTTGGTGATCTGGTATCTATCTGTCTCCTTTGATTTTATTTTTTTGCCTAGAGCACAGGCTTTGGAGCCTAAAGAAGAAACCAGCGTGCGGGTCAGGACTTAAGCAGGCTGCGTAAACAGGTAATACGGAATTTAATTGGACTCCAGTTAAGCCTTTTCATCTCGTTAAAGCTGCCTTCATCTTATATAGCCAGGTTTTAAATTTAATAATAGAACCCTCCCACACCTCAGAGTAACCCGATTAACGCCAGGGAGGACGACACGCCGCCCGCTTCCTCTGGACCCAACCCTCAGATCCTGTCCCCATCAGTCCCCTCCACAGGGACTGTGTTCTATCAACGTGCACCAAAATAAATACAACACCAGCCTGCTGCAGGTTCTGAGAGTGAGACTGCCAGCCCACGTGCCAGCAGCGGGCACCCACTGTGGCACCCACCTCAACACCGTGGTGCCTGCAGAGCCTCTCAGGTGGGCTCAGCATTTTTGGGACACACCAGTTAGGGTATGCCAGAGTCCATCCTGCTTTCTCCACCTGGCTGGATGCTCCAGAAGACAAAACAAACCAGCTTTGGTTTATTTTAGGGTAAGAGAATGCTGGGTTGAAGTTTTGTGTATTCCCAAGATATTAAAAAAAACCCAAAACAGATTAAATGGGGCTCATAGCAGTATCACCAAACCACCCAAAAGCCATCGCTGTGCTCCCATAGGACACCACGCTGTGCACACAAGTTCAGCTTAATTATACTTCTACAACAGCACAAGCTTTTTGTGCTTATTTTAAATCTATCACCTGTGAGCTGCCTGGCACACAAAGCTCCAGCACACACCCTGGTCAGCAGCAGCCACGCTCGGCAACTTTTCCCCTCTCCTTTATGGAGAAAGAAACAACCCCAGCCCCATATTTTCCTTGAGCCTTAAAAAAAACCCCCAACCATTAAAATAAAAAGGCACAACAGTTGAATGGTGTTTCAAGCTAATACGGGGTTTTTTTGTTGGTTTTCTTTTCCCCCTCCCTTGTAAAGGATAATCTGAGACAGCAGCTCCGGCCACGAAACAATAGGATTTTAATCTCTTAAGTCGGCGTCCCCCTTATCCCCGGGAAGGAAACCCCTTCAGTCATTTACAAGTTTGTAAATAAGGCTCTTGGTAGCATCTCGCGGACATCTGCTCCGCCAGCCCGCCAGCGTTCCTGCTAACATTTACAAACATCCTTCCACAAACACCCAGCGCGCTCTGCTGAGCTGGCTTTCTCTAAATATATCCCAAGGAAATAACTTGGCAGGGCTGCAAAAATTTCACAGCGACCGAATTAAAGGGGGGGTGGAGAGCAGGGGAGGGGGGATAAGCTCGGGAGGCGTAAAACAGAATAAATGCAATTAGGTTTTGCACACGCGTGTGCACGGGGAGGTTTACAAAGGGAAACTTGTGGGAAGTGAGGCTGGGCTTGCTGGAAGTGCTTCTCCTGACTCAGGAAGGGCTTTGCAACACTTCAGGGCTTCACACCATGTGGATGGGTGTACAGATTCACCCCAATCCTGGTATTTAGGGATGCTTTGCCATGGAGTGGGCCCTATCCCTGGCCTGGAGTGAAGCTAATGGTCCCACTGCCAGCATCTTCCCTGCACAAGATCCAAGTCCAGCTACACCTCAGAACCAGTGTATGAGAACCAGTGTATGGGCCCTCCCCACTGCCAAACAGCTTAAATGGGTCCCATGCAATTAGCACCCTGGAAAATGCTGTAAATACACAGGTATTAATTACTATCAATTCTCCTCTAATAATTCCAGCAACAGACAGGCCAGGCTCTTTTCCAGCAATCAATACCATCCATTTCAGGGTCTACCTGCCAAAAAAGTTATATAAAATAATTATATAAAATTTTCATTAGATAATGCAATTGCTTAGGACTATTAATCTACTGCTCATCTATCAGTGTGGGAAGCTCAGCTCTGTGAGGGACACCCAGCAGCTCCTTGCACCAACAACCTGCATTCCCTTCTTCACTCAGTGGTTCCACCCAAAGGTGCTCCTGATGTACCCACACAAGATTTTATGGAAAGCTCACAGATTAATTTCAGATTTTAAAAAACATCACAATCCTTAAAACCAAAAGGGAAGTATTCCCAGCAAGTACAGCTGCCAGGAGAGGTAATTTCCTGGAGTTTGCTACAAAGTTGTGATGGTTTGAAGTTCCACAGTTCTTCACTCCCAGTGATGTCCCTTGCTCCATGCTGCAGTTTCTGAGGTGTGACTATGTGGGATTGCACGGCTGGATGCTCAGTGCCATGTGCACCAGCTCACCCTCCATCCTTCCCTTAAGCATCACAGCTAAAATCAAGTCCTTTCTGTTACCAGCCTTTAAAAAGGCTGGATTAAGGAAAATACTGCCTACCCTCTCAAAAACTAGTAATGATGTGGTGATGAGGTGCAGGGGAGGCTGCTGGTGTTGGCAGCTGGACTTCTGCTTCCCAGTGCCTGCTGCTCTCTGCTCCTCTGCCTTCCTCCAGATTGAAACTGCCACGTGCATTTTGGAAGGGGTTGTAAGAAAAGCTAGATTTAAATTGGTAATCCAATTCAAGAAGGGAAAATAATAATAACTCGTGACTTTAGAAAAATGCCACACCACTGCACCACGTGCATTTGAAGAAAACTAGTTTTAACTTGTCCAAAGGATTTACTGACAACTAACGAGGATATTGCCAATCCCAGTGGCAAAACATCCCAAAGGCATCCAGAGCCTGGCAGCAATTTCCCCATTAAAGATGGGTGCAGAATACAAATATATTTTTCAATTTTTTTTTTTTAGTTTTTGCCACCTTGTGTTTCAGCCAGTTGATCTCATAATTTGCTCTTTGCAATCAAAAATGACACAAAACAAGCTGTGAGTTTGCATGGGGAGTCAGTGATGTCTGGTAACTAAACCTCATCCGAATCCAGGGAAGAGGGTGAGACCCCCTTTCCCTTCAACTGCCTTTGCAGTGCAGCAGGAAACACCGTGACCTCCCAGGAAAAACATCCTTTTCCATTGTCTGGGCAGCTGGATGCTGTGGGATGGAGCACTGACACCCCAGCACAGCATCCAGCACTTCCCACCCCCAATCCAACCACAGAAGACCAGGCCCTGGCTTCACCCCACGGGAAAACATCCCAGTTTTCTCCATCCTCTCCCGCCGCAGGGAAAGAGAGGAGAGAATTAATGCAAATACTCCCATTCTTGTCGTGCACTTGAATGCCAAAATATCCCATTTGCTTAAGCCTATTTTACTGCGAGCAGCTGCCCCGGCATTATTCCCCGACACCAAAGGCAAAAGGGCAAAAAGAAGTTGGTCTGGAGCAGGTGAACACCATCTGCCTGTCCCTGACAAGGAGCTCGTGGCCACCATCTTCGTTTGCTCACACAAAGCCAGCCTGAGCCCTGCAAGAGGTGACGGCGGCGCTGCCCCAGCAGTGCCGAAACCTTTCGTGGGTTCTGTGCACCCACGGAGGCAGCCAAGCATCCAGCCCCGCTCACACTGGCCCCTGATGGATTTGCCTGCTGATCTGTGAAGTTTTACCACAGCCAGCCCTTAAAAAAAGAAATAATTTTAAAAACAAGAAAAAAAAAAAAGGAAAAAAATTCCTTTCCCTAACAAAGCGGCAGGTTAACAAAAAAGAAATCAGTGTTGGCTCTGTTGATGTTTGATGGTGCGTTATGGTGCCTTCTCTGCACAGTATCTTCCATGAAAAATGCTGTTGAAGGAGTGGAAATGCTTTAAATTGAGGTGGAGGTGGCAGCTGAACTTAACCCAGGGCTGTGACTGGCTGCACGGGGACAAAGTCCGGCACATCCTATAAACCTGGCGAGGAGGATGGGAGGATGGCAGTGGACTTTGCACGGGAGCAGCCAGACCTGGGGCAGCCCTTCAGAGACCTGAATCCACTGGGATGGATGGACTCAGAGTACATCTGAGCACTGCTGTGCTCACTAACAATGATGCCTGTGGGCTTTTGTCCTTGTCACTACCCAAGTAAAACCCATCCTAAAGGACCTGGGAGCACTGCCATGACTAACCAACCCTCCATGTTTCTGCACCCTTGATTCATCCCAAAAAGCCAGTAAAGGGTTTAGACATCCTTCATGAGGCTGCAGTTGTACTCCAAGAGCCAATCCAGTTCTCAAGGAGCCATTGCTGGGACAGCAACACTGGAGCACCATGAGGAAAGCTGCTGGCAAACCCCAATCCCATGCAAGATGGGTTTTGTGACTGAGTGATGATGGAGAAAAGCCATCATGCCTCGATTGGCGTGATTCCCACGATTTCCAGGGTGATGACTGAAAAATGGTGAAAATATTCTGCCCTCCATGCAGACCTTGTCACTGACATCCTGCCTTAGGAAAGGAGCCACGAAACATCTTGCATCCTGGCATCCCTGCAGTGTTTTGCTGCGCAGCAATGGAGCTGTGGTGCCTCCTGGATCCCTGCAGTGTTTCCCTGCCCAGTTTGGAGCTGCAGAACACCACCCTGCATCCCCACATCCCACAGCAGTGGGGGTGACCCTCCCCAAGCAGCGCATGGACACCAACAAGGTCACAACACACACAACTTCCCAAGGGCTGCGTCCTGGGCTCATCCATCCCTGGGCAGCACGGACTCAGCACCACTGATACTCTTTCCAGGCAAGCTGAAAGCTTGAGCAAGCAGCTCAGGTTGGAAATCAAGCACCAGGCAAGGTGCAGGATGTGGGTGTGAGGCGGTGGCAGGAGGAAAATCCCAATCCCAGTTTTCCTCAGCACCTGCCAGCCCAGCATCCCATCCCAGGCCCCGGCAGCACCGAGACCCAGCTGTGCCTCCAGGGGCACAGACAAACCCAGAGCAGCGCTAATCGTCCCCAGAAATCATCTCTGTGCATCTGCCAGGGGTCAGAGATGAGGATTTTTGGGGAGGGGGGATTGCAGCAACTTTCCCCTCCTCTCCACTCATCTAATCCCCCAGGCTAATCCCTTCCAGCCATATGGAGCCCTCACATCCCAAACCTGCTCCAAGGCTGCCCCTTCGCACCCTCTGCTCCCCTGGGGGTAATGCCTTGGACCTCAAAAGTGCTGTATGGGTGGGGAAAGGGTGTGATTCCCCCTCCAGACCCCTGAGGGATCCCCAGCCACTCTACACACACGGTTTCTCAAGAAAATTCACATTGAAACACTCAAAATCCAGGCAAGCACAGCCCCATGTCTGGTGCTCCCTCCCCCTTTTCAACAGCAGGGTTTATTGCAGTTATTTGTAGGTGCTGCCCCCCAAAAATAGTGTTTCCCAGGTTTGATAATTGCTCAAGGCATATCAAAATTAATAGAGCAGCTAGAGCAAAGGACAGGAGGAGTAAATCTGACGTAAGCCACTGTGTAATTCAGCGTTGTTCCCAAGAACTGGTGGCTTTCTCCACTGCCAAAAAAAGCCAGGGGCTAAGCTAGCTTGGAGGGGGTGCAGATCTCCCCTGGCAGGCTGGGATTTCTTGGGAGGGGGAGGGTGAACAGGAAGAGGCATTTTAACCATTTCAGCATGTTCTGGAGGAGGAGAGGCACACATCCATGGGATAAGAGGGAATTCACCACACCACCTCCCTTCCTGCTCCACTGCCTATCTCCTGCCTTAACCTGGGCATTGGGAACACCGCTCCAAAGTGGCCTCATGTTTTATTTACCTTAACACCAGCTCCCTGCATTGCTTTGGTGTTGCTGGCACTGGTGATCCAGGCACAGCTGAGCAGCAGGACTTCCCCATGGAAAAGTCCTCCTGGGGTTGCACAACTGACAAGGTACACATTGGGATAGGGGAGGATTTCTGATAAAAACACAGGTTTAAAAAAAAAAATCACTGTTTTTCTGCACAGAGCGGTTTTGTTAGATGCAACTCCAAACCACATCGCCCTTAAAGCTTGCAAAACATTAATTATTTCTCTTCTACGAGCAGCTCTCCCTGTCAAAACACAGTGGTTAATACAAACCCCCCATTTATGAACTGGGAGCTTTTTGAAGCCAGCTCTGGAGGGACCCTATAAAACCAGCGTGCAAACCCCTGCCCCCTGACCCAGCAATAAACTGGTACGTGAGGCAGGAAAACTTAAAGTCTGGAGAGCAAGGGGGAAAAAAAAAAGGAAAAAAAAAAAAAAAGAGCCCCAGGCTTTGAGACAGCAGAGAGGGGGAGGGAGCGATGTGAGAGAGCTGAGCATCACTGCAAGGTCTTGTTTAGACTGGCAGTGCTGGGAAACACCTGGCCACAGAGGCAGAGAGTGGAGTTCAGGGGATGGACCGGGATGGGGAGTGCAGGCAGCACAGGCACGGTGGTCATGGCCACAAATTGCTGGTGGAGACTTCCTGATAGGCTTTTTCTCTTTTGTCTTATATCCACCATTTGATAACCATAGGAGAGAACAGCTCCTTTGCTCCTCACAGTCAGAGCTGCTCTTGCAACATCCTGACACAAACCCAGGCATGACACTGGTGGCACAGCCCTGCCAGCACCCTCCTCTCCATAGTGACATTCCTACCAGGATGCTGACCATCCTCAGAACCCAAAACTGAGCATCCCAAAAGCCTTCCAGCTCTGAGAGCTGCTGCAGCCTCACCTCCCTGAGAGCAAAACCCCCTAAACCCCACAGGGAGCTACAGGCAGACCCCGAGCTCCCCAAAAAGCAGAGGATATCCCACAGTATTCCAGTAAATTTTCCTAGGTCTTTGTAAAGACTGGAGAGAACCCCCCTATGCCTGCCCGCCCTGCAGATTCCCAAGCACTGCTGCAGCTCCAGGGCTCTTTGGGGTTCCTCCCTGCCCTCATCCCACTGGGACACAGCACCCACCACAGCAGCCCTCAGCACCCACCAGCCTTTCCATGGGATGCAGCCTCTCCTGGGAAAACCCTTCCCAGCTGCAGCACGGAGCTGACAGGAGGGACGAGGGGCCTTTGTGCAGGCAGCACCCTGCTAAGCCGCACAAAGCTGGGAGCAGGGGGGTTCAAAGGCTCCTGGGGCAGGGAAGGGGCCCCTCCATGTTCCCCCCTCCCCGGGCACCGGCTTTTGTATGGCCTTGGCCGGATTGTTAACTCCCCTGCCGGAGCTGCTGGGGCCTCCTCCGCCTGCAATCCCTGCGGATTTTACCTCCGGGCAAGAGCAAGGGGGGGGAGAAAAAGGGGGGGCAGCCCAGTGCCTTAAAAGAGCCTGGTAAAAACAACAGACTGCAGTTGGGGGATAGATACACGATGGCTTTAAAAAAGCACACCGCCGAGGAGAGTTTGATGGCTCTGCCAAAAGGAAAGAAGTGTCTTCCCACTTGCAAACAAGAGTTAATTATAGAAAAAAAAGGCCCAGGAAAGTGTTAAAACCATCTGTGCCACGAGGAAGAGGCTGGGGCTGGGCGGGTGAAGGCAGCAGCGCTGACAGCTGCTGTGTACAGGCAGCCTGGACTGTTCCCCCAGTGCTGCCATCCTCCTGCCCTGCCACCCTCACTGTGACATCCTCCCACCCTGCCATCCTTGCCCTGCCATCCTTGTCATGCCATCCTCCTGCCCTGCCATTCCTGCTGTGCCATCCTTGCCCTGCCATCCTCCCGCCCTGCCATTCCTGCTGTGCCATCCTTGCCCTGCCATTCCTGCTGTGCCATCCCTGCCACACTATCCTTGCTGTGCCATCCTTGCCCTGCCATCCTCACCGTGCCATCCTCCCTAGCAAGCCACAGGTCCTGCCTGCCCTATTATGTACTGGGGGTCCCCAACAGGATTCCCCCCAGCAGCCTGCCCCCTGCACAGCGCAGGAGCTCCAGGTTCATCAGGAAAAGGCACCACCAACCCCCAGAAGTAGCCTGGATGGCACAGAAGGGATGCACAGTGCAGCCTTGCCAGGAGACCTGCTCTAAACACATTCCACTGAAGCATCACACTGGTACACTCCAGTAAGCACCCATTTTTACCCCACACCCTACAGAAACGTGGCCCAAGTGATGCTGCCAAGCACCCTGCAGTGCCTCCACCATCCCCTGGGCAGGGCTGAGCGTGGACATGGTTCCTGCCGTGGGAAGCACGGGATGCACAGGAGGCCAGGCCAGCCCGCAGGGCTGCGCACAGCGCCTGACCCCGCAGCCGGATCCCAACCGCTTCACAAATATTTACCTAGCTGGTTTTTAAACAAACCCCAAATGCCAGAGAGTTTAAAGTCCATGTCCTAAACAGCTCCTGTCTTGCTCCTGCCTGTCCTCGGGTCCCAGCTGCCTGCCCAGGGAGCCTCCAAGCCTGCCCCGACCCCTAGGTTTAAGGAAACTGCAGGCAGCAGGCTCCTGCCGGGCTGGAGGCAACTCCTGCCACTTCTGCCTCTGATTTTATTACAGACATGCAGGCTGGATGATGCCTGAACATGCAACCAGTGCAGTTCAGAGGAGCCCTCATGTTGAGGAGCTTCCATATAGATTCAGAAAATAATTAGCCATAATTAAGGGCTTCTGGTTTATGGCTCCAACAATTGTTTAAACAGAAGAGTCCTGTTCAAATTAAGCTCAGGGCTCACCAATTAATATTTCTTTACCCTGCCATGGTTTAGTTTCAAACTTCTGCTCAGAGAGCAGCCTGCGCTGCTCAGATCAGGGCTGCCACTCCTGTGAGCAGGCAAAGGAGCTGTGTGGTTGGGCCTGGCCCCAAAACCACTTTGTTTTGAAGCAAAAACCTGTTGAGGGTAAGAGAAGGGAAGAAGGAAAGGAAGGATAAAACTGATGGGAACTGGAGAACACGACAGTGGATGAAGAGCAAGAAGGGGCTGCCAGTTTGTAGATGGCTCTGAGACGTGACATTGCACCAATGCCCATGGCACAGACGGATCAGCTGCAATCTTGGCTCACCAAATCTGAGTTTTTGAGGGAGTTTCAGGCTCTTCTGTGTAACAACTACCCACCAGGCCAGCCCCCACCCCACCTGCGGCGCTCCCTCCCTATGGACAACATATGGCACGTCTCACCTCATTAGAGACATAACTAGCAGAAATAATAAGCAAGTCTTTACACAAAATCTGAACTAGTGCACTAAACAGGCTCTTCAGCCCTGAGGTTTTTGGTGTGTCCCACCAAACCCTGTTCCAAAACCCAGCTGTGCATCCTGTAGCCTGCTTATCCTCCCTGCCACCAGCCTGGGCAATATCAACTGGGCAAAGCAGAGTTAAATGTGGAGATCAATATTCATATCAAGGCAGCTTCTGAGAGGTTTCAGTTGGTTAAGCAGCCTTGAGATTTTGGCTGTGGAAGGCAGTGCTGCTGACGTGGCCGTAGGTGCACTCCGGGGTCATCCATACAATTGCGATCTCCGGAGGAAGTTGCTGACGAGAGGGAATCATAGAATCATTTATGGCAGAAAAGACCTCTAAGAACATCGAGTCCAAATATTCCCCGAGGACTGCCAAGCCCACCACTAAACCACGTCCCCAAGGGCCACATCTACACAGCTTTTCAATCCCGCCAGGAATGGTGACTCCATCACTGCCCTGGGCAGCCTAGGCTTGACAAGCTTTTCAGTGAAGAAATTTTTCCTAATATCCAATCTAAGCCTCCTCTGGTGCAACTTGAGGTCATTTCCTCTCATCCTGCCTGCTACAGCTGCTAGGGTAGGATGTAGGAACCTCTCATAGGTGGAAACCTGCGGGCAGCTCCACGAAACATGTACTAAAACTTTACTTTTTTCCACTTTTTAATTAACACCAGCCCTCTGCCACTGTTTACCACGAGGAACCACACTGAGATGCAGTCCCACCAAGCTGGACCAGGTAAAGGACAAGAAAAGAGGAGCCCATACAATGGCCTGCTAGGAGTTTTGTCCCCAGCATGATGGGGACATCACATGAGGGTGCTGGCCCTCAGCCTGGACAGCTTCTCCTCTCCAAGGCAGGTCCTGAAGCCACCCCAGGGCCATCTTTCCACTGTTTTCTTTAAGGAAAAACATGTTTTCCCCTGTGTCTGCTTCCTACAGCAGAAAAAAACTTCAGAGACTCCTAGGAGCAAAACCCCAATGCTCCTCTGCCACCCAAAAGGGCATCCTCACAGACGTGTGAGGCACACACCAGGAGCACTGCTGGCCTCTGCCAGCTGCAGGGTTTTTCCCAGTATGATCGAGGAGCACCATGGGAAGCACGCAAGGAAAACAGCCATACCATAAACCAACTCAACTTCATGACCTGAACGTTTTAAGACAGAGCAGGAGCCTTTGTACTGTGGCCATAACTGCAATATATCAGTTAGCCATCGCTTCCACCAAGATCTAGTGCTCCAGATCTCACAGCAAATGCTGACTTAAAGACCCATATCAAATACATTATGATACCACTGTTTCCCGTTACCCACGCTGATGATTCAATTAATTTAAAAACAGCATAGAAATTTAATTTCACCATTAACCCTGCAATTCCCAGCAAATGCCAGTTGGGAAGGCAGCAGCCACCTGCCCAAGTTTGGATGGGCAGGAGGGGTAGGAACAAAGTGAAGGGGTAAAAGATGAGGAAATAGAGATGTGAGAAGAAAAATGGGGCAAAGCAGGTTCTTTTATAAACCCTTTGATGGGGTAGAAATTATAGGAAAGTTTGCAGGAGGGACAGGGAATAGATGAGGGGCTGCAGAGCAGCATCTGCAAAGGGTTTCACTGAGAACAGGCTCTTGCAAGAACAGCACCACTCAAACTCACAGGGTCCTGCCCAGCTCCAAAGACAAATGCCATGCAGAGCACAAAACACACCAGCAGACACCCTCCGACAGGGCAGCGCCGGAAGCCTGCCCAGGATCCATCAGCAGGGCCAAGGGTTAACAAGAACCATCAAATGGAGCGCAATCTGCTCTTCCACAGGGCTGAAAGGTTGCCCTTTCCAGACCTGCAGGGACGGTGTGCACGCAGGCTCAGGCCCCAGGTCAAGCGGGGTTCACCCAGGCCTTCAGCAGGCCCAGCTCCCCACAGAGGAACAGCACAGAAGGGACACGGCCGCCCCACGAGCCTCCCTCCCCGACACGTGGCCGCAGAAGAATAGTTAGCCCAAGCAGAGCTCTCCCATCTGCTTTTGTTTTCCACTCTTCAGTCCTGGGCTCTGCTAAAGCCCCTGAAGTCACCGGGCATCTGTTCTCCTCCACCCATCGCAATCTGCCAGCCAGGGCCGCTCTGACAGCCATCCATCACGCCGTAATACGCTGACCACGAGACCCAGTGGGACATCATTTTCAAGTCAAATGCTGCAGTTAGCATAAAATAAAGCATCGCCCCGGTTTGTTTTTTTCTTTCTTTCTTTCCCCCTTGCCGACGATCCCGCAGCTGCAGCAAGGGACTGGGTATGCAACAAAAGTGAAGGGGGGGGGGGAAAAAGGCACAGGAAAATGGCAATTCTACTCTTCTGAGTCATAACAATTATGACGTTGTGATAAGAAACGTTTTCTATGAATTTTTAAGTACCAGTAATCCTGTTTTGCAATTGTCCCCCGGGAACAAGGCGACAGATTGAACGGGGCTGACAGTTATTTCCATCCTGACGAACGCGCCTCCGACGCGCCGTCTCCTCCCTCCAAACTTCCCGGCCCAGCGCTCAGCCCACTGCTCCAGCTTGTTTGGTTAGAGCTGGCTTGGCCACTGGTGTGACTGAGGACATCCCCAAACAGCCTCTGAAACCACCCTACCAGCTCCAAGCCCCAAGCATACACTCTTCTGTGCACCCATAGAGCACACACAGGGAGGAGATGCACCTTTTCCCTTTTCTCCCTGGACACACAGCCATGCCCTCCAGAAACCTTCAGCTGTGAGCTATCAGGTGAGTTGAGCATCTTGGTTCCTCCTATCCTGTCCCAGCAAACACCCTTGGAAGTCCAGGAAAGATGGGGATCAACAGGGAAAGCGCAGCTCGATGTTTTGCTACTTGAGATTCCAAAATTTTCACCACCACGCTAAAACTCTGCAGATTTATCTCACTGGTACGGGAGAGAAGGCGGCAGGAAACACCTTTTTGTTCAAGTCTTTCAGACTGGGAACAAAACCAGCTCCTTTTACCTCTTTTGTAAAATGAGCACCGTCATCAGAATCAGTGCCGAGGAGCGAATTTGTTTTGCAGAGGATCAAATAAATAATGGATGACGAAGGAAAGCTGCCACGGCGAGGCTGCTCGGGAGATGCTCTGCTCTGGCAGCCTTTCCCGAAATGCTCCTAAACACATCCTCACACTGGCTCCAGCTCCAGCAGTGCTCCCCAAATCCAGGTACCAAGGGGTGCTCTGGCCAAAGGGACACTCTCCAAGACATCAGTGGCTCGTGGCTGTTGTCTATGGCAACTCCTACCAATGATGGAAATGTGTTTGAATTGCTGCCAGGCGAGGACAGAGATGTGGGATGTGCTCCTGCAAACCCAGGGCATTGCATGGGCCCTGGTGTCCAGCAGCCTGGCACAGAGCAGCTTCCCTACAGGAAAACCCCAGTTTGCTGTCCTGTGTTGGCCATTCTCAGCCCTTCATTGAGTCTCAATCCTTTAAAAAATCTGCTGGGTTTTTTTGTTATTTTTTTAAAGGAAATACTAAGTTTCTGCTTCCCTGCAAGCAGCCATCCCATGCCTCTGCCACCTCCACCCTGGAATGGCTCTGTGCCACCACACCAGAGCCCAGCAAGTGTGGGGGCCATGCCACATGCCCACCTACAAGGGAAGCCTGGCCCTTCAGTGCTCTATAGCCAGGAGACATTAAAATCAGCCTGTCAATTTACATGCAAATTTATTTTAGATGCGACAGAGGGCTTACAAAAGAAGGTGTACTGGATGCTGTTTGCTTCTGCTGAGGCTGCTGTGGTTTGGCTCCCAAAGGTATTGGATGGGTGAGCTTGAGGGGCAGGTGCTGGGATGCAGAGGCTTCCACCTCTGGATCAGTGCCTGGCTCAAACCCAGCTCCCCAAGCTCCAAAACCCCTCAGTGTGAGGGCAGTGCAAGCTGCTGGTGGTGGAGCAGTGCAAGCACAGAACCGTGCCCACCACCACCACCCCTCTGCCTGGCAATCCCTCATCAGTAAGATTCCCCCACATCCTTTGTCTTGTGCTTTGTTTGCCTTCCCTGAGCCTGGGGAAGCCTTCCTCCTGTTGTCCTCCTCCTCCTCCTCCCCTCCTCCCTGTACCCAGCAGCTCCCCGGGGCGGTTTCTCAGAAAGCGCAACCGTTTCTGCACAAAGTTTGGCACTCTGGGCCAATGGCAGGAGCTGCTTTAATCAACTCAAATGCCATTTTCTGCAGATAAGTCTCCCACTCTCGGCAGCCAAGAAAAAGCCAGTCGGACAGCAGCAAGGGAAAAAAAAATAAAAACCCCAACACAACCCCCCCCAAGAGAGGCTGCAAAGTCACCGCACAGGCTCGCAGGGTGATTATTTATAGCCCTTCCCTCTGCAAAAGCCAAAAATAATTGTTCCAGCCCAATTAATGAATTTCTGAACGCTGGGCTCAGGGGTAGCCACCGAAGTGCAGCACTTTGAGCTACTTGCAATGTGTTGGGCTCTAGAATAATGTATTTAAGAAGGGAGAAAACTTATTGTGCAAGAGCAACTGCAGACAGAGCAGAGAGAAGTGAGAACATGAAAGCAGCAACCCTGCAGACCCCAAGGTCAGTGGGGAAGAAGGGGGAGGAGGTGCTCCAGGCACCAGAACAGAGATTCCCCTGCAGGCTGGGGTGCAGACCATGGTGTGGCCCTGCAGCCCATGGAGCTCCACGGTGGAGCTGAGATCCTCCTGCAGCCCATGGAGCTCCACGGTGGAGCTGAGACACTCCTGCAGCCCATGGAGCTCCACAGTGGAGCTGAGACCCTCCTGCAGCCCATGGAGCTCCACGGTGGAGGTGAGGACCCCTGCAGCCCATGGAGCTCCCTGGTGGAGCCGAGACACTCCTGCAGCCCATGGAGCTCCACGGTGGAGCTGAGACCCTCCTACAGCCCATGGAGCTCCACGGTGGAGCTGAGATCCTCCTGCAGCCCATGGAGCTCCACGGTGGAGCCGAGACACTCCTGCAGCCCATGGAGCTCCACGGTGGAGCTGAGACCCTCCTGCAGCCCATGGAGCTCCACGGTGGAGCTGAGACCCTCCTGCAGCCCATGAAGCTCCATGGTGGAGCTGAGACTCTCCTGCAGCCCATGGGGAACCCCACACTGGAGCAGGGGGATGCCCAAAGCAGGCTGGGACCCCATGGAAGGGACCCACAATGGAGCAGACTGGGAAGAACTGCAGCCTGGGAGAAGGACTCATGTTGGAGAATTTTGTGGAGGACTCTCTTGTGGAACAAACCCCATGTTGGAGCAGGGAAGAGTGGGAGGAGTCCTCTCCTGAGGAGGAAGGAGCAGCACAACTGTGATGAACTGACCACAGCCTCCATTCCGTCCCCTGGGGCCACAGGTGGAAAGGAGGGAGAGAAAACCAGGAGTGAAGCTGGGCCCAGAAAGAAGGGTGGGGTAGGGGGAAAGCCTTTTAAGATTTAGTTTGCATTTCTCATTATCATTTTCTTATTTGATCGGCAACAAATTAAATTAATTTTTACTCAAGTTGAGTCAGTTTTGCCTGTGGGTGATGTTTCCCTGTCCTTATCCAACCCATGGGCCTTTTGTGGTATTTCCCCTCTCCTGTCCAGCTGAGGAGTGACAGAGTGGCTTTGGGGGGCACCTGGCCCCCAGGTGGGGTCAGCCTAGCCCCTGCAAGTGTTCCTTGGTGAGGTGGGAGGGCTGAAGGCTGTGGGCAGCTCTGCAGAGCCAGCACAGTGTGGGCATGGCAGCGCTCCTGGATGGTTGGTGAGGAGGATGTGTCCTCCCAATTCACCTCCATGGGGCTGAACTGGGGCTCCCAAGAGGTTCCCCAATATAGGGCTGGGCTCTAACAAGTTTAACTCAAGCCACTGCTGAACTCCTGTGAAGGTCTGGCCATGCTCACCAGCTGGGAACAAGTGTGGGAAAACACTGAGCTGGGATCCTTCCACCCTGCCCCAAAGCCAGCAAGACCAAAAGCCTTCTGCAGCCCCTCCTCAGACATTTCTACCCTCCCTCAGCTTCCCATTTCTCCTCACAAGCCCTCTGTTTTTTCTTTGGAGAGCGTTATCCCTTCTCCACAAGCTCAACCCACTCACACCACCGCTGCCTTTTCTGTCAGCAGAAGAGGAGCTACTGCATTTGCATGGGAAGAGAGGGGGGGAAAGCACCAGGCATCCTCCCCAGGTTCTGCAAGCAAACCTCTAATACAAAAAAAAAAATATTGCATTGTCCTGGTTGTGTCTGGGATAGAGTTAATTTTGTTGCTAGTAGCTGGTACAGTGCTGTGTTATGGATTCAGTACGAGAACAACGTTGATAACACACTGGTGTTTTTGCTGTTGCTAAGTAGTGCTTACTCCAAGTCAAGGACTTTGCAGCTTCCCATGTTGTGCCAGTGAGGAGGTGCACAAGAAACCACGAGGGAGAATGGCCAGGAGAGCTGACACAAACTGGCCAAAGGGTTACTCCATACCACAGAATGTCATATCCAGTGTATAAACTGGGAAAATTTGGCCAGGAAGCTTGGGGACAGGCTGGGCATTAGTCAGTAGGTGGTGAGGAATTATATAGGTAACATCAGTTACCTGTTTTTATATTTTAATTCTCTCTTTCTATCATGTCCCTTTTCATTCCTATTATTGTACTTTATTTCAATTAATAAACTACTCTTATCAAAATCCATGGGTTTTACTTTCCCCTCCTGCCCCCCAGTCTCCTCCCCATCCCACTGGGGCAGAGGTATGAGCAAGATATATGGTACTTAATGTGGTTTAATCTCAATCAGCAAATTATATATAAATATATATATACATACACACAGCCCCCATATATATGGCATGTGTGACAAACATCCACAGAACAAAACTGCTGCTGGGGATGGAGCCAAGCCAAAGGGTAGTTCAGGGCTCCACAGTTGCTGTCCCTGCAGTCAAAACTGATCTCCCAGATTGGGTATCACACACCCTGGGAATATTCACCTCTTGGCTACCCCCTAGAGAAGCCAACCACCCACTCCCCAGCATGAGCCCCAGACACAGCTGCTGAGGACAGGGCTGCCTTTTGAGGGAGAAAGCCTGGGTTCACTCTGCATCCCATCTCTGTTGGCTTGACCCACTGGGGAGACTCAAAAAAAAATACCAGTTTTGTGAAAATTGGTAAAGCAGAGAGAACCCAACTGCTCTGGTGGCTCCAGCTGAAGAGCCAGCAGAGGAACTCGTGTGGGAACCCACACTAGAGATGCTCCCATAGCAAACCCACAAATAGACACATTTCTTTCTTTTTAGAGACAGTATATACTTTTTCCTTATTGGGGAAGGAGCTTTCCTTTGGTATCCCCCTTGGGAGGAGCAGATGTGTCCTGCTGAGCTGCTCTCATGACAGCAAACCCCCGAGGTCCCCGTGAGACGTGCTCTAAGCCACAGAGCACCCTGCGCCAGCAGGTGCTCCCACCCCGGTTAGTCAGACTGACTTTCTGTTTCTCTGCTCATTCTAACCTGTCTTGGATTCATTCGTACACTAGTCCTAAGGTAAGGAGGAGGATAAGTGAGGAGGTTCAGGTCAGGGTGGAGGTAGGAGACTGTGGTTGGGTGGCTCACGGTAGCGGGAGGAGCAGGGCGATTTCTAAGTCGAACAGGATGGCTACTAGGAAGAAGCAGATTGAGAAGGGGAGTCAAGCAGATCCTAGAGGGCTGAATCCACATTTGTATGGGGATAGGGTTTTTTTAGATTCCTAAACCCACCAAAACCTGCCCATTCCCATCCACACAACTCATCCCACCCCATGACCACCTCCACCTCTGGATGACCCACAGAGAGGTGCACATCCTACATCCATGGGACAGCTCCGAGCAGCGCGAGCTGGGGCTCACGCCCGCCAGCGTGGGCTCCAAGCTGACCTGGAGGAGCCCAGCAGGGAGGAACTGGGGGCAGGGGGACCCTATCTTCACTGGTGCCCCCCCTTTCCCGCGAGGCTGCGCCGGCTCCAGGCGCTGCCGCGATCCAAGCGGAGCAGATGGCACGCGCAACACTTACGGCTTCGCTTTCCAGCCGCCATCGCAGAGCTGCTTCTCAGCAGGGCGGAGGCGGGGGGGAGACGGCTTTTTTTTTTTTTTTTAATATATTTTCCCTGGGAATTTTTGATTTTCTTTTTAAAAACCCCATGTATAATCCTGTGCTGGAGCCCCGGCAGCGGAAGGACGGTGCGTGCTGGCTGATTGGCAGCCTGTCCGTCTGTCCGTGCCTGGGGACCCGGCTGACTGCCCAAAATCCCTGCCGAGAGGGACAAATCCTGGAAAGCCTCACAAAGCAGAGATATGGGGGAAAAAACGGGATGAAGTGATCAAAAAAAGGGCTTTCTAGGGATTCTGCTGGCTAGCCTGGATTTCCTCCCTTTGCCTCCCTCCAGCCTTTGCCTCTGCCATCCCAGTCCTGAGTGGAAAAGACCCAGAAGGAAAGCAGAGCTGTTTCAGCTCCCTTGGACACTGGTCCTCCTGTCTCCATCAGATAACATGGAGCAAGGGAGATGCTGTCCCACCCAGGGTGATGACAGGCTCTGGGGCCATTTGCCAGCTTGGGGATCAGACTTGAGGTCCAGTGTCACTACATGCCACAGTCCTCTCAATCCTACTCCAATGGCTCAAACCAGGTTTTCTACTTCCCAGTGGAAGCCAACACCTCAAATGAGGCTGGGAAACCATAAATCTGGGCATCGCAGACACCAGATTGCTTTCAGCAGCCGCGCTCTGCACAGAGCTCGGCGATAAGTAACAAAAAGTCTGCGCTTTGCACCACTGATTTCTTGTCTGGGGATGCATAAAACCTGGAGATGACAGATCAGCACCTCGATCCAAGAGCATCCCCGCCCTTGCTCTGCCGGGGAGGCGGGTAAACAAAGGCGGCTCTCCCCGGCGTCCGTCCGCAGGCAGCTGCCATCGACGCCGCCGTGGAGAGTGGGAGGGGGAAAAAACAAAAGAGGTCTGCACGCTGGGATCTGCGGGAATGGGATGCCCCCGGCGCTATCCCGGCCCTTTTATTCCACGGGTACCCACAGGGAGCTTGGCCCCAGCCCTTTGGACACTTCCTTGCCCAGCCATCATGGCTGGGTGCCAAGGGCAGAGCCACACTCCATAACCACTCAGCATCCAGCAAGGGGGAAAACATCCCGGGTTTGGGCACAGAGAGTGGCTCGGCCCTCCTGGCCAAGCTCAATGATGATTTGGACCAGGATGCAACAGTTCTGTGCCGACACTGGGCACTGGTGGGTGTGACCAACATCCACTCGAATCCAGTGCGGGACTGCACAGGCAGAACTTTGAGCCCCCATTCAATTGTGCACAGAGATTTAGTGAGGCCAAATCAGGCAGGGAAGATTTGGGATGCAGTTTCTTAATTCAGATGGCTCCACCACTGGCAAGGATGAGCGGGTGATCACCAGTGCTTTGCACATTGTGGTGACTACAGCAAAGGAAAAGGGACAGCGCTGGGAAAAAAAGGGACAGTGCCGGGAAATGCCAACTTGAGGATGTTTCCAAGAAAAAAAACTAGAAGGCTGTAGCACTGAAATGCTCAGGTCTTGGTCTATCCATCTGTGGGTACGTGCTGGTTGTGCCCCTTGGCCCAGTGAGCCCAGAGAAGCCTAAAGCAGCTGGAATAATGCTGCCACACTCCTCCCCAAAGCCCACCAACCTTCCCCAAAACCCCGGTTGGATGCTGCATCTCAACTCCATCACCTTTTCCAACCACCGTGCTTCCCTGTTCATGCCCTATCTGTTTGTTACTAGAGCTACAGACCCCAAAACACAGGGTTTGGAAGTACCAATGAGCACACCTTTAGCTCTGGGGCCACATGGATTATTTTGTCCAGGTCCACCACAGCAAATCCTTTCAAAGGAGGAAAGGCAAGGCAGGAAACCATCTTTACAATCCTAAAGTTGAATAATTACCACCTGGGCTGCAGGAAGCCCTCTCCCCCTTTCTGAGCAGGAGCTCCCAGGACCCAGCAGTGCCCAGGGAGGGGACGGTGCCGCCGGCCCCTCCAGGCTTTGCCAAGGAATGCCGGGGGCGGCAGCGGGGGGAGCAGCGGCGGTGGCGGCGCTGGGAAGGGAACCAGCTGGAGAGCCGCAGCCTCATGAAATAATGAAATGCCAAACCAACCCCTGCATCTTCCACAGTCTCTCAGGTCACCTACCAGATTAGGAGGCCTGTTGCTAAGGCAACCATATCTTGCAAGTGCTAGCTGAACTTCCCCATCGGTTTTAACCCTTTAAGGAGCAAAAAAAAAAAAACCAAACCACCAACCAAACCAAAAACCTCCCTAAGAAATATGTATAAAAATAAAACGAAGGGGTAATGCTGATGATGCAACCCACAGGAGACCAGCGGAGGCCAAGGGGGGGCAGCTGGGAAGGGGAAGCAAAGGGAAGGCACCCCAGCAGCCACCTCCCGCACGGTGCACGCCGCGCTGGCTCCCTTCCAGGCAGCTAATAAAATTATTCGGCATCCGCACACACACACAAGACCCAGCAAACTTTTGATGCGCCTGGCACGGCAGCAGGGGAGTAAAAAAATAATAATTAAAAAAAAAAGCCCCTCCCCAAAAGGCAACAAAAACTCAGGTTCTGCATATGAAACGGGGGCAAACAAAGCAAAAATGGAACTTTTTTCTCTTTGTAATTTATTTTTTCCTCCGGTGGCCTCGCAGACGCCGGGCAAGGCCTGATGGCTCGGCGAGCAGCCGGCAGCCCGGCGCCGCACAGGAGGGGACAGATGGCCGGCGCAGCCACGGCGCATGGAGGCGATGGGCACCCGTGGCCACCTCACCAGCCCTGCTGCAACCCATGGCCAGCAGCATCCACAACAGGGATGCACGACTCGTGTGCTCCGCGGCCATAAAACGGAATAATAAAAACAGCCCCTCCTACGTGCAAGGATCATGTCCCAGTGGGGTGATGGGGATCACAGTTCCCTCCTCTGGGAGAATAAAACCCCACTCAGACTGCACACCAGGCAGGGAGCCCTAAATCTTGCAGCCTGCTGGGTTAACAGGGAGGCCTGTGAGCAATAAGGGGGGAAAAAATAAAAAAAAAAAGGAGCGAGGCAACGCACAGGCAGCACAAGGGAGGAGGGAAAAAAAAAAAAAAAAAAGGAGGGAGAGGAGAAAGAGGCATGGAAAGGAGGAGAAAATGTGGAGCGGCATAAATCAGGCGCGGGGGGAGCGGGGAGCACAGCAGCAGCAGCAGCAGCAGCACGTGCTGCGTTCCAGGCGCGCAGGCAGCGCACGCGGACGGCTCCTGAGCACTGGGATGAGCACCGGGGAGCAACCAGCCCCGTGCCCCTCAGAAAGGAGCCCCCATTCCCTCCTGCTGCTGGTTTGATGTGGGGTGTTGGCTCTGCTGGCGAGCACACAGCCATTTCCATGTTAGCCTCTGTGGGAAAGAAAAAGCTTCTGGTGCTGGTTTTGATGGCAAAAATTAGAAGGGTTTCTGCACCCTTCTTCCCACTCTCAGGTCAGGCTGGGGACAGCAGGTGTCCTCATTTGAATTCCCCTCAAATGAGAGCAGCAAAATGGAAACTTGCTCCCGAAAGTCTTCCCACCAGCCTACTCCAAATTCATAATAAAGAGAGGGGCAAGGCTCAGTGCAAGCCCAGCTTTGCTCTCACCGAGGGGCTGCAGTGAGATGGGCTCACACCATGCTAAGTGGCTGCTGGTATTGCTGCCTGGCTGTGATCCTGCCCTCTGACCTCACCTCCATGCCAGCACCCCTGCACCCTGCCAACCAGCTGACAGCAGAAACTTAATTAGCCATGTCCATCAACCCCAAACATCTGTAAGCAGCAATATTTACAACAAGAAATAAAGAGGAGTGACCTTCGCGGCGTTGAAAGACAGTTGGGTTCTTGTATTACAACAGTGGGGACAGGCAAAATTCATTATCTCTAATAGCCATCCTTATAACCAGATTAAACACAAAGGCAGCAATTCCATATTCCCTGACCCGCCACCGTCCCCATCCCGAGCTGAGGGGAGCTCACACAAACCCCATGGCTGATGTTTATGCATGTGGCCACCTCCATCCCTCCTACCCAGAAAAGACAATACACCCTGGCACATCCCGCTCCAAGGGCTGGGATGAGCCAGGGTGACATCCAGTTGGGGTCACACCTCTCCTGGTGCTCCTCCAGGCAGCTCTAAGGAGATGTTTGGATCCCCTGTGAATGCCTGGAGGTACCAGGAGTAAGGTCCCTGCTACACCAGGAATGCTGTGCTGGAGATGTCTGCTCACAGGATGCAAGCAAAAAGCACTCGGTTGCCAGAGCACAACCAAACAGAGCCCAACCCTCCAGAAACCACCATTGTCAAGTCCCCCATGCTCAGGGGTTTTGTCCTGAAGATGCAGCCAAAGCTTTCACCTCTGGCTGTGAGATCCTCGTGGTGCCAATCACCAGCCAGGGAGCCAGAGCCTGTTATTTTCATCAGAGGATGTTCTCTGTGGGGACCTTCAGCTGCCAGCCAGGAGGAACAAGCCACTGGAGAAAACCTGAGCCTCCTAATGGCTTTTCCTCCAGCAGCAGCAGTGCGAGGGAGGGCAGCTCCTTCTCCAGAAGATGAGCACCAGCGGGGCCAGCTGCTTTCTCCAGTGCTCAGCAGCAACAAGTCAAACTGCTTGGAAAACACTTAAGGTTGGGGGGGAAAGCTTCAAATGGACCAGGCGGGCGACGCACCGCGCTGGAGCAACGGTAAAAGTTAAAATTAATTAGCTGGCAGGATGACAAAGAAGCCATTGTGCAGCACGGTGGAGCAATCCAAGTACAAAGGCTTTATATAAGTCATGTTGAAAACTCCTTGATGACTGCAGGTAAGGACGGACAAGCTGTCAGGACGTGCCACAACACCCTGAAGGGCTCTGGGACAAGCAAGTAAATCTGCTTTGAACGATGAAATGAGCCCTGGGAGCCTCAGCCTGGGCCTTCTCTCCAGCTGAGACTGGCAAAGGTGTGAAGCACCTGGGTGTTATTGGTGCTGTAATACCCAGGATAAAACAAAACCATCTGTTTTGGGGTTTCTACGGAAAACTGCGCTTGAGCTGGGCTAAAGGGACCCATATGCAACGTGAAACAGCGTTTGCTTCCCTGTGAGCTCCCCACCTCCATCCCCAAGCCTATTCCACAAAGCACATCCCTGCCAAAAGCCCCCCTGATGAGAACAAGCATTTCAAAGCGTGGCTGTCCCTGCCCCAAACCAGACCCCAAGAGGGTCTCACAGAACCAGAGCCACCTCCTGGTTCACAGCCTGCACAGGAAGACCCCAAAGTGTTTCCAGCACCAACAGGCAGAGCCAGGTTGGTTCTGTTCCCCAGGGAGGAGCAGGCACTCCCCCAGAGCCACAGGCACAGCGGAGAGGGGCTGAGGCTGTGATGGAAAGTCACTCCAAGCTGCCACCAGCCATGACCCCCGCCACCATTCTGCTGGCAGATGGGCAGGGGGAGGCTGGGTGTGATTTACACCCCATCAGCTGCACAGCACTCCGGCAGAACGGAGCCCAGGGGGAGAAAAGCACCTCTCCCTCCTTGCTGTGAGCAAGGAGGTTCACAGGATCCTGTGGGGGTTCAAGCAGCTTCTGCACTGGAGGCTGCCTCACCCCATGGGGCTTCCCCAAAAAACAGGGTGAGCACCCAGCGAGGGCTGGGCAGAGCAGGAGGGCAAGCAGGAGGATGCTCTGCTGGGCTGGGCAGGGCAGAGGAGCCAAGAGTGATGCAGCACCCTTATCTGCCCACCCCAAACCAGGCAGCTTCGAGGAAGTGCCCTGCCCCCTTCCTCAGCGTGCCCTGCCTTTTTTTCACTTAAAAAAAAAAAAAAGGCAAAAAACACAACCCCAACCAACCAACCCAGAGGCTGAGTTAAAAACACACTGCCTGGGGCAGGAAGCAGCCACCTGCCTGGGGACACAGCTGGGCAATGCCAGCTACCCAAACGGGCATTTCCCACCTTATATTACTAGAAATGGGTAAATCAGCAAAGCCAAGGCCTGGGACACCTTCACAGCAAGACTGCTCTGGAAGGAGGGAGATGCCAGCCAGCCTCTTGCCATGGTGGGCACCAGGCAGTGCTGGACCAGGTGACCCAGGGACAATGCCAGCTGTGTGGGTGGGAGCGGGGACAGAAGGAAATCCATGTCAGGTAGGAGGGACTGGCTGTGGGCTGTTTTACCTGCTGGGAATGCCAAGGGATGCCAGCACCCCAGCTGTGCTGGGCAGGTCATGCTCACCAGCAAGCCAGAGCTGCTGCAGTGCATCCCCCCTGCTTCAGTTTGTAGCCAAAAAATTCCAATTATAGGTGCGAGCCCAGCCTTGAGAGATTGTAAAAAAAAATCCAGCCCAAATCCAGGGAAAATGGGAAGGAAACCCCCCCCACTCCAGACCCTGTTTGAGGCAGGCAGGAGGGGTGGTGAGAGCTCATTTTCACTACAGAAAGCTGCCGCACCCCAGGAGGAGAGGCACCAGATCAAATGTTCAAGGGTTGATGCAGAAACATTAAGGAAAAAAAAATTAAAAAGAAAATGTTAGCTCAAGACACAGCCAGAGGTCTTCCTTTGGACTTTATCTTAAGGCAGCAGGCGCAGCCTCACACATGGACAGACAGACAGACAGGCCAAGCGACCCCCACAGGCTCCCACCCAGCCTGGGGAGCACAAAGTGGAAATCACCTTGCTGAAAAGCACCGGTGGTGGTGGCAAAGGCTATGGAGGAGGAAGAGGAGGGCATTGGATGGCCAGGCACAAAGCACTGCTCTGTCCCACCACTCCAAAACACACAGGCACACGCCCCTCTGCCTTTATCCTCATGTACATCTCAACAGTGCATATTCCACAGATGTAATTGCATATGTATACATTTGTCTTCTGCTTAATTTTGATACTAACAGTCACCATGCATGCCACATTAAGCTCGGGCAGGAGAATGAGCGTTTCTCCTCTTATCACAGAAAAAAAATATATTCATTAAATGCACAAATTCAACACAAAAGAAAAAAGCTGGTTTTACCACACAGAGCTGTGCCCCCATCCAAACCCAAATTTTACCCAAGCCACCCAGGTGCTCTTGCCCTGACTGGCACAGGAGAGTGGTGTCACTGCTCTGGGGATGAGAGGAGGTGGCAGTGGGGTTCCATCACACACAGGCTGTCCCATATTTTGGAAATCCCCCATTGACTGCACAACTGTAGCTTTGAACTCAGCTCCTGGCACTTGTGGCCACGACCAGGAGTTTTGAGAGACCAAAAAAAAAAAACCTAAACCCCAAACCTAGGCAGAGGTGAGGTATTTGTTCGGGCATTTTTGCTGCCTGCCAGCCTGGAGGAAAGCACTGTTTGTGCTCTGCTGAGACCCCAGCCCTGGGTGACCCCCAGGGATCTGCAGGGTGAGGACCGGGAGAGAGAAGATTCTGGGAAATTGGGAGCAATGTGCCTGTGCTGAGGAGAAGCCTCAGCAGAAGTCAGGGAGCCTCTCTGAGTGGGAGGCTGGCAAGGCAGGAGTGTGATGCTCAGGGGATCCAGCCCATGCTGAGTCCTGTGGGCAGATCCCAGTGCCAGCCAGGCTGGACACAAGGCACAGGGCAGATCCCAGTGCTAGCCAGGGATGGACACAAGGCACAGGGCAGATCCCAGCATTAGCCAGGCTGGACACAAGGCACAGGGCACATCCCAGCATTAGCCAGGCTGGACACAAGGCACAGGGCACATCCCAGCATTAGCCAGGCTGGGCACAAGGCACAGGGCACATCCCAGTGCCAGCCAGGCTGGACACAAGGCACAGGGCAGGTCCCAGCACACAAGGTGCTCCAGCTGCTGCATCCCTGCCATCCTCTCTGTTCCCAAGGAAAACCAGGAACCAACGTGGCTGCAGCAGCTCCCCCCGGGGCACCCCCACCAGGGAAGGCTCCGCACAGCCGGGTGCCATTCCCGGTGCCATTCCGGTGGTGCCAGCTCTGCCGTGAGCAGTGAGAGAGGAGCAGCAGCCAGAGCCCTCCGCCCGCTCCCCAGGACCAGCCCCTGGCAGCTGTTTCCAATAGAACCAGGGACAGCTTCACAAGAGAAAAATCGGGAACAAAAGGCAGGAGAAAATCCAAGTTTCCAAGGTAAGGAAGGAAATGATCAGGAGCACAGGAAAGTCCCACTCGTACCCAACAGACGGCGTCCTGACCTAACACCTCCCCACGGCCGGACAGCAGCGCCCGCGCCGGGCTTCCCGGCACGGCACGGCTTGGCACGGCACGGCACGGCGGCCCCTCGCCCCCTTTGTTCCTGCCCAGGGACCCCCGCGGGCGGCCGGGGAGGGCAGGGCCGGAGCTTTGTGCTCCGCCGGAGCCCAGCATCTGCCGGGGGCAGCGCTCCCCCCGCGGCTCCCCGCGCCGGCCGCACCGCGCTCGCCCACGTGGCCGCCGGGGCAGACAATGGGATGGGGATGGGGATGGCGCTGGGGCTGCCGCGCTCGCCGCCACGGCAAGGCCTTCTTCCTCCTCCTCCTCCTCCTCCCCGCAGCGGGCTCGGCCTGCCGCTGGGAGCTGGCCCCTCGCAAGCACTGGTTTTTTTTTTTTTTTTATTAAAAAAAACCACAACCAAAACAAACAAAAAAAACCCAACCAAAACCAAAAAACAGGGAAAAGAAAAAATGCTCGAGTCTGGCTCGCTGCTGCACTCGTGCAAGGCGAGGGCATGCGGACCCGCACACATTGAGATGGGCAGCAGAGCAGCACCCCCATGGGCAGCACCCAGCTCTGGCACAAACCCCCATTTGCCTTCCCATCCTCTAGCAAGACTGGAGAAATCCTCCCTCTCCTCCCATCCCACTCCCGGCTTTTTTGGAGAACCCCCTCCCGGAGCAGAGCCAGAGAAACTTTGCGTGTTCGCACCATTTGTTGATATAAAACCCATCCCCTGCCTTACTTTTGCACAGGCACTCGGGGTGGGGTGGAGGGGGGGAACGTCTGTTTCTATTTGAAACCGTCAAAATTAGCATTCAGTAATTAAAAATCACACCCTTTCTCTTAATAACCTAACCAGCATGATACAATCAGGTTGTGCCAACTCTTTAATCTAATTGACTAATTACAGATTTTAATTTAGTCAGTTACTGAACAACTGTTGACAATTTGTTTTCATTAGGGACAGAACAGGATAAATATTTAGGCTCCCCAGTCAAAGACTAAGACATAAGCTCTGGGCTCTGACCTCGGGTTTCACAATGGAGCCTTCTCCAAGAGCATCACCCGTGGAAAGGTGCTGCTCTGCAGTGCCCTGGTCCTGCTGCTGGGCAGCACGAAGTCTGGAAGCCGAGGTTGCTCTGTCATGACAGCCAGTGCTGTTTAAAATATAATATTAAACAAATCCAACCTTGCATGGTGCTCCAGCACAAACAGGCTTTAAAGGACACCCAGGCTCACCAGTACCATTAACTGGGAGGGAAGGCCGAGCCCAGCGCTGCCAGGAGAGGGAATATCTGGATTTATTTATTTTTGTTGCAATTTTTTTTGTTTTTTTTTGAAGTGATGTGGAGTTTTGCAGCTGCTGCTGGCAGCCTGCCACTCCTGAAGGAAACTCCTCTCTCCGGTTACCTACCAGGGAACCCTGTCCCTGCAGAGTGGAGCTGGATGGAGCCCAGACGGAGCGCAGTCCCACATGGAAACAGGACAGAGCTGTGTGTGCCACCACTGAGCCACATGCCCAGGGCTCAGGCAATGCCTCTGGGGCCACACAAAGCTGTTCCCAAGCCCTGTCCCTGCATTGCACTAAACCTGCCCAAAAACACCTCTTCTTCGACACGACACTGGCTGCACACAACAGGAGAAGCTTTCATGGACCATCGCCACCACAGAGGTCATGGATCAACACTCTCTGTCCCACTCTCACAGTCATGGGTGCCTCAAACAAGGCATTACAACCTTCACTGGTTCTGGAGCAAGAAGAGAGCCTGGCATGGCAGAGCAGACAGTCACAACAAACTCTTCATGCATGAGGAACATCCCTTCCCAGGAGTCCCACCAGGCCATGTCACCTGGCAGTGCACCATGCCATGAGCTGGCCACAGAGACCCTAGGGAGCAGCTGGTGCTGTGACAAGGAAATGCTCCCTGCAGCCCAAAACCACCCAGGCAGTGATGCTGGGATGGGGTGCCTGTCCCACACCTGGATGGGGTGCTATTGGCAGATTCAGCATAGAAGAACCATCCCTGGGACACCCTCAGTCTGTACAGCCAGCAGACCAAAGTTCTTCCAGCCTCTTGGGCTTCACCTTGTTTCCACTGAGCACACTAACTCCAGCAAGCCTGAATTCTCCATCCATCCATCCATCCATCCATCCATCCATCCATCCATCCATCCATCCATCCATCCCCATGAGCTTCAGAACCCCCTGATATCTCTCCAAGGGGGACTTTTCCATACAAAAAGGAGGAGCCCTGGTTATCCCCAACCAAGACAGGAGCCCCCAACACACCATCTTTTCCCACACCAACCACTGCACCTCCAGCAGCAACCACCCCCACTGCTGCAGAGCATCTTTCCAGACCCAAGTTGGAAAGAACTGCAGCAGCTTTCCAAAGTTAAAAACAAAAACAAATAAATCAATGCTTTGCGTTAATGGCAAGTTGAAGCCACAGCTCCGCAGATCTTGTGCTGCAAAGAAAACAGCATTTCCAATGCTCCCAAGTGCAGCTCCTCCTCAGGAAGAAACTGGGGGAAACAAGAGCTAGGGCATGATGAAGTCAAAGTCTTCATCAGCTAAAGGCTATCCTGAGTTTTCTCTCCTGCATGTTGTCATGAGCTGGCTGTGCAGGCAGAGCAATACCACAAAAAAAGTATGTAGCAAACAGTCAACTAGATTTAAGTTCATTTTCTGTAGCTCGAGGCCAAAATCGACTGAAGTGGTTCTGGTGATCAAGTTTTCTGCAATTCCCCTTTCTGTGTATTAGCTCTTTGACAGAAATTCACTGCGGTATTTAAACTGGCAGTCATCACCGCTAACTCAAATTGTATTGGCTTTCACGGCGTTGAAATGCTCAACTGCGAGCAGCCATCGGCCAATTCCCAGATAACGCGGCGGCTGAAATCCCCTGTCATGACCAGAGATCCCCTTGCAAGCTTTGGGAGCGTGCTGGAACGCTGGCCTGCTCGCCACGGGGCTTGGAGGAACACAAATCAATGGCTGAGTTTTAGGGGTTGGTGTTTGTGGGGTTGCTAGCTTGGATAAACTTTTTGGGTACAGGTGGGAGAGGGCGATGAACAACCCTGCAAGAACACAACTCGAGAGTTGTGTTGATGTACAGACATGCCAGAGATGGAAGGGTAGAGCAGAGCAGCATTCCTCCTGCCTGTGTGCCAGGTGAATCCCCACTCCTATCGTTCTTCCTCCAACAAGCACCTTTCTACAAAGTCCCAGAAGGTTTTTGTCCCAGCCTGGGAGAAAAACCTTAGGGGAAAGGTAAAAAGCAGTATTTCCAAGCACTCACAACACTTCAGTTTACAAGGGTCCCCCCAAAAAAAGAGTGGTGGGATTTCTCCTTACTTTCTTAATTTCCTTCCTTGCTTTAATTTCTCACTGAAGATTTAAACACTCAAAACTGGAGGGGGAAATCACCAATTTGTCCTGCTGCTCCTAACAGTTTTCATACAGTTATGCTGGAAAATAAAGTGGAAATGACACACCATGTAAATCCCACCCTGTTAATGAGGAGAACTGCTCCCCCTTCCCAAAAGATTTGGGTCCCAGGTAAGAACCTCTCCAGTGCTGGTTTTGGGAAAATGACATGCCAGGCTCCCAAAGCACCCCCTCTTTCTGTCCTTACAGCAGCACAGTATCAGGGTTAACACACACCATATTTTGGGCAAACACCAAGCAGGACACACAGAGTTTGCCCGTTGCTGGCCAAGTGTAAACACAATGCTCTACAAACCTGGGGCAAGACACAGACTGGGATATTTTTAACCACAACCACCACATGAAGCAATTCATGACTCACTGATCCAGCCCCATTTGGGGCTCATATCCCATTTTAGCTGCCATGCACTGCTGATGGCTCGCTGGGTTTGCTCTTTGACACTGCCCACCATGCTCACCTGCCCAGGAGCTGGAGAGGAACAAGGCTCTATTCACACTCCCACGGTTATCATTCTGCTCTTTGGTCAATATTTAAGTTTTGGCCAGGTAGGTCCCTGCCCTGTAAAGTACACGCCGTGCCAGGAAAACACCACTCCTCAGAGAGGGACTGCACCCTGAGCATCCGTCAGCAGCCACCCCACGGAGAGGCACAAGCCCTGTCTTGGGGGCCAAAACATTGCCTGGGGACACCAACCCAGTGCCACCAAGCCAAAGCACAGGGCAGTGAGAATCTCAGGAGTTACCCAAAAGGTAAAGCACTTGGGGCTCTCAGAAAACCGCTTTACACTGAGAATTAAAAACAATCAGGATTGTGTCTATTTACTGTAAGCTTAAAGCAACGTGTATTAAAGAAGTTTATGCGAATCATCTAATGCACTCAGGCCTATTGTTAGAATTATTACCAAGCTAAAAAAAGATTAATTTCTCTAAATACACTAAATCCTCAGACACGATGAGGAGGCTGCTGCGGATGGAGCATTACCAGGTCTTGCTTGCTAATGTCATCTTCACCTGTGGCTCTGCTGCCCAAAGATCTACCTTTGCCTTGCTCCTGATGACCCCACTGTCCCATCTGGGCTCCCAAATCCCCCACAGTTTGCCCCAAAACATCCAGGAAGCGAGCAGAAGCCAACAACTGCCAGACATGCTGCTGGTTATCAGCTCTGACCCCTGGTTCAGGAGTTCACCATCTTAATCCGACCCAGTGAAAACAAGCGATGCAGACAGTGGCCGCAGGGATGGACAGACAGACAGACAAACTCCACTAGCAAATACCCAGACACACTTCTCCCAGACCCAGCGGGGTGGGAAGAGACAAGAGGCAGCTGAGCAGCCAGCTCTGGCACTGCCCATGCCCCAGGGTGGTTGCTGTGCCCAGTGCCAGCGTGTGAGAGCCGCGGAGGTCCCCGAGACGCTCGCCTGGCACCGCTCGCCAGCAAACCCTCACACATCCCCAGCCAGGCATGTCCAGGCAACCAGAAACTTGGGAAGGGAGCAAAAATGGTTTCCATACCATAGTCTCCCCGGAGCAGACAAAACCAGCTCCTGCTATGAGGTTTAAAGGCGCTTGACTGGGGTCCAAGCCCGCAGCCAGGTGACTAATCCTTTGATGCACATTCCTCCCAACGCTGCGGACGCGGGACGGGAGTGGGCAGCCCACCCATGGCCCATGGGGCAGGCATGCCATGCACCCATGGCAAGGGGGATCCTTGGGGACACACCTCAGACCCAAGCATGCCACCATCCATCCCTGGGTCATGCTGCCACCTCTGCAGAGAGCAACCCAAACCATGGAGAGCAAGATGCACAACGACCAACCAACCAACCAACCAACGGGGGTCTGCAACCCCAGCTCCAACAAGACAACACCTCTCCCCTGCTGGGATCAAGGGAGGACTCAGGAAACCAAGGGAGCCCCCAGCCTTGCCAAAGGCAGGGAGATATTAACTGGGGCATTCAACAGCGGTTTGGGGAATTCCCCCTTCTCCTCCCCACCAAAATCCAACCCCCGCCCATCCTGCAAGGTGCCCTCAGCATCAAACATCTCACCACCACAGTGTCCTCAGCATGAAATATCTTGCCATCGACCCTCTATAAACGCTTTGTTGTCCATTGCTATGCAAAACTTCTTAATTCTACCACTAGCCCGAATGCCTTTAAGTGCTTAAGATAAGTATCTGAGCTCATTTACATAATTGCAACATTATGAAATACTGTTCAGTCAAATCAGAACATTGCTGGTTAAAAAAAAACCCCATGCTTTTTGCCAGTCGGTTACGTTAGGTTGGCTCTCAGTGCGCCGGAGCTCCCCAACGCCGTAATTACCGCGAGGATTAGAAACTTGTTACTCACGTAGTCATGAAAGGCTTTGGCTTCACTCGAATGTTCACAAGTGTCTCGCCTTTCGGGAGCTGCGCAGTACAGGTCCCAAAACACGCTGCACGGCAGGGAGAGACGGGAGAACAGCAGTTACTCATCGGGGATCGGGCACCCAGGTCAGCGCAGGTGAGCGGCTTCGCTGGGCTGGCACCACAGCTGGATCCAGCTGTGCATCCCAGCTTTACACTGCCGGGACCTGGCTCAGGAGCGGGGATGCTGGGTGCTTGAGGGAGCAAAAGTAGCCTTCAAGAGGCAGCGCCTCGGAGGGATAACCCCCGTGAGAGTTCAGACACTTCTCGCAGCCCCGCAGCCGCCCAGCCCTGCTCCCCTGGGCGCCCCAGCGGCACCGGCACAGCCCGGTGCCTGCGGCTGGCCCGGCAGCTCTCCAGCGGGAGCCCTGCCCGCCGCTCCCGCGGGGCCAGGGGTGGCTCCGCCGCGCCTCGACGCCCGCGGGGAGCGGGAGCCGGGGCGGTTCGGGGCTCGCCGCCGCTGCTGACTCACGCCACTACCGGGGCTGCACCCCGCGGGGCCCCGCGCCCCCGGGGGGCTGCTCCCACCCGCCACGGGACACCCCCGCACTTACCACCACCAGGAGTGCAGGAAGCCGGGGGGCTCGCCCAGCGTGATGTTCTTCTCCCACCGGATCTGCGGGCGAGAGGAAGACGGCGGGGGGTGGGTTGGGGGGGGGCGGCGCGGGCGGGGGGTGGTCGCGGGTGGGCGTGGGCCCCCACGCGCGGCGACCCCCCGGCGCCGCCGCCGCCCCGCGCAAGATGGAGGGCGGGCGTGCGGCGGCGCACAAAGGGCGCGGGGGGCGGCGGGGCTCACCTCGGACAGGAAGGTCTGCGCAGACTTCTGGGCGCCGACGTGCAGCAGGTACTCGTAGACGTACAGCGCCAGCCTGCAACAGCCGAGCGCCGGGTCGGAGGAGGAAGAGGCGCCCCGCTCCCGCCCCGCACAAAGCCGCCCGCCGCCACCGCCGCCCCGCTCCCCCCGCCGCCGCCGCCGCTCTTACTTCTCCCGCGCCTGCCCGTCCGAGGGCACCGCCGAGCCCTTCCCTTTGGCGAACATGGTCCGCGCCGAGGAGGAGGGGGGCGGCCGCCGAGAGCCGCCGCTGCCGCCGGAGCCGCTGCGCCCGCCGCCGAGGGAGCGCCGGGGGCTGTCAGAGCGCCGGCCGCCGCCGCGCCCCCATCGCCCCGCGCCCGCCGCCGCTCGCTGCGCCCAACGCGCCGCTGGCCGCGCACCCGAACGTGGCCGCGCCGGGCGCCGCCCCCGCCGCCGACGGGCGCCCGCTGCCGCCAATCACCGCCCGGCGGGGGCGGGGCCTCCCCGCGCCACGCCCCGCTCCGGAGGCGGCGGGCGGCCTCCCGCGGCGGGCAGGGAGGGCGGGCGGCGGCGGCGTGCGGTCCTAGAGCGCGCCCGGCTCGGCCCGCGGGCGGCGCCGCTTCCCCAGCGCCGCGCGGCGCGCGGGCCCTTTAAGGCGGCGGGCCGCGGCGCGCAGCGCGCGCTGATTGGCCGGCGCCGCGGAGACCTCGGAAGGGGGGACTTGAAACCGCCCGTCGGGGGGGCGCGGGGAGCGGCGGTGCGGCCGGGCGGGCGCTGCCGCTCCGCGGCGCCGGGCGGGACGGACCCGGCGGGAGGCAGGCACGGAGAGGAGGAAGGAGAGAGGGAGGGAGGCGGCCGGGGGCTGGGCACGCCGCCTGCTCCTCCGGACCGGCCCCGGCGGGTCCCGCCCGGCGCCGCGCACCCCGGCCCCGCGCTGCCGGCAGTCACCCCGGGGCCAGGCGCGCCCGGTGCGCGGAGCCCTGAGCGGAGCCCGGGGCCAGCGTGTCCTGGCTGCCAACTCCAGTCACGGGGCTCGTTCGCTTCGCTGCCCTTAAAAACACGCGGGGAAAGGCACCCCCGCGGGCCGGGCGGGGGTGGGCTGTGGGGACCCTTCCGCCTCTCTCCGGGGCTCGGGCAGGGCCACGCTGTCCCAGCGCACCTCCAGTTTAAAACTCAGGGCTTTGCCTCCCTGCCCCACCAACATTGCTTCTGCAGAGCCAAACTAGCCACCAGCGCCGGCCTCGGGTGGCGGCGCCCGTGGGGACAGATGTTGGAGCGGCACAAAAATAAGGGCTTCAAACAGCTCCTTCCCCCTGCCCTGGCCTCACCTCTCCCTCCGAAGTGAGTGGCTGAACAAAACCCAGCGGCTGCGCTGGGGCTGTGTGCTGATGAATTACCCCCGCTAGAGCGGGGAGCTGCGCTGGAAGCACGGGGGATGCCGGTGCGAGCGGGGCCGTGCGCTCCGTGCGGGGGCTCGGAGGCTCCGGGCGGCGGCGGGGGAGCCGCGGGGCGGGGGAGGGAGGCAGGGAGGGACTCCCGCGGCGGCGGCGGCAGCGCTGCGGCGCCCGTGGGAATGTTCACGGCCACCGGGACCTGCCCGAGCAGGGCCAAACTCGTTCGCAGGGTAAATTGAGGTTTAAATTGAACTGGGGGGGGAGAAAGTCTTGCAATGCGGTAGGTCGAAAAGGATCAAAACTTGCAGGCGTCCAGGATCGTCTCAGCTGAAAATGAAAAACTGGGGCTTCACCCAAGTTTTAGGTTTTATGGTGGGGGCCGGGGTGACGGTGGTGATGACAAGGCAGGCGTGAGGGGCTCTGCTCCACGCACGCCCCTGCAGCACAGACCAGAGGGACAGGCCAGACAAACCCCAGACTTTGTGTCTCCCGAGCCTCTGCATCCCTCTGCTCCTCTGCTGCTCTGATGAGTTCAAAAATAACTGGGAGTGTCCCCTGGGACTGAGGCTATGGGATAAATCTGACCCTCCAGCAGCACGTGAGAAGTTCACTAAATATCCCTGGTTAAAAATAATACCATGATATCCTGTACCTCCTGCGTGGAGGTGGAAAGCACTAATGCCACTGGAATGATGGGCGCCGTGCCCTCGGCAGCAGAAGGGCCTCTCCGTGCCCAGAATATTGCCCTGCCCTGCTCCTCTTCTGGAGCTTGTTTTCTTGTAACTCCCATGATTTTCTGGGATAGGTGAGTAGGCAAAACCCAGCCACTTCCTCTCCCAAACGCTTTCTTCATGTCCCAAACTACAAATGGAGTAGTTTGGGACATGAAGCAAGCCCAGGGAAGTGAAATGGGAGACAGGATCCCTTCCCCTCCAGGTGCCTTCAGCAGTCCGGTTCCAGGTCTCCAGACAGGAGTGGAGGATGTTTCCGAGATGCTCAGAGGACAGAACAGGCCGAGAAGGGAGACAGGAAACCACCTCGGCTTTCCCTCCTCTCTTCCACACAGCTGTAGTTCCCAGCTTTTTCTAGAGGAAACAGCCAAGAGCAGTTGATGAAAAGCTTCCCAAAGTGGCACCAAAAGAAATTATCAATGTTGCCATCCCAGGGTGGCAGAGCCCGACCTGCCAGGTGCCAAATGCTGGCATGGCAAGGAAGGACACTCCCAGCCCGTGTGAATTCACCGGGCACTGGCCCTGCCCTCGCATCTCCCCCGACCTGATGATTAGAGCAAATTATAAGCTGGTGCTTTGGACCAACTTAGCTAAAGATCAGAAGGGAGACTAATTTCATATCATCACCACCGCAGAATGCAATTAAGTGGCTCTGCAAAGTTTTAACGCAAGTTGTGACAGGAAATTTGGGAAAAAATAAATTCCCCACACCCAAAGCCAGCAGCTTCACCTAGCCAAGCTGCAGGAGGATGTACTGAGGCTACCGAGTGCTCCCAAGGTGTGCAGGGCCACCTGGGGGCTACCTTACTTTGGCCAGACTTTCTCTTCGTCAGGAGTTTTTCTTGGGTTGCACCAGAAGTCATTAAAAACCCCAAACCATCACCCAGCTGGTTGTTTTAAACACCTGCCCGTGGATTTCTCCCAGCTGTCAGGGTGTCTCCCATGCCAGGGCTGCATTGCATGGCGCCCACCTGGTGGGCACCCGACAGATCCTGCTCCACTGAGCCTGAAGGCAGGAGAAGGTGCCTGGTGCCAGGGGGAAAAGGCAGCATCATCCCCTGGGCACAGCAAAGGGAAGGCTCAAATTTACTGCACGCCGCCAGCGGCTCCGCTGGGACTGCTGTGGGATCCCCGTGGGCAGGCTCCCAGTGGGCAGGGATGTGCAGCAGGAAGGACAGGTTTGGGAGGGAGTAGCTGTGGGAAGAGTGGCCTCTCCACGTTGCATATTAATGCTCCTTGTGCTTTAATTGCGGTGGGACCTCTCGCGCAGAGCCATTAGCATGCAATGCGGAGGAACATGTATTTTTGGGATGCCTGCCTGGCTCACAGACTCTCAGCTGTGGGGAGGGGTGGGCTGTGGGATGCAGGGAGAGGTGTCTCGTTCCCCCCCAGCCCAGGGATGCCGCTGGAGTCGCAGCTCCTTCCTCGAGCCCCTGAATCATCCCCGCTGCCATCTGCTGCACCCTCGCTCTTCCCCACAGATGTCCTTCTTCCTTCCCCAGAAGGAGATGAGAACTGAGGACGAGGTGCCAAACACGACTTCAAACAGCATCTAATAAAACATGGGATTAATTTCTTCTGACTGGTGCTCAATGGCTCTGATTAAGCAGAGCAGGATTTAATTAGCTTGTTTGGACTGCCTGGAAGCCCATGCCAAAGGTGGGGGAGTCTCAGTGGCTGGGTCTCCCCAGGCCCTGACCAAGAGCTCATGCAGGCCTTGAAGAGCAGAGCCCACTCCTGCCCTGTCAGGATCCTCCTTCAGGATCCTCTGACTACCCTTTACCAGCCAGGATGGGTGCCTTGGCTGTGCTCAATCCCAGTGACACCCATGGGGCAGGCACAGGGGAATGACAGGAGCAAGGTGGGGTTTGGTGGGGGACACAAGTCGGTTGCCCCACCAAGAAGACACTGTTGTGTCTCATGCTCTGAACCCCGTGCCTCTTGGCACAAAGCAAACTTGCCCTGCCACCAAGACCTTGAATTTAAAGTAACCCTGCTCTCTCCCTGATTTACTACCAGTTGCTGGCTCCTCTCCTCTCCCTCCGCCTGTCTCCTTTAACCCATTTCATTATCTATGCTAGCTTAGGCTTGTCTATGTGGGAACATCACGGTGAAGTTATTGCAAAATAGATGGGCTGTGAATGTAAAGCGTGGCAGCTATTCCCCAGCAGCTCCCAGCGTGGCAGCTCCCATTCCTCACCCGCAGTTCCTGCACTAACCTCGGCTGCAGGCAGGCACTGCAAAGGAGCCCAGGAGCACCCGTGTGGGACACAGCTCCTGGGCTTTCCCCTGGGAAAGCTGGGAAACCATGCTGCATTCCCATAGCTGGGGTTTCACTCTGTGGGTTCCTGTCATTGCAGAGGAGACTAACAGAGGTAGAAGGCACAAAGGGAGAAAGAGACAAAGCTGAGGAGGACTGCCCTGTCTGAGGAGCACAGGCAACTTGCAAGCCCCAAACTCACGCTTGTGGTTTGACTCCTGAGGAAAGGGGCAAAGGCAGAACCCAAAATGTCAGACCCTGGTTACCCTGACAAGGTGTCACCTCTGCTCACCTCCTGCCAGTGCAGGCTGCTCTGGGTGAGTCTGGTTCTCCTCGTTCCCACTCCTTTGCCACTAACCTGCATCTCCCTGCAAGGGACCTCTCCCCACGCAAACCAGCATGCAGGAGCTGTGGTCCTGCAGGGTGACAGCCCCAGCCTGGCTCGCAGCAGTGCTGCTGACATTCACACACGGTGCTGTCTGTGTCTGACCCTGCTCCTTCCCTGTGGCTGAGCTCTGGTGGCTGCCACGTGGGGCCAAGCAGGGCATGAAGTGAGGATGCCTCAAGAGGTCACATCTCAGTGCTGCCTGTCAGTCTCCTATGGCAATGGCATAGCAGGGACCCTTCCAGCAGAGCTGTGTGTGCCTGCAGACCCCACAGATGATGGGATGGTGCCCATCTTGGAGTTTTCTCAGCCACCCCACAGGACAGCCTCCAAGCTGTGCCCAGCCATTCTCAAGTGAAGGGTGGCAGCCTCTCCAGAGTAGCAGCAGTTTTCAGCTGCCTTGGGAGCCAGGCAGAAGCCCCACCAAGAATCTGCAGTTCAACTCTAGTGGTTTCCTCACCCCCTGCCCTGGGCAAGGAGGGGTTTAGGCAGGGAACAGGCGCCCAGCCAGCATTACAGGATCTAAATCCAGCTCTGCTGGGGCTGGTTTGAGCGTTCTCTCTCTGCTGGGGCAGAGCCTTTGGGTCCTATCTCTCCTGCTCCTTCTCCAGGCTGAGTCCCTTATCTGTCACCTCTTCCATCTGTCTCCGCCTGATATGTGCCGGCAGCAGTGCCCGAGCCAGCCGCCCCCTCCAGCGCCCTGCAATGGGGCCAGAGCCCCTCGGACACAGGGTGACCTTGGGTTTGCTGCAGACCTTCCCCTGCTGCCCCGTGGGTGCTCCCCAGCAGGGTGGAGCAGTGCCAGGTGCGTGCATGGAGCTGTAAATCTGCTGCCAGCGCGGTGACAGTTTGGGTACTTATTTTAGCAGCCTTATTTTAGGTAAAAAGCTGCTGCAGGGTGAACTGTGGTCCAACTGGCTCTGCTGCCCACGAGGGTTTCCTCCAGTGCTCCTGGGAGTTTTGTGGGAGGAAGAGGGACCTCAGGGCTATGGGGAAGGCTTTCCAGTCAGCAGCCTGCCATTGGAGCCAGTGTCCTCAGGGACACTCACCTCTGCAACATCCTCCAAGGTTTCAAACTCAGCTCTTGCTGCTTGGAAGGTTTGCTCTGGCTCTGCTCACACACCCAGCCATGCATGGCCACCTCGCTTCCCAGCAGGCAGTGAGGAGACCTGGCTGGTGTTCATCCATCCCCTGCTCTGCAGAATGCTGTATGGAACAGACCCACACCCAGGCCATAGACCACGCTCCAAAGGCAGCCCTTTCCCGCTCCCACACGGCACTGAACACCCCTTTTTCTAACTGAAAAAACCCCAATCCTACCCATTTTATCAAGCTCATGTTCTCCTGGCTTGCACCTTCACTTTGTCCTATGGAAGCGCTGTGACCGGCTCTCCCCTCTGGGACCTTCAGGCAGGGAGCCACTTCCCCCCTCCCAGCTTTTACCTTTACTGTTTTCAGCCTGGTGTCTTCCTTCTCCCTCTGAGCACTCACCGCTCATCCAGCCTGCACGACTTGCTGACCCAGCACTCCTGCCTGCTCCTCCATCCGTTTTGCCTCCACACGTAATGCACTTTCATAATCTTCCCCAGGAAGGTCGTGCAGAGCAGGTCACAGTGCTGCACTGGGGGTTGTGACCATGCAGGGCCCATCCCTGTGCACTGCCTGGGCTCCTGCACCTGGGCCTCCCTCAGCATCCACCCCACTGCTTGGCCCAGACACCTCCAGGGATGTGCTTTTGGAAACCCCAAAATGCCCAGTGAGAGGGCTGCCTGCAGGAGAGGTGCTCCCATGTCGTGTCAGTGGTGCCCGGGAGTTTTGCACTGAGCCAGGCTCAGTACTTAGGCTGCCCACAGCCTCCCCACATCCTGGCCCTGGTTGCTGCCAGATGAGTGGGGAGGGGGCAGGGGTGGTGAACGCCTGCAACAACAGCCCAGGGGAACAACAGCCCAGATGTGAACCCCAGCCCAGATGTGTACAACAGCCCAGCTCTGCCAATGCCACGAGCTGAGGGAAGCTTTGTGCCAAGACCACCGCCCCAGTGCCTCCCTCTGCTCCCAGATTTCTTCTGGGGGCTTTGCCATGCCCACAGTATGCCCATGGCCACTGCCATCATCCCACCCACGGAGAAACACGAGAGCCACTGCAGAGACTCTGCCAAAACCTTTCCTGTTCTGATCAGCTCACCACAGGGCCTCGTTAGCTTAATGAATGAATTTCAAAGCTGGGCTTTCAGATGACATTTGGGCATACAGCTTTGGGCAAAAGACTTCTGGAGTGCCAGGCTGGAACACAGTCTCCATGTCTCCAAAAAATCCTCATCTTCTGGTTTCTGAGTGAAATAATAACCAAACCAGGAGACTCTCATAAAGGAAATCAGCAAAGACAACTACTTTTATATGTGCGCTTAAGTATTTAGGTCAGTATTTTTAGAATAAATAGCCGTGGGTTGGTTCCTATCTTTTCACTTTCATTTTTCACACTTCAGCTTCATTTTCCTGAATCTGGTTACACTGAAGCAGCAATTGGGTTCTGCAAAGCACTCACACCTACCAGCATGCTGACCTCACTGCCTCCTGCTTCTCCATGGCTCCTCTGGCCTCTCCTTCTCCTCTGAGATAGCACCATGGGTAGGAGCTGGATCTGTCCCCCTCTGCTAGAAAGATTTCCCCACAAGCTGGTGAGGGAAAAAAAGAGGAAATGGGCTGCAGTGGGATCAGCTCTGCAAGGGGGTGAGGATCTTTGCTGCTCTGAACCAGGAAAGGGATGCACGTGTGCACTGCCACGGCCCACCATGGATGTGTGTGGCTCCCTGCACGTCCCCAGCCCTGCTCCCAGTGCCATCCAGTCCCTTCCTGCTCCAAAGAGAGCCCCGGCCACGAGCTGGGCGTTGCACCCTGCAGCCTGCTATTAAAAGCAAACCATCTAGAAGAGTCCTTCGGAGTGAAAGCAGCTTTTAAAGGAAACATTGGCAGCCTCCTTTGGCTGCAACAGTGCCTGCTTTGCTAACGGCCTCCAAAATTAGAAGAGGCTCAGAAACTTCGGATGGATGTTACTGCAGCAGAGTGGGGAGGGGGTATGAGGGGGAGGCTCCAGCCTGCTCAGCCTCAGCTGTGCTTCCCCAGGAACCAGGGTGCTGCTCCATACCTCATGGATACAACTTTTTTTTTTTGTGGGGCAGAAGAAAAGATTGGCATGGGAAGGGAGCATGGGGCACAACGCCTGGCCAGCACGGAAATCCCGGGCACGCACGTGCTGCTGGAGGAAGCAGCGATCTCTGCTGTGCTAAACACGCTCGGCAGGAGCCACGGAGATGTGCCAAAGCCTCTTCATGACTTAGCTCCTAATAAACACGCTGCAGATGGGAAATGAGCCCTCGGCTTCCCCCAGCGTGGGCCAGCGGCGAGCTCACCCCGGCCATGCCCCAGCCCTGCGAGCTGGGGGGCACAGGGCACGTCCCTGCTGGCCCTGGAACTGGCTCTGGGCTCCTGGAACCGGCTCTGGGCTCCTGGGACCGGCTCTGGGCTCCTGCCTGCCCTGCACGGCCCCTGGGAGAGCTTTTCCCCAAGCAAAGCCTTCCTCCTGCCCGGCGCAACGGCCGCTTCACCTCCAAGAGTTATTCACAGATAAACTCCATAAATTTGGGGGACAGCCATTTTATCACTCCTGGCAGCTCTGTGCATTGCCTGCCACAAGGTGAAGCCGCGGGAGCTGGGAAGGGATGGGAAAAGCAGCTCCTGGGAGAGCTGGAGCAGCGGGATGCCTGGCCAGGAGCGGCTCCGCTCTGGGACAGCTGGGGCCACGGCTGGATGGATCTTGCCCCGGCTCCTGCTGCCCACCTGGGGTTTCTGAGGCTTTGTTAGACACAGGGAGGCTTGAGAGCAGCAAACCTCCTCCTCCTCCTCCTCCTCCCTGCCTTGCCTCCATGGATGATTTATTTCGACACGCGACTCCATCCTGTTTTGCTGCATCACTCCAGGCACTTTATTGCTTCTGGCCTGGGCTGGCGACATCCCTGCACCCATCCCTGACTTCTCGGGGGCAGAAAGGTGCCCTCAATCCCCTGGCACCGGGGCTCGTCAGGATATCAAAATGCTCCCGAGTTGTGGTGGTTAGCTGGCCTTTCCTGACCTCCCAGAGCAGCTTCCCTTCTCCTGGCCCCTTCCTTGAGCTGTTGGTCCATCACTGCCTGGCAGCTTCCACCTGGGGCTCTTTAGGGTGCCCACTGCTGGGAAGAAAGCCTGTGCTTTGTCAGTTCACTGGGAATACTCTGCTAGAACATCACCTGTAAAAAAAAATACATTTTTAAAATTTCCATCCTTAATTGTGCCCTGCACTTACAAAGGTGCAGTACCTTTAAAGGCTCCGTGAGCCCCCAAAGTGACGTGGCCCTTGTTCATAGTGGGTATGTGGGCAGTGTGCTCTGGCACATGGACACCACTGCCATCCTGGCTGGACAGGCTGCATTCCTGCCTGGAACACTGCACCCCAGCCTGTTGCAGGACTGTCCTCCCACCAGGCACCGCTGCTGGCAGTTTGGATTTTGAACTTTAAATTTGACCAAGATATAGGTTGTTTTATTTTCCCATGTTGCTGCCAGCCTGGTATTCCCTTTTCCCACGGGAAAACCAAAACTCCATGATGACTGCTGGAGACGCTAATGTGGAGGACGGGAGAGGGGCTTCCATCCAACACACTCCCTTGCACCCCTCCAAAACTACCCTCTCCATTTCACAGCCTCCCTGGAGTGCTGTGCATCCTTTGAGAGCGGCTGGATTTGGTGCCTAAAATTCCCTTTCTTCTAATAAGGCTGTTTTTTCCCTCTAAACCTGAGAGAGCAGGAAGAACCCCCTCCTCGTCTGGGCGAGATTTCCACACCTCAGTGGCGGTGGCGAGCGCTCTGCATGGCTCGCATTCAAATGAAGCCGGCGCAGGCAGCGCTGCCGGGGGGCTCTGCCACCCACCCATCCCCACGGCCGCCGAGCCGCTCCTGTTTTTGGGAAGGAGCATTTATTTGCCTGCCGTGGGCTCGGGGTTTCTGCCTCTGGCCGGAGCTGCGGTGTTGGGGTTTCCTGTTTACCCGCGCAGCTGTGCCGGCGGTTGGAGGGAGCTCGGCGTTGGCCAAAACATCCCCGGTGCCAAAACATCACCGGTGCCCAAACATCGTCGGTGCCCTGAGCGGCTCCGCGGTGCAGCACCCCAACCAGCCTTTTGGCTTTTAATGTAGGCAGCAGCAGCGATCCGCTGGTAGAGGCTGCATGCGCATAATTAATTAAATTGCATAATTAATAACGCTGCATTATTCATAAAGGCCTGGGGGGCGTCCCCACCATCACCTGAGGGCGAGTGCCACCCTGCCCCGGCAGCCCGGGACGCGGAGGCGAAGCCCGGCGCTGGCGGCACCCGAAGCGCCGCGGCCGCGGGCACGCGTGGGGGCGATGCCGTCCCCCAGGGCAGCGGGAGGGCGGGCACTGGGGCCGTGTCCCGGTACCGGTTCCTCTCCCGGTCCCGGTCCGGGTCCCTCCCCCCTCAGGCCGGGTCCCCCCCGGGGGCCGCACGGCGCCGCGCGGGCGGGGCGGGGCGCGGAAGGGGCTTCTTGAAACCGCCGCGCGCTGATTGGCCGAGCCTCGCTCCGCCCCGCCCCCTCCTCCTCACAGTGCCCCCCCTCCCTTCCCTGCCGCCCTCTCCCCGCTCCGCGGGGGCCCGGGGGTACCGGAGGGCGCCGTCCCCCCGCGGTGCCCGCCCCCGGCCGCGGGGACAGGCGGGGACGGGCGGGGACGGGCGGGGCGGGTCGCGGCTCCGGGCCGGGGCCGGGGCGGCAGCGGCCGCGGGGGGAGCGGGGGGTGCGCGCCGCCGCTCGGAGCAACGGCGCCCCCTGGCGGCATGCGGCGGCACCGGTACCGCCCGGACCCGCGGGCGTCCCGTGTCCGTGTGTCCCTCCGTGTCCGTGTCCCACCCCGTGTCCGTGTGTCCCCCTGTGTCCGTGTCCCACCCCGTGTCCGAGTGTTCCCGAGTGAGAGAGTGTTCCCCGTGTCCGTGTGTCCCCGAGTGTCCATGTGTCCCCCCGTGTCCGTGTGTCCCCCCCGTGTCCTGTGTCCGATATCCCCCCGTGTCCTGTGTCCAAGTGTCCCTCCGTGTCCGTGTGTCCCCCCGGGTCCTGTGTGTTCCCCTGTGTCCATGTGTTGTCCCCTTCATATCCTGTGTCCGTGTGTCCCCCCGTGTCTGAGTGTTCCCTTGTGTCCGTGTGTCCCCCCATGTCCTGTGTCCATGTGTCCCCCCGTGTTCAGGTGTCCTCCTGTGTCCAAGTGTCCCCCCGTGTCCATGTGTCCTCCGTGTTTCCCCCCATGTCCGTATGTCCCCCCACGTCTTGTGTCCGTGGGTCCCCCCAGAGGTCCCTGTCTCTGTGTACCCACGGGATCCTATGTCCCTGTGTCCAGGAATGTCCCTGTGTACCCCCAGTGTCCTGTGTCTGTGTAACCCCTCCGGATGTCCAGGTGTTCATGGGCTGTCCTGGGATGGCCCTGTCCTCATGTACCCCCTGAGTGCTCCTGTCCCCAGGGATTCCCTGGGACTCTGCCTGGAGCTATTCCTGTCCCCATGGTCCCCCAGTCCCTGCCCACATGGGCCACCAGCACCTCCCAAACCTTCTCCAGAAAGTCCTGCTTCCTCCTGGGCTTTTCCTGCTCCCATCCCACCAGGGCTGGACTCTGCCTGGGTGCCCCATGCCACGTGCTGTCCCGTTCAAACAAACCCCATTTCTCTGAGCTTTGGTGCCTCAATTAAACCCAAACTCAACCGTGAGCCTGGCTCAGCCCCTGGCATATGGCCTCCCTCATCCTCTCCCTGGCAGGGTGGGCAAGCCGGCCTTGGAATTAAGTAAATACCAATGGAGGAGTTGAAAAATAGGTTACCTTGTAATTGATTTTTTTTTTTTTGCCTGCAGCTAAAGAAAAATTAGCCTCCCTGCTATCTTGTGCAGCGTGTCTGAGAACACACTGGGGTGTGTAGTAGCTGAAGGGGTGGCATGACAACTCCTTGGCCCAGCCTTTCCCACTGCCTCTCTTCTGAGATTGGCTTTTTTTTTTGGTCCCTTTCCCCAGCAGTCAAACCCCAGGCTCTGCCAGGGAAATCTAAAGCTCTGATAGCTTGGAGGAGCCAAGAACAGGGCTCCTGGCAGAGCCATGCAGCCCTGAGCCTGTGCCAGAAGCCGTGGGAGAGCCCTTCTCTGAGTGAGACCCAGGCTCGCGGGGTTCCTTTATTACCCCGTGCTGTCACCCTGTGCCACTGCCCCTGTGCCAGCCCGAGCTGGGCAGCAGAGCCTGCCAGGATGAGAGGGTGGCACAGGGCAGGGCACCGCAGTGCTGTCCCTGGGAGCTTGGAGGGCTCATCCTCCCCAGTGTCCCTTGCAGCCCCAGCCCAGGCTCTGCTCCCTGCTGGTGCAGAGCTCCTGATGCAGCAGGACGTGAGAGTTTGATTTATGAAGTGCATTAGCATCACTTTTTCTCCTCTTTTCCATAACGAACCATTTGTGTGGCGATGCCTGAGTGCTGCCCTCCCTCCTTCCCATCAGTGCTCAGGTTTTGGGGGGCATTTTCCAGGGAGAAGAGACCTTCAGCTCACCCACCCCTGCTACATTCTGGGGCTGTGGGGTGATCTCCTCTTAGGGGCTGTGGGGGCAGATTGTCAAGGCTTGTGGGTGATGACTGCACCCCATGGCTGGGAGTGGGATCCTGCAGTTTGGGACACCCTGAAATCCTGTCAAAGCCCCTGTTGTGGTGTCCCCCACAAGAGACCAAGCCCCTGAAAGCCCGTCCAAGCCCCTGTTGTGGTCTCCCCCACAGGAGACCAAGCCCCTGAAAGCCTGTCCAAGCCCCTGTTGTGGTCTCCCCCACAGGATACCAAACCCCTGAAATCCTGCCCAAGCCCCTGTTATCCTGCCCAAGCCCCTGTTGTGGTCTCCCTAGCAGCACAGCAGAGCTGCTCAGTGTCCACTAACCCAGTCCCTAGTGTGGGTCCCACAGGGTGCTGGGATTAGCTGTGGCTGCATCTCCAGCATCCCCTAAAAATCTGACAAAACCTACATTTCAACAAAGATAACTTCATACCACAGCCCCTTTCCCCCACTGCCGAGCGCCTGAGCACTTCATCCTCCCAGCCACTCCAAGAAGCGATAAAACCAATAGGTCACTTTTTTTCCCCCTCTCAGCAGTAATTAATGGTTCAATTAACACTCACGACATCCAATTTCCATTGCTTTGCCCGAGCAGCCTCCTCTTTACCGGGGCCTGGCTGCGAGCTCCCCCCAAGCGGGGCTGGGAAGGGTGGGAAGGGCGAGCCGGGAGCCGCGGGCTGGAGCCGCCCATCTGGCCCGCGTTCCTCCCGAAGCTGGAAACTTCTCCTCCTCCTCCTCCTCCCGAGCAGCAGCGGCACATCCAACACTATCCATCCAACGCGTTCCACAGCCTGCTCCGCTTTTGCTCGGGCTTGTTCACCGCCGTGCGGCTCTCACAGCCCGGTCGCCACCCGCGCTCACGGCCCGCCCGGTTATCCGCCCCGAACGATTTTCCAGTGTTTTAACACCAATCCCCGAGAAATTTTAGCCGTCCCAAGGAGAATAGCTGCTTGTAACCGGTTGCTAATTACAAGTATGAATGTCAATTAATTCATTTAGCTAATTATCCACTCTGTGAGCATCACGCACCAAAGAACTGTAAAAGACGGGCATATGGTGATGGAGCAGGAGGAGGGAGCCGGAGCCGGCCGGGGCGAAGGGATGCAGGCAGCCCGAGAGCTCGGGAATTACAACATTATGCTAATTGGGCCTGGAAAACATCAGCCTCTCCTTGTAACTTTTGTTTGCAGGCTCGAGCGTGGGTCAAGCATCTGAAGTGTTTCTGATTGTGCTGTTCCCTCCGACTCTGGCGAGTGGGAAGAATCGTTTTCACAAACCTTTTGATCCTAATCTCTGGCTGCAGAAACAAACAAGTCCTAAGGAGGGAGGGAGAGATCCCTGAAGATCTTCCTGGCCAGGGGCCTGCGTGCTAAAGGTGGGGAGATGTTCTGGAGGATGCCTGCTGCCATCTGGTTTGCAGGGCACCTGGGCTGTGGGTAGAAAACCATCCTGGTGCGAAATATCTTATTTGCTGTCCCAACAGTGAGTGCTTTAAAGGAAATGTTGTTTTCTGAAAAGACGGAATTTAATCGCATCTGGGTGTGCAAAGCCACCTGCAAGACATGGAAGGGCCTCTCTGTTCCTGCTCTTGGAATGAGGAATGCAGATTTTATCCAACTAGCTGAGCAGCGAACGCTCAGCGGGGTTAAAGTCCTCAGGCAACAATCTTCTTCCAGAGAGACTCTCCATCACCATAATCGGATCAATCACCTGGTGCAATGCAGAGCCCCCTCCATCCCCCAAAGGCTCCAAACCCCCTCGGGGGATCATCACCCTGAGCTGGGCCCCATCTCCACCCCTGCCCGGCCCAGCCCTTGCAGAGGTATCCCGGTGTCCCACCTCCCCTCTGCCTGGGTCCAGGATTTTGATGAACATTTTCCACAACCAGCCTAAAATTTAGGCGGCTGAGACGGGGGCTTTTGCCCTGTTTCAGTGCTTTGTTATTCTTATTTACCAAAAAAAGAGCGGGGTTTTATTTCCTGTTGAAATGGCTCAATTATTTCTCCTCTGGCTTTCCAGTGGCAATACTTGTGCTGCCGGTGCCTGCCAAGAGCTTTGATCAAACTCTTGTAGGCTGATAACCAAGAGTCACTCGTGAAAGTGTGTAAATCAAATACAAACAGAGCAACACCTCCACTAAACCCAACAGTCGTTAAAATCAAACACAAATAGAACAACAGGTCCACTAAACCCAACAGTCATTAATGCAGTGACACGGCGATTTGCATTTTATTTCCTTGTATAAAAAAAAAAAAGGGACAAAAAGGGAGTTTGTGATAAGACCTGTCAGAGGTAGTTCAAAGGCAGAAAAGCCAGGGAGTGGATTGGATTGGTTTTGGAGAAGTTTGCCGAGGTTTTTCCGGATTGTGAGCTTGGTGTCGGCACCTGCGGCTCTGGGGAAAATACTGATATTTTCAGGTAAGTCTAACCGAGTGCCCCTGGCTGGGGTGATGGGGGCAGAAGGGGATGATGAGTGGGCTGGGGAGGGGATGCCCCCCAGGAGCCGCTCCCTGGGGGGGGATGAAGGCCAGCATCATCCCCGCGCTCCGCAGAGCTGCTGGCAGCGCGCCAGTGCCTCCCGCCGCTCCCGCCGCCAGCCCGGCACATTCCCGGCCGCATCCCCTGCCAAGCTCCCGAGCGCCGGCCATTTTCCAGGCGGGCCGCGATCTGCCAAGCGCTACCTTAAGAAAAGTTGCGCCTGGCCATATTCGAGGAAGCGGGCGGGGGTGTGTGCCTGGCCCCGGCCCAGGGCGCCGCGCCAGCCCGGCCTCGACGCCCGCGCCCGCAGGTGTCCGGACGCTTCTCCTCCGAGCCAGCCGTGGCACCGACACCTCCCGCAAATGCTCAGCTTCTTCTGGCTGAGGTGAGCCCTGCGGGGAGCTGGGCACCGTGGGGATCGGCGGGGAGCGCCGGGGATGGGGGAGCGCAGCTGCTGGAGAGAGTTCTTCATTCCCGCCTTGTCCTGGCACGCATCGGCGCCGGGCGGCTCTTCCGGGGGAAGGATGTGGGGTGAAAGCCCCTGGTGACCCCCTGCTCAGCCGGGTGGTGCTTTCCTGCCTTTGGGGTTGGCAGCGAGCCGTGCTGCTGCTCCGTCGTGGTGGGCACTGGCGGCTTGTCCATGGGGACGTGGCATCCTCGGGCTGCAGCGGGGACAGCGGCAAGAGCTGGGGACACCAAATCCCGCCCAGGGTGTGACAGGAGCTGTGCTGGGGGCTTTGGCTTGAATCAGCTTCTTTTCACTTAAAGTAGGGGCAGATATTTGGGAAGAATGGACACAGGGATGCTGGGAATGGTGGCGGCGTGGGGAGGGCAGAGGGACGTGCTGGGGCTGGTGGGTGGCACGATGCCATGGTGGTCGCCACCCCAGCAGCCTCAAATGAGGTGGTCTTGGCCACAGTAGGGACCACCACATCCCCATGGTGTTCACCTGGGCGTTTCCTACCCCAGTGCTCTCAGCCGTGGTGATCCCCATTGCGGGGAACACACAGTGAAGACCACCAGGGTGTGGGCCTTTGCAGCAGCCTGGTCTCCACTGTGGCGGTTCCCGGCTGTGGTGCTCTGAACGTGCTGGTGTTGATGTTATGGCAGCTCCTCCCTGGGAACGCCGTGGGTGGCAGGGCAAAGCTGCCCGGGCTGGGCGGTGCTCTTGGTGTCCCCATGCGTGTGAATGTTGGCCCTGGAGGTGTGTGCAGGTGCTCTGGGGTGGCATATGGCTCTGTTCACCCCCTGCACTGCAGCCAGACCTTTGTCCCTTTGTCCCCTGGGACACTCCCTGGGAGACTTCGGCCCTGTGCCGGCAAACCAGCGCCAGCCTTCGTGGGAGCCTCATGGGAGCTGCAAAGAGCACTCGGGCGGGGGTATGGATGGGGCTTTGGGCATGGCTGGGGCTGGGGGGGCTGCACCCTGTGCTGGGGAGGGCTGGGAGGGTGCTGGAGGTGTTCCTGCTCACACTGAGCGATGCTTTCCCATGGGTGATGGCTGGAAAACCATCAGCCCCTGGTAAGAGGAGTCATCCTGTGTCCCACTCTTGCCTTTGACCCTCGGTTTGCACTTTCCTGGCCCCGTGCCTTGCTTTGCTCCATGTACTCTAAGGAAACATGATGTGTGGTCCCAAAAATACCCATTGCAGTGTGTGCTGGCCTTTCTTCTGGGCTGGCCACCCTCCTGCACCACACTGCAGGCAGCTGCTGTGTTTCCTCACCGTGCTGTGACCTGGCAGTTCAGTGCCTCTTGTCCCATCCTGAGCAGCAGCTCTCATGCTGGGGACTCTGCTCCATCCTGGTGGGCATGGGGCGATGGGCTGGGCTGTGCTGGGCATCTCCAATGCTGCTGGCATTGTCACTGCTGGCAGGCCGGGTCTCAGGGGATGGACAGCCCTCACTGCCCTGTGGAGATGGCAGAATTTCCCAAAGTAGGTCAGGGTAATTTTTTAACGCGTGCAGATTTGCTTGTTACCATGGATATTGCTCAATTATACACCAATAATCCGCCATGAGAACTTCACTGTCGCCGCTTTCTTCCCCACCATCTCCCCACTTTTTTTTTCTTTAAATACTTCCAGGGAGGGGTCAGGTTACACCGAGGGGCTGGAGTGGGGATAGGAGACAGAACCAGGTGAGGAAAAATGGGGATTAGGTATTTGACAGGTGGCAGTGGATGGTGAGGGAGCTCTGAGGGCAGCTGAGGGTGGCCTTGCTCTGCCCAGACCCCTCCCAAAGCCCAGCACTTGGGATCCCCATTTTCACCTTTGTCTCTCCCTCTCTTCCACCGTCTTGGGGGTGGCTGAAGCAAACACCTGCTGTCAGTGGGCTCAAGGATTTGGGGGAACAGCTGTTCTCCTGCATCTCTGCCCAGCACCATCCCAGGGAGCTGTGGCACCCACAAGGGTTTGCAATGGAGGTTTGTGCACAGTGGTGATTTCTGAAGAGGCCAGCACTGAATTTCACAGCAGAAACGTTCCCTGCAGCTTGTGGGTGTTTGGGTGCTGTTGGACACCCCTCTGCCAGGGTGTAGGAGAGCTGTGGGGTGCTGTGGGGTCCCTCTCCCCAGTATTTGCAGGGTGGTTGGTGTGTTTGTTTTCCTCTCTGGTTTGCTCTGTGGGCTCCTTACGCCTTCAGCAGCACAGGAAGTGAGCGTGGCAGGAGGCAAGAAAAATATTCTGCTGGAAGGGATATTTTTTTCCCCAATGCAAACTTTTTTTTTTTTTTTTTTGGGTAGAAGTGGGTCACTCGAGGGGTGACAGAGTAAGAGCATCATCGCCTGGGTACTGCATCCCGTTGCCATGGTGACCCGAGGGCTGCATCAGTCAACAGCTTTAAAAATGTGACAGTTGAGTGAGGCTGAAGATTTTAATGAGGACAGACACTGGCTGGCTTGGTTTCCATAACAAATACTCCACAAATGCCCACCAGCTGGGTGGCTCTGGGTCTCGGGGTGCTCCCCTCCCCAGGCTGGGGCTGCCTGGCAAGCAGCAGGGGGATGATGCAAAGCAGACAGCTCTGAGTGTTTGTCCCCCTCCTGCTAACGCAACCCAGGGGACAAGGTGACACCACTGCCGAGCCAGCAGCAGGTTTGGGTTTCCAAGGAATGTCCCTCTGGAGCTGCTGGCTGGGGTTGTGGGGTGTAACAGGACCACCCCCAGCAACCAGCACCGCCTTGTGCCTGCACTGGGCAGCAAACCCATCCTGTTAAACAGGACGGTAACCCTTGCAGCGGGCTCCTGCAAGGGCAGCTGAGCCATCAGGAAGCTCCCAAACCTCAATAACAAGCCTGGAGAGGTCATGGGGCTAGGGAAAAGGTCATGGGGCTGGGGAAAGCAAAGCCTAGTGCTGCTGGGGCGGGGGTGGGAGGCTGCAAGAGGCTCCTGTTTGTGTCTTGTTTTGTACTGACCACATTGAGTGCACTCTGTGGGATGCCCCAACTCCTGATGGTGTAGGAAGAAAATCTACACCTTCCACTTTTTTAACCCCATGCCAAAATCAGTCAATCCCATACATTGGGAAAAGAGCTGCTACCTCCAGCAGTCTGGTTTTAGCTGCGTAGGAGGGGGATGTGTGCTGGGAAGCTGGGGGTATGCCAAGGGCCTGGCACTGTTGTGTCTAAAAGCAAACTGTAAATATGAAGCCTCTTCCCCTTCTTTTTCTTTTTTTGCTACAACTCCCACACTGCCTTTCCTTGCAGTGTCACCACGATGTCCAGCTTGGACACAGCCACCCTGCACGTGGCCTTGGAGCCTGCAGGCACCCAAGGACACAGGATGCCCTTGTGGAATGCCAGGGCTTGGCAGGCAGAGGGACTGGAGCAGCACTGCTGGAGCCGAGTGCTTCCCATTTGCTGCCCCCAGTACCACCCATGGCAGCCTCAGCCTTGCCTGCTGCCAAAAATACGCTCCTGGCTGTCTTGTGACTGCAGCAGAGTCCCTGCTCCGGCCAGGGGAGCTTCAAGGCACAGCCCTGTGTCACATGTAGCAACACTGGCACAGCATCGCTGGCTGAGGGGCTGGCCACGGCCCTGCAATGTGTGCTTGCTCCAGCTCCCCGAAATAGCTGGGGCTCTTTCGTCTGGGCTGGTGAGCGTGGGAGCTGACCCCCGTGGAATGGCAGGCACCTGCCCCAGCTCTGCCCTTCTCCCTGTCAGCCCTGATGGGTGCTGGAGAGGGGTCAGTGGTGTGGGAGGGATGTCAGGACGTGGGGACAGGCTGTGACAACCCGCCACACACTCTGCTGGGACACAGCCACCCCGTCTCTGCCCATCCTGCCGTAACCAGAGCCACTCTGCTCCTTTCCAGGTGTCTCTTAAAAATGGTCAAGGGGAATATTATAGTCCCTGAAGACATCTTGAGCTTCTGTTGCAATGGCCTCCAGGTACCCTCCGTGCCGTGCAACTAACCCGTGGCTCCCGTTGTGCTGCCAGCTACTAACCCAGGCCGTGCCAAGGGATGCCAGGCCTGGCTGCCTCCTCTCCCAGCACATTCCCACAGCCAGCAGCTCCTTCCCTGAGACTCAGAGCTGTCACACTCTGGGAGAATGACCGGCGGGATGCTGGGCCAGGCTGTCTGCTCACGCTGCAGCAGGCGGCTTTGGAGCTCTTTGCATTGCTGGCTCGTCCCCCAGAGCCTGCTGCCTTCCCAAAATAGCTCTGTGCTACTCGTGGAGGCGCTTCTGCTGCTGGGAAGCAGCCCAGGAGGTTCACAGAGGGGTGTGGAGGCTTCTGGAGGGGCTCTGGTGGGTCTCAGTGTGGGATGGGGGATCCCACCCTTGCCATGGGCTCACTGTGTCCCTGCCCAGGCCGGGTTTGTGCCGTTCCCGTTCCTGGGATGTCGTGTACCAGTAGCTATGGAAACAGAGGTTAGACCCGCTGGAGAAAAATGCTATTCTGAGAGGCAGCGAGCTCAGGGTAGTCGGGAAAGCTTCGTTTTCAGCATGAACCCATCTCTAAAGAATCCGGGCAAAGCAAAGGGCAGGGGAGCTGCTGCTGCAGCGGGACTCCTGCAACAAGTGCTGGGAGCAGGAGCTGCAGCGGGAGCAGAAAGCGGAAGGAAAGGCTCTGACGAAGCCCAGACAGCTCCTCGTGTCTGCTCAGTTACTCACCAGGCTAACTGAGTTCACCCCTTGTGTAACACGGCTCGCTGGACATCTCCCATCAGCTGTTTTCCCTGCCAGCACCCCCCCAGCCTCCTCTCTCTGCCACCCTGCTGCTCTGTGCCCTGCAAATGGCCAAGGAACATGTTTCACTGCCCTAACAACCCCAAACTGAGGATGCTTCTCCTCTGCTGCTTGTACCACATGGCTTCCAGTGCTTCCTTTGATGCAGGGGGGTGTTGGTGGAAGGTGTGCTGCACTGTCCAGCCCCAGGAGAGCAAGCCCACCCTGTGCTGCAGCACCCCAAAAATGAAACTGTCAAGGAGAAAAATCCCTTCCCAGAAGAGTGATTAACTTTGGAAGGGTTTTTTCGTGGTTTTTGGGAGGGAGCAGTGGGGTTGGGTGATAAATAGCCTGAAAACCTGGAGTAATCCCCTATGGAGCTTTTTTTAGAGGGATCTTTTCCTTTCAGCTGCAGGCACCTTGTCTTTGGCAAGGGCTGGGTGGGTTTGGTGGTGTGCAGGGCTGTGCAGGGCTGGGGTTCTCCCAGCTCTGTGTGGGGAATGTATTCACAGGTTCCTTCAGGGGATTTGCTTCCCCTTGGGGTAAAATGCAGCTTTTGTGCCCCACAGGGCTCGACCTCTGCACCCCGTGCCCGGGAGCCAGGGGAGCAGGAGGAGGCACCGGGGGCCATGGCGAGTGCCCCGGCTGCCCACAACCCCACCGAGGTGCAGATGAGCCAGCTGGTGCAGCCCTGCCATACCAACCACCGCGGGGAGCTCAGCACCGGCCAGCTGCTCAAGTGGATCGACACGGCCGCCTGCCTCTCGGGTAAGCCATGCTCTACCCATGGTGAGCCATCCTCTCCTTTGGTTAAACATCCTGTCCTTCTGTAAGCCATGCTCTTCCTCCAGTAAGCCATCCTCTCCTCTGGTGAGCCATCCTCTCTCCTGGTAAGCCCTCCTCTACCTCCTGTAAGCCATCCTCTCCCTTGGTAAACCATCCTCTCCTCCTGTAAGCCATCCTGTTCCTCTGGTAAGCCATTCTCTCCTCCTGGTAAGCCATCCTCTCTCCTGGTAAGCCCTCCTCTACCTCCTGTAAGTCATCCTCTTCCTCTTGTAAGCCATCTTCTCCTCCAGTAAGTCATCCTCTACCCATGGTAAGCCATCCTCTTCCTCTGGTAAGTCATCCTTTACCCATGGTAAGCCATCCTCTTCCTCCTGTACACCATCCTCTCCTCTGGTAAGCCATCCTCTCCCTCCTGTAAGCCATCCTCTCCTCCTTGTAAGTCATCCTCTCCTCCAGTAAGCCATCCTCTCCCCTGGTAAGCCATCCTCTCCCTCCTGTAAGCCATCCTCTCCTCCTTGTAAGTCACCCTCCCCTCCACTAAGCCATCCTCTCCCCTGGTGAGCCATCCTGTCCCTCTGGAGCCCTCGTGCTGCTGGCTGCCAGGGAAGGCAGCAGGCAGCATGCACAGGAGCAGCTCATCCCTGGCAGCCCAGCACGGTGTGTGCCTCGCAGTGACGCCAGCTGGGGACCCACGTCATGGCGTTCTGCTGAGTAATTAGAGAGCAAAGAGGAGCAGGGCAAGGAGGGGAGGAGACGTGCACTGCAGCATGCCTGCTGGCTTGGGGACAGATGAAAATCCTTCCTCTGTAGGGCTGCCCTTCTCCTTGCCTGCTGTGCAGGGCATGGGGAGGGCAGGCTGGGGGCAGCCCAGCAGCAGCCAGCGTGGGCTGAGCTCCTCCACTCAGCAGGAAGCTATGGAGCTCACCAGCCTAGCCAAGCACAGGGAAGGTATGACAGGGGAACGGGTGCAGTTCTGCATTTGGATGGGGTTCCCAGAGCAGTTTTGCAGTCTGAGGTTCCTGGAGTCCCAAGGGAAAAGCTGCACACCAGCAGAGCAGCTTTGAAATATTTGCTGTGTATGGGGAGATGGAATCAGCTGCTGGTGCATCTCCACAGCTGCAAGCTCGTGGAAGGAAGGCAAACACCAACACACCCTCCAAACCTTCAAACATCTGCAGACCCACGCTGCTGTGGGTGGAGAAACCCCAAATCCCACTCTGGTTTGGGATTCAAGGGGCTTCAGCAGGGAGAGGGACACTGGCTGGGTGTCACCAGTGTCACCAGCCTGGGACTGTGACAGTGTTCGCAGGGGTCTTAGGATGAGGGAAGAGACAAGGATCTGACTCCATGTTTCAGAAGGCTTGATTTATTATTTTATGATATATATTATATTAAAACTATACTAAAAGAATAGAAGAAAGGATTTCATCAGAAGGCTAGCTAAGAATAGAATAGCAAAGAATGATAACAAAGGCTTGTGGCTCAGAGTGTCCTAGCCAGCTGACTGTGATTGGCCATTAATTAGAAACAACCACATGAGACCAATCACAGATGCACCTGTTGCATTCCACAGCAGCAGATAACCATTGTTTGCATTTTGTTCCTGAGGAAGAAAAATCCTACGGAAAGGATTTTTCCTAAAAGATGTCTGCAACATGGGGCAGAGGATCCCTCGTGCCCCACACACCCTCAGCACGCTGCTGCAGGTTGCTGATGCAGTTTGTTTTTCCTTTCCAGCCGAGAGACACGCCGGCTGCCCGTGCGTCACGGCTTCCATGGACGACATCTATTTTGAGCACACCATTAGGTAAATTCCCAGGCAAACGCTGGGGTTCCCCATCTGCCCTCTGCAACGTGGGCAGGGGCTGGAGCTGGGAGCAGCGTGCCCAGAGGAGGAGGAGGTGCAGGGGCAGTGCCAGGCTGGCAGGGCAGCCAGGGATGAGGCTGCAGGGCTGCTGTCTGCTCTGATTTATCCGCCGTCTGCTCGCCTGGGGAGCTCCAGCCGCGCTGGCTTCCCGGTATTTCCCCCAGCGCCAGCTCCTCCCTGGCTTTGTTCAGGAAGCAGCTCTGATTTAGTGCTCTGGAAAGCTGGAATCCTGCAGGCCGTGCTTCTGGAGCGGCTGTGTGGGTGGCAGAGGCACAGAGGGCTCGCCCACCCAGCCCATAGTGCTCCCGGCTTTGTGGGATGTGCCAGGCTGGGCAGTGCCCGCTCAAAATTCCATCCCAGGCTGGTCCTGGCATCCCCTGGGTGCTGCCCCACAGAGCTGCCCCTCTGATTCCTGCAGCCCTTGGGATGTGGTGTTTCAGGGGACAGTGTTTCTCCTGAGCTGAGGGGACAAAAACCCTCCCAGGGTTCCATCCTCATCCTCCACAGGCTCCCAGTACTGAGAGCATTCCCACCCAGCATTCCCAAAGCAGTCTCCTCCTTTTGTACCTCCAGCAAGCCCAGGTAGTGCCACCCACCTTTACTCATCTCTCAGAGCCCCCACACCCCCTGTGCCTGTCTGCTCCCACCTGGGTGCCATTCCAGGGGGCTCCCTGGGGTTTTGCCATGCAGTATAGGATCCGTGCAATATAGGATCCATGCAATATAGGATCCATGCAGTATAGGATCCGTGCAATATGAGATCCGTGCAATGTGAGATCCGTGCAATATAGGATTCATGCAATATAGGATCCGTGCAATATAGGATCCATGTAATATAGGATCCGTGCAATATAGGATCCATGAAATATAGGATCCATGCAATATGGGATCCATGCAATATAGGATCCATGCAATAGGGATCCGTGCAATATAGAATCTGTGCAATACGGGATCCGTGCTGCCCAGCAGTTCCTGCCTTGCCATGCGGGATCCATGCAGTTCAGGATCCATGCAGTTCAGGATCCATACTGCCCAGCCATTCCCTGCTGTGCAGGTACCAGTGTGGGTACCCAGGGCTGGCACTGGGGTCCCTGGCTGTCAGCTGATTTGTTTGGCACTGAGAAGTCTGACTCAGTCTTGGGTTTTACTGTCATTCCCAGGAAATGATGAACTCACACTTTTGCCCTCCCACATGAGGTGCCCGTTTCCCTGGGGCTTAGCTCCATGAGAAATCCACAGTGTGGGGATATGGTGCAGCAGGAGGTGGAACCACTGGGGTTGATACCCTGCTCCTGGGGCAACTTTTCCCCATGGGTTTCAGGAGCAGGGAAGAACAGCCCCAAGGCCACTCCACAGCACCGCATCAAGCCCTGCAAAGCATTTGTCCCTCCTCAGGGGTGAGCTGGGCACTGCTCCAAGGGGGCAGGGAATTTGTGCTGCTCCTGGCTCGGATCCCACTTGCTCTGGTCCAGCTCAAGGCTCCGAGCAAGGGGCCTGGCAGGGATTTCCTGCAGAGCTGTTGGGAGGTGGAGGAGTTTTGTGTCAGATCTCCTTCCTGGCTGTTTGTGCCTTCTGCTGCCCTTGTGCTGTCGGCGAGAGGCAGGGAGGAGACCCCAAATTATTGCTGGCTTAAAACTCACTGGCTGGGCAGCAGATTGTCCCCGTCCCTGTGCCCTGCTGTGTGGAAGTGCAGCCTCTGGGGAGGATCACACTTACCCCTGAGTGGGGCTTTGTGTGGCATTTATGGCACTGTTTGATAAGGACAGAGAAGATAAAGCACTTTTAGGGCTATAAATAGACATGTGGGGCTGCCAGCCTGCCTGCCTGGCCCCTTGCCCTTGCATGCCCCTCGCCACAAGCCCACCCAGAGCATCCATCTGGCTGCCTCCATGGCCTCTAACGCTGTCCCCACGTTTGGTGTCTCTCTTTGCCCCAGCCAGCCGTCTGCCAGCCCTGCTGGGCAGCGGGACGGGAGGAGCGCGCTCGGGTACGGACGTGTTTGGCCCTAGAGCAGCCAGCCTAGCACAGTGCTGCCGTGAGTTGGGAGCCCTAACCCCACTGACCAGGCATGGCATGTCAACAGGGGCTGCTCACCTAACCCTGCTAACCTCCTGGCATGCCAGGGTGCGTGCTGGGGGACGGCCAGAGGCGCCAGCTCCTGCCACTCCTGCTCCAGCCAGAGCCAACGTGCACAGTGTGACACTCACAGAGCTCATCTGGAGCCTGAAGGCACATGTGAGGGCACAGGGTTTGGAGAAGTGGTGGTTACAGGGTTTATTTTTCCACTGAGTTTCCTAGCACTGGTCTCTTTTGGGGAATGAGGAATATTCCTGATTTAAAAATGTTATTCGGTGCAGACTGCTGTCGGCATCACTAAAAAATTTAATTTGCTCATTCCATGGGTGCCAGTCTGGAGTGGCTCAGGCTGCAGGGTCTGTGTGTGTACTCTGAAGCCTGCTGAAGGCACAGAGGGGAGCAGCTGCCAGCTGTTTCATTTCAGAGATGGTGCAGAATGCCCCTGGCTGGCCCTGCCTCCTGCCACCTCCCATTATCCCAAGGTGTCCATTGCTTGTGGGGAGGCCCCGTGGCTGGTCCTGTGTGCAGGACAGTGGATGCAAGGCTGGAGGAGCCGTTTGCTCTGGCAGGAACGTGCATGCCCACATGGGCAGGGGTGCCAAGCAAGCCTTGGGCACCCCTTGGGTGTCACCCCAGACCTGGGTCCCACTTGCACACAGCTGCTCAGGGCTCACATCTCACTGCTCTCACATTCAGGGGTGGCTGTCCCCGTGTCCTGCTGGCCATCTGGCATGTCCCACAGTCCCAGGGAGCCTCACCACAGCGGGCAGTGAGCTGGAATGCCGTGGCACCTCAGAGGCAGCTGCTTGGTTGCTGTTCTCCCCCAGTAACCCCAGACCCTTTCTCCTCTTCCTGTTTTTCAGCGTCGGGCAAGTTGTCAACATCAAAGCCAAAGTGAACCGAGCCTTTAACTCCAGCATGGAGGTTGGTGTGTGCCCCTGCCCCTGTCCCCCTTGCTGTGTGCCCGTGGCCAAATCCCCAAATCCTCCCACAATTCCCAGCTTTAATCCCATGTGTCCATCGTTTTTGGCTGGCTCTGGCTCTCTCATGGTGGGATGTGGGTTCCTGGTGAGCAGAGCCAGCTCTCAGGGGTGCTGTGCCCTCTCCCAGGTGGGCATCCAGGTGAGCTATGAAGACCTGTGCAGCGGGAAGCACTGCAGCATCTGCAAGGCGTACGCCACCTTCGTGGCACAGGGCCCCATGGGCAGCAAGGTGAGCAGTGGCTGCTGGTGGGGGCACTCTGACGCCTGCCTCACACAGAGGCAGTGAGGAAATGGCCTCTGTGAGGCTGGGCTGGGTCAGCTTTCCATCATGGCTGTTTCTCCATGGGTCAGTGATGCTCTGTCCCGTGCTTGGGGGATGGACAGTGGGTGGCTCTGGGCCTTGCTCTGGGCGTGGAGGGCACCTGCTCTCTGCTGCTGGTCCCCCAGCAGGGCTGCACCCTGCCCCATCCCTCTGCAGGTGAGGCTGGAGCCTGTGATCCCACAGACAGAGGAGGAGAAGATCGAGTACAGCATTGCTGCCGAGCGCCGCCGCATGCGCCTGGTGCACAAGGACACCCTCAAGGACCTGCTCACCAGCAGCCCCCAGGAAACTGGTACCGTGCCCTGTTTGCTTCCAAAATAGCCCTGATGCCCTCTGGTGACATCCCACTCCTCAGCAGTGTGCTGGGGTGATCACCACGTGGTGGTTTGGGAATGCCCTGGCCATGGTGGGATCAGCGCCACCATCCCAGACTGCCAGGCCTGGAGGTTTATGGGGTGATGGAGTGGGAGGGCAGCTGTGGGGAGAGGGACAAGTGTCACTATAGGACATGAGACAACATAACGTGGACTCGCTGCTCTTTCCAAGGAAAAAAAGGGACTTTTTATTTTCTGCCTCCAACATTTATAGATTTCCAAAAGTGACAGTGGATTGGAGGGTGAAAGTGCCACCTCTCCAATGACACTGGACAAACCAACAGTCCATCAAATTTATCCTCCGTAAAAGAATGCAAAAACAATAAGTTATTTGCATAAAGTGTGCGAGAAAGTTCGTTACAAGAATGTCAACATCAGAAGGCTTAGAAAAACTTAAAAAAATCAGGGTGACAGACAGGGGCTGGTGGGGTGCTGGGAGAGGGGTCCCAGTGGCCGTACAGCACACTGAACCCTGCTGTCCCCCGTGGCAGAGCTGGAGACGCGGGACGGCAGCGGGGCGGTGCCGGCGGAAAGGACGCGGGTGGAGAGCGTGGAGCTGGTGCTGCCTCCCCACGCCAACCACCTGGGCAACACCTTTGGGGGGCAGATCATGGCCTGGATGGAGAATGTGGCCACCATCGCAGCCAGGTGACCCGAAAAGGGGGCCAGGGGGACCCAAATTAGATGTTTGCTCCAGCAAAGCGCAGCCATTAACCCAGATGGAGCCAGGACAGGGAGGGGACACCGGCGGCTGGGTCTGGCCACAGGTGAACTGTAGGGATGGTGCCCAGCATGTCACCCTTGGGTGACACTGCACAGGGAGTCCCACAGGTGCTGAGGAACCCCAAGGAAAGGTTCACACTCACTGCAGTTCACACTCATTGCAGTTGGTTCATTGTTCCTTCTCACACCTGGCTTTGGGATCCAGGGGTGACATTTTTTGGGGTCTCATTGTCTCTGGCTGGCTCGGGGAGGGTGCCGTGGTGTGGGGCCATGGCTGGGGTGTGACACCTGTCCCCACAGCCGTCTGTGCCATGCCTACCCCACGCTGAGGGCCATCGAGATGTTCCACTTTCGGGGCCCGTCGCAAGTTGGAGACCGCCTGGTGCTCAAAGCCATCGTCAACAACGCCTTCAAGAACAGGTGGGTGCCGGTGGTGGGGGTGCCCTTCCTGCCCTCCCCACGGCCCTCTGCTCCCTCTGCTCCCTCATTCCCATTTCTTTCTGGCAGCATGGAGGTGGGGGTGAGCGCCGAGGCCTACGGGCAGGAGATGTCTGTGAGCCGCCGGCACATCAACAGCGCCTTCATGACCTTCGTGGTGCTGGACCAGCAGGGCCAGCCCCGCACGCTGCCTATGGTGGCACCTGAGCCAGGGGTAAGCACAGCAGGGCTGGCTTCTCCCCAGCCTGGTGGCATGGGGAAATATCCCACTCAGCCCCCGAGGGCTCTCGGATTTGCGGCAAAACAAATGGAGTTTTGTGGTGGTGGGAATGCAATTGCTCAATAGCTGGTGGATTGAGTTGATTGCTCGGTGTAACTGATAAAATAAACCACTTGCCTGAGCAGAGAGGGAGGTGTATTAGCCATGCAAGGCTTAGCAGAGTATTTTTTCTGTAATTTCGGGGAGGGAATGTTGAGGTGGTTTTGTACCTTTCAAAGCATCCTAATCCGTAATTTGCTGGGATCCAAATATTTAGGGAAATCTGTCACATGAGCACAGCAGCAAAGAAAACATGCATGCGTCTCAGCTTCTCCTGGGCTGATCCTTGTCCAGCTCTCTCATTTTTTTGATGCCTTAAAACTAGGATCTCCCACCGTGATGGAGACCATCTCATGGCCAAAGTTGGGCACCCTGAAAACTCCTCTCACCCACTTTAAAATACCACACTAGCACTTTCTTCAAAAATAAGCTGCTTTTTTCTTGGCTTTTATTTCCCCAGGAGAGGACATTTGCAGGTGCTAGGGCACACAGGTTTTGTTTCAGGAGCTTTGTTCAGGTTTGCAGCCACAACAAGTATTTTCCCTTATGTACCAGTGCCCATCACTTGATCAGAGTGTGGTGACAATGCTGAAATAAATCACAATTAATCACGGACCATCACTGCAGTGTGGCCAGGGTGGCAGCTGTCAAGCAAGAGGGCTTCACTTTCCAGCCCTTCCCTGCTGAGTGTTTTTCCCACTCCCAAAACGGCTTTTTTTTTTTTTGTTGTTTGTTTTGTTTTGTTTTGTTTTGTTTTTGGGTTTTTTTTTTTAATCCTCCTTTTCCTATTAACTTAATTGCCTTTTCCCATTTATCAGGATGGAGAAAGGAGGTACAGAGAAGCCAGTGCTAGGAATAAAATTCGGCTGGACCGGTGAGCAGCAAAACAAGTGGGATGTGGGGCTGGAGGAAGGAGGAAAGGGGGGCTCAGCACTGGGGGGCAGGGACACTCTGGGGGTGCTTTGTGTCCCCTCACAAGGGAAGCTGTTCCTTTGCTGCAGAAAATACGTCGTCTCCTGCAAACAGACCGAGGTGCCGCTCTCCGTGCCCTGGGACCACAGCAACAAGGTAGGATGATCCCCGTGGGAGCTGCTGCCTCCTGCTCCTCCTCCTCCTGCTCCCCCTCGTGCCCCTGACGTGCTGCCCCTGCCCCAGGTCTATCTGAGCTACAACAACGTCTCTGCGCTGAAGATGCTCGTGGCCAACGCGAACTGGGCGCTCGCCAGAGAGAAGGAAAAGGTGCTAAACCCTGTCCCCGCTCCCTGGGCCCCAAAACACGGGCAATCCCAGTGGGAACAAGTCCCAGCTGTGCCCTGTGCTCCCCAGGTGCGGATGTACACGCTGGAGGAGGACAAGTTCCTGTCCTTCCGCATCGAGATGTCCGTGTGCATCCCGGCCAGCCGAGCCTTCTCCCTGCTCTCCAACCTGCGGCGCCGGCACGAGTGGGACAGCCACTACGTGTGAGTGCTGCAGCCTCCCCAAAAACACACCCCTGTTGGAGCTTAGGTGTTAATTGCTGCCCCGAGATGTGCGGGATGTCTCTGTTTCGGCCTGCGCGGCTGAAGAACAAGTCTGGACTCTTCAGTTTTCAGTCTTGAAGTTGTTTATTGATTCTTATCTATAAAATTTTCTTTCTGCCCAGCCAAGGTCTGCTCAGCCAGGCAGCCACAGGCAGTCTGACCGCCCTCAGGGCGGTGTTGTCTTTTTATACTACAAACTATGTGTAACATATTTACAATTACCTTCCAATACCTATCACCTATGTTAGACAGTGCACTTCTACTCTAAACCAATCCCAAAGTGCCAACATCACTGCAGAAAATGGAGACCAAGAAGAAGAAGAAGAAAGGCTAGACATGCCCAAGTTCCTCCGTCTTGTCCCCAAAACCCCCATACCAAAAATCCTAAAATCTACATTTTCACCCTGTGATAATTTTATTATTATACTATTTAAACTTCTTTGACTTTCAGGTCCTCATACAAAGCTGGTAACTTGCTCCAGGGGTCATAATCAAATCCCCAGGTGTTCTGGGCTGCGTGCCAGGGTCTCTGAGCCCCCTGGCGGGGTCCTTGGCAACTCTGGACACCCGGAGGGATGTACTGAGTTCTGACACACCCCAGGCTTAAGCCTTGTGGTTGAGCATCCCTTTGGGCTTTCCTGACAGCCAGTGTGTTGCCTTGTGTCTCGGTTTGGAAGGGCAAGTGTCTGCTAAGGAAGCCAGGAACCTCCCCTGAAATGGAGAGTGTAAACCCTCCCCACCCCTCTGAATTGCTGTAAATTTTAAATTAAGGAGTTGTCAGGCAAAAAATATGGGAGCAGGAAATAACAGTTCTTTAATAGGGAAGAAAAGGATAAAATAAACAGTGCAGTACACTAGAACAACACGGACAGAGTCAGAACCCAACCTGACACCCTGTGTGGTGTTGGCAGCTGTCCCATTGTAATTGTGGCTGCAGTCCTCCTGCAGTGTCAGGGGTGGTTCTGCTGGAGCAGGGATCCTGTAGAAAGGTGCAGGCTTCTTCTGAAGATCCAGTGGAAGAAGAGGCAGCTGCTGTTCCTCTGGGAAATCCAGTGGAGAAGCTGTGCTGGTGTTCCAGAATCTCCAGATTATATCTGGGTAGCAATGCTTGGCTCCTCCCTCTGGGCGGAGCATCTCCCAGTGGGATGCTGCAGTTCTTATCAGCCATGCAGGGACATTCAATAGCTGTTATCAGCAGATGTCCCCTCTTGAGGGAGAAGTGATTGTGGAAGAGATAAGGAAAAACTGCCCACATGACAAAAGACAACTGCCATACAGGTGGTGGTAGAGTACATCTTGCCTTGCAGTCTGGAACACCTTGCTTGCTCCTGGAGACCCCTCACACGGTGTGCCCCTGTCCTGGCTCCATCTGAGCTGATGGCTGCTCTTTGCTGGAGCAAACATCCATTTTGGGTCTCCTCAGATATTTTGGGTCTGCTGGTGGGCTGTAAATGTGTAAGGCCCAAATTCAGGGGCACAGCAGGGTTTCTGTGACCAGTCCCCTCCCCTTCCAGGAGTGCTGAGCTTGTCCAGAAGGTCGATGACGATGACATGATCTACCACGTGGTGAGCCAGAAGCTCAGGAATGAGAACAAGCCGCAGGACTTTGTTATCCTGGCGTCCCGGCGGAAGCCCTGCAGCAAGGGGTGAGTGTCCAGCCCGAGCCCCGCTCCCTGCCTCGCAGGCTGTGCCAGCTGACCGGGCTGTGTCGTCCCCAGGGACCCCTACGTGGTGGCCTTTCGCTCGGTGACGCTGCCCACGCACCCCGCCAGGCCCGAGTTCACGCGCGGGGAGACGCTCTGCTCCGGCTTCTGCATCTGGCCGGAGTCACAGGAGATGAGCAAGGTGGGAGATGCTCCCACAGCCCCTGGGGGAGGCTCCTCCCCGCTCTGTGGCCCTGCTGACCTCGCCCTGTGCCCTGCAGGTGGCTTATTACAACCAGGCCATGCCGGGGTACCTGACCTACGTCACCACCAACGTGGCGGGGCTGTCCTCAGACATCTGCTCCACCTTCGAGGCCTGCGAGAAGTTCCTGCTGAAGAACAAGGAGGACCTGATCTCACGGCTGCAGGACTTCTAGAGCCACGGCCCCCTGCTGACAGACGGACAGACAGACAGATGAGGGGACACTTCTGTGGTGGAAGGGAACGTGGGATGGTGGCACCCAGACCCTGCCTCCCTGGGGGCTTTGGTCCCAGGGGCTGGGGTGGAGGGGCATTGCTGTACCACCTCACCCCCTGCACTGATGTGTCACACCTCTTCTTCTTTCTTTTTTATTATTTTATTTAGAAATTTTGTAAGCTGATGTACAGGACGTGGTTTTCTAGTTCACTTAACACTACTTGAATCTTTGTATGATCCAAAATCTTCCCAAGCCAGATTGTTTTTTTCTGTGGGACATAACTGGTTCCTTTTGAGGCAGCAAAGGGAGAGAGGGGGCAGTGATGTGGGGTGGCTGCAGTGATGTGGGTGACTCTCCCCAGTGCTGCTCCTTCTCCTGGGCAGGGCTGGCAAACAGCCCCTGCTCTTCCTGGGCTGAAATCCCACCCCATCAGCAGCAATAGAAGTGTTCTGAAAGGACAGACATCCCTGTCTGCTCTGGGTGAGTCTCTGCTCCAGGGGCTGGCTGTGTGGTGAGCCTGGAGCAGGGTCCTGCACCCACAGCTCACCTGGGCTCAGGTGGAGCTGGGGAACTTTGAGGCAGGACTGTGCTGCAGGAAAGGGGTGGCTGATAAGCAGAAGGAGCTCCTGCCCCTCTCCTCCAGTGGCTCCCAGCCCTGGGCTGGCTGTAGCCATAAACCCCCAATCTCTGCTCTATCTCCCGTCATAAACATCTCAGCTCAAGGCCTGGCATGGCAACCTCCAAAAGATAAAGCCATCTTAGGCTGAACATGGTACAAAACATTCAGTTTTTATAGAGCCCTCTTATCTCCCAAAACTCAGAGCAATCCTGCCTTTTTATCACCGGGACAAGAGCCATCCTTCCTGCTCACCGTTAGGAATTGCTGCTGCTTGATTAAAGTGGAGGGCATGATGTATTTGCCTGAACATTAAACTCTAACTGACCTCTCCCTCTCCTCCAGTATTGTGCTTTTTCCTGCTGGGAGGCCCCGGCCAGGCCTGGCTCCAGTCTGGCTGGGTCCCTGGGGGTGCAGGAGTGACCTGGGGGCACGGCAGAGCCTTGTGTGCTTTGTGCTTCTGCAGGAAAACTGCAGCCCTACAGCATCTGCTGGTCCTTGGGGGCATGGCCAGCAGGGCTGGGCAGCCTGGAGCATCCCTGGAGCTCCCATCTTCACTGCCTCATCCCACAGAGGAGGAGGAACCTGCTGGTCACTGTCCCTACAGCCCCTCCCAGAGCCCTTTCTTTGCCTTCCCCATCAATGCGCAGCTCTAGGACCAATTCAGCAATCAATCACCATTTTCTTAATGCCTTTTAGAAAAAGGGAGTTACCCCCTGCTCTGAGTAGCCTTCCAACCTGCATGAAAACACCTTGGAGCTCTCCCTGCTAATTCCTGCATGGAGGAAATCCAAATCATTTGGAGAGGCAGATCTGGGGCCTCGGGAGCAGCAGGGCTCAGAGCCCACCACTGCCTTCCTGTCCAGGATTGATGCAGGAAACAAAGTCCCACCTAAGCACCACGGCTGCCATCCAGGGCTGATGGAGGATGGAAAAATCCCCCAAAACACCAAGAAGCTTTTGGAAAAGAAAAGGCCATGAATAAATACAGCTGGGGATTTACAGGCCAGCACTCCAGGCTGGATGTGGGCGCCTTCTCCGGTGTGCTGCCATCATGAGAAGGTATAAGCACCTGATTTTATGGGTGCCTAAATAAATACATGGAGCTAATATATCACAATACAGGGCATATTTATCTGCCTTGCAGGAGTGGGACAGAATCAGACGGCAGTGTCTCTCTCAAGGCCAGCCCCGCTGTAATTCATGCCCCGAGGCAGCAGCCGAGGGGAGGAGGAGGAGGAGGAGGAATTCTGCAGGCAGCAATATTGATGGGCTACTCCCAGAAGCTTTGTTTTAATTAATTTTCAGAGAGCTCCATGCAGTGGATCAGGCAGCTCTTTCAAAGCCTCCTCCCCGTGCTCTTGTGCGGGGTCTGGGGCAGGGGGGTGAGCCTGGGAGCCCCGTACTCCTTCGAGCCCCCAGGTTTTTGGTTAAACAGTGCAGAAACTGTTCTGTTTTTAAACAAGGGGGGTTCCCCCTGGCCAAGAGGCCTCTGATGGCCATGGTGTGGGCAGGTGAATTTGTCCCAGCTTTTCTCTTCCCCTTTTTATTGACTTTGTGCTGGTTCCTGCCAGAGGTCAGTGGGGCGTTGGCTGGACTTTGCCAAAAGTCCACCCCAGGCATGTGGCTCCCAGGTGCTGACGCAGAGCCCTGCCCTGAGATACGAGGGGACTGAAGAGCAGCTCTGCAGCCCGGTCGGGTGTGTGGTGGTGAGGCTGGAACGGGGCTGTGCCAGCTCCAAAGCTTTCCCTGAGTAAGCAGGTTTGGGAACCTGAACTGCATTTGCCCTGTGAGCAGCAAGGTGACAGCAGCAGCCACAGCTCGGTGCCGAATCCGGGCTGACCCGGCTGACATGACGGGACCTGTCCCCATCCAGCACGCCATGGCGAGTGACACAGAGCCCTCCAACGCCATCAAACTGCTGCACCTGTTCGTCCTGTCCACCTCCTGGGGAATGCAGGTCTGGGTGACCTTCGTGGCCGGTAGGTTGGGCTGCGCTGTGCTCTCTGCCCCGGGGGGTGGCATGGGGAGGGGGCTTTGCCCCAGGACTCACCTGGGTCCTTTGCAGGGTTTGTGATGAGCAGGCACCTCCCTCGCCACACCTTTGGCTCCATCCAGCGCGAGCTCTTCCCCTACTACTTCCACATCAGCTCCACCTGTGCCTTCCTCAGCCTGACCCTGTTTGCCATGTCCCACCCCAGCGAGCAGCTCAGCCAGGAGCACAAGACCCAGGTATATTCCCCCTTCCTCACACACAGCCCCAACCCCTTCCTCTGCTCTTCTGGCTGGCTTGCAAACTGTGGAGACCCATACACAGTTAAAAGAAGCCCACAAGCACCCAAACTGCAGCAAGCCAGGGGGCCTGGGGGAGAAATTTAACTCCCCACCCGTGGGGTGGCTTTGCTCCCTGCAGACCATCATCTTCCTCGTGTGCATCGCCGCCTCGGTGCTGAACACACAGTGCTTCGGGCGGGCGGCCTCCGAGCTGGTGGCTGAGCTGCAGCGGGTGGAGCAGAGCCACGGGCTGGGGCAGGAGCTGGGGCTGGCAGCCCGCGAGCCCCGCCGGCAGCTCCGCGCCTCCGACCCCGCGTACCGGCGCCTGGCACGCAGCTTCGCCCTGCACCATGCTCTGTCCTCGCTCTGCAACCTCCTGTGCATCCTGTGCAACGGGCTGAGCCTGTGGCACCTGGCTGCCCAGCTCTCTGCCCTCTGAGGGCACTGCCAGCTGCTGGCTGCACAGTGCCCAGCCCCTGCTGCCCCGCTGTAAAGCAGCCCCAGCTCTGGGCATCAAAATGCAGCATCCTCAGGCGGAGAGACTCTTGCTGTGTTGAAATTTAGGAAATGTTTTCTGTAGAGCTGCCTGCAGCCAGCCTCTGTGATGGAAGCAGGAGTGTTTCATGGCTGAACAGCTTTCTAATGCCCCGTGTCTAAAGCTACAGTGTGCTTTAGCCATTTTACATTCCTGCAGAAGAGAATGAAATGAGAGACTGAGAATTACTTCTGATTAAAAGCCAAACGCTAATACAGAAGTCCAGAAGACCCTTCCTGTTAATGTAATGGATAAAGGTGTTATGTTGGGGCTCACAATCAGTGTCTGTCATTCTCTGGCATTTCACAAGGTGAGACAAACTGTTGTCCCATTCATTAGGCTGTAGTCAGTCTACTTAAAATAGCATGTTTATTCCAGGTTCTGTAGGACATTCAGTGAGGTATCAAAAGGGTCAGTCAGACACTGCTCCAAACAAAGAGCTCTGCTGCAGCCTGGCCAGCAGCACAGCCAAGCAGGGACAAAGCAGCAGCAGCTGCAGGAACCTGGCTGCATCCACCCTGCTGCAACAGGCAGGTACCTCCCCAGGCCCCTGCTGCTGAACCCCAGCAGCCACAGCCACCCCCGAGCAGATCTGTGATGTTCTCAGGTAAGGATGAACATTCCCAGCTGCTCTTACTGCAACCACAGCCAGTGCTTGGCACCGCTTCAGGTTTATTTCAAAACCACATGCAGCCTATCATAGAGGAGACCTTCTGCAAGCCAGCTGGGTTCCCTTTTAAACAAATAATCCCCTCATGTTAGCCCTTCCTTCTCCTGTGCTGCTCCCCTGGAAGCTTCCCTGTGTGCCAAGATTATTTTCCGCCCCTGAAGAGTGCAAGGTATTTTTGTTGAAGCAGAAGTCTGCAGCCTGGAGCTGGGCTAACAAACAGCAGCCTCTTGCACAGGATTCCTTGTTTCTTTCTTGCTCATTACAGCCGATGCACTTTCTTGCCAGAGAAGTATTTCTTAGAGAAAGGAGAACGCTTGGCAAACACCAAAACCGTCGGGGTCCCGGCCTTTACAAAATACCTGCAAAGATCAAAAGGAGTCCTTGGCTTCCTTGTAGCTGGCCCAGTGTCCTGCAAAGTGAGTGACTCCTGCCAGCTCCATACAGACTGACCCTCCAAAGGCTGGAGATGAGATTCTGTGCTGATTAGCAGAGCCTCTCGGAGCCAGGGCTAAGCACATCTGAGGAGAAGTGTTTTATGAATCAACTCCTCTCCCAACAGCTTCTTTTAATTAAGGCAGCTGTTATTCTCCCTCTGGAAGGAGGGCTCTTTTGCAGCTGCCCTTACAGCCTGGAATCTGAGGGCCTTTGGGCACTGCTGAGTTTTATGGGGTGACAGAGATCCCGCTCCCACTGCGACAGACCGAGCCCCCCGCGCTGAGCAGCAGCTCCAGCCAGCTATGAGATGCTGCAGCTCAATGGCACAGGCTGCACAGGAACTTTGTGGCTTCACAAACAGCAAATTCTTCTCTCTCAATAGCAGCCCAACTCCTGAAAGGCAGTTTCAGAGCAGAGGAGTGCTGCGTGCTGCGCCGGGGGCTGCTCGCGCAGCAGTGTGAACAGCGAGAGCATTGTTAACCTTCAACATGCTCTTTACAGGCTGCTGCCTGTTTTCCTTCTTCTTTGTTTTTTTGGTTTTTTTTTTTTTAAGTAGTATTGTGTAGATGGGATCTGGAATAGCTCTTCTATGCTGCTCAGCTGTGCCCAGCTCCCTTTCCTATCTCCATCCATGCCTGGAAAGAGTTGTTCATTTTTTGGGGGAAAACACATGTAAGTTGCTAAAGCCAGGCACAAGATCCATACCTTTAAGAGGCAGGACTATTAAGTCAGAGAAGAGTTAGGATTATTTAAGAACAAACTGGACTTAAAGCTCATACTTTTTGCCTTTTTTCCCCCGGACATGGACAGGTACAGCCTCACCTTTCGTGCTGCAGCACTTGTAGCAATGTGTGCTCTGGGTTCACCTCATACATTTCTTCTCTTTCTTCATCTTCAAAATAGAGCTGGGAAAAAAAAATTGGGGGATTATTAAATGCGTAAGGTACATGAAGGAAAGCACTAAGCTGCTGAAATCCCAGTATCACCACACCATTATCAGCTGGGGGTTTATCAAACCTCTGTAGCTTGACTTGACTCTTGGATGCAAAATTCAGCAAGGCAGAAATTGCTTTGTGTGAATTCCAAGTTTTCCCTGTATAAACCAGCTCAGGCTCTCCTGGCAGTGGCAGCAGGGAGGCAAAATACACAGGCTGTTCCCATGCTTTACAGGCAATCAATCCAAATCTAAGGGCAGCATTTCAACAGGTGAAATGCAGCAATGCTATGAGATAAACTGAGTGGGTTCAGAGGTATTTGAACAAAACAGAGTTGATTTAAGAGATTAAAATCCAGCAATGTTGCCTTAGACTGTAAATACACACAGGATTTAACATGGAAAAGCACACAGGCACTGTCCTTCTGGACCTGCCTGCTCACTGTTCACAGGGCTGTGCTGCTGCTGCTGCTGCCTGGCACAGGTGACACTGGAATGGAAAATGAAAATAAACATTCCTATCCTTCTATGTACAACTTCAGAAAAATTCTCAAAACCTGCTGCACCAACTCACAACCCTCCTTTGCTAAAGTGTTAATAGAGATATATTGTCTAGATCTGATTATGTGCTCAAGTAACTCCATTTAGTTCTGAAAAGAAATTATTTTTAAAATAATACTTTCTTATTTGTATTGAGCAACTCCACAATGCAATTAAAAAACCAGGCCACCTATCAGCTTGATGATTTAAATCTTAATTATTGTTACAAAGATGGAATCTAAGCAATATCTATAAATACCTTCTGTCAAATGCAGTGTAAGTGGAAGACAACTTCCATTTTCATTAGTGAATTCTGTCAGCACATGTGGACAATGTTTGAGTTTACAAGTGAGGGTTTTAAGCTCTCTTGTTTCACATCTGTGCAAGGTAAACAGATGCCAACACTTTCATATCCTCAGAGCTGTGCACTTTCTCACTCCAGAAATAAAAAAAAGCACAACACAACAACCCTGAAATTGAAGGAAAGTCAAATTTCTCACCTCAAGATTGTTGGGAAGGTATTTTTTTTCTAAATCCCAAGGAGGTAACTCAGCAAACATCACCATTAAATGATCAATAAACCTAAAAGCCAAAATACACTTGGTCAGCTTAGACAAAGTGCTCAGCTCCAGTAACTTGTACAGTTGCATTTGAATGATGGCAAAAATACATTAGCAAATTAAACAACAGAATTGAAAGTAAGTTTAGATTACCAATAGTTCCTTCCCTTCGAACTCACTTTCCCAATAAATCCAAGGCCCTGAAACTCAGGTTATTGGCTTCAAATTTGAGCAGTGTGACAACAAATTATTTTTAATTCACATTTTCACACTGAAAAAGCTGTCAAATAAACACCCTGCATTTTGTCTAAAATGGATTTTCCTTTGACAGTCCATGTTCCACCAGATCAGTGATGAGTCTGTGTTTCCAAGGCTTCTTTATTTTGGTATTTGAGGAGTGTTAGGAGGCCAGTTTGTCCTAAAAATCCATTTCCACTTCCTTTAGTCACAAAAAAGCACAGTGAACACTACCAATAAAAGTACCACAACATCACCAACCTGCTTGCACTGTTATTTTAAGTCCTAAACTTATTAATAGATCTGAGGAATATGTCTTCCAACAAACAAAAAGTTACAAATTCCAAATCCGTTTAACACTACAAGGTAAGAAATTGAGGTTAACATTAAGGAGAGTGGAATTCTGAGCTTGTTACTCAGAGTCTGAAAGGTCTGCAGCACTTTAGATCTGCTGGAGGCCCTGAGGAGAACTTTGGGGTCCCTGCTGGTTATAAGAGGTACCCTTTGGAAGCTTTGCATAATTTTTGAGTTTAATTTTTTTTTTCCTGAGATCTATTTGGAGGGCTTTGAATGAATCTCTAAAATCCACATGGGTGGTCACAGGTATCCCTGGCCACTAATTAATTACTGGCCTGAGTAATTGCACTGCAAGCCCCTTCAGTCTGGCTAAATGTGTTTGTCTGCAGCATAAATCCAGGTAAATCACAGAATAATTCAGGTTGCAGAGGACGTCAGGAGGCCATGGAGTGCAGCCTCCTCCTGCAAAGCAGGGTCAGCTGTGTGATGAGACATCTGGGGCTGCTCCAGCATGGCAGTGTTGGATTGCTGCCTGCTCTCACCTGCTCAAACCCCTCCTCAGTGCCAGAATGCTGCTGGCAGAGCACTTACCTGGAGCTCTCATGGAAAGCCACAGTGAAATCTGTCTGCTCGTGCTCAGGGTACAGGAAGAGGACAGGCCAGCTCAGGCTGCCATCAGCATCCAGGTGCACCTTGGCCCCCGTGGCACTGCCAGGGTGGAACCCATCCAGGGAAATCTCAGCCAGGCCATCTGACACTTCCTCCTCTTCATCTGCAGGCTCAAGAACCTTGAGCTTGATATTTCTTTCCTGGAGGGGATGGAGGGGAAATACCAAAACACAACTAAAAATTCAACAGTTGTGGTGGGGAAAGTAAGAACAAAAAATTAGCAGTCAGTAAAAGGTCAAATGATGTTCTTGTTAATGAGTCAGCTCCAAAGCTTTCCCTCAGTATCACACTCAGGTGACTGGGCTTCCCAGTAGAACCCAGAACCTCACCAGATATCCATAAACAAATGAGGAGAGGTGGGAATCCAGAGGAACCCACATGTGGAGAGAAGAGCCTGAGAACACATGGGGAAAGGGATGCACCTAAAATGCTTCTCTCTGTGGCCTGCCAGGCATCACTACAGGGCGCAACTACACACACCAGCTCCTGAGAACATCTGCTCTTTCAGAGAACTGAAGAAAGCTAACTCTTTTCCTTGGAAAAGCAACACCAGAAGAGATCTGACTGTATGTAAGAGCCCAAAATATTTTAATGCAGTTTAAACATTCACTGAGGAAGGAGAGGATCCAGGACTGATTCCCTCCTGTACCTTATTGAACAGTTACCTTCTATTCTTCCACAGAATTAATGCCTGTGGGCAGCACAGAAAGCCAGGTTCACTGGGCTCATGTGATGCTGCAGCCAGAGCACTCACACAGCTCAGCCCATCTCCTAACACGGGGGCTGTATTTTGTATTAGTTGTCACCTGAAATACAGACAGCTGGGAGCTGGGGCTGGAGCCATGCAGGCCTGGAGAATCATGGTTTTAAATCAAATTTTTTTGCTCTAGCCCTCAAAAGCCAATGTATGAGATCCAACTTTTAGAGAAAAACAAGACAGCTCTTAAAAAAAACCCCAAACCACACAAAACCAGCCCCTCTCAGTGACTCACCTTTATTGCTGCAAGCAAAACTTCCTTCTGATGCTGCTCCCTTTTCTCCATCACCTTTGCTTTCCTGGCATCCCTGTCCTGAGTTCGCTGCAGGCAAGAGAAGGATGCACTGAGGTCACACAGAGCAGGTCAGAGCCCACCTCTGCTCTTCCCTGACATTTCCTCCTGCTGGAGAAACCAGTTTGGGTCCCCAGGAAGGTCCCCCCAGCTCCTTCCCCTGCACATCCCAGCACCCAGCCCATGAGAGAACCCCTCCATCCTGCCTGGGGATCCACACCACACAGAAACCCCTCCAGGGACCCCAAAGGGACAAGCACTGCACATGCCAGGCTGCCTTCATCCTCACCTTCAATTTGTCAGCTTTAGCTCTCATTTCCACGAGCTTTTTGTCTTTTGAGTCTATTTGCAAGCCCTCCTCACACCATGCTATTGCTTCCACGAAATTCTTCAGCTCCATGTGACAGAGAGCTCCTGGAAGGATTAATATTTTAAGTTTCCAGTGTATAACTACTATAAAAATAGTGATTATAAAGACAACATTAGGTCTGGCACTTCTGTACTAAACATCTCTGTCTTGTGTGGTCATGTTCAACCAGAAAGGTCCAGCAGGTCAGTTGAGAAGAAAATTTAAAGTATTTCATCAGTTCTTATATCACTAAGACACAGAAATCAGCAGAATTATGGTAAAAGTGTCTGTTACAAACAAAATTTTATCATTGCAATTAGCATTTCAGTGTTTGGCTTGTTAGGAAAAATAAAAGGGAGATTTCTATGGAGTGGGAAAAAAGAACAATATTGTGGAAAACAGGAAAAGTTATCCTGTACTCCACAGTGCCTCTGATAGATATAGGAGATGAAGAACAAAAGGATATTTTGATTGAAAATGCAAAGCAAAAGGCAGAGCTCTCTTTTGGGAAGAAACAACAACAACAAGTGAAGAGATCTCTTCCAGTAACTGCTTTCCCTTTCTGAAACAAACTCTGTCCAGAAACAAAGTATGATGCCCACTCACAGTAATTTCAGCTTTATAAACACAACTATTAAACACTCAAGGAAACAAGGCAACAAGCAACAACAGCCTGCTTCAGGGCTGGCAACAATAGCAGCACAATCAGTAAAAATAACATCAGCCAAGCATTTGGAAAGGAGTCCTGCTCCATGCAGCAGCACCAGCTTTAACTCTCACCTCTTATGATGGCTTTGAGATGGGTGGGTTTCAGCTTTTTGGCCTGGATGGCATCATTTAGAGCAGAACGGTAGTTCCCTGCAAAGCAAGTAAAAGTGCTCACTTGTATTTAAAATCTATTTAAAACCTCCACTTGTATTTAAAATCTAACCAGACACCGAGGTGACAAAAAGGTTTATGCAGAGACCCTGTAATTCACTGTTCCTACAATCACTGTGAGGTGAGAGGAGGGTAAAAAAGAGCAAATTAAGAAAGAAGTGAAAGGACAGGGATCAATCACACAGGTGAGAGGTAAATAATGTGGTGTGAGCAACACACAGCAGCACTAAAAGGGCCAGAACACCTTCCCTGTTGGTAGGATGGTGGTAGCTGTAGGAGAATCACAGAATTATTAAGGTTGGTAAACACCTCCAAGACCATCAAACAATGATTTTAAACTAAATTAGGGTAGACTTACATTAGATATAAGGAAGAAATTTTTGACAATGAGAGTGGTGAGGCACTGGCAGAAGTTGTCCAGAGAGGTGCTAGGAGCCTCATCCCTGGAAACATTCAAGGCCAGGCTGGGCAGGGCTCTGAACAAACTTTAGCTGAAGATGTCACAGCTCCTTGCAGAGGGGTTGGACCAGATGGCCTTTAAAGGTCATCCATCAATTCCAACCCAAACTAGTCTATTTCTGAACAGACTAAAAACCCCACGATTTTTGCCCCGTTCTGGAGCCAAAGCTCGAGCAGCAGGTAACAGCTGGAATGAGCAGAGCACAAACCCCGCACACATCCATGTGCTGAAGCGAGCCAGCTCTCCAGGCTTCAAGGCGCCTCCTTCTCACCCATAACCTATCACACAACCAAAACTAACAAACACCAAACCCCAGCCGGGGAGGAGCAGCATCTCCGGAGCCTAGAGCCGCGTTCCCGGCGGTGTGAAGCCTTACCCAGGTGGAAATGTGCGGCCGCGCGGTTGGTGAGCAGCACCGCGTCCAGCTCCGCGTCCCCGCAGCGCCGCCGCAGCCCCTCCGAGTAGGCGGCCAGCGCTCTCCCGTAGTCCTTCTCCTTGAAGTACTCGTTCCCCTCGTTCTTGTACATCCTGGCCAGCTCTGCGGGGATGCAGGGGGTCAGGCTGGGGCAGGGTTGGGGTTGGCAGCTCACCTGCGGGTTGGGGCAGGGCGCACCTGCGGGGCTCCGCTCCTCGTCGAACAGCAGCGACTGCAGGCAGGCGAGCTCGGGCTGCCGCGCCGCGTCGATCTCGGCCGGGCAGCGCTTCATGAACATGGGGATGGCCTCCAGCTCCTGCGGGCGGACGGACAGACGGACAGGCATGCAGCGCCCCGAGCGCGGCCCCCCGCCCGGCCCCTTGGCCTCACCTGCTCCCACGTGTCGGGGTGCAGCGCTCCCCGGTACCGCGGCGGCGCCGCGGGGGCTCCGGACACGCCGTCCTGCTCGGGCTCCGCCATGCTGCCGGTGCTCCTCCTCCCAGCGCCGCCCGGCCCCGCCTGCCCCGCCCCCGCCGCGTCAGGCCCGGCCCCGCTCCTTCCCATCAGCACCAGCACCGGCATCGCACCGGTACCGGTGTTAGACCCACTCCGGCATCCCACCGGTACCGGCACCGGCATCCCACCGGCACCGGCGTTAGACCCGCGCCGGCATCCCACCGGTACCGGCACAGGCATCGCACCGGTACCGGTGTTAGACTCACCCCGGCATCGCACCGGTACCGGCGTTAGACCCGCTCCGGCATCCCACCGGTACCGGCGTTAGACCCGCTCCGGTATCCCACCGGTACCGGTGTTAGACCCATCCGGCATCCCACCGGTACCGGCACCAGCATCCCACCTTCTCCCGCCTCAATCCCAGCCCCGCTCCTTCCGAGCGGCTCCGGCATCCCACCAGCACCGGTATCGGCACCGGCATCAGCCCTAGCCCCACTCCTTTCGACCCACCGTCCCCCCCTCGCCCAGCAGGGATATTGGGAAAAAGCTCTTCATCAGAAGGGTTGTGAGGCACTGGAACAGCTCAGGGAAGTGATGGCGTCACCATCCCTGGAGAAGTTTAAGGAGCAGTGGGTATGGCACCTGGGGACATGGGTTAGTGGTGACATTGGCAGATCAGGTTAATGGACTCAATGATCTTAAAGGCCTTTTCCAAGCTAAATGATTCTGTGATTTTATTACAGTGTTGCTCATGATCTCTAGATCTCAGACCAAGGAGCTGTGGCACAGGGTGAGGTGACCCCTCCAAGCAGCTCCCTGTCCCTCCTGTCAGTGCTGCTGGGATGGCACCAAGCAGTTCCTCACAGGAGCCCTGCCAGGGCAATCTTCCACCCTCATGGGCCCTGGGTGTTCCCAAAGAGATGCAAACAGAAGAAAGTTGCCTTCCTTTGTCTCTCTTAGAATCCTTCATGCTGAGAACGTGACAGTGAGGGGAGCCCTCCTGTGCCCTGTGCAGTTTTGGCTGTCCTGTTGTCCTGACAGAGGCCATGGCCAGTCTGTCCCTGCCAGGCAGTGAGGAGACGGCCCTGCCAGTGCTCCCACAGCCACATGAGGCTACAAGTGCTGGAAAAAGCAGCTTCCAGGAACCTGTACCCAGAGGAAGGAACATCCTCAGCCCTGTGGTGGAATGTGTGCTGATTCCAGCTCAACCTCAGCACCTGGCGCACCTGCAGGACACCGTGGCTGGCTCTGACACGAGCTGGATTTGCCTCTGCTCACCCAGAGCCATCACCAGGGCTGCTCAGATGAACTCACTGCAGCAGACATGACGGATTCAGAGAGGAGCCATTCAAGGCACTTGTACTTTACTCAGCAGCTCTATGACCCCTTCCTTGGTGAGGAACAAAACCTTGCTGGCATTCTGATCCCAAACCTCAAAGACCGGGGGGTCCTCGCAGACCCTCTTCCCAGCCACCACCACGTAGGGGTAGCCCAGCCTCTGGGCATCCTTCAGCCTCTTGCCGATGGTCAGCTGGCTCCGGTCGTCCAGCACTGCGTCACCAGCGAGCTGGGGCAGCGCCTGGGCCAGCTCATCGTACACCTGCTCCAGCAGCGCCGCTCCCTCCTCCTCCTCCCTGCTGCCCCTCTTGGGGGGGATGAAGCACAGCTGGTAGGGCGCGATGAGGCTGGGCCAGCGGATGCTGTCCTCGCTGGAGAGCACCTCGATGGAGGCCGCCAGGATGCGGGTGACGCCCAGGCCGTAGCAGCCCATTTCTGCCAGCTGCGGCCTGTTCTCGGCCGAGGAGAACACGGCGTTGGCGACCGAGGAGTACTTGGTGCCCAGGTAAAACGTGTGCCCCACCTCGATGCCTTTGGTCTCGCTGAGCTTCTCCCCGCACTCGGGACACGAGGTTTGCTCCGTGTTTAGCGTCTCCACGTTGGCCGCGAAGTGCCCCTGAGGGCACAGCAGCAGCCTGTCCTCGCCGATGTCCGCCGGCAGCTGGAACTCGTGGGACGTGCTGCCGCCGATGCTGCCCGTGGCCGCCCGCACCTTGACGAAGGGCAGCCCCAGGCGGGTGAAAAGGCTGCAGTAGGCGGCGCACACCTGCTCGTAGGTGCGCCGGGCGGCCTCCTCGGAGCTGTCAAAGGTGTACATGTCCTTCATGTAGAACTCCCGGCTGCGCAGCAGGCCGAAGCGCGGCTTGGGCTCGTCGCGGAATTTCCTGGTGACCTGGTAGAGGCGCAGCGGGAGCTGCTTGTAGGACAGGCCGCTCTGCGAGGCCACCAGCGCCGTCACCAACTCCTCGTGCGTGGGGCCCAGGCAGTAGCCGTGCTTGTGCCGATCCAGCAGCCGGAACAGCTCCGGCCCCATCTGGTCCCAGCGGCCGCTGGCGCGCCACAGCTCTGCCGAGCACAGGCTGGGCAGGTTCAGCTTCTGCCCGCCCACGGCCTGCATCTCCTGGTCCATCAGCTTGATCAGCTTCTCCATGGCACGCACGGTGGGCGGCAGGTAGCAGTAGCAGCCGGGGCTGGTGGGGTGGATGAGCCCTGCTTGCAGCATCAGGCGCTGGCTGCGGCAGCTGGGCTCCCCGGGCCGGCCCTCCGAGCCCGCCTGGCCGCCCGTGGGCAGCGCCAGCGGCTGGAAGAGCTGCGAGAGCAGCAGGCGCCGGGCCCTGCCCGCGGTGCCGCCATGCCGGGCCCTGGCCCCGCCGTGACGGGCGCCCAGCGCCGGGACTCGGCAGCTCCTCAGCAAGGCCTCCATGGCGGCACGGAGAGACCTGCGGAGGGACACGGGACAGAGCGGGTCAGGACTGCGGGCACCGGCACAGGGACACCAGAGCTCACACGGACACACACACACGTGTGCGCTCTGCGGGATGCACAGGTCACTACACGGACACGGGACAGAGCGGGGTCAGGGGCTGCGGGCAGCGGCACACCGGCACCAGAGCTCACACGGACCCACACACACCGGGGGCGCACAGGTGAGCGCTCTGCGGGATGCACAGGCAGCCCTACATGGACACAGGAATGCTGCACGGGCACACCGGGGCACGCAGGCAGGTGTGCACATACAGGTACCCTGTCACACCCGAGCGCTGCACGCTTGCCGGGACACACAGGTACACAGCACGGACATACCCACACACACACCTGGCTGCACACGCGGGAGTGAACACCTTCCGGGGTGTACAGGTATGGGCACGGACACGTGGGGATGCCGCGGGGGAACACCTGAGCGCTCACACACTTGCACACGCACACACCTGTACACACTCACACACACGTGCACACTTGCACACGCACGCCCGCGCGCGCACTTACACCCGCGGGGGGCGCGCGCCCGGCCCCGCCGGCGCGGCCAATGGGGAGCCCCTCCCTGTCACGTGGGCGGACACGCATGCACGCGGGGAGAGCCGGGCGGCGCGCGCCGCTCTCTATGGTTCCGGCGGGCGCGGCCGGCGCCCCCTGGCGGGCGGGAGGAGCGGCTGAAGCGTGAGGGGACGGTGGGCGGCACCGGGACAGGGCCCGTACAGGAATGGCACCACCACGGTTTGGGCGTCGCTTCCTAATTAGGACGCCTTTCCAAGGCTTGGAAAGCCGAGGAGGTGCTAGTTCTTGGGACAGGCTGCTGCTGTGGAACTCGCTGCCGTCCCGCCGGCTCTGAGGGACAGTGGCCATTTGTCCGTCCTGCCCTTGGAAGATGTGGCGATCATAACCTCAGAGAGCGCTTTGCCAGCCCCATCCTCCCTCGCTGGTCGTGGGGTGTGAAAAACGCCAATCACTTGTTTTTAAAAGTTTAACGGTAATAAAATGGTTATAAAAATAGCAATAAAATTAGAGTAATAATAATTTGGACAGCTTCGATTAGGACAATACGAGACAATAGAAACAAAGAGTTACGGAAGTCCGGGTACCTTTTCTGGGCAGCTCAAGCCCGAAAAAGGACCCACGTTAACAGAGGATTAACCCTTAAAGACAACAGCTTGTTGCATATTCATACATCTCATCCATGATGCATAAATTCCATTCAAATTCTGTCTGGTCAGTGTCAGCTTCTTCCTCTTAATCCTGACGGTGTCTTCAAGCCTGAGCGAGGTGGGAAGAAGTTTGTTTCTTTTGATAATGGAGCAATAAATTCTCTTTCTCTGAAAGATTCAGGTGTCCTGTGGCTGCTATCTGTCTGCGAGTCCCTTCTTTAAAAAAAAGTATCTTACATAGCATATTTTAACGTTGTTATAACCTAAACGATATTTAACACACTACTAAAAAAAATGAATACAGCATAACTTTCTGACACAACACATATAATATTCATTTTAATATTTGTGAAAAGCCAATCATAAAATACGCATTTTTCACAGCAAGGCAATGACCTGCTCAAAGCACTCGATGCCAAATGTTTTCTGTTTGTCCCTGAGGAGCTGCACTTTGGGAATGGCATCATCCTGGTCAAACTCCAAGCTTGGCCCAGGAGTTCTGTCCAGCAGGAACAGTTCTTGCACAGTGCCCGCCCTCGTGTAACAGTAAAAATAGTGAATAGAGCCAGGACAGGACAAAAAGGGTCCCTAAAAGTAAAGCAAAGTACTCCACTGGAGTAGGAGACAGCACTTCAAAGAAGAGTTAAATAATCCTTTTTAAATATAGGGAAATAAGAATGAATCCTCATTTAAAAAATGGGATTTGAAGAAATCTTCACAATTCTTTTCTAATGTGAAATCCCCATGTTTACAGAGGGCTGGAAATGCACAAAAGCAAGGAACTAAAGAGCACATCTTTATGCTCCAGGTTATCTAGAAGCATTAAAGTCATTAAAGAGCTGAGCCAGTTCTGCCAGGTGACTCAACACCCCGTGTGCCCAGAGGGACCTGAGGCAGTCCCTCAGCAGCTCCTGCTGGGATCTGGCCCAGGTTTCCTGGCAGCTCCCAGCCCAGCCTGCCCTGGTTCTGCCGGTCAATCACTTCTCGATCCGTGTTTGTCACCACAATTAGGCACTGCCAATACTGTCGCTGTCTGTGAGGCTGGAGACCAGGATGGATCCTGTGGGAAGGGATTTTGCTCACCCAGGTGCTGCTGTGTGTCCATGGGGACCTCAGAGCCACTCTGCAAACCCCTTTGTCCATCTCCCCAGGCACTGTGAGATTTTCACCAGGCAGTGCAGGACAGAGGGGTTGTCTCCATTTCTGTTGCTGGAGCCAGAGAAGTGAAACACATTTCCATCGGTGACTTATTACCTGCTGTGCTGATCAAAGGGACAAAACCATCTTGGATTGATTCTCCGGGGCAGTGTTTTAACCAGGAGGGTTTAAGGCTGCACAGGAGACGTGGTCTGTGGGGAAAGCTGATCTCTTATTAAATCAGCAGACAGGACTGAGTGTGGGGCTCAGCTCGGGGGTTATGTGCCTGAAAGCCTGTCTGGGCTCCTTATTTTTTCCAGCTGTGCTGAGGGAACCTAATAAAGGTACTGCTGTCCCTGCAGCCTTTCACCAAGCTGCTCCCCCGCTGCTTTGCTGGGGCTGATTTATGGCACTGGGGCCACAAGAGCGGCCTGGGAGGGGCGTGCCCTGCACAGGAGGGGCTCAGCTCCTGTCTGGGGCCTCCCTCCTTGCCCCGAGGGATTTCCGGGAGGGAAAACGCTGAGGATGGGGAGAGGATAAATGAGAGAGCAAGCAGGCAGCAGCAGCTGGCTTGAATCAGCGCCTGGCACAGCACCAAAGAGATCAAGGGGTCGGTGTGAGAGGAGCCACTGGGCTGGTGGAAAATGGTTCTGCCCTTTCCAGCAGCATGCCCAGGTAGCACCAGGGCAGGGCTAGGGAAGAGAATTCAGGGCAGGTGAGAGGCCAAGTCATTCCGTGGTCAAACCTCTCTCCATCCTGCAGAGGATTTGCAGTTTGGGCTCAGGGTGGGCACAGGGGGGTGGCACATCCCATCTGCCCGTGGACAGACACACAGACACAGCTTGTAGGGTCTGTGACCCCACAGTGCTGGCCCACACCCTTGGCTCGCCGATTTGATCCCCTCCAGTGATGTTACTGTAACTGCAGGACAATGATTTTATGCCCAGTGGATTTGATTTGCCCCTTGGGGAATATAAAATTTCAGCACAGCCCCTGCAGCCTGGCAGCTCCCCAAGGTGCAGGGTAGCTCTGGAGTAACCCTCTGGTGCTTTCCACAGCTTCCCCTGAGCAGACAACACTTTCTTTTCTCCCTGCTGTTTTCCAGCCCTGCCTGCCCAGGGGAGGAGACATTCCCTGGGGAATGGGGATGCTGGGTGCCACGGTGATGGTTGCCATGGCAAGGGCTGCCACCATCCCCTTGGGGACCAGAGCTGTCAGCGTGTGGCTGCAGGCAGTCCTGGGGACACGGGCAGCCAGGGCAGAGCTGGATGTGTGGGGGCAGCTGGATTTAGTGGGGTGGCTCTTCTCACCTCCCAGACTGTCTGTGCCTGCTAGGAAGCAGCTCCTTGCACAGGATGGTCCAGGACATCCAGCTCCAGCTGGGAGCAGCCTGGGGTGGAAGCACAGGATGTCCTGAGCACCCAGCAGTGTTGTGGTGTTGTGGGTCCCAGGATGAGGTGAGAGATGAGAATTGACTCCAAGTTCTCAGAAGGCTGATATATTATTCTATTCTATTCTATTCTATTCTAAAACTATACAAAAGAAAAAGAGACATCAGAAGGCTAGACAAGACTGAATAATAAAAACCCATGACAGACTCAGAGAGTCCAAGACAGCTGGCTGTGATTGGCCATTAATTAAAAACAATTCACATGCTGGCTAAACAATTCTCCAAATCACATTCCGGAAGAGCAAAACATGGAGGAGCTGAAGCTTCTCATCTTGCCAGGAGAATGAATCCTGGTGAAGGGATTTTTCACAAAATATCCTTGTGACACAGCAGGGAGCACACGCTGCCCACAGGCAGGTGAGGCTGGCAGGAGATCAGCAGTGCCCACACTGCCTCTGCCTGCATCCTCAGGCCTTTGCCCTTTTCAAGGGATGCTTGGACAACCCTTCCCATTAGTTTTGCTCTGTTTCACCTGCAAGCAAGCGGATGCACTTCATGGATGAGGGCAGCTGGGTTTGAGTCCTTTTAGGTGCCAGGAGCTCCTTCTATCCTCAAAAAAAGTCATACTCTGCTGCTTAAAAGCCAGCTTTTCCTCTAGCAGCATCAGCAGCACATTGCAGAGCCAGAGCAGGTAGGAGCCCTTCCCTCAGTACCCATTCCTGGAGCTGTATTCATCTTTTGGAGAGCTTCCCCATGGAGAACCAGAACAAAGCCTAAAGGGCTCAAAGCAGACAGGGAAGGCTTTAGTCTGAAATAGTCCACCTTGGCTAGGGATGATCAGCAGGAATCCACATGGCTTCTCTCCTTTATCCAGCTGAGTGAGGAACAGGCAGCTTGAAAGAGGTCAAGACATCTTGGTAATTGGTGGGGAACGTTCAGATTACACTTGAGTGGGGAGGTTGTGACACTGCTGCCCTTTTCTGCAGCTGGCAGGAGGGGACTGCTGAGTGAGCTCAAGCCTGCAGGGATAATCAGCTCTTTATGGCCTGCTATGGAGGAGACTGGGGGGCTCTCCCTGGGTGCTGTGTTTCCTCCCTGCCCTGCTGTGTGGCTCCCTTTGGTTAAGATGTGCCCCTGTTGTTGGATCACTTGCTGAGGTGAGTGGCTCTGCTGCTGGCACACTCAGCCTGCTCCTTTCTCAAACTGGGGGAACCTCAGGAGCAGCCAGGAGCCTGCAATGCACAGGATGGGAGCTGGGGAGGCCCAGGAGCAAAGGACAAGAGAGACCAACTGCTGGAATTTCCCTAGGATAGACAGGGATGACAGGAAGCATGACAAGAGTGGTTTCCCTGTCCTCTCTCTGCCTGGCTGAACAGAGACTTAAAGGAAGGGGCAATGACACTGCAATTGAGCAGTAATTAACTATTTTCAGCTGAGACTTTAGAGAAATTACATACATGAGAAGAGGGTGCCAGATCCTGCACATGCTCCCAAGGAAGGTGTGATGGCACACACAGCTCACTCAGGGTTAAACACATCCTCCCAAACTCTGCTACCACCCAGAGGAGTTGCACATACCTGTTCTGGGTGGTGCTACCACACCTGAGTAGCTCCAGGTCCACCACAACTCCACAGAGAAGTGGGTCTGAAAAAGGGTTACCATAAGAATGAAAACCTGGAGGTGTTACCAAGCAGGGAATGAAGATGTGGAGGCAGCAGAGAAATTGAGGTGAGGAGAAAATGTCAGTAGCAACAAAAGCTGGCCATAAAAATGTAATGGGAACATGTTGTTCTCTTAGAGTTAAGTTTATCAGGTGTTGTACAAGTGTTTAGACCAGACAGGAATAATTAAATCTAGGTGTAATTACACGTTAGTATGGCTGATTAAGTATGCTAATTAATCTGCAATTATCATTTGGTGGGGGGAGATAATGGAACACAGGTAAAACTGCAGCGATTTAAGGAAATCCTGGCTATTGTTCCCAAGGAGGAGGGCTCCGAAGGGAAATGCCTGGGAGGGCTCAGAAGGGAAATGCCTGAGCAGTGATGTGGGTGAGGGAGGGCACAAAGGAGGGTTGTGCAATGCAGCCTGAGCCCAGGCCAGCACGGAAGGGCTTCAGCACCTGAACTGCAGCTTCAGCAGGGCTGGGGCACTTGGCAGGGAAAAGAGCAGCGTGCACCCTGGGAGAAGGTGTACAGCTGAGAGCAGGGAGGGGCAGCAGCACCTCCCATGAGCCTACAGAGCTGCATGACGACGTTTATCAAGGAGACAGAGGAGGTGGGTGTGAAACTCCTCAGGCTGAAGAGTGCACTGAGTCTCGACTCTCACATTTGGCTGCTCATTCAAGGCAGGGATTAGATTTATTAGCATGAAATGAGAAGAATGAAGTAATTATCCATTGTCAATGGGTAGCACCTAAATGCAAAATGGGAGTTTGTCCTCCTCAGACAAAATGTCACGGAGAAAGAAGGAAGTGGTGTGTGTAAAAATCGGGACAATTGGCATCATGAAGCTGTGGGGAGCTAGTGGGGCATAAGTGAAGGGTTAAAGGCTCAGCTATGAGGTATTTCTTTTATTGCAGGTGTGTCTTGGGGAAAAGATAAATGAAGGTTCACGGACTTCAAAGACATTCCTACAAACACCACCTCCCTCACAATGCCCTGTGTGTCTCACCCAGGCTTTCTCAGTAATCACTGGCCATGTGGAACAACACAAGAAGCAGAGAGAAATGATAAACAGCTGCTGAAAAGCAAGCAAGCACTCATTAAAAGACACTCCTTGGAACAGTACGCCGGCCAGAGCTTTATTTTCAACAGCCCATACAACCAAAAACCAAGAGCAACAGCAATGGTGTGTGTGCATGTGTGTGACTGATACAGTGCAGTACCCCATCACAGCATACAAAGTTTGCCAATAAATTAAGGTGTGAAAAAACAAACACAGTGCATACCTAAAGATCATCAGTACATAAGTGAAACACAGCCTAAGTGGAAGCATTTGCATATCCTCTAGCTGTTTTAACATTGCCCTTTCAAAGCTAACCAAACCATTCTTGCTCTGTGCAGGCTATACAAGCACTGGGCTAATCGTAGCTTCACCCCAGGGACGATTCCCTCGTGGGGGCAGGAAGGCAGGTCACACCCTGAGAATCAACACTTGCCTTCCTGTGTACCCCTGGTGCAGCCAGGAGGTACAGGCACTCCTGGATCACTGACACAGCTCCAGGGCCCGGGCAGCACTGAGGACACTCTGCACTGGCTGTGTCTCCCCATGGAATGCTGCCCCTGTGCAGGATTTGAGGGGGTACCTTACTTATATCACTGAGTTACAGCCCAAGCTTATTCCTGCTACTGCTTTATCATTGGTTTCATCTGGACCTTAAACATCCATCTATCAATAAATAAAATCATTGGTTTAGCACGCATAATAAAATTACACCTCCCACTGGTAACTGTTTGAGAAGTTCTCCATGTTACCCCCTACACAAACCTCAAGAAAATTACTTTATTTTCCATCAGGCTCAGTAAGGTTTCAAGTAACAATTTTCAGTACTGCTTGGACAAGACACAGGCTTGGTTTGGAACCCTGATTCTGGCTACAGGGTGAAAACATCTCCACACTTCTACACTCAAGCGTATCAAGTCCACGACTGTGCCATTTTCACCTGCGAGCAGCAGAAGAGGGAACTAACAGTACTTGCTGTTATTCCCTCTCCAGGTGACTGAAACAGTCCTTTTACAAAGCCTATCAACCTAACCCAGCTAAAATGAAAAGCAAAAATGTCACTCAAGTCAGAACCAAAGCCTGTGTGTATCCAGGTTCACATCAACAGTTCTTATCCACAGCCACTTGCTCTAACAAACCTCCTAAAAATGCAGCCTTGACTTCCTTCTCCCAACAGGCCAGGACAGAACAATCTGAGATGAGCCAGATCTTCCTCCAACTGAGTACTTATAAGGCACTAAAATTAAGCCACAACCAAACAACCCCAAAAAAACACAAACCCAAAAGAAACCCAAACAAACTGACCCACAAAGAAATTAAAATTTGGCTATATGAAATAGCAGCAATTCTTCTTCAGTGGTCTACAAAGCCAGAACATTGATACTTTGGGGCAAAAAAAAAACCAATGCACTGTTGGCCAACTACAAAACACCTAAAAAACCTACATCCATTCACACTTCATAATCAAAATCAGTACAAATCTGATAGGCACAAGTAAAAAGCATCTTCTTCACACCTCAGTGCTCAGTTTTCCAGCAGAAGCCAGGCCTGGGGAGCTCAGCTGCCCTGCAGGACAAGGTGAGCAGCCCAGCACCACCATCATGCAGCTGCAGGAGGATGGAGTGGGGATGAGCCACTGCAGAGCTGCTCCAGGACACTGACTGGAGGCAAATGTTCTTAAAAACATGATTAATTAGACAATGTGTTCAGCTTTGGCACCTACATCTGAGCCCCCCCCTCCTGTTTTTCAGAAGTCATGTTAAATATAGCTGGTGTAACTCCAGTGTCTTCATCCATTCCCATTATTTTTCTTCTGCCTGGAAATAGGTGAACTCACCTATGTCACTACATTAGATACAAAGGCTAGCACTTCAGATTTCTTAAAAACAATCACTCTGAGTTTGGAAAACTGGTTTTAAAACATACCAAGAAATACTAAACATAAATGTGTAAAGCAGGAATTCATACCTTTAAACATCAATAAGAATGAGCTTATTTGGAGAGCAATAAAGCTTTTTTTTTAAAGGATATACTGACTAGCTATAGGTAAATTCCTCTTTCCCTGATTGCTTGGTGAGCTCAGCCAGGCTCAGTGCCTTGCAGCTTTGCAGATTTTGTCATACACTTCTGGAAAGGCATCCTTGCAATTCATCTCCTCCCTCAGCTTGTGGTACAACGAGCCATCAAACATATCCCAGAACTCCTCACGGGTCATGTAACAATCTGCATACAGCATCTGGAAACTGGAGAGAAGGGAAAGACAAGAGACAGAGATTCAGTGTTAAAAAAAAAAATTCAGTGCAAGTTATGAATAGCAAATACTTAACAAAACAAAAACATCAACAATGCTTTTTAAAAACAAACAAATACAATAGCTCTCATGGATTATGTTGGGACACTCAGCCAATTATGTTGTATGGATTTAGTATTTTTTTCTGCCTATTTTTTTAGGATTCATGTAGGTACAGTCACAGAATCTCATATTTGCCTGCATTATAATATCCATTCAAGGCAGATGTAACAATACATCCTTTGACTTTTTCATTTCTCTGGACATTAAGAACAGAACTAAGAAGGCAAAATGAGACCAGGCCAAGAAGATAAATCCATAGTGCAAACAAAGCATGGTGTAACAAAGGTCCATTTACAAATTAAATCCTTCTTCAGCTGTGGACTCTTCCTCACTCCCACAGTGTGCTCTCTAAGCTGCAGCTACCACCAGAGTACAGCAGCAAAACACAACCTAACATAGAAGCTCTATTGTTTTGTGTGATTATGAAACTGGAAGATTAAGCATTTATCCATTGTTCATTTCCCAGTGACAGGTAGAAAACAGACCAAACTTTGTCAGTAAAGAGCTTTAAATAAAAATCTTAATTTCAAGTTAATGAAAAAAAAGCTTAAAATTAACTTTGGGTTGCTTTGTTCTCTGGCAAATCACTTCCTGCAGCTTGAAGTCATTTGCAGTCCCCAAATCATCTCGAAGCAGCCTTGCCATTATTGCTCAGCCACATGGGACATGATCACTGTTAGACTGAGAAGTAGGTCAAAACAGAAATGGGGATAAATTAGACTGATGGTGTAAAAATACCATGTAGTTGCTTTTTGTTCCTGAAAAACCAGCCTGTGGCTGCTCCTCCACTGACACCGCTCCAGCAAATTCGGCTGGCTCGAGTCCGTGACAGATGGTGGGCACATGCCTCACGCCCACTGTGGTCCTGTGCAAGCAGAAGCCAGGCAGGGAAAAGGAAGCTCTGGAGCACAAGTTTTGAGGGAGGGAAGAGCCACCAGCACACAGGGACTGAGTGACTGCAGGGACAGCCAAGGCTGCCCCCTGGGCAAGGACAGCCCGGTGCAAGGACGGGGCCGAGCGGCTCCGTGATGCTGCAAGGACTGCACGGAGAACAGTCCCAAGGGCAGCCAGGGAAGCTGTCCAAACTTTTGGGATTCCTGAATGATTCATTCCTTGGAATGAATATTCCAAGGATGTATTTTGTAGCAGCAGACTCTGCTCCCAGAGCAGCCTGGAGCTGAAAGGTGATCTGAACTCACCCAGCTCCCAACTACACCACAGTGACTTCAGCCACTGTGTCCTTTTGTTTGTTTGGTTTTGCAATCAAATAATAAAGTGAAATCATATTTTAAACACACCTAAATTAGAAATTTAAATTAGTTTTCAATTACTGTGGTTGTTAAATTAATGCAGTATTAAATATTAAAGTTCTGTGGGATAAATATCTGTGATTAAACCACATGGGTGTGAATTATATGTGACATTATCAGTGTTCTGAGGGGTGGGGTCCTTACCCGTGCACACTTCTTACAAACTTTTCCATCTGCCTCATTGAAGCCCTGGCTTCAAACTGTTTGCTTTTGGGCTCTCCATAAGCTCCTATATCCACGTAGAGTTCAGCTTCATTTCCTTTGGGATGGACCATACCAGGATTGTTGGGCAATATGAAAGGACACAACCAAAGAGGGTACACCTGCAGGGACAGCAAAACACTTTATCACTTATTTTTTAACACAATCATCCTTTAAGATCTTTAATAAATGTGGCAAAATAAAGTGTTAAGAGAACTTTCTCCCAGTCTTGGACTGGAACTTTTGCTTTCAGCTCTTCCTTCTCAGCTGTCCTGGTGTTGTATTTAGCTGTACTCTCTAATGACCATAACACAAACAGATTGAAAATGTCCTCCTAGAATTAAATCTCCTCTCCTTAAATATTTGAAATTAAAAGGGAAAAAAAATCCAAAACCACCCACAAATAAACCACCCCTGATCTCAAACCAACAACTGAATAAACATTCTGAGCAAAACGAGAAGGAAGGGTTTTCTTTTCCAGGTCAGTCCAAAACTGAAATTATCAAAATTGAAATTCTACACTAACTAAAATAAATTCAGAAATAAAAGCAAGAAAGAGAAATGAAGCTCCACAGTTGGTGCTTGGTGCTTGAGACCACCAATCATTTTAGGTGAAGTTCAAATTTTAGTAAGTGATAAAATCTTTCAGAAGTGTCAGCTTCTACCAAAGCTTGAATCTTTTATTTAATGTTTCTCTTTTTCAGAAAGCTGTGTTTATTTCTGCTGCAGCCTTGCATCATGGACTCACAAAGCACAGCACTCCCCAGGACACAATAATGACCTTTTGCACAAGCAGGATATTATGTCTTAACATCAGCAGTCCCAGTCCTTATCACAAACAACCCAAGATTTGCTGAGTTCTAAGGAGATGAGTTCTTACATTAAGGTCAACGTGGAAGGTCTGGATTGATTTTTCAAGGCTCTTTATTGGCACCAGCATGTCCTGCACAACGTGGTGCTGCTCATACAGCTTCCTAATGGCTTCTCCTTGGGTGAGCTTCAGCAGAGAGATTTTTGGGGGGACCATCCAGCCAAACAGGTAACGGAACACGGGGTTATTGCCAAAAGGAATGATATCCTTCAAAGAGGAAAGAAAAAAACTCTGACTGAAGGATGTGTAACTGGACCAAAAGAACACTTCAGAGCCCTCAGGGCAATATTAAGCCAGATTTTCAATAAATTTAATTGGTGATACTTTGCTGAAGTACTAGAACACAAATTAGCAAATTAGAGGGGCCTGGGCTGCACTTGGCTACAGAGCCTTGCCCCAAGCCTCCTCTGGTTCCCACTGATTTGCAGTAGTATGAATCACAACATACCCAGCCCCAAATAATTTTAAAAAATAAAAAGAGCAACAGGCTATTATCTTGCAACAGCCAAGGGAGGAGTGTAAATGGAGCTAACTTTACAGAAGTTTTGCAAGAATAGCCAAATTTCTCAATAGCATTTTAAAGCTGTAAAATCTTAATTACCACCCGCGCAGACAACTGCTGTTTACCTTCTGCAGGAGCTGAAAGGATCTGGTACCTCACTCCAGAGATTCAAAATGTAGTAACAGGAATATTTCAGAATGCCAAATCAAGTTTTGTGTAACTACACACGACAATAAACACATTTATGAAATTCTAAGTAATGACCTGATTACGTAATTCCTTTAGGTGGGGCAGTTTTTCAGCCAGAATTTCACATTCATGTTTTTCCCACCATCTGAGTTTGGAAATCACTCAGTGGTGATTTAATGCTGAAATACATACTTAAGACCTAAATTCAGAAAAGCACTAAACCAAAAATTAGGAGCTTCTGATACAACACCTTATGTGTCAAAAAGCGCCTTTGGATTTGCTGCACTCAAATGCAGGACTTGTAATTTTGCCATAAACTTTGCCATTTTTTTCTGTCATTAAAGACAGAAGTTGGTGCCAAGGGGAAGAAGGTACATTGTACCTACACTGTGAAGGGGCAGGGTACTTTCCTGCAGATATATTTGAATTTTGGAACTGGTCTTACTTGGAGCTCCCAGAAGATACTGCGAGTGTGTCTGTGGTAATAATGTCTGGAAGGAATGTACTCCACTCCAGTCCTGTCAGCTTTCAAATACTTCTCCACATGCTTAAAGAACCATGGCTTGTAGTAGTTGCCAATTCTGTTTATCTACAAGAAAACAAGAATTCATCAGGTAAGAGTTACACCTTGCCAGACAGAGTACATCCCCAAATTCCTTTCCTGGGAGGAATCTCTGTTATATCCTCTGGATAAGATTGTCACAAGGCATTTTGGGAGCCTTCACCCCACTTGCAAGGCTCCTTCTTAGCTTCCTTGCAATTAAGGTTTAAGTAAGGCTTCCACTGACAAGCTGTTTAAGAGCCCACAAATGTGACAGAACTGAATTCCTAAAATGCCAATCTCTAACCCCATCATTAATCCAAAATCTCACATGGCAGAGAGGAAACATCCAGGTGGAGGGCTGCATGAACACTTAGCATGACCCTGCTGTGCAAGTCCCTGATGTGTTTTTATTGATATTAACAGCATTAAAAGCTTGCTAGGAAGAGTTACTGTGAATAAGTGCAGTTCAAAGCAGCATTGTTCAGTCTATGAGAAAAGATCCTTCTCTTCCTCCTCCTCAGAACAATGAAATCAGTGGGTCAGTTCTCACCAATAAAAGAGATTTAGAGAACACATTCTGTCATTGTAGGAATTAAAACATTCTGATGGACTGATCCAAATTTTAATTCTATGTTAAGAGAGTGTTCCAATTCTATAATGGTTTTATCCTAGTACAGCTTCAGTTAGATTTTGGGAGAATTTTTTATTGTGAGTAACTTCCCTTTAGTTACCTTGCTTTGCTCAGCTTCATCAGTCAGGACTCCTGTCATGATGACTGCTTCATCCAAGGAATACATAAGTCCTTCCACAAAATTATTCTCCTTTTTCTTAGACTCTTCAGTGAACTTCTCACAAATCTTCTGCAGTCCTCTCACTGGCTCATAATGTATTTTGACATATTTCTTGGCAGGAACCATTTTTATTTCTGCTGCAACCAGGAAACCCAGAGTACCACAAGACCAAGGCACTGCATAAAATAGGTCTGAGTTTTCAGTCTGCAAAAAGTATGTATGTCATACTAAATCATATATCCACACCAATAACTGTCAATGACATTGTAAATGATAGCAAAGTAACATTTTGTCTTACTGGTGAACATCTCACAAGGCTTCCATCAGCAAGAACAAGTTCATAGGCCACACAGGTGTGCTGAAAAAGTCCATAGATATGGGATGAAGACTCAATGCCAGTTCCCATGATCAGGCCACCTTATCAAGAGAGCACACAACAAATCAAATTAAACACACTCCAAAATGTGGGTGATTTATGAGAGCAACCGCCACTTTACAAGTTCTTTTAAGATAATTAAAAAAAAAAAAGTGCTTATAACATAAATACCACAAAGAACATAAGGCTCAACAGACTATTTCTAGAACCTTTAAAACAACACAATTAAAAAACCCTAATGGAAGTGCAGCAAAGTGAGTGAGTCTCTTGTCATCAGCAATCCTTACCTACTGTGAGGTCATCAAGCTCTGGCACCACAGGAATGGTCCAGCCCATGGGATTCAGGTATGCAGTCAGCTGGCCCATGGACACCAAAGGCTCCACACGAACAACCTAAAAAGGAAAAAAAAAACAAAACAAAATCCACCCCCAAGTTCTCAACAAATACAAATTAAAGAGTTCAGCATTAATGATGCCAAAATATGGCTAACTGGATACACCTCCATCTGTTATCAGAACTCAGAGACTCACTTTCCTAAGAGAGCTGCTAAAAATAGTGGGAACTGTTTAGTGATTCCTCCTCTGCCTCAACATCTTGTTGCTCAGTGCCCAAACCCATAAATCAATCTGGTCTTTTAGACTTCAGCACATAAAAGCCAAGCAATTCCATATGCTGGGTTTTTCAGATGGAACGATCCAAGCCCACATTGCAAACCCTTGAAATGTGACAACAGCTCTGCCACAAAATTTTGCTCTTTGTGGAATCTAATCCCTTCAGCTCTGTGTATCGTGAAGAAAAGTATAAAATCCATTAGAGTGCATGCTTTGTGGTGGGATTTGTTACCTGTCTTTCACTGTCTACTTCCAGGACATCCATTAAATTGATCATGATGTTCTTGTGGGTCTTCTTGTACTTGCCCACTCGGAGTGACACTGTCAGCCAGCCGGGCCGGCCCGTGCACATGTACCTCCTGCTGCCTTCCTTCTTCCATTCCCGCACCTGCAAGGGCAACAACTCTCACACCAGGGATGCTTTGGAAGCCTCTCTGCAGCCCTCTGAACTCCTAAATGAAGTATGACCAGAGTGGGATAGTTATGTAGAGGATACACTTATCCTGTAGCTCTGGGGTTTTCTTTTGGGGGAAGGATTCAAAAGGATAACAACACATTAACAGAGTTTAAAAAACCCTCCTCTAAGGGAGGTATTATTGCTGTTATAATCTCAGTTCTAACCCAAAACACACAAAAAGTGGTCTGAGCCTCCAAATGACCAGGTCTAGTGGAATCAACCTTAAGCAACCTGGTCTAGTGGAAGATGTCCCTGAATGAGATGATTTTTATGGTCCCTTTCCAACCCAAAGCCTCCTAGGATTCTACAAAAAGTTGGGAAGGAAAACGTGTAAGCCATATGAATTCTGCAAAGCCACAGTGGTTAACACTCAGAGAACAAACAACTGCATTTTCCTCAGAGCTGAGTTGCTACTACAGCTGGTAAAAAAAACCCAGCCAACAACCCCAACCCCTCTGAGAATAATTCCCTGCACATGAACATCCATCTGCATCCGTGATGTGACAGACAAGGCAGGAAACAGAAGCGGACGTGACAGAATTACCACAAACAGCAGAGAGCACAGAATCACTACGCACATCTGCATTTCTGGGCGGAGGAAAAGTTTAATCTGGCCACGAAGCAGCTGCAGGAGCTGGCGGTGTGAGCAGCAGGGTGTGAGGGGAAGAAGAACACGCTCCTGAGCCTGCGGTGCAGACACTGATGTGCTCCCATGTCGCACACACGTGTGTCCCTGAGCCCAGCCCGGTTCACGGAACACCAGCAGCCGCAGGGAGCGAGTTCCACAGGAGTTCCAGCGGGACAACAGCCCTGCAGGAGGCTGAAAGCCCCGCTGGCGTTTATTCCCTTGCATTCCCCCACTCCGCTGGACTTTGCCCCGGGTGCGGAATGGCGGGGTGAGGGGGAGGACAGACAGCGGGACAAGGACACGCTGTTCCCTCACAAAGCCGCGGTACCCCCGGGGTGCCGAGGTCCGGCCAAGCCTCACCTGCTCCTGGATGTGCCGGACGCGCTGGGCGTGCTGCCGCGGGGCGCTGTGGAGGCGCCACACGGCCCATGCGCGCAGCTGGTAGTAGATGTCGAAGAGGATGGAGAGCGGCAGGAGGAAGAAGCAGACGAAGACCCAGCGGTGGTGCACCAGCACGGCCTCCAGCCCGCGGTGCCGCACCCAGAGCAGCAGGAGCAGCAGCCCCGCGCCCACCGACCACAACGCCGACATGACACCCACCGCCCGCTCGCGCTCCATCACGGCCGCGCGCCCTTATGGGACCCCGCCATGCCGCGCCCGCCGCTCGCGCGCTCGCCCTCCGCGCCACGCCCCTCCGCCCCCATTGGCCGAGGAGTGAGGCGAGGGGAGGGAGACGGCCAATCGGAGAGCTCCGAGGAGATCGGACCAGGCGCTGAGGGCGCCGATTGGCTCCGGGCTGCCGGCCCCGCGCTCCCCCTCATCGCCGCGGCCAGCGGCCCCCCCCCGCGGCGGGGGTGGCACCGCCTGGGGACTGAGGGGGACTGAGGGGGAGGCGGCTCAGACCCCGGGCAGGGCTGGGGATGGGGACCGGGCAGGGTCAGACCCGGGCAGGGTTGGGAATGGGGACCAGGACAGGGCTGGGGATGGGGACTGGACAGGGTCAGACCCCAGAAAGGGCTCGGGGAGCCGGATCAGACCCCCAGAAAGGGCTGTGTGGGACACAGGGCAGAGGACAAGGGCTGAGGCAGAGGGGACTCCCCGGTCAGGGTGGGGACAGGCCCGTGGTGGTGCTGTGGTGACCGTGTCCCCTGAGCAAGGGATGCACCCTGGCGCCTTTGGGTTGGGGTCTGGAGCAAAACACCTCCGCATCCCCCACCTGTGCATCCCTCACCTGTGCCCCCCTCTGGTGGAGTAGGCACCTGAGTACCTGGCAGTGCACGTGTTTCCGACAGAAAGTCCAAAGTGCCAGCAGTTCCATTTCAAGACTAAAGAAAGGGGCACCTTCCTCCAAAACACAGCTTGCTCTCTAAAACCCTGGCAGAAAACTCCTATCCATGGTGGAACCATGTCACACAAGATAAATAGAGTCTGTGAGAAAGATGAGGCTTTGTTTTTTGAAGTTAAAATCCCTCCAGGGATGTGTTGCTTGAGAGGACGGTGACAGAGGTCCAATGACACCCCCAGGAGGTTCTGGCACAGTCAGCGCTGTCAGACCCTGGAATGGCAAAGGCTGAGTTCAGAGAGGAACATGGAATCCAGGTGTTCCGTGTGGGCACAGCCACGATGATGTGACACAAGTGTCAGCAGGAGAAATGCTGACCTTGTCCTTTAGATGATTGATAGCTGGGAGAGGGAAACTTCAGGCAGGGAGGGATTGAGGTTCAGAGCTCAGCTCTGGCAGGCCAGCCACACCTTTCAGCCCTCTTCAGACACATGGAAGGCTTTGTTGTGAAGCCCACTTCAGGATTTCATGGAACCATTCACAGAATGGTTTGGGTTGGATCTACCTTAAAGATCACCTAGTCCCAACCCTTTGGCCATGGGCAGAGCCACCTTCCCTTAGAACAGTTTGCTCAGGCCCCCATGCAACATGCCTGGAACAATTCCAGGGAAGGAAATTTTAGCACACTGCTTTTTTGGGGTTTGTCCCACGGCTTTTATTGAAGGACTAGACTGAGACTTCACAGCTCTCATATTTGGAAAGGGTCTCCTAATTTCCAGACTAAATTTATTTATAGCCAAATTATATTTGTTGCACTTGTGCCTAGTCTGCTCACCAGCTCTTTTTACATCTGAGCTGATTGATGTTATCTGCTTTTATTTATCAGTTCATCTGCTGACGGAAATTATTCATGCAAAAGAAGGTTCCCATGCTTCTAAGAGGTTATTTTAACCTCTCTGAAGGACCTAAATAATTATTCCTGATCTGAATGTGATCAAGCTCTGGGCTTATTGAATAACAGCATCATTTATTCATAAGGGGATATTTATGCCTTCAGTGTAAATACTATTTTGAACTTGTTTTTATGAAGAACCATTACAAGTGCTTATAATGTTTTTCATGTTTTGCTCTTGTTTTTGTAAGGCTCTAGGCAACAGGAAGGGGGTAGGTGAGCTCAAAGATTGGGATGTGAAACTCTTTTAAAGCAGAGGAGTGAACCACGTTCAGATTGTGGTCAAATTGCTCCTGTAGGTACTGATGCCAGGCATAGAAAACACAGGAATGAGAAGGGGATGAGGGAAGGAGAGATAGATACTAGAAATGCTGCAGGTTTTCAATTCTAGTTATTCTAGTTATTTAGGCAAAACATCATCCAACAATCCATGTAGGCTTAGGAAGACATCATCTGCAAATCTGGTTGGAAGAGCTAAGGTTCTCTTGGTAGCTTGGTGAGATGAAAATCCTTGGTTTCTTCAATTAAATTAACATTTTAAGTGTGTTTGAGCTGTTAGTGCTTCTTAAAAAAGCAGTCCTTTTCCCTTCCTCTCCTCCCTGCCTCCCTCTCCTGCCATCCCATCCGCCCACTCATGCTGTTCTGGGCATGCTGTGCAGTACAAGTGCTTCTGCTGTCACTCAGTTAAACAGGTTGGAGAGCTGATCTGACTGAAGAATTAAACATTTTCTGTTCAAATCAGTTTTTTTTTCCTGCCTGGATCAGCTCCCTGTGGAGCTCACCCCACGCAGGCTTGTGCTGGGAGCAGAGCAGGGCCCTGGCACTGACCATGGCAGAGCTCACTGTGTTCTTGGGCCAGCTCATCCCTGCCAGCCCTGCTCAGGACTCTGCTCCTCACCCAGCAGGGCTTGGTGGTGACCATGCAAAGGCTTTTGGATAAAGGATGCAGCTCTTTGTCCAAGGAGACAGGGAGAAGGGACACAGAGTCATGGAATCATAGAATTGTTTAGGCTGGAAAAGCCTTCTAAGATCATCAAGTCCAGCTGTTCCCTCAGCACTGCCAAGGCCACCACCCCAAGTGCCACATCCACACAGCTTTTAAACCCCTCTGGGGATGATAATCCCACCACTGCCATGGGCAGCCTGTTCCAGTGTTTGGTAACTCTTTATGTGAAGAAATTGTTCCTGATACGCAATCCAAACCTTCCCGGCACAACTTGAGGCTGCTTCCTCTTGTCCTGTCCCCTGTTCCCTGGGAGATGATCCCGACTCCCACCTGTTGTAGGAAGGGGACCAGGACACCAGGTGGTTCATCACAGGTCCAACAGGTCCAGTTTATTGAAGAAAGTATCAAACACTTATACAGCAAATAATAAGCTTATAAATATTCTGTAAGCCAAGCAATCTATTGGTTAAACTATACCATGAACTCTTCCTCATTCCTTAGGGGTTACATCTCTCTTTTCTCATGTCTCTTTCACTATTTGTTATCCTACTACAGCTAGGCCCAAGGACACACTATCTTTGCAGGTGCAGGACTTGGAATTAGCCACGGTTTTGTACTTTTCCAGTCTTTAGCCAGCCAAACTCCCAACACCCACCTGGCTCCAACCTCATCTAAGGGAGTTGTAGAGACTGAGAAGGTCGCCTCTGAGCCTCCTTTTCTCCAGGCTGAGCCCCACCGCTCCCTCAACCTCAGACTTGTGCTCCAGCCCTTTTCCCAGCTCTGCTGCCCTCCTCTGAACACACCTCAGCCCCTCAATGTCTTCCTTGTCATGGGAGGCCCCAAAATGCACACAGAATCCAGGTGTGGCTTCATCAGCACCAAGCACAGGGGGACAATCCCTGCCCTGATCCTGCTGGCCACACTGCATGGTCATCACATACAGAGCATTTGAGCTGCACACAAAAGTGGGCTGGAGAGTTCTGTCTCCATAAGAAAAATATCAAGAGGCTTTCAGTGGCACCAAAGGAAGGCATTGAAAAGCATTAAAAAGCCCATTTTTTCTTACAAACTCTCACAGCCCTGGTACTGACTGCCACAGAGCTGCTGCTGAGCAGTACCAGGACGCTGAAAGGACAGGCATTTAATAGGAGTAGTTATGAAAACTAATAAAGAATTTTGGAAGACTGCAAGCCTCCTTAAATCCGTGAAGAAACCAGCTGATGGTTACTTGGGGTTAGGAGTCAGCTGCCTTCAGTTTTCCTTCATGTGGGTTTGGTGCAAAGCTTGTTTGAAAGTGGTGTTTCTGAGGGCTGGAGGGAGGTGGTGCTCAAACTGCTTGTGAGAAGCTCCCTCTGCTGAGAAATCCAAAGTATGTCCAGTCATCCTGAAGGAAAAGCCTGTAGGGGAACATGCTGTCCCTGAGTTTACCTGATGGTGCTCAATTGACCAGCTTCCAGATGGGTTTTTTTTAAAGGTATTTATCAATGGGATACATATTGCCCAGGACCTGTTTCTGAGGTTTCACAGCTGTTTCATGTGAGGGAGTAGAGGTGTGTGGTGGCTTGAGGAGGAGGAGGAGGGCAGAGGGGTTGGTACAGCAGCTGTAGCTAGAGTGGCCCTTGGGAAATCGATCAAAAAGGGAAATGCATTTTTAGTTACTTTAGAAACTTCCAGATAGCTCTCAGGGAAAGTGAAACACCAGCTGAAGGCTTCGGCAAGGTTAGATTGGTGAGGCTATTTTAGGTGTAGGTGGATCTAATGTGGAAGGACTTGTTTAGCATCTGTGGTGGGGAAAGCTCTCCATGTGGATTCGTCTGAGTCCTTGGGGTTACTCTGCTCTTTTTTCCTTGCTTTCCTCTGTCCTCTCAAGGCTGCAGCCACCCTGTTCTCATTGGGAAGGGCTTCACCAAGAGAGGGAATAACCGGTGCTGCAGGAATCAAGGATACCTGGGCTGTGCCCCATGTGCTCTGAGAGCAATCATGTCACAAGGCCCCACGCCTCTGGTGATGAGCTACTGTAGGTGGCTGGTGGGACCCATCACCACATTGAGGGGAAGCAGATGCAGAATATGAAGTGAAATTTGGAATACTGTTGATAGCAGTGTGTCCTATCCTTCAGTGGCTGTGCTCTGCATCAGGAGGCAAGGTCAGCTGCTGGTCAGCATGTTCACAGAGCCACCAAAAAACCCCCAGTGCTGCAGAATGTACGAGAGCTTTCGTGTATTCTCTGTGATGTACATTAAATCCAGCTTTACAATTGCCTCGGAAGGGTTACCCTGTCTGGGATTTATAGAAAGAATCACTTGTCAAAACACAGAGCCAGACTGGGAAAGGAATTCAGCCCTCCCTTCACTGTCACCAGGGTGGTGTCCTCTGTGGCAGAAATGAAGTGGCTGTGGCACGGCAGCGGGTGTGGAGACCTGGTTACTGAGGAAATTTGGGTTCAAACAACAGGCTGAAGGAGGTCACACTGCTCTGGGTGAGCAGTGGGGACAGAGAGCTCATGGCAACCATCAGTTGGCTTTACAGCCCTGAGAGTGAGGAGGATAAGTCGGTGAAGAAACTGGGATGCTCCCATCTCCTTCTGTCGGTGAGATCCTGGGGACACCGACTGTGCTGGGCAGCAGAAACCAGCTGCAGTCACTGAAAGGCAATAAATGCATTGCTGCAGACTCATGGCAAAATACACACAAGTGCCAGTGGCTTCCAGGATGCTCAGGATGAACTTTGCCATGAAGGCAGCTGTGAACCACAGCTGGTGGGGAGCCACTCCAGGGTATCCTCTCCCCCCACCTGCCTCTGGAATATTCTTGCTTGGAGTGGCAAACACTGTGGGAACATGCAGGAATCATTTGGTGGTGGTGAAGGCTTGCCAGTGTCACCTGAGGAAATACTGCAAGTTGTTTTTCTGTACAGGCCAAATTTTGCTCCCGTATTCAGCTCCCAGCAAACCTGCCTGTGTGTTTCGCATCCCAGTATCATATGTAGTTGCAGGACTTTTCCTCCAAATAAAGCTGAGGTTTGCACTGCCTTGGCAGTGGCCATTCTCTCTGTCTGGTGTTGTCACTCTGTCACCTGTCTGCTTTCATTTATTGCAACGTTTTAAAATTTTATGGGCCCACTCCCAGATGATGTAAACTGATAAAACTCTAGGCCATGCTCCAAAAACATCAGTGTAACTGTAGGAGCTGGCCCCTTGGGTTTACTTACCAATGCCAAAGAAAAATAGAAAAGCTGTGAGCAAAGCAAAAAAAAAAAAAAAAAGAAAAAGGAAAAGAATGGCTGGAAAAAAAGAGTTTAAGATGTTGGTTATATAAGAGTTGTATAGCTGTTAAAGTCACCTAGAATATCCTTTTAATAAACGAAGAAATTGCAGCCAGATAAGTTAATAATTAAGGATGACAAAAATACACCATTGTTCCAATAATAAGGAACTGTATTGGTCTTACTGAAGATAAATGGAGGCGTATTTAACGTGGTTCAGTGCTGTGCTGATAGACTACAAATGTCCTTTTTTTTCACTAGGAAACTCAAAATCAGGTCGAAAGCTGATTGCCAGTGTTTGTTCCCTCCACGTTGCTCGGCTCCTTTCAGCAGCAGATGTGCCTTGGAAGCGACTCCCACGTGTGTGGAACTGAGCAGAAGGAAGCTGGAGGCTTTGAGAAGAGGTTCCTGCCCCTTTCTGTGGAGGAGAACAAGATGTTCTCCCATGTGGGGATCATCTCATGGAGATACAGAACGATTTTCAGGCTGGATAAATTGACCGGTCCTCAGCTCTGCAAATCAGTGGCTGGAAAAGGTGTCTGCATGGGAGGTGATGAGGATGTGATTGCTCAGTTTCCTTTAATGCAGGGAATTTCTGTAGAAACCAGCTTGGTTGGAGCCATATCTAGTAAAGTGAGACAGCGATTTCAGCACCTTCTGACACAACCAAACCCCAATTTTATCATACTTTCAGTATGCATCAAAATATGATTGCTGCAGCACCCTGTGCATGGGTAGGAGTGGCCTTTAAATATTCACCCAAAGAAACTCTGAGGCTCACAAATAAACCTGAGGATGGGTAAATGCACTGATCCTGCCCCTAGCTCAGGGTAAACTCCAGGTGCCCTTCCAAGCCCCTCATGTGCTGAGCTGCAGACTCAGCTGCTTTCTGTCTCCTCCTGCCATCTCCATCCTTGGCAAGACCCATTTTTTTTTACAGACTGCTTAAGGAAATCATTGAGAAATCAGTCAGCAATAAACCACTGTCATCCCAGAGCAGTTAATTACCATTATCTATGGTATCAGCCCAGAGCCTGTAATAAGCTCTGAACTTTTATTGCACTGAGGTGTCTGCTTACATCCAGGCTAACGAAGGTTATAGGGCTGGGATGGATTTCCCTCATGCTGGAACTGGCAGAGGGAATCAGGGCAGGAGAGTTTCATCCCTCTGTGAGGCAACCAAGAGCTGACACTTCTCTGGCACAGCAGAAATGCCAGGGGAGGGAAACCACACCTTTCCAAATAAGGTAAGTAGCCAAAGAAACACGCAAGATGCTTTTTGGGGAGCAAGATTAACTCTCTGGATCCTGGAGGACTTCCCAGGGAGGTGGAGCAGGGAATCCTGTGTTCTCCATGTAGGATGGCAGGTCTGTGTCCCAGGGATGCTGCTCATGGGTGCTGTCTGTGAGGTGCTGATCTAAGTCATCTGCAGATGGTAAATTGAGACCTTTCTTTTCAGTCCGAAGGTAGCCAACTTAGGCAATGTCTTCCAGCTGTTTCTTCACATGCATCTTTGCAAATGCCTGTTACTCACATTCACATCCCCCTCGTTCTTCCAAGTCAGTACTGAGTCAGTTTTTCTCTTACAGACTGAGGGAAGAGATGGGAGCAACCTGCTCATAAACCTCCATAGGAGAAATCTCCTGCTAGTGCTGCTCCTTTCAGGCAGAAATCAGGAGAACATCAGGAGTGGGGTCTCCTCAGAGCCTCACACCACAGAGCTAAGCAGAGTGTGAGGTGAATTCCCCATTGAGGGAGCTGTGGCACTGGAGACGAGTGTTGGTATCCTCTGACTCTTTTAATGCCATTACAGAGAAGCTGCAGCCTGTTATTTCCCAAACTCACCTCCTGTCATTTCTTGCAGAGTTTCAAATTGTCTTCAGTTACCTAGAAACCCGTGTAAGGAGGTGTAAATGTTCTGGGTTAAAGCAAGGCAAGGTGTGCGGGCAGAAATCACAGAGCTCTTGCTGGGTCAGCAGCTGATGTTGCAGATGAGCTGTGAAGAAAGCAGACAGGCTTTTGGGCACAGCAGGGCACCAAAGGCATCCCAGGTGAGTGTTTCACTGAATTAGAAGGGGATTCCTTACAGGTGTCTTGTACAGTATGCATGCAAGTGTGCATATGCTACATCAAGTGTCCTGGGAATTCTGCTCTCCTGGATTCTGAAGTATTTTACATTTGGAAGGAAGTTAGGCCTGTAGGTAAGTTACTCTTGTGGTATAGTAAATCCTATATGAATCCTTTGCTGTATTGTTTGGTTTAACTACAACATAAGTTAAATCTGGTAGGTTTCTGTACTGTTAAGTTTAAATGCTGTTTATTGAAGAGCTGTTGTGCCTTTTGGATGTATTCCTTTTTATCCTCCTATCCTTTTGTCTCCCCTTCCCCAGCCCAGCCTTCACATAGATAATGTTGTGTTTCTATCAGTTTGGATTGATTGACATTGGATTTTTTGTTTGCTTTTTTTCTTTCTGTGCTTTAACCATTAGTAAGTAGTGGAGTGAGCCTTGTCAACAAACTTCATTGTGCTGTCTCCTTTATATTAAATTTGTGTTTGCTGATACCTCAGCTGCTGATTCTTTGAGAAACCTTGGAACCCTCCTCCTCTCAGCCATTCCTTGTGTCTCTCCCCGGGCTGTCATGCTTCCAACAGAATGTTTGCAAGGTTTGCTGGCAGCATTGTAGCCCTCAGCCACCTCCCAGCACTGCACACTGATGTGAACAAGTGCTTGTGGGCAGCCCGATGCCAAAGCAGGCAGTGGGATAATGCAGGGCATTGGAAAGGAAAACAGCTGTGGAACATCTGGGACAGATGTGTGTTGGACACCAAGGGCTTCACATGTGGTGGCAACCAGAAGAGCTGGATGGCTGCTTCACCCTTTTCCTCTAAAATTCGTAATTAATGCTGCTTTGAGCTTCTCTTTAGCATTTTTGTGCTGAAAAATAAGCAAAGCCCATCCCACTCCCTGCTCCCTGGAGAGCTCTGTAATAGCTGCATGCAGCAGAGGCACAGAGCAGCACCAGGTCTTGGGGATGTCAGCATAGCTCTGTTGAGTTCACTGGGAAGCAAATTTAGCCAGTTTTGTGTTTAATCAAAGTTCTTTCTGCTTCTTTGAACATCAGCATTTGGAATTGAGGATACACAGGAGCTTCAAGCTCAGATATCCAATGTGTGGAGTGAAGCAAGCTGCTGCTGTGCTTCAGCAGCTTGGGCATGTCTGCCCTGGCTCTCTCTGCTCAGGTGTGATGGATGGGACTGATATCAGGCTGGACTGAGGAGCCTGCAGGGCTGGAAATCAGTGTTTCCTCACTGCAGCTCACACTCCAGCAGGGCAGCAGCAGCTGTGGCGTGTAAAACACGCTGCATGGTGGGTTACCCATGAGTAAAACAGCCGTGGTGCCTCTTCATGGGGAAAGAAAGAGCTCAGACATGGGGGCTCCCCTAAGCAAAAACCTCCAGGAGATCAGGAAAAGTTTTGTCTGAGTAAAGGTTGAGCTGAGGCATCAGGATTTAACTCTTTTCTTCCCCCACCCCTTGTTAGGCAAGTTCCAAATCCTTTGCACATTCTGTTGGAAAGCTCCTAGGAAGCTCCTTCTGTCCTCATCTGCCACACAGAAATTTCCCTTACAGGGAACCCAAAGCTTTATCACACCCATTTCTCTACACAGCAGTCCCAGGAGGAGCTGGCACCTCAGCCAGGTGCTCCTGTACTGACACAAGGAGATGAAGGAATTTGAGAACATTGCTTGTCCATAAAGCCCTCTGTGGACAGTTCTATCTGCATTTTCCCAGTCCCTTTCCAAAACTTTCCACCACAGCTGTGCTCCTTAGTGTGGTGCAGATTTACAGGCTGCTGGTTGGGACATCATTACAGCTGAGTAAGCAAATATTTAAGCTTTAAAACACTCAGAGGTTTTGGGTCCAGTGGCTTGCTAGATGATGGACATAGCTAGTGAGGGAACCACAACAAAAGCTGATATCAAACAACTTCATACACATCTTGTTCTCCTATTATAATTAAAGTAAATTCAGTAAAGCCATTGGAACTAAATATTAAGGTATATTACAAAGTATATATTGTGGTACAAAAAGGACTTTGGCATTCAGTAAAGTCTTGGGTCAAAACCACAGCTGGTCTGCAGAAGGAGAACTTGTAGGTGAACTAGCCAAAAATCCACACCCCACTTTTAGGTCAGGGGGCTGATCGCCTTTCACATCCAAATGCTTGGCATTTCCTGATGGACACCACAAAGGAGGGCTCCCAAACCCTGCAGCTGCCCATGCATCAGGACCTGCACTGAGAGACCCATGTCCAGCTGCAGGTTCAACCCCAAAGGACACCATGAATGTTGCCTCATGTGAAGACGCAGGACAAATATTTCCACAGCCTGGGTTTGCTGACTGGATTAGGTAGGAGTGCCTGAGCCAGTATATCAACTAGCACGACTAATTAGGCATTTTAAGAAGATGCAAATTAAGGCAAAGATAAACAGCAGGAGGTTTCTCCTTTGCTTTCCACGTGCTGGATGCAGGAACTCTCTCCCATCTGCACATCCTCATGGCTGTGTGCTGCAGCCCCTTATCAGCCTGGCAGGGATGCAGTCCTCCCAGTGTGCAGGGAAACACGAGGTGTGCCAGCCCCTGGGAACGGCTTCTCCATGGATTTGGACAACATGGACACCTTGTGCCTGCAGAGATGTGACCCTGAAGCCACATCAGTGGGTCTGCAGTGACCCTGTCACAGGGGGTGTGACCAGAGGTGCTTGCTGGGGGAGTTTGGCATGGGATGAGTGTCCTGTGTGCCAAATCACTGAAGGAATCACTGTGGCCTGGCCCAGGTGCCACAAATAAGGATTCTGGCAGGGAGCCTGTGCTCTGGACTTGGTGAATTTGGTGCATCCAAATTCATTCTTGCCTTGGTGCTCTTGGTATCACCCACCCTGTCGTGACAGGGCAGAGAGTGCATGCATCTGCACACACACACCCCTAATGGAAAAGCTGACTTGTTTATCTTGATTATACAGTGGAATGCACTATTTTACATGTGATTTGCTGCAGCAGCAAAATTAGGTGAACAATGAATCAAACAGCAGCATTTTTTTTTGTGCCAGCAGCGTTGCTTAGGCTCAGCATCCTTACCTGGGGGAGGCAATTACTGGAACAATCTCCTTCCCTGTTCCTCCTTTGTTCTTGTTCTTGCAGGGGCTGTGACTGTCTTTTATACCTCCTTGTTTTCTCCACTGCAGTTTCACTGTGCATGGGATGTTTCACATGTTTTGCACAGATATTCTGTCTTTATTCTGGAGAAGCCTTTTCCCTGTTGCAGCACCTTGTGCACCTGCAGGAAAGTGCTCAGAGAGGGAAAACACATTTTGGCCAAGGTGCTGCTAAGCAGACAGAGGTGCTGGTAGCACTCAGCACTTCCTTGTGGTGGAATATTTGTTTGTAGGTGCCTGCAGACCAGATCTCTGGGCAAGGCAGAAGGTTGTGGATGGTTATGGGGCTGAAAAAGCCCATGAAGGGCACAAAGCCATCTCCCTCTGCAGCCCTGTGCTGGGAATAGCATGGAGCCGTGCACTGACACCACCTCGAAGTGCTTCAGATGCTGTTTGACAGTCAAATTTCAGTTAAATGCAATATCTGAGCAGAAAATTTGTCTTATTGTCCTTTAACAGGGTGGCTGCTGATTCACAGTGCCCCCACATCACTGGGTGCTGGCCTTGGGGACTCCTGCCTAATTCTCCTCTTGGATGGAGACCCAACCTGCTGCAGGGCCACTCCTGTGTGAGGTCAGCCCTCCGTGTGCCCCAGTTTGCCTTTTGTAAAACCCCACAGTGGCTGCAGGTAAATGGAGCTGTACACCCACAGGTTCTCAGCTGGGCTGAGTGTCTTTCAATCATGTATGAAGCAGATGTGAATTCCACAGCAGGGCTTTGCATCTGTCCCTGCAGCACGTGCAGGTAAACCTCGAGCTGGTTTTGAGCTGGTTGTGAGCTGAGGAGCTCCAAGCAGTGCAGAAGCAGCAGCCCAGGGTATCCACAGGAATGGCTCTGCCTGTCAGTGATGCTCAGCTGCAGCCCAAGGGCAGCGTGCTGCATCTGTGCATCTGTGGATGTGTGAGATGCACAGCCACAGCACAGCACAGCAGCTCTTGATCAAATCTCCCTCCAGCTCCGTGAGGAGGAATTGTGCCTGAATCCAGATGCTGTCATACCCACCATCCTGAAATTCAGATCACACCACGTTCAGCTTGTTTAATGTCCAGGGGTCCTGAGTGCTGCAGGGTAATGGTTTTAAAGTAAAAAAAGGGTTGATTTAGATTAGCTATAAAGGGAAAAAGTTGGGTTTTTTTACAGTGAAGTTGATGAAACACTGACACGGAGAAGTGGTGAATGCCCTGCCCCATTCCCAGAGATATTCAAAGCCAGGTGAGACGGGGCTCTGAGCAGCCTGATCTAGCTGAAGATTTCCCTGCTGCTTGCAGGAGGATTGGACACATCGCCTTTAAAAAGTCCTTTCAAACCCAAACCGTTCAAATCCCATGAACGAGGAAAAGGGACAATGTTAGCATTTGATGCGGAGCTGAGGAGAACTGGTCACAAAGCAAGGCTGGGGCAGCGACCCTGAGGAGAGCATTAGAGTTGAGGAGAACTGAAGTGGTCACAAAGCAAGGCTGGGGCAGCGACCCTGCTGTCGTGGAGGTCCCACGCATGGGACAGCAGTGCTGTCCCAGCCGCAGGGAGCGGGGGCTCTGCATCCCGAAATTCCGGGAGCGCCGCGCCCCGACGGGACGGGACGGGAGCGGGCTGCGAGGAGCCGGGCTGCGGGGAACCGTGCCGTGCCGAGCTGTGCCGTGCCGAGCCGTGCTGTGCCGGAGCTCCGGTCCCTGCCCGCCCCGAGGCGCCGCCGCCCCCCGCCCGCCCCCGGCCCCGCCCGCCCCGCGGAGCCGCCGCTCCGGAGCGGGGCTGCCGGCGGCGGTGAGTACACGGCGGGGACACGGGGGGGACAGGGAGGGGACACGGGCACCCCTGACAGACCCCGCGGTGCCTCGGGGACGGGCACAGCCGGGAGGGGACGCGGGGCTCAGGCGCGGCCCCAAAGGGGGACGCACACGGGCTCTCCTCCGTCCGCACCTGCCTCGGGAGGATGAGCGCGCCGGAGTTCTTGGAAGCTCTTCCAAGGCATCCCCGTTACTTTGCTTTGAATGGGGAGCAAACCCCAGCTGGGAATTGTCACTACAAAATAGCAAATTTGGGTAAAGCAGGAAGGGATCTCCCTCAAGAAGCGCTCACGCTTTGTTTGGTGCATCTCTTCTGTGCATCTCTCCTGTTCCTCTTCCGTGGTTAAAGGTCTCCAGCCCCGCACGGAAGCAAAGGACGGTCTGTAAGTGCCGTGGAGGGACGGGTGTGGAGGTGGATTTCTGCTTGATGGCGGTGGGAGAGGTTCAAAACTCTTTTCTTTTCTCGTGTTGCTTGAAAAGAGCGTTTTTCTGAGTAATGCTTAGTAGACCCTATGAATCACCATCTGCATAACTTTATATGGGGGCTGCTATTCTCAGCGGCTCGCTGGAACTGTGTAAACTATCAACATTATTTGTTTGTACATGAAACGTGCAAATCTATTCCCCGGAAAACTATTCCAGAGCAGGTCAGAGGAGGAGACAGGGCAGAACAAAATGTCAGGAAGGCTCGGAGAGTGGAGAAGGGCGTTTGAGAGTCGGCAATTGCTGTGGCTCCGTGAAAACTTGTGCTGGGAATGCTCGCGGGGAGGGAGAGCCACATCTGGCGCTGTGCAGATGCTGAGTGCCCCGGGAGCGGAGCCGGGAGAGGCTGCGGGAGCCTGGGGTGCTGCCCCAGCATCGCACCTCGCTCCCTGCTCCTCCAGGCTCTTCTTCCAGCGCTTGGTGCGCTGAGAAAGCACCGCGGGGCTTCCAGAGAGGCTCGGGAGAGCTGTGGCAGCCCGGGAGGGGGCTTGGCAAGGGCAATGTCCCCCAGCGGTGGCACTGTCACTGTCACCCAGCGGTGGCACTGTCACCGTGCGGGGAGGCTGGGGGAGCTCCCTGCGCCCCGCTGGGCTCGTCGAGAGAGAGAAGAAGAGTTTATTCTCTGGAGCTGTCAATCCATCACCTCCCAGAGGCTCCTTCTCCTCCTTCCCTCCTCCTCCCCCTCGCTGCCAGCTCTCCCAGATGTGCTCAGTGCTGAAGGCTGCAAAATTCCCCGTGCCCAGGCAGGGGAATCTCAGCATCTGCTAAAGCTCACCAGGGATTCAGAGCATATCCCAAACCTCACCAGGGGACTCAGAGCATCTCCTAAAGCTCACCAGTCTGATCCCAGAATGAGGAGAGTGTTTGTTGCAGGAGGTGAACATTCCAACTCTTGGTGCAGGTTCAGTGCAGTGTCTCAGTTTGGAGTGACCTGACATTTCCACTGGATTAAGAGCTTTGCTGTAGGGGTTGTTTTGGGTGATGTTTGCTTTTATTTTTCTCTAAACAATATGCTGAAATTTCTACATGAAAATGCATTGCTGTCCAAAGGAGCTGCATTCACAGGTCAGTGGGGTCCTTGTGCTCTCCTGAGCATCTCCTGCTGCAAGGCAACCCAAGTCCAGCTCCTCTCCTGTGTCCTGCTCATGTTCGGTGATGGTTTGGGGATGCTGACCCCTGACAGCATCTAACACCATCTCCAACAGTCCCTTCTCCATCTCAGCTGAGCCAAGGCCCTGCCTTTCAGGAGGGAACATCCAAACATGCCCCCATTACAGAGGAAGCTCTGCCTTTTCCCAGCCCAGGAACAGGACTGCCCTCCCAGCTGATGCCCGCTGGCCACAGCCAGCCCAGGTGGCATTTTGGGCTTGTGACCCTGGGATAAAGCTGGCCTGAGCTGTTTGGGCTCCCACTCCTGCAGCTTTCCCAAATCTCCCTTCTCATCAGATTCCTTCATTAAATGTTGATTAGATCAGGTAGTGCCTCTTTCACTACAAGGTAATTTGCCTTTCCATTTAGTGGGCCCATCTGATAAATAACACCTTGAAATAACATAATTCCCCCTGACCTTGATGGCACCAGGTCCTTGCTGGACTCCTGCTCCCTGCCTGGCTCTGGCTCTGCCCTTTCAGACCTCAGGGTACAATTTAGGACCCCTCTGTAGGAGATGAGCCCTGCCTGGAGGAATGGGGACCAAAGCCACCACATTGTGGTCCTGCTGCTGGCACACAGGCACAGTGATGGAGGCAAAGCTGGGTGTGGGTCACCCACCTGCCCACCAAGCTCTGCTGGAGCTCCTCCTCTGTCCTGGCCATCCCTGATGTGCAGGCACTGCACTGGCACTGCCACCATGACAAACCTTCCCAGTGCAGCCACCCAGGACTGAATCTCTTTGGGGGTGTTGGTGCTTCATTCCCATGTGATCCAAAGCTTTTTGTCCATTGAGAAGTGGGAGCTGAGACTGCATCTGCTGGCTGGGCAGTGAGCAGAGGGGATGGGGGGACCTCTCTGCCTGCCTGGTTAGTTGGTTATTTGGGAGCTGGGCATGCACAAGCTCAGGGAGCAGATGCCTGCTGTTTGCTGGGGAAAGCAATGGGCACTGGAATCAGAAACCAGCTCCCCGTCCCCAAGTTTTCCAGCACCAGGGAAACTCTCTGCATGTGATGTTTAGCTGAGAAGAGCCACCCAGCAGGAACATGTGGCACTACCTCCCCTGTTTGGTTGTCAAACCAACCCCAAACCACCCTGATAGGGAGGGTGAAGCTGGTGGTAACACCTGCAGGATCAATCTTAACAGGAACTTGAGAAAGTTCTCTCTGGAGCTGTCCCAGGTGAGCAAGGTTTTGTGTGCCAAACTTCATGTGGATGAAGATTGAGCAGATTTTTCCAATGTCATCAGTTCTGGAGGAGAAAACAGGCACATTGATAATTTGGAAGTGATGACATCTTAAATTTATGCCCCTCTCTCCAACCTCTTCCATAAGCCATGCTTTGAAAACCCAGGAAACCCAGCTGGCATTCCCCCAAGTCTGGAAGGAAATTTGGAATAAAACCCAAAGAGAAGAGCTCTGAAACTGCCTGGAGCTGGGATGTCCATCTTCCCTTTGTGCTGTTCCTTGAAAATTGGGATGTTTTTGCAAGGAAGTTTATGGGTCCAACCTGGTGCTGACTTTGCTCTTCCCAAGGGCTTTCTGTCTGAGATGGTGGAAATGCCCTTTCTGATGGAGGAGGATGATGATGATGATGATGATGATGATGATGATAATAATAATAATAATCATCATCATCATCATCATCATCACTATTATATTATAATAATAATAAAATTTTAAACAGTAAAAATAGTAAAAATAGTAAAAATAAAAATATAATATTAATATTCACAGTAACGTTAACATTAATATTAACATTATTAATAATAATTAAAAATAAAATAAAATATAATGAAATAAAGATAATAAAAATAATAAAACAATAATATAATTAATAATGATAAAATAAAATAAAATTAGTAAAATTATAGCATTAATATTAATAATACTAATATCATTAATATTATTGAGAATAACAAATAAAATAAAAATAGTAAAAATAAAAATTAGTATTAATATTAATTGTTATATTGTTAATAATATTATTGAGAATAATAAATAAAATAAAATAAAATATTAGAATAATAAAATGATAATATAATTAATAATGATAAAAATAAAATAGTAGAATCATAATGATAATGATAATTATAATGATAATGATGATGGCTAAAGGGTCTGCAAGCCCCGGAGACTCCTGGCTCAGTCATTTTCTCCTCTGGCAGTTCTCCCATGAGCTTCTCCCTCTCAGCCCTTGCCCGTTTCTTGTCTCGCAGGCTCTCTCATGCCTCGCCTCGCTGCTGTGCCCCGGTAGTCGCTGCTCCCGCAGGATGGCAGCGGCCTCGTTCCGCTACGGGCTGACCATCGCGGGCGCCGTGCTGCTGGTCACGGGCACGCTCTGCTTCGCCTGGTGGAGCGACGGCGAGGTGGGCTCGGCCGGCGGGGCTCGGCTGCTGCCGCCCCGGGATGCCGAGGCCGTGCCCTCCTCCTCCTCCTCGTCCAGCGCCCTGCTGCGCTCCGTCAGCTTCTTCTGCTGCGGCATCGGCGGCATCCTGCTCATCTTCGGCCTCCTGTGGTCCGTCAAGGCCAACGCCAGGGTGGTGTCCCGGCGCTACCAGTACCATTTCCCCCGGGACCTGCAGTACTTCACGGCGGAGCCCGCGGAGAAGTGGAACTGCAGGTGGGAACTCGTCCCTGCCAGCGCCTGGCTGGGCACCGGTGGAGGATGGGTCTGGCTGTGCCTGAGCCCAAACCTCGCTGGCTGCTGAGCTCACAGGGACAGCAGCACTGCTCTGTGCTCTCCTCCTGCCCCCCAGCAGATGCTGCTGCTCATTAATGTCAACCCTCCCTGCCCACTCCCTCCTTGCCCACTTTCTCCTTGCCCTACATCCAGCTCTCCTTGCCCTGCACCCATCTCTCCTCGCCCTGCTCCCAGCTCTCCTTGCCCTTCATCCATCTCTTCTTGCCTTACATCCAGCTCTCCTTGCCCTGCATCCACCTCTCCTTGCCCTGCTCCATCTCTCCTTGCCCTGCAGGGCCGTCACGAGGGACACATCTCCTTAGCAGGGCCACCAAGCAGAAGAATTCATTGGTTTTCTGGCAGAAGCTTTGGATGTGGGGTCACTCAGAGCTCCAGTCCTGGTCTGGCAGCTCTGCCATGCTCTGTGAGGATGAGGGTGTCTATAAGGTCTTTAATGGAAACAAAGTCTTGCTTACAAGGGAGTTAAATGGACAAAAAAATAAGGAAAATAATCCTTGGGATGGCATCAAGAATGTAGGCAGCAGGTCCTTTATGAAGCCCATTTCAGGATATGGAAAGACTCCTTGCCCTGCACTGAACCACACTGCTGCTTTTCAAGTCCCCTGGATCTTCCAGTGCGAGCCTGAGCTTTGCTCCCACTTCTTCATTTAAAAGTTTTTTGATCAAAAGGTTGGGGTTTTTGGTTTGGTTTGTTTTTTTGGGTTTTTGGGGGAGTTTTGTTTTGTTTTGTTTTGTTTTGTTTTTTTTTTTCTGGAGACTGCTGTGGAAGCAGGGCCAGCCAGCCCTTCCCAGTGCTGCTTTATGGGGTCCCAGCAAAGATCCTGGCTCCAGCATAAATGGGGCTCTGGGGAAAAGCAGCACTAAGAGAAACTCTCCTGAACATTAAACCACCCAAACACAGCTGGAGAGGGAGGCACGTTCCTGGTTCTCCAGGGGTTCCAGAGCCCATCTCTGGGTATCTGTGAGCTTGTGAGCAGGTCTGGGTGTCTGGAGGGAGTTCCTTTGCTGTGCCCCTGTGGGGAATGTCCCTTTCCCTGAGCTCCCTGGATGGATGGGATGCAGCTCCCTGGCAGTGCTGGAGCTGCAGCAGCTCCTCCAGCCCCAGCAAAGCATCCTGTGCTGGATAAATCCCCCTCTCCACATTTCCAAGGTGACATTCCTGTGCAAGCTCAGCTGTTTGGCAAAATCCCTGGCAGAGAAGCCCGGATGGTGTGTCTGGGACAGGGATCTGCCAAGGTCAGCATGGAGGCATCCCTGTGGAGCCCATGGCTTTTCCTTTGGGCCAGCTGTGCCCTCCCCTGCCTGCTGCTCCCCAGCACGCTGGGCTGGCTCCCACCTGCAGGGATGTTTTGCTTTCACAGCATGCCCAGCAAGCAGGGCCAGGAGCAGGGCACAGGCTGTCAGAGTTTTTCCCAAGCTGTGTTTGCTCAGGAAAGCTCTGCTGGAAGTGGCTGCAGGCTTGGCCAGGGCAGGGAGGGCTCTGGCTGCCCTGGGAGCAGGGGGTGACCACGGGGACCTGGGGTCCCTCTGCTTGTCCGGGTCCTTGTGCCAAATTCCCCCCTCAGCTGTCAGCAGCCTCTGTTCTTTGGGGGTGAACTAAGGGCTGAGCATAGTGAGGATGCTCCTCTGCCCATGGGACCCTCTTGAAAACCTCATGGATGCCAGGAAGCAGCTGACATGGTCACCCCATGGCACTTCAGCAAACCTGCCCATGTCTGTCCCCAGTACAAGTGCTCATCGTGCTCAGGGATGCTCCAGACAATGGGGTTGATGGATGTTGGGGTGCTCCAGTTAATGGGGCATTGGGATGCTCCAGTTGGATGCTGGGATGTTCCAGAGGTGCTGGGATGTTCCAGGTGGGTGCTGGGATGCTCCAGGGGTGCTGGGATGTTGATGGTGTGCATCCAGCTGGGATGTTGATGGCGTGCACTGCTGAGTTTCCCTCTCTCCCCTGGCAGCTCCTGGGACTCCAGCGCCATCCCCACCTATGAAGAAGCCCTGACCTGCAGACCAGCCCAGGCTGCCCCGGCCTTTGTGCAGCCGCCGGGGCGGAAGGAGGAGCCCACGCCGCCCCTGTACCGCTACCTGGAGGACGAGGAGGAGGAGGAGGGCTGGCAGGGCGGGCGGCGGCGCAGCTCCTCGGACAGCGCCCTGTTCCGCCCCAGCCCGTCCTGGCTGGAGCCGGCACAGCCCCCGGAGCCGCAGGGAACGCCGCCCCCGAGCTACGAGAACATCATCGAGAGCAGCATCGAGAGCAGCATCAGGAACGGCATCGGGAACACCATCGGGAACAGCACCGTGCGGGGGCTTTGAGCCCGCCTGCCCGGCCGGGACTCTGCCGGGGCTGCCCGGCCCCCCAGCTGTACACGGAGCCCCAAACCCCGGGATGGGGCACAGGAGGGTGGGCGAGCACTGGGGAGGCTCAGCCCGGCTCTCCCGGCTCTTTGGTGCTGGAAGATGTGTTCAGAGCATCGGGGGTAGCTGGCATGTTTGAAAGCTTTAGTATTTTTAATAAAAGCACTGCTGGTTTCAGAGGCTTTGCATTCCCTGCTCACCCTGGGGAGCTCCTGTCAGGCCTGCCCACTCAATAGTAATAAATGTGCAGCACACTGAGTAATCTGGGCAGAGAAAGCCCAGCTCTGTCTGCACCACTCACGTCCCTGTGAGTGCCCCTTCCAGCCCTGTCTCCATCCCTTCCACCTTGTTTCCCTAAATGCTGACTGCCCACGCCTCACTTGGTGCTGGCCATGCTCAGTGGGTCGTGCTGTGCTCAGAGCATCCCAGTGCACTTGGCATGTCAGCAGCCTCCTGGAGAAGCCATCCTGAGTGGCACAGCCCCCCTGCCCTGCTGTGCAGCCTTGCCCAGAGGAGAGCTCAGCTGTGGCAGGGCTGCTGCCAGCTCCTGCATCCCACCACAATTCAGCGCTGCCCTGGGCTCCCCGTGGCCCTGCAGAGTGGCTGAGGAGCCACAGCCACGTCTAACACGCTGTTTGTAATAGAATTATTTGTCATAAACCAGGTGTATTAAGGGAATAAATCAAGGGAATAAAACATTGTCTGGCTGTGGATGTGTGGTGGGAAGGAGACACCTTTTAACCCCCAGCTCCAATTTAAGTGTACACAGGGCACAGGGACACTTTGTCTTTACTCTCCCTGGGTGGATCAACCTCACTGCATCCTTTTCTGGCTTTAGTTCCTCCTTCACAGCCCGGTGAGGCAGCCTTAGCACTCATCCAGAGCAAGGCAGGGTCTGCCCCAAACCCCCCAGCCTCCAAAAAATCCCAGAGCTCTCCCTCTTTTCCTGTTTCAGCCCTTGAGAACACACTGGGCCCTGGCATCCCCCTCATCTGGGGCTGTGCCAGCTCTGATTTATGGCTGAGCCCAGCTCCAGTGCCCAGGGCTGGGAAAATCCCAGCAGCACCAGCTGATCTCCGGGTTCCCATCCCTGCTGCTGTGCTCCCCTGTGCCTTCCCAAGCTCTGGGGCTGGCAGGGAAGGTTATCCCTGTCCCCTCCCAAGGTGTTGGGGCTGGCAGGGAAGGTTATCCCTGTCCCTTCCCAAGGTGTGGGGCTGCAGGGAAGGTTATCCTGTCCTTCTCCGGTGTGGGACTGACAGGAGGTTATCCTTGTCCTTCCAAGGTGTGGGGCTGCAGGGAAGGTTATCCCTGTCCCTTCCCAAGGTGTGGGGCTGGCAGGGAAGGTTATCCCTGTCCCTTCCCAAGGTGTGGGGCTGGCAGGGAAGGTTATCCCTGTCCCTTCCCAAGGTGTGGGGCTGGCTGAGGGTGCCTGCAGGGAAGGTTACCCGGCCACGTGCCGGGTGGCTCCACTGGAGTGTGAACGGCGGGGCAGTGTTTGCATTCATTACAAACCCATTAAAAACTGGCTGGCTCAGCCCTGGGCAGGACCAGCTCAACGTGCAGCTCCTGGCAGCCTCTGGAGAGAGAAACCACTCCTTGCCTGGCGCTGCAGGTGTGCTCAGCAGCCTCAGGTGGACACAGGCTTCCCAAAATCTCTCCCATGGCAGAGGAGAAGACCTTCCGCTACGGCTTCATCATCCTGGGCTTCTTCCTGGTGATGGTGGGCATGTTCATCATGAGCATGGAAAAGCCCCAGTACTACATCACCTTCTGTGTCCTGGGTGTGCTGCTGGTGGCCGTGGGCATCACATGGAGCATGTGCCAGTGCTACCCAAAGGTAGGATCCTTCCCAATGCTGCTGGGAACTTTGGGGGGCTCAAGGACTGGGTTTGGGGGGCTTTGGCTGCTGTGGATGTGCAGCCTCAGTTTCCCCAGGGGAAGTCGCTGCAGCAATCTGGAAGGGGAATTATTTTGGGAGGTTTGTGCCCTGCTGATGCCTGCAGGATGTGCCTCATCTCCTTCACCCCTGAGCCTGGGGCTTTGCTCTCAAACAGGCAGCAGGGAATAATCCCAAGGAAATAAACTTGTGCTCATCTCTCCCACACAGCCCTTCCCTGAGCTCTGGGGCTTGGCAGGCTCCCAGGGCTGCCAGGAAAGGGCTGTGCTGGCCGTGGAGGTCGGGGGGTCCCTCGGCTGGCAGTCTCCTTGGCAGAGGGCACAGCCGGCAGGAGCGCGGCCACGCGTCCCCGCCCCGGGAATGGCTCTGGCAGAAATGGGCTTTTTCCAGGAGAGGGCATCTGTAGGACTGATCTGGGATTGCTGCGTGGCCCATCAACAACCTGGCTGCCCTCCAGAGTGTGGGGGAGCCACCTCGGGACCCAGGACCAGCTGGGACCTCTGGGAGCAGCAGCCGTGTTCTGTGGGATTGGGTGGAGCAGAAACTCCCCTCAAAGCTGAGCTCAGCCCCAGCCAGGAGTGGCTTTGCCACCGTGCTGGAGGCTCGAGGGTGGGACACCCACACTGATGTCCTGTGTGGGCCTTGGGACTCCCTCTGGGCTTGGGGACACGTGTGAAAGGCACTGAGAGCAGGGCGGTGCTGGACTCATTCATTCCTTACTGATTGCCCTCAAAAGTGCCATTTCCAAGGAAAACGTCCAAATATGGTGGGAAAACACCCCAAGCCCAGCTGAAGGGACACTCTGGCCCTGTCTCTGCTCTGAGGGCCGGGGTCCCTGTGCTGCCCAGCACTGCCCTGGGCTCTGCCTCTCTTTTCCCCCAGATTACATTCGTCCCTGCGGACCTCGAGGCCGAGCGGTTCCTGGACCACAAAGCCACGGTGCTGCCCCACAAGGACACAGGGTGGGTCCCACAGCAGGGTGGTGTGTGCCCTGGGGGCAGCTCTGACACCGGGCACAGCTGCACCTGGTACAGCACAAAATGCCAGGCAGGGATCAGGCTGGGAGAGGCTGAGCCTGAGCGATGCTGGGGGATGCAGAGCATCCAGGGGTGTTCCTGCAGGCATCCCCTGGCTCTGGGCAGTGACATGGCCTTGGTGGCCTCTAAAGCCACTCCCTCAGCTGATGGAGCCCTGTGTGCAGGTGCCTGAGCATCTCCCAGCCCCATGGGGTCCAGCTCTGCTCAGCATCCCGTTATCCCTCTGCCTGCAGCTTGGTTTCGCCCTGCCCCAGCCCAGAGGCCAGCAGCCCCTACGAGAAGAGCCTGCCCTCCTACGAGCAGGTCCAGAGGCAGGAGGGGAGCTCGGCCCCAGCCCCAGCCCGGGCACAGCCCCCCCGGCCCCGCAGCTGCTCCCAGCCATCCCTGCAGGCCACGGCAGAGATCCACCGGGAGCTGCACCACGGGGCTGGGGAGCCCCTCCAGGAGCTGCCGTCCCGCCGGGAAACAGCACCTGGCAGCTGGTAGGTGATGCCTGAGGGTTGGGGGGCACTGCTGGGATGTGGGGTGAAAAGGGGGGGATCAGACCCCCAGTGCTGGGAGAGGGAGAGGATGCAGAAGGGTTTGTGCTGCTGTCACAGCACTGAGCCTTGGCCCCACTGGGTGGTGGGGATGGAGTCTCAACCCACGAGGATTCTCTGCACCAAATTATTTCCCAGCAGGAAATTCAGATGGCTTTTGGTCGTAATTTGTATTTTGATATTTGTGTTTTCGCATTTTATTTTATTTTACTTTATTTTATTTTATTTTTATTTTATTTTTATTTTATTATATTTTATTATTATATTTTATTATACTTTATTTTATTATTTTTATTTTATATTTTATTTTATATTATATTTTACTTTATTATTAGATTTTATTATACTTTATTTTATTATATTTTATTATTTTTATTTTAAATTTTATTTTATTATATTATATTTTACTTTATTTTATTTTATTTTTAAAATTTTATTTTATATTTTATTTTATATTTTATTTTCTTTTTTATCAATATAAGCAGCGTTCCTCACAAGAACAACCCCCAAGTTCCTGGTCAGATTTTGATAGAAATGAGATGCAAAGCACGTCACCCTCACACCAGATGCCACATATGATGCCCAAGCATTGGTTAGGGAGGTCCCAGAGGGCTCTGCAAATGATGGGGATGACTGTCCAGGGCAGAGGACTTGGGCACCTGCCAGAATGTAGCTGCAGATGGGATGGGTGCAGTGCTTTCCCATCCCAGCTGCAGGTTCAGGAAATGTTAGCACAGCCATTATTTCACCTCCTGGGCAGCAGGGACCTGGCAGGCAGCTGTCCCCAAGAAAGCAGGGTAGGGACAAACACCCCAGGTCCCTCCAGCAGGGCGCTGGTGATGCTGGTCCAGCCGGGATGCTGCAGGGCAGCGCTCCGGGGGATGGCGGCTCCTGCCCAGCCGCGTTTGGTGTCCCCGCAGCCCCGCGCCGGGGGATGCTCCGCTGGCATCCCTGCTGGAGGAGATGGACACGCCGTCGCTGGAGGGCTCCGTGCCCGGCAGCCCCGCGCCGCAGAGCCGCAGCCTGCCCTGCTCCAGCCACCCCGGCCGCCCAGAGCGGGGAGAGCAGCCCCGAGCCCCCCGGAAAGGCGCCGGCAGGGAGGATGAGCTCTACTACGGGCTCCAGGAGGAGCCGGATGCTCTGCTCAAGGAGAGCGACGGCGTGTCCGAGCCCGAGAACTGATTTCCTGGGGAAAATGGCCACTCGGCATGGGCTCACCCCATGGACCCACTTGGAATGGCCACTTGGGATGGACTCACCCCATGGACTCACTTGGAATGGCCATTTGGCATGGACTTACCCCATGGACCCACTTGGAATGGCCATTTGGCATGGACTTACCCCATGGAGGGGATGCACAGGTCATACCCTGTAAAAAGGGGCTGTCCTCCAAAGTGCAGTGGCCCCAGGATCCTGCCTGTCCCTGTGCTGTGCTGCACCCCTTGTGCACACCCAGCCACTCAGGAGGCTGTCATTCCCCCCAGAGCCAAAGGGGAACACCCAGCTCCTGAATTCAACAGAATATGGGACAAAGCATCCTCACCAGACCCATTTGGGTGGGCACAGAGAAGCTGGGCTGGGCAGGATCTGGGCTAAGGGCTGTGCTTGGCAAGGGAAAGGATTGGCTGTGCTGTTTGAAGTAGGATCAGGTTCAGGTGGGTAAAACCTGCTCAGGGCAGGTGGGTTTTATCAGGCAGAGATGTCCTCAAAGTCTTTTTCCCACTTACCCAAGCTCTGCTGAAATTAAAATTTGATCCAGAGTCTCCTACAGCAGGCAGACTTCATATCTCCAGGCTGGGAGAGGGGCAATGGAGGTGACAGATGGTGCTGTCCCCTGTCTCCTGCACAAGGACCAGCTTCCAGCACTCCTGGGGGCACAGGGGAGAGGACACAGCTGAGCCAAAACCCTGGTGATGGCCCTCGAGGTGGTGGCTTTGCCCACTCTGCTGGGTCAGTGCCATCAGCTGCAGGTGGCTTTGCAGGCTGGCATCCACCATCCCCAAACCTCCTGTGAATAAAAAGTGTTTGTCCCAAAGCACGTGGGTGGATCTCAGCCTGTTTGTCACCACAACAAGGACAGCACAGGGGCTCTCCAAACCTGTCCCCAGCACGCAGAGATGGCAGAGCTGCTGGGAACCACAACCTTTGGCTGCTCAGGACTGCAGGGTGAGGCTGAGCCTCCCCAGGGCAGCTGGGTCTGCATCAAAGCACCCAACAGCACAGGGGTGCTGTGAGAGTCCCTTGCTCTGTTTTGGGAAAGCTGGGCTGGGTCTCCCTGAGCCTGGCATGGTCCCAGGAGAATTGGGAGCACACATCTGCTGGCAGACACTTCAGCAAATCCCATAGAATCACAGAACTGAGCTGGAAGGGAGCTAAAAAACCCTGCAGCTCCAACCCCCCAGGTGGAAAAGTGGGGGAAAGCTGTCCCAGGGCACAGAGCCCTGCAGGGATGTTCTGTGCTTAGCTGGTGCAGGGCAGGGTGTGCAAGGAAAGGCTGTGCCTGAGGTGTCACACCCTGTGACACTCCTGCACCCTGGGCTCACCCTGGTGTCACCAAAGCAGCAGGGCAGGGAGCACCTGGGGTGTTTATGGCCAACAGGAGGGTGGGGAATGAAGGCGCAGTGTTGGCTAAACATTGGCACAGGGCTGTGAGCTGCTCTCCAGGGGAAGCATTGCCAGATGGATTGCATGGGCCCAGCTCCTGCCTGTCCTTCCCAGGCTGGGGGAGCATGGTGGTGGCTCTGGGAATGCTGTTTGGATGGAGCCACGTCTCACTGAGTTTCAGAGGGTGCTCAGGGCAGGATGTCACTGTGTCACTGCTCCTGTGGAGTGTGGCAATCTGGTGAGACCCAGAAGCTTTTACCTATAGAAGCACAGAAGGTTTGGGCTGGGAAAGGACCTTAAAGATCATCGTGTTCCAATCCCCTGCCATGGGCAGGGACACCTTCCACCAGACCAGGTTGCTCCAAGGCCTGTCCAACCTGGCCTTGAATGTGTCCAAGGATGGGACATCCACAGCTTCCCTGGGAAAACTGTGCCAGCATTTTACACAGTCCAAAGTGCCTCCTGGCTCTCCTGTAGTCTCTGTGTTGGAAAGGGCTCTAAGGTCCCTCTGGAGCCTTCTCTTCTCCAGGCTGAGCACTTTCCCAGAATTTCCTCGCCAGAAGAGATTCCTGCCTCATGGCTTGGCACTCACTTTCACTTTTGGCAAAACAAATCTGTTTTTCAGAAGCATTTCTCCAGGCAGAGGCAGGGGAGGGGGCTGACACAGAGCCTGGATCCTGTCCCCACGGACCCCTTAGCGCATGGGAGTGCATCCCCCATCCCGGCACAGCATCCTTGAGCCCAAGGACTCGGCTCCCGCGCCGGCCCAGGTTAAACATTGTGCGAGCTGGGACATTCCTGCATGGCATTAAGCGGGGCCCGCAGCCCCGGGCCCGGCTCGGCCCGAGCGGGGGGAACCGCCCGCTGCCCACGCGTGTCACCCTGCGGGGATGGGGACAGGAGGACGGGAGGGACTGGTGGTGCAACCCACGCGGGACGGGGACAGGCCCGAGCCTTGGTGTCACACGGGGGAGAGCAATGTCAGAGCACCAGTGGTGTAGTGGTATCATGCAAGATTCCCATTCTTGCGACCCGGGTTCGATTCCCGGCTGGTGCAAGTCAGGCGATGTCCTACCGACGTATCTGAGTTTGATGTATTGCGATGTTGGGATGGTACGAGTGGCAAGGTATTCCAGAAGGTGTGGAGAGCCTTGCTTTTAACGACGGGATGCTCCATCTCTCCCCGCGAAGGGACGGCAGCAGGGATTTCGGAGCCCTTCACCTCGTGGAGGTCTTCCCTGATGCCCCCTCTGCTCTCTCCTTCCTCCTCATCTTTACACAGACGCACTAGCTGAAAGCTTCACAGGGAGCTGGGACTGAAACAGTGCTCTTCTGCACAATGTGCAAATTTTGGGCGATTTCTGAATAATTCTCAAATTTTTAAAAAATAACTGTGCTGCAGATACCCCTCCTGAAGTGTGAGAGCTGGGCCGGATCCCTTGCCAGGCTTCCAAGATCTCCATGGGTTTTTCAGCACGTGGGGATGCACGTGGAACTGGGGAATTCTGCCACCCCCTCCCTCCTCTTCGGGCTCCTTCCATCCTTCCCTGGGACACAGATTGTCCCCTGAGTCACAGACTGCCCCCTGTGCAAAAGGGAAAGGCTGAGGGAGAGGGGGACTGTCCTCCTTGAGACAGGGTCCCCCCGTGCTCAGCTGTCTCAGAAGCCTCCCGAGGCCCCTGTGGTGCGTTTTGGGACTTTGCAGCACCGAGGAAGCTGAGCCAAAAATCCGGAGTGAGGCCTGACCCCATGATCAGTGTCCTGAACTCTGACCCCTTCCAGTGTCAGCTCTGTGCAGCACGGGGGTGACAAGCTGGGTCTGGTGTCCCTACAGTCACCCAAACCAGAGTTCAGGCTCCCACTTGAGGTCTCATTTAAAAAAATCAACATTTCCCCTGCAAATTGTTCACATCCATATTAAACACACCCATCCATATAAACCGTGCACATCCTTGTAAAACATGCACTCCTCTATAAAGCATTAATGTCCATGCAAGCCATTAATTATAAAATTAATTTTAATTAATTATAATTATAAGTAACACATGTATAATTATAAACAACCCATAATTATAAAAGAGGCTCATCTATTTAAAACATTGTTGCGTGCAAACCACACACATCCATATAAAACATATATGTGCATACAAACCATACACATAATTATAACATGTACACCGTGTAAAACATATATTCATACAAACCATTCACATCCACATGAAACACACACATCTGTATAAAATGTGTGCATCCGTATAAACATTTAACCTCTAGCTTATAAATAACCAGCCAAAACCACAAATTCCTATTTCCCTGAAAAGCCGGGAGCAGGGATGGGGTTTGCCGGAGGTCGCTGGGGATGTGGGGCAGTGTGGGATGCCGATGCTGCGGGAGGGCAGAGGTGGGAAGCGGCGTGGGGACCCACGGAAATCACCGAAATCATCCCGCAAAAAGGGCATCTGTCATGTGTGACGACTCTGCAAAAAATGCCCAAACAGGATTAGCGGATTTCACGGGAAATTATTCGTGGAGTGAGGCAGTAGGAGGCACATTAAAGCTTTCAGCCCTTTCTCCAAGCAGTCCTTGAGCGGCTGCGCTTTGCTCGCCAGAGCCCCCAGCGATCCGCCGGGACTCGGGGTGAGCAGCGGCCCCATCCATCGCCCCCTCCCCACGGCCCCGTTAATGCTGAACCCGCCCGGCGCGCCCGATGGAGCCCGCGCCGTGATCCGCGCCCCCCGCGCTGAGCGCCGGCCAGACCGAGCCGCGGCCGCCGCTGAGCTCCCAGACCCGCGGGTGCGCTCCGGGACCCGAGATCCGCGGGTGCGCTCCGGGATCTCAGATCCGCGGGTGCGCTCCGGGACTCGAGATCCGCGGGTGCGCTCCGGGATCTCAGATCCGCGGGTGCGCTCCGGGACCTCGGCTCCTCTCCGGCCCCTCGGCCCCTCTCCAGCTCCCCGGCCCCTCTCCAGCCCTTCGACTGCGCTGCAGCCCCGCGGGTGCGCTCCGGCCCCTCGGCGGTCGCGCAGGGGGTCCCCGCCGGTGCCATCCCCGAGGGTCCCGTCTGCCTGAGGGGTGCGGGATGTCCCCGCGGGCGCTGGCGCTGCTGCTGGCGCTGGCGGAGCTGGGTCTGGCCCTGCGGGCGGCCGAGCAAGGCGAAGCCGCCGTCGGGGCCGCCCCTCCGGGACCCGCTGCTTTCCATCGCGCCGCCAAGGTGAGGAGCGCGGGGGGGGGGGGACAGCCACGCTCCTGTGTGTGTGTCTGTGTGTCTGTGTGTGTGTCTGTGTGTCCCGAACCCCGTCCCGGTGTCCCCGCAGGCCTCGTGGCGGCTGCCCGGGCGCTACGTGGTGATGCTGCGGGCGGGCAGCGCGGCCGTGCTGCGGGGCACGGCCCGGCGGCTGCAGGCCCGGGCGGCTCGGCGGGGACACCGGGCCGAGCTGCTGCACATCTTCCACCTGCTGCCCGCCTTCCTGGTGAGGATGAGCAGCGACGTCCTGGACACGGTAGGACAGGGTGGTGGCAGGGGACAGCAGCTACGCTGGGCCCTGGTGGCAGTGGCAGCCCCAGCCTTGGGGGGAACAGGAGCTCTGTGTCCTCCCTGCAGGCGCTGAAGCTGCCGCACGTGAAGTACATTGAGGAGGATGCCTATGTCTTTGCCCAGAGCATTCCCTGGAACCTGGGCAGGATCCTGCGGCCACAGCCCAGCTCGGGTGCCTACAGCCCTCCCAGTAAGCGCTGGGGTGTGTGAGGGGGGCTTTGAGGAAGAGTCAGGTCCCCTCTCCTTACCTTTAGGGATGGGAATATTGCTCTGCCCTATGGTGCTGCGGGCCTGAAGCTGCATTTTGGGAGCAGCCCAGGTGGTCTGTGCTGAAGGCTGATGATCACACACCCCTTGTGATGGTGGTTTCCTTTCTCCCCTGCTGCATCCCTGGCAGATAAAGGTGACCTGGCCGAGATTTACCTGCTGGACAGCAGCGTGCAGAGCAGCCACAGGGAGATCGAGGGCAGGGTGACTGTGACTGGCTTCGAGAGCATCCCCGAGGAGGATGGCACCCACCTCCACAGGCAGGTGAGTCCTGAGCTGCCACGTGCTGCATGCTGGCACCTTCCTGCATCCACCAAATCCTGGCTGAGCTTGTGAGGCTTTCCAGCACAAGGGAGACTCTTGGCCTGGACCAAAATGCTGGGCAGGATGGGCAACAGGAGCTGTGGTCCTGGGGGATATTGGGACCTTCAAGGTGGTGTGTTTGGAGATGTAGCTGAGTCGGGCAGGGCTTCTTTCAAGGAAAGTGTTCTAGGGTAGCACGGGTAAGAGAGAATGGGGGGGACTCTGTGGGATCACAAACCGGCTCTGTTGCAATGGGCTGGGGCATGGAACTGCGGTGCCCGTGCCAGGCCGGCCAGTGTGACAGCCACGGGACACACGTGGCCGCGGTGCTGAGCGGGCGCGACGCCGGCGTGGCCAGGGGCGCCAACATCCGCAGCCTCCGGGTGCTGAACTGCCAGGGCAAGGGCACCGTCAGCGGCACGCTCATGGGTGAGTGACCCCGTGCCCCGAGGGGAGCAGGGTCCCTCGCGGAGCTCCCTGCCATGGTGTCCTGTCGCTCGCAGCCCTGGAGTCCATCGGGAGGGCGCTGGGGGCTCGGCCGCGGGTGGTGCTGCTGCCGCTGGCCGGGGCACTGAGCCCCGCGCTGAACGCGGGCTGCCGGCGGCTGGCACGGGCCGGGGCGGTCATGGTGGCGGCTGCCGGCAACTACAGGGACGATGCGTGCCTCTACTCGCCTGCGTCCGAGCCGGAGGTACGGCTGTGGGGGACCCTGAGGCTTGGGTGCCCCCTCATCCCTGCAGGCCATCCCCCGGATCACCGGGCTGGGGGTGCCACCCTGCCGTGCTGTCACTGCCAGGTCATCACGGTGGGTGCCACCGACAGCCAGGACCAGCCTGCCTCCATCGGCACCCTGGGCACCAACTTCGGCCGCTGCGTGGACCTGTTTGCCCCGGGGGACGACATCATCGGCGCCTCCAGCGAGTGCAGCACGTGTTTCACGGCGCGGAGCGGCACCTCGCAGGCGGCCGCGCATGTGGCAGGCGAGCTGTGCCCTGAGGGGAGGGAGGGCTGGTGCTGGCACAGGTCTCCGGGCATGCCCAGGCTGGGCTGGGGGCATCCTTGTGCTCCCTGATTTACGGGGTTGGTGTGTCTCCTTGGGGCGCTGCAGCTGCACAGCGCTCCCGATGGGCTGCGGAGATGCTCTGCCGTGTCTCTGGAGCCCTGCCGCCCATGGGAGCGCCGCGTGGGTGGCTCTGTCCCCTCTGGTTGTCACTCCCGGGCTCTTGCAGGCATCGCGGCCGTGCTGCTCAGCGCCGAGCCCCGGCTGGGCCGGGCCGAGCTCCGCCAGCGCCTCCTGCGCTTCTCCAGCAAGGGCGCCCTGGACGCGGCCTGGATCCCGCAGGAGCAGCGCCTGCAGACGCCCAACAGCGTGGCGGGGCTGCCCGCACGTCTGGCGGCAGGTGAGGGGCTCGCTGCCCTCTCGGTGCTCGCATAGCTCTGCCCTAAGCGGGAAAGAGATGGAAGCACGGCAGGGAATGTCCCCTGAGCTGAGCCGGGCACGGCTGGGCCTGGCTGCTGGCAGGGATGGGCGAGATGGAGGCCTGGTCGGTGCCGTGGGCGCTGCATGACACTGTGGGTGACACTGTGGGTGTGTGGGTGTCACTGAGGATGTCACTGTGGCTGTGAGGGTGGCACTGCGGGTGGCACTGCGGGTGTCCCCCACCGCTGACGCCCGGCCCCGTTGCAGAGGAGCAGCGCCTGCTGTGCCGCTCAGTGTGGTCGGCGCTCTCGGGTCTCTCCCGGCGCTCCAGGGCCGTGGCTCGCTGTGCCAGCGCCGAGGAGATGCTGAGCTGCTCCAGCTTCTCCCGCAGCGGCGGCCGGCTGGGGGAGCACATGGAGGTGAGCGGAGGAGAGCAGAGCAGAGCTGCTGCCCTGGAGGCCCGCTGGGCTCGGAGGGTGTCCCCGGCCCCCGAGGGCTGTCCTCGGCCCCGAGGTGACGCCGTGTGCCCCATGCACAGGACAAGCACGGGCAGAGGCAGTGTGTGGCCCACAGCCGGGGCCAGGGCGTTTATGCCGTCGCCAGGTGCTGCACGTGGCCCAGGGCTGGGTGCTGGATCAAGGCCGGGTCCCCGGGGGCCGAGGGTGCCCAGTGCTCCCCAGGAGAACACGTGCTGACCGGTAACACCCAACACACGGGGTCAGACCTTTGGGCCTGATGGACAAGGGTGTTTCTACCAGAAACGCTCTGGGATTTGGGGTAAAAGGGTGCATGTGCTGTGTGCATGGAGGGGGGAATGTTCAGGGCTCTCTGGGGACATCCTTGGCACCACAGTGTATGCTGGGATGCTGCCATGGCTGCTCTGTACCCACATCCCCTCTCCCCCGGGCAGGGTGCAGTTTCCACTCCCCATCCCTGGTGCTGGGTGCTGGGGGCAGGCCCGTGGAGGGGCTGGGGAGGGGGCCCAGCCGCTGTGCCAGCAGGACAGAGGGGGTGGCACATGCCCTGTGCTGCCCCAGGGCCAGCCTTGAGTGCCGGCTGGAGGAGCACACAGCCCTGGAACACGAGGACAAGGTAGGGATGGGCCATGCTCCTCTGCCCTGCTGTTGTGTCTGCATGTCCTTCTGCCACCCTGATGGCTTTTGGGTGTGGCTGTCCCAACCCCAGCCCTCAGTGCTGTCCCCAGCTGTGATGGGATGGGTGACATCAGCCACATCTCCCTGAGCTGTGGGGCCACTGGGGACGGGCAGGCCCTGTGCTGACCCATGGATGGTGACGTCTGCTCCCCGTTAGGTGACAGTGTCCTGTGAGGATGGCTGGACGCTGACAGGCTGTAACACCCTGTCCCAGAGCTCCGTGGGAATTGAGGACAATTCCTGCGTGACCACTGCTGGCCCTGGTGGCATTTCGGCTGTGGCCATCTGCTGCCGGAGCCGGCAGTAGGGACACACCGAGCTGAGGGGAGGCTCCTGGGGCACAGCAGGGATGGAGGCCTTGCTGCACCCGTGTGTCCCTGGCTCGGTGCCTTTCCAGAACAATCCATGCTCCGACATGCAGCTGATGACCGGACTCGTCTGCCCCTCGCACACGGTGGGGTGAGGATCCAGGGCCAGCATCCAGGGCGGCTCTGCAAGAGCTCTCCAGGCATCCCCCATGCAGCTGGAGCCCTGTCCCATCACTGGAGTCATCCCAGAGTCCTTTCCCTGCCGTGCACTGTTTCTTGCTATAACCACCTTGACAGAACAAGCTGTGGTGGTGTCACCCAACACAGGAAAAATCCACCACTTTTTAAAGAAAAAATGTTGTGAGGATCACTCCTTCCTTTCCTGCTTAGTTGCTCATTAGTTGTCAGCTAATGCTGCTTAGCACCTGGAAAAATCTTAGTTTAGCCATTTTGGGGCAGTTTTATAATTGCCTAATGGTATTCCTAGGAGATTTCTTTACTTTTGAGTCAAGTGTAAGGGCTTTAGTTTAAACAGCCTGCTTGGTTAATTAGATTTTTATCTGCATTGCTACAGTCAGCTACTGCTTCATTAGTGCTTTTTTTGTTGTTGAGTCAAAGTTAATGATCTGCTGGTGTTATGTGTTAACAGTTTCAGGTCTTCCCAAGACACATAGAACTGTAGAAAGCTGCAATTCCTTTAAAACAACCCCAGAATGAAGAAAAATCTTTCATAGCACCTTAGTTTTTACATTTGTACCTTAAATATTTACTTGGAGTTTTATAAAGGAGCATTTTATAAATGTTTTTTTAAAATAAAATTCATAGACCTGTGCTCTTGTGGTCCTTTGTTTGACTTCACAGACATCTCCCTGGGGAATTGGTCTGGAAGAGGGAAGGGGGACCCATCCAGCAGGGATTCTGCTTTGTCAGTGGGATCCAGGGTGCTCCTGGATGGCAGCTGGCACCTTTGGAAGTTGGCACAGACACCTTGCCCACAGCTGGGCTGTGCTCTGGGACTGTGTTGTCCCCACACACACCAGACCAGGAGTTTGTTTTAACAACAGTGGTGCAGGGGAAACGGTTCCAGTTATGGAAACAAACATGGGCCAGCTTTGGGAATGTGCCCTTGAACTTGGGTTGCTGCTGTTCCTTCACTTGGGAAGGGCTGGAGCCCCGGGAAGGAGACAAAGCTTGGCTCAGAGCAGGGAAAGGCTGAGAAGCACCAGCAGCCACCAAAGCTGGGTCTCACTTCTGTTTAGCAGCCTCCTGGTACTACAATATATAATTTTTGTGGTGTTATCTGAGGATAGATTTAAAAACCTCACAGTTTGATACCACAAGCTCCAGGTTAACCTGTCATTTGGGTGTTTTTCCCCATCCAAAAGCCCCCTGCAGCTCTGTTACTCCGGCTTTAATTGGCAAGAGAAGACAAACCCAGCACAAAACACCACTTTGAAAGGTTGAAACTAATTCTTACTTGTTAACTAAAGCTGGCAAAAGCCCAACCCTAATCTAAACATGTAATTATATAACATGGACATAATTACAGCCCATAATTCCATTCAGCTGGAACCTGAATTCTGCACAAAGAGGCAGAAAAGAAAAAGGGATGTCAGCCCGAGAGCTCCTGGACAGCTCTGACACCGAGGGTGATTTCTCAGCAGGCTCCTTGGCTGTCACCTCTCAAAACACACACCAGGATTTCAGCTCTGCTGCCTGCCCTGCCAGAGGGGAGGATCCAGCACAAGGTGAGAGCATGCTCCACGCCTGATAAGCCAGACAGAGCTTCCACAGCTCAGCTCAAGCCTTCATAAGCCTGGTGGAAGGAAACAATATTAAAAGATTAGCCCTTACTTTGTGCCTTGTACGTGAGTAGGTGGAAAAGCCTCTCAGTGAGGAGAGCAGGGCTGATGCCAGGGGTGCTGATCCCAGTCCTGGCAGCACTTGGCAATGCCCAGCCCATGCTGCCAGGACCAACAGGGGAGAGCAGAGGCTGGAAAAGTGGGAGTTCTTGTCCTTGGAGCAGGGGACAAAGGCAGAGTGGGGATGGCAGCCCCAGCTGCAGCTCCTGGCTCCCAAACAAGTGAGTGATGGAACACCAGCTGTGTGTGCACCCCTCTGGCCCTCACCCCTGTGAGAGGCAGGATGAATTCACACCCAGCTCGCCCACAAATCTCAGATCTGACACACAAAATCCGCTCTAATCCGCCCCTGTGAGCGTGGCCAGGGTAAATCACTCTGCTGAGGGCAGGAGAGGCTGCACAGAGGTGCAGATGTGACAGAGCCCCAGCACATGCTGTGGCATAAGGAAATACAGCAGGGCAGCCCCAGGGCCACTCAGCTGCTTCCACTGACTCTGGACTGGAGCCAGAACAGCGCTCAGGGCACCCTTGAGGAGCTCAGCATCTGCAGGGCTGGCCCATGGAGGTTCAGGGTAAGAGGATCAACAAGAAAAGAGTATAACAGGGTGTGCACAGTCTAAAGATTACACTAGTTTTCTGTGAAAGGAATAACTTTATTCCATTGACCAGGAATCCCAAGACTGTTCATCAAGACTGCCTATTTTTCCAGTGCCAAACGTCTATGCATTAATTGGACAATATCTCCCCGAGCGCTCACAGGCAGGCTGTGGCTGCTCCTCACTGAACATTTTGTAAGCTGTATAAAAACATTTTCATCCAAAAAGATTGGCAGTAAAAATTACAACATATAAATGCATCACAATTTACACAAAAACTAGTTTGGTTTTTTTTTCTTTTTTTTTTTGTCGAACTCTATTTTCCAAAAAATAATCTTCAGCAGGTTCGAATGACAGCAGCTGGAAACAAAAATAAGTGACCAAGTATCATCTTATTGCAAATTATAACCACTGACTTTGTACAAGCGTGAGCAGAAGGGTGAAAAAGTTTGTATTGGTTTCAGGCAGACAGTGGTGATGAGCCATCCTGATGCAATTCCCACCAAGGCTTCCCTGGGCCTGCGGCTAGCGAGGATGTTGTTTCCATAGGAAATAACAGGAACCTGAAGTGACAAGTGGTGCCAACCCATGGGAACATGACCAGCTTCTCCCATCACAGCTGTCTACTGACTCCTTGGGAAGATTCATGGCCCATTACCAAAGCATTTGGGGGTGGGGGAAGGAGGGAAGGAAGGGGGGGGTGTCTGTAAGAAATGATTAGTTCGAAATTAATTTAAAACGCATCACATTTAAAACGTCCCAGCACATCATCAGAAACATTTACAAAATGCTAACTCTGCCCTGTGTCTGTGAAGACACTGTGGTGCCCCCCTGCACTCCATCCTACCCCACAATAAGTTACAAAGCTGTATAGCTGACATCACATGCCGTGGTTCCTTCCAACAGTGAAATGACTGGTTACTTTCAATATTAGTGCACAACAGTGAAAAGCTGTCTGCTGCTCCGTGTTTTGGCAGCAGCCTGTGAAAAGAAACAAAAAAAAAAAGGCACTTTTTGGCTGGTTGTGCCTTTAACTTGGCAAATTTGTCTATTCTGGAGGTACCCAGGCACTCCTTAAGATGTCCCCCGTTTCTGTGCATGTTTGTTTATATAATTTTTTCAAAGTAAGGCAGAATCCATAAATAAAGGCAAAAAGCAGTGCAGAAAATGTGACAAACACAAAATGTACAAAAGATGAAGTTAGTTGGCACAAAAGAAGCTTGAATCCAGAGCCAGAAATCACTGAACTGCACTTGACATAGAAAACAAAACTGTGCTCAAATCATCCCAACTGGTTTCCAGTTATTTGTGAGCAAATTAAAAGAGCTGTGATATTTTAAACGTTGCCTGGTCAAGTGAAAATGCAAACAAAGCCAATTCTTTCTTTCCCTGTGTTAAAATTGCTCTAAAATCTGCACAACAGTGTTCCCAGCTCACTCAAGGAATTATTCATCATATACAACCAATACCAACTTTCTCAGTTATTTCAAAGCATAAGCAAGTGATTGCAGATCCATGACTGAGACTACATTTTATTCAATATGTCTCCAAAGGTTAAAAAAATGTAATGAGTAAAACTGCAACAGCATTCCTTCTTAAAGTGCTTTTTTTCTTTTAAACTACTCATTAACTTTTTCTTTTTTTTTCCTTTTTAATTCACCAACATCCTTGAATAATAAATGCTTGCATACCTAGAGAACAAAGCTTTTCTTTTACTGCCCTTCCCAGCTGTCTGAAGGGTTTTTGGAAGGGAAAGATGACTCATTCCAGAGCTCCTTTACCAACTCATTCCATAAGGAATTGCTCTTCTTACAGAGCAATCCTGCTGATCTTTCTCATCAAGAGCTTTACAAATTAGCAGGGAGACATATTAAATACAGAAGTCCTTATGTAAACCCATTCTTTAACTAATATTTTACAATGAAATGTAAGTCATCACACATCTTTACAGAAATTTGAATATTCCTATTCAATATTATCAGAAAGATTAAAAATTTGCCCTCCATACATAAGGGCAGTCTGTTTCTTTTTTTTTTCCTGTATAAAAACCAAAAGAATTTTTTTTTTTGCAGCATCACAGAAAAGCAACAGTTTTACATTCACTCATTTAATGTTCACATAAAAATTCAACCACTAGCGTTTGTGTATCTGATAAAATCTTCTTGACAAACTTGGTTTCGGTGTTTTTTGGACTGTCACAAGCTACTGCAGGTGAGGATGCAGTTTTCTAGAGCATTTGTTGATCTGAAGCCTTTGTGGCTAAAAAAATGCTTTTATCTTGCAGGGAAACAACCTCCTCCAGCATCTCCTCTGGTCCTGTGAAGCCACTGCTCCCCCAGACTCCCAATGGCATCAGCAACACGACTCCAGTTCCAGCAGGGACCAGGCATTGAATGTTTGAGCTGGTTCTTGTGTTCACAGGGGTCTCCTCTAAGGGTCAACGTCATCAAGGTCACTTTTAGGCTCCCCAATCATCATAGGAGACTCTGAGCCCTTTCAAACAGGGGACAGGGAGAGAAGGTCACAGTCACTTTTGTAAATGCACAGCTGTTCACAGTATGGTCAGTGATGGCTCTGACCTGACCCCAAGGGAGCAGCTGCCCCACAGAGGCACACACCAGGATGTAAGGGGGTAAATCTGCCCTCATTTTACCTGCTGCAGGTGCCTCTCTCCATTCTCATTGGCAGGGCTGCTTTCTGACCCATTGCTGCTTCCAGACTGATCCTTCTCATTCAGCAGGGCTGTGGCATAGGCCAGAGTGTCCTGAGTTGCAAACAGTCCAAGAGAGTGTCAGGAGGCATGGTGAGCATTTCACATTTTTTAACATTTTTATTGTTTTATTATTATTGTTTTAAAACAATAATAGCTGCTGTAGTGAGACAGCCAAGTCACCACAGCCAAGTGGTGAAACAGCTGAGTTACCACTAATGAGCGAATACTCATTAGTGAGTATTCACTAATATCAGTCAGGGGTTAATTTTGTCCAGGAACAACCACAGGGGCTGAGCTTCTAAAGGAAAACCAGTCTGAAGTGCACTGAAATATCACAGAATCATTAAGGCTGGAAAAGATCTTAAGATCATCAAGTCCAATTGCCAAACCAGCACCACCACCGTGCTCATCACTAAACCACGGCCTCAAGTGCTGTATCCACATATTTTCTGAACATTTCCAGGGATGGTGACTAAAGCTGCCAAACCCAAAGATGCTTCCAAGAAAAGAAGTGAGCAAGTTTAACATCCTCTGCCAGGATGACACATACCTGTGCTGAAATAGTGCGCTGGAAGGTTTTTGCAGTGGATGTTTCATTGGACACGTTACTCTGAGGAGCCCAGTAATGTTCAGACATCTGCATAAAAAGCCAAGAAAGCCATAAAATTTGCCATTTGATTTTTACTTGTGTAAAGCCTCAACCACATGTGATAGTGGGTGAACTAAGACTGGAAAAAGCTTCCTGAATCCTCTGGCAGTGAGCTGGAGATCTGGGGCACAGACACTTTAAATGCAGCCACACAAAGGTTGCTGTCCCTCAGCTGCAAACCAGCACCCAACTTCTGCTGAGCTCCAAGTTTCCAAAGTGTCCTTGGGTACTTATGAAAGATATGTTGGCCAAACTATGTTGAGTTTTGAGGGAAGAACAAACACTACACGTGTGGGAGGAAAAGCTCTATCAGTCGGCAGCTGTGCTTTGTGCAAAGCTGTGATGATTCTGTAAGGAATCCAATCATTTAAACATTCTCCTGCATCAACACACAGGCAATGGAAAACTGCTTTTTTGAAAAAGCTGAAGCCTCCCAACACGAATACAGTGGCACTGAAAACTTCCCACATAGCAAAGAATAATCACTGCAGCCATTCACACTTGGTTTTATTCACTGTAAATGCATTTATGCCTGAAATATGTGGGGGGCTACTGAAATTTTGGCATGGCATCAGATTAGCTGCATCCAAGTAGTCCTTGTAAAAAATGAGGTATTTTGTCTTTAGAGCCATCTCAGAGAGCCATGCAGAGGATGGAGACTATCCATCCATGATCATTGTTGTAAATGAGTGACAATTTCCCTGTTACAGCCAAATTACCTTTTTCTGTAGCCACTGCACAGCCCAACTCCAGTGGTGTGAATTCTCCTTGAAGTAATCTTTTGCAGTAGGGCACCTTGGGAATTGAAATTATATTCATTAGTCAGGAACAGGGCATTCTGGACAACACTAAAAAAATTACAAAAAAAATACAAAGACTTTTCTCTCTTTGCACTGCTGCCCTCTGTGTGCACTGTTATCACTGCAAACTGACTTAAACTGTACAGCCCTGTTGATAACTGAATTAGCAAAAGCAATAATTTCAGTAAAATATACTCAAATCAGTCTACCCCACAGGTTCACGTATTTCAGAATTATGCTTTATTGGGACATATGCCAAGTTCTAAACAAAGAGAATTTAGGACTCATAACATTTCAAAAACCTGGAACAGCTTCCCTATGTTTATCTGGTGTTAATGTCAAACTCCTGCTGTGCAGAATGGCCTTTTTCTTTATAAACACCAATTACCATTTGTTACCTGAGATATCCCTTCAGGTACCAACCAGTAAAGATTTCACTTCACACTGGCACTTGTACTACCAAGACCTTGCACAGTAACAAAGGCTAAAAAACTGATCAAAACCAGGAGTAGTAGGTTTGACAACAGTCACAGAGGGAGCTAAGGCAGGGATGAGGTTAAAGCCTGAGACCTTCACTACTCACTTCTGAGCCAGGGTAACCAGGAACTTGACACACTGGTAGCAACGGCTGCTGTCCACGTGGTTGCTGTGGTGCATCAAGGCTGTGGGGAGAAACACATGGATTAGAAACCACAGCCCAGAATTTCATCTACCAGCCAGTCTGGAGGCAAAGATGAAGCTAAAATTTTAAGTTAGGGAATAGATTTTGTTTCTACAGATGTGAGCATGAGTATTTGTGTTAAACACACTGCTCTAAGTGCTGGTAGTCTTGAATCTTCCACAACTCTACTGGATTAAAAATAGAACTGCTGCATTTTCACTTTGATCTTTCAAATGCAGTACCTGAATTTTAAACAGCCCTAATGCAGTTATTCTTCCCCTATAATCCATTCTCTGTTAGATAATCACTATGGTTACATTTGTCTGAAGGAAAAAAAAAAATTGTCTGAAACCCCCATAAATGAACCAGATCACCAGCTTCCACCTGGATCAAAGTTTGCAAAGCCAGAGGAATGTTTAAAGCTTCTCCACATAAACAAGCATAGCAGAATTCAACAGCCATGAAAATGTTCCATGGGAGACTCAGGCAAAACCCCAGGCCATTCTTACCAGCAAGTTTTCTCTACCATGAATTCCCACCGCTTGAACAAAATTCTCTGACTGAGGAGAAGCACAAAGATTTCCACAGAGCTGCCCCAATCAGATTTGCTACTCAAAAGTTGCTCTGTCCATAGCAGTCAGCAAAGAACACTGTACTGAAACCTCCAAAGCTGGCAAAAATTGTTTGGGAATTGCAAATTGCCAATTTTAATACTGTTGAAGCAGAGCAGATGATAAAAATTACAGCAGTGCTGTACTACAAATTATGCACAAACATCCTATTAAGGAGCACCAAAACCTATTATGTGCTGATTTCCCTTTCCTGGATTAAAACCAGTCAGTGTGAGGTATCCTGTTCAATGCTGTTGTGAGGAAACTTCAAGGTAAAACTAAAAGTTTCACTCCCAAACCTCAGGGCAGTTCTCAAAGCCTTCAACATGAAAATCCAATTGAACACTTGCACTTCTCCTCTGCAGAGGAAAAAAGGTCATGTATTGCTCAAGTTACAGCACAGAATTGGTCCAACTGGGACCAATTTATCCAGAAATTAAAATAATCACTTAGCTATTCTCTTACACTGCTGCATATTTCCTTCTCTGCCATCAACTACACATGGAAACTACTAAACAGGGGAGCACTGATGAGAGAAATGAAGAACAAAGCTAAATACTCTTTCTCCCTAAATCAGAATCCAAAATAACTGAAGGTGAAAGCCACAATCTGAAGCAGCTCCTCACCCAAACAGCCATGAAAGAGCTGCTCCTGCTGCACTAACCCATCAGAGGGGTTCTCTGTGTAACCCCACAGTTCATTTACACACCAAAGCTGCTTCTCCTGATGCACATGAAATAAGTTATTTCTTTATATATCTTATTGCTTCTGAGTTTTTTCTCTTTGAATGCTTCAGTAACCTCACTTCAGTAAAGTTTTGTATCTAATGGAGAGACAACACTTTGTATGAGCAGCAACAGGTGGGAGCCACCTGTCCCACTGTGGGGCTCTGCTGCAGTCAGCAGGGCAAGCATCCTGCTGGGTGAACCAGGTTCTCTTTATGGTAATCAGGATGCTGACAAAACAAAAGACTGGCAGCTTCTTTAGATATGCAGGAAATAAAAATTAATGTTAAGGTTACAGGATTCAAACAGTTCCTCTATTATGGTAATCAAAGGCACTTTTCTTCCTCCCCATTACACACCTGATCTGATCTGCCCCTTATTTTATTAAGTTAGCTCTCTTTCCTGTTCAATTCCTTTCTAGTTTGCTTCACTGTAACATTCCAATAGTTATTCTGGATTTTCTTTGAGCATTTTTGGAGTGATTAAATTGGGGCTCAATAAAATATGTCAAGTTTTTTTCCCTGAGAAGTACAACAATTTAGGAGGATTAGGAGCCAGGAGATGGAGTGAACCTCTACCACCATGAGGGTCAGTAGGAGACAGGAGTGTTCACCCACTGGCTTACTTGCCTATTAATCCATTTTCAGTTTCAAAGGCAAATTTGATGCGCTCTACTTGCAATGGGTCTTCAATAACCTGTTAGGAAAGAAAAATATCAACTTAGGTAAGTTGTGTGTGATTCTGTATCTATGGAATGTTTTACCCACCCCCACATGCAAAACAAGTAGGACTCAAGTTTCATGTGTCACTGGATTTTCAAGACAGAAATTTAGGAAGTAATAAAACTTCAGACTGAAGGATTAAAATATGTGTGGATGTTGAAATAACCAACGCAGTCCCAACTTTTTTCATTACACATCAATACAAAAATCTGTCCTGTACAAATTTTACCCTTCACCTACCAGGATCTCATGGAGTAACTGGAATATGTTTTTCAGTTCATGAGGAGGAGCAGTTTCCAGTTGAGTCTGCATGTAAGAAAAAGTTACTTAGATAGCAAAATAAGCTGGTTAAGCAAAGAATTTCAAGACAGCTTTACAGATTTTTGAAAATTTATAAATTTAAACAATAAAGGCCTAAGAAAACCTAAACCCCAACACCCCCTCCAAATCCAGCAAAGTGGATTGGTCTGTGGTGATGGCACAAGACACAGGGTGACCAAAGGCTGGGAGAAACACCCATGGGACAGGTTTGTGCTGGCTTTGTGTGTACCTTGATGAAGTGCAGCACAGTGAAGGAGAAGTGCTCGTTGCAGAAGCAGCAGTACACCACCATCTCCATGAGCACCGACAGCGACCCCGTCAGCTCCCGCAGTGCGTGCATCACCTGTGGGCACAGCACTCCCTTCACACACAGCTGCCTCCCAGAAAACAAGGCTGGAACATGGTGTTTGCCCTCCCCAGGAAGGATGCAGCTCTTTTCCCCAGTGCCTGCATGGCCCAGGAGGCTGAACCCTTGCCCTCAAATCACTCCTTCAGTTCCTGATTCTCACCGCCAAGGGTCGAGCATCATCCATTGAGTCAGACCAACTCAAGGTAGAACCTGAATTTGATATGGTAAAAAGCTGCAAAGGCCCTTGCAAAATGTGCATAAAACCAGTCTGTGCATAAAACCAGGCCCCAAAGCTTAGGGATACACTAGAATATGAAGAGGACGAGAAACTAAAGGTGCTTTCTTGTTTAGGCCTAAAATAGCCACTGGTGTTGGATATTCAGTCTTTTGCATGAAAAGATTTGTCAAAGGAATACATCATGTAAGTTTTTAGGTTCAAGCAGGGCAGAATTTAGAGCAGATACCTCCATTAAGTAGGGTTTTCCCTCAGACAGGAATAGCAAGGCTTCCACTTCTTCATGGAGTGCCAGAAGTGGCCCTGAAGCGGTGATGCTGAGAGGTGGACGCTGCTTAAAGAGACCAGGAGCTATAACAGCAAATACAAAAACAATCCACTCATAGATTAGTTTGTTCTAACACACCTTGAAGACACTGCTGCTCATTTGGCACCATGAAATCCCTCATGACACTCATCTCAACTAGTTTATAGCTCGTGTGCTACCACTCCAAGTAACAAATCTCTTGCACCCTGAAGTGTCACTTATTTTAGTGACAGCAGACAAAAGAACTGCAGGAAGGTCAAAGCAAAATGTCCACAGACTATCAGTAGTTTGAGCTTTAGTTTTACTCCCAATCCCTCTTGCACATTCATCATATCCAGAATATTTATAATTCTCCTGTTACCTTCTGATTTTTGACTGCTTTCAACCTCAGACAGAAATTAAGTTATTCTTTTAAAAGACAACATCAAATTCCTCCTTCAGGAAACGGAAAATTTTAACTTATTCCTTTATTATCTTTATTTGGATGTTTCTGCTTCTCATAACAGGTAAGTAGGAGAGTGTTTAATTGTTTGCTATTCAGTAGCTTAGTCTAAATACTCCCCTTTAGATTAGCTAAAGACAGCACAAGTCTAAACAAAAGCCTGCGAGTCTGTTCAGCCAACAACACAGCTCAATTCACTCACATGAGGAAATACCTGTTAGGCACATGGGGAAGGGAAGAAGGTACAAAACTGTTAGCATCAAGATTTCCATCCCCTCAAAATACTGTTTAACACTTAATACATTTACAGCAAAATCAGAAGTAATCAAACTTGTATTAACCATTTCTGCCTTAAATTCAAAATCACTGTATTTTCCTCACTAATATTAAGTTACTCCAAATCAATGTAACTGAAATGCCAAGGCACCAAAAGACAAAACCACAATTCTTACCAACATTTCTTTGTGAGGAGACATCAGAGTGCAAGACAAGCAGTGCTACAGTGTTGTGAAGATATCCAAACTCACGGGCCTGTGCTGAACTCCACCTGCGGTTCTGCTTGAGTCAAAGACAGATTTAATTACCTTTGGTTTATTTAATCCACTTTGTTAAGCCAAAATAATGTTCTTACAGTCCTATTTTCTAATACTTTGGAGTGGGTAAAAATTTTACTATTATCAAAAACATCATGCTCACTTCTGCCAAAACAGTTATTTCCAGGCTAACTACACATAGGTGGGCTCACACTTGGCACGAGGTTTGCAGAATAATTGAAGGATTTGTCTATTCTATCATATGAAAAGTATTTATTCATAATTTAAGCATCATAAAAAACATGGGGATGGCCTGTACCTGATTGCTCTGCCGGTTGGGGCCAAGGAGAAAGTTGACCATGTGCCTCAGGGCAGAGTGCCTGAGGAGAAGACTGCTAGCCCTTATTCCCTGCTGTGAAGACAAAACCCACATATTACCTTCCTGTGCAGGTGAAGAATTAGTGCTCAAGAGAACAAAAGTGAAATGCACAGGCTAAAACCTGCATTTTCCACTCTGAAATCCCCAAAATATCCCAACACAGATCAATAAGATAAAGTCCTAAAGAGTCTCATTGTACACAGCATATTACACAAACCAGAGCAGAATCAGCAGATGCACAATAAATATCTTACAAGAAATAAAGAAGGCAAAAAGAATAGAGAAATAGAAATAGTAAATTCAGTCCGTTATTCTGCTCTCCATGGAATAAAAATCCTGAATGCTTGATTTTTTAATAGATATAAATATATATAATTTTTTTTTAAAGAACAACTCTATACAACCCTTCAAAACAGACAACCAAAATTCATATGCTGGAAATGACATCTTCCACTGGTATACTTTTGTGATTTTATCCTACTCCATTATTCAAAGCCATTTATTTAAAAAACAAAACAAAATAAACCCGATTACTCCTAATAAAAGTTTTGAGTTTCACTCTACTGCAAATCCTTCTATGAATAAGGATCACTAGCTGCTTTATTAATGTCTTCTTAAAGTTAAATAGCCATAAGAAAAAAATGTTTTCTTACCTTCTGTACAAAGTTATTGAATAGCAAAAAGTACTGAGCACAGTTTTTACAGTTTTCAGGTACATCTTTATCCAGTAGAGCAAGTAGCACCTCCAGTAACTGATGTAGAGTTTTTAACTGTGAAAAGAAAAATATTTTGAATATAAAGAGCTGTCTACTGCTTAAAAACCCAAAGTGTTTCAAACAGCACCTGGGCAGGAAGAGATGAGCATTAACCTAGGAATTAAGAGGGAGGATGAGCTCACAGAGCTCTGCCTGCAAACAGAGCAAGAGCCACCAGAGAGAGCCAAGGCAGGGGATGTCTGGAGAGGGGGTGGCACCCACTGACCTTCTCCTGATAAAGCAAGGCACTGTCGAGGGTTTTTTCAAGGATTGTGGCCACAGCAACTCGCACCTCCCTCACGCTGCATTCCAGGAGGAAAGTCCTGGAAGAGAAAAGGTGAAGCTGCAAAGAGAGCTGGAATCAACACGTACACACAGCTGTTGTGATTAACTGTGGTGTTTAGTGTTTGTTATTTTAACAGTCCAGATACATTTTGTACTGTACTTCTGTGGGTAAGCTTTAACTTACATTCACACACTCCTGCTTGTAGTAATATTCCTATTAATATATTTATAATATTCCTATTAATATATTTATTCATTTAAATAAAAAAAGCTCTGAAAGGTCTCATAGGATGCTGTCTTTCAATTCAAATGTAAAGATAACATGTTCTTTACACTGACACACTTCTTTCAGCATGTCAGTTCTCCAATAATTTGTTTTCAAAGCACCTATTAGCTGATCCTTAGCTTGGAAAGAGGAAAATCTTTCCAGTTCATCTGTGATCCTTGTCAGGTAAGTATTTAACTTACCTTACCCCCAACACATTTCACCCTGTTCTCCTTTCTCACCACTTGTAGAGCTGACCACGCAAACTTAAGCACATTCCAAATCCCTTCACTGAATTCATCATCTCATCCTCCTCCATGCACACTGCACTATCTAATTTGATTTTCAACATTCTCAGAAAGCTCCACAGAGAAAATACTAGAAACAAAACTCCAAGTGATTATCTGAAGTGTCTGTTTGAAGAATGTGCACAGTCAACTCTTTGGGAATACATCAGTAGAGGCCAGATCATGTTATGAGGAAGCTTTATCCACACATGAGACACAAAACACCTCAGACAGAATCACCAGGACTTACTTCACAAGCTCCCGGCCCTCTGGCCCAACAAAATACTCCACCAACCACTGACAAGCATCAATGCTTTTGGAGAGCAGTGCATCTATGGTGGCAATCCATTCTTCTGTATCAGCCCTTCAAGAAAACAGGGACAATTGTCAGTAATCCAGCAGGGAAAAACACTTCTCCAGAATTAAACCATGTTTCTTGTTTGCCTTACCTGAGTTTCTTCTTGGTTCGGAGATAGGTTTGGAAGAGGAATTGGACTGCCAGCTGTAAGCTCACCTTTGCCATGCAGGGATAATAGGGATGCTTTACCTTAGTCTGAAAGAAATATCAAATTTATTCCAGAGCAAAAGGATGCTTGCAGCACACATGCTGTCTCTTAAGCACATCAACATGTTCTATTCAACTTATTTACTTCACTTGGAAAAAACAAACCACAGCATTTTTCTGTGCTAAGTCAGTCTCCAGTGCTGACTTTGCTACTTAATAAATATGCTAAAAGAGGAGCAAACTTGCTGTAAGGCCAACCAGATCTGTGGATTTCAAAAATTTAATAAATGTTGTTTGTTTAGGACTCCATTTAGAAAAACTTAATTAAGAAACTATTACCAATTAAACTCTAACAACTTTGAAGTAATTAACACCAACTTTTGGACCTTCCATATGGAAAGGGATTTTCTGTCCCTCTAGAGGCTCAGTTTGCATCATTACAAAAGGTATGGATTATTAAATAAATTTTACTGGGGCAAAATGATGTTTCTCCCAGTACTAGAAAAGGAGGCTGGAGTTTGCTTTTGAGGCAGATGTTATCATCAGCATCCAAAATTACTGGAGGCAAGGAATAGCTTGTCTGGAAAAGCAAAATCATGTCAACTCTTCTCTTCTAGTTTTCCTGGTTTGACCCAAATAGCTTTTGTGGCCATCTTACCCAAAATAATTTGAACACTCTAAGATTAAAATCCAGGTACTTACAGCATTCAGGGAAGCTAATGACAGAACAAAACTGAAGTAGTCACTACTGTATACATCTCTGTTCTTCATAAATTTCAAGTTTTCATCTCTCACCATCTGTAAAAGTAAAAGAAGGCAAAAAAATTAAAAATGTTGTCAAAATACACTTCTCTAACTAAAGCTTCATCTTTTATGTAAATGTGTGGTATTTAAAAATCAGTGTCAAACTTATTCTGTTTCCTTTTGAATCACAACTTCAGCAAAGGGAAAATACATACAGGAGATTTAGAAGATCTGGTATAAAACCAGTGATTTTCTTTCAAAGATATTACAAAACAGCAGATGAGGGACTTAATCATTTGCCATTAAGGGAAAAAAGGAAGAAATTGCAGATAAGTTCTATTTTTTTGCTTGTTTTTAATAAACAAGCCAAAAGAACACCCCTCAAACCAGAAAGGCTTGCACAACAAATTTAGATGCAGAGAGCAAGGAGTCCTGGTATAATTACAAGCTGCAGCCACAATAAGGTATTTAAATGCCAAGCCCTTCTTTTATCAAATGAGATTTTGCTGAAAGACTCCCAATAAATTTGAGCCAAGCTCTGTTCATTGTAACAACACAATCCCAGATACAAGAATGCCCAAAGTGGCTGTTAATGCCCTAAAACAGCCCATGTGGAGGGCCAGACTCATCCTGCAGGGTTTATTTTCCCTGTGTGTGTGATGCAGGCTCTCCTCACTGCTCCTCCTCTTTCTACACTCTTGTGAACTCAAGAACCTGAGGATCACTGTAATTTGCCATCTTCTCCACTGCTCCTCGAGTGTACTCCACATGAAGCACCTTCTCTGCTGTGTCTCTCCCTGCCATGCTGACTGCTGCCAGATCTCATGTTTGATTAATCTGCCTGCAGTTTCTTCAAAGCAAAGAACTGATGGGCCTTTTTCTTGAGACAGTACAGTGAAACTTAAAATAAGTGTCACTAAAGAGCTTGTTAGTAACTTTATGTCAGAATCCAGAATTGTTTTTTAGTTTTCCTACAAGGGAATTACTTCAAGGTAACCTTTAAAAGTTACCACGTTTCTCTCACTATGTGCTCAAATTTTATGTGAGCAGAGTTTAGTTGCCACTTTCAGTGTCCTCTACCTGATAAATCCTCACAGGCATTTTCTCTACAAAGAGCCCCTTTTTTTCTCCTTTTCGAACCAGCTTGGTCAAGATGGACAGACGGTCACTGTTGGGCCTGTGGGGTCGAGGTGATGACTGGGGTGAAATTTCTGGTGAAGAGGGAGCAGACCTGAAATATAAACAAGCTGAAGGTGAATAAAGAAATCCTACAACAAATCTACAGTTTAGGTATAAAATACCATCACAGCCAGAGTGATTTTATGGCAATTTTGAAGACAGCCTGAATATTTCTTGAGGCTGTCAGTGAGCTTGAACTTGCTGCAATAATGGTAATAAACAAGCAGCTTAAAAACCAACCCAAAACAACAGAAGGGTCAATACATTGCTTTGCTGGACAGGAATGACTCAATTCTTAGTTGTGCAGAGATGTTGGAACTCTGACAGCTGAAAACTTTGAGCTTTCTGAATTTAAGGGTGGCAACCTTCAAGTAAACACCTAACTTGACCTGAGACTTTGGAAAAGGCTTCAAAAATTGAGTGATAGCACAAAACACGGTGTGTAGTTTGGATAGTATTGTGTGATCTCACAGGGTGAAAAAAACTTAGATTTGGGATTTTAGTATATGGTGATATATGGGAGCCAAGATTGTGAATTTTGGGTGTGGGTCAGTTGTCTTTTTTGCCCCTTTTTCTTCTTCACAAATCTGGGTGGTTTTCTCTAACTGGGTGAAAGATGTCCACGTTGAGGGTTTTGGGTGATCATAACTGGGTTAGAAGCATAAATAATATAAATGTCAACAGTTTATTAGATAATTGAGACTTAAATAGCCTTGATTAGACACCATTTTATCTCACTTTCTCGACTTAAAAAGAGCTCACATCTTGTGAGTTTGTAATAGATAAGGATAATAAACTTCAGAGTGAGACTTCAAACACAACATCTCCTGAGTTTTATTGGCCCTGACCTTGGAGCCTGATATTCCAACAGAGAGAGGTCTAGATATCAGTACGAGAGAAACCTTTCTGGATACAAGGGGCACTTACAAGGAGAGGTCCTCAGCTTCCTGCCTCACAACACTGACTCTGCTTTTCTTTGGCAGCACAGGGGAGTTCTGGTCGGACACTCTCTGGTAGAACAGCATGTAGGCGTTCCAGTAGCGCCGGCGCACGTCGGGGTAGGGATTTGCTGTGGGGAAAAAAGGCAGCCCATGAAGGCCCTTGAAGGTTTGGTACCTTTCCCATTCCTGTATGGAAGCAAAACTGGGGGTACAAGTAATGAGAGCTGCAGCAGGACAAATTTGTCAGATAAAAACATCAGCGATTAAAAGTGTCTGAATTATGAAACAGGCGAATATTGGAAATGTGCTTGGAATAAATTCCTTAAAGCATTGAAAAGTTCAACAATATGATTCCACAAAGTGTTCCATGAAGTCATTCTCACTAGCCTAAAATAAGGGCTGGTTTATGTTTGGTTGGGGCTTTTTTTAAACTATTTTAACAAGGTGCCATTGTGTTTTTCAATCTCTACTATTAAATCTGCAAAGTGCTGAATCACAGTGAATATGGCTTAATTCATATTAGGCGATACACAAGCTGTTCTGTCCTTCAGTAAAGGGAAGGCTTTAGGGAAAAAATGGTTCAGAAGGAGTATTGGTCCAAGTAACTCAAAGTACCTATAATGGACTAAGCTCTACTGCTACTGAAATCAGTACGAAATTGAAGCTACTGTAAATCAGTCTGTACTTCTGCTTACATTGATCATAGACTTTTGGTCTATACTCTCCACCAAAACATTCATATTCCAGGGTTTCATCAGTCAAATCAAATTCTTCAACAACGGTGTCATTAAATTTATACCACTTTCCTTTTCCACATCCTCTGTGATCAAAACAGAACAGAAACACAACAGAAACAAAGTTAGTTGATTGTCTCAGTAAAAAAACAAACCACCCTGAACAGCCTAGAAGTGACAAGCCTGAACTCACATTTGTTTTGACAGTAAGAAGAAAGCTTAGTTCAACTGATGTCAAAGTTGCATTTTAAAAAATAACCTTGATTAGAACTATGAGAAGCACATCACCTGCAAGTCAGTGTCACAGGGAGCCCTCAAACTGCAATACAAGGTTCATAAGAATTAATGAGAATTTTACTCTGTGATGTCCCATGTCACTGTGTCATTGCCTCATGACAGGTGCTGAGAAAGGGAAGAGTGGTTCCAGAAGAGCTCTGGATGGCTCCATGCACCTTCCCAGAACAAGAAGCCTTTAGACAGCTCTGAAACCTCCCCCACGAACCTTCTTGCCCGTTACCTCCTGTCCTTGATGAAGGAGTAGTAGTGCCCTGCATGAGCCTGGCCACTGTGGACAATCACACCAACGAGCTCGTAATTCTCTGTAGGGGCAACTTTCTTCCTTGGGGAGCCTCCTCCTCCCTGCTCTGTGCTCCTGCCATTTTCCCCCACTTCTGAGGACGAGTCCTGACGAGCCATCCCTGACACAGTGTAAGGTTCCATGTTCAGCATCCAGGGAAACTGTTTGAAGAGATACTTCGGATTAATCAAGACATTGCAGCGTGTATTGCTTTGTGTAATTTTATGAGAATGATATCAATACTTCCCACATCGGGAACACCAAAGGAAAATATGGAACTTCAACTTCTTATGTTTCTTACACAGATGTTAAATAATAAACTCTCTTTAAGGAGGTTTTTTGCCTTGCTTTCTGAAAGGACTCAAAGAGTGTTGCAAACAAGGAAAGCTCTAAGGAAAAACACTTCTTTTCTGTAGCACTACCATGTTATAAAATCCCTGCATCAAAATGTGAGGAGAAGAAGGAAAAAATGAATAGGAAGAATGAGAGTCCACTACACAAAGCAGCTGGGGAAGGCACCATAAAGCAAAGTTTTCTTACCCTTATTTGTTCATCGTATTTAATAGAACGGCCGCTCTCCCAGTCAAAGCCAAACCTCATCAGGTGAATCACCAGCAGGCTGGGCAAAACCTTAATGCAGGTGCGCTTCACTGTAGTTCTCTTGAAAAGAAACAAGAATATCACCTCTATCTGACATCCCAGGCCATCTGCAGCACCCTTCTGGAGATTCACAGTGAAAATCCAGCCATGGGGAGTCATAGGTGTCCATAGAAGCCAGGGTATCTATAGGGATATGTATCCATACTGGGATACATCTCAATTCATTACACAAAACTTTACCATCCTGCCATCCCTCTAAACTTTTAGTTTATTTTAAACTTTTAGAGGCACTGAACCTTTGTCTTCAATGCAGCAAGAGCGAGCAACATCTAAGCATGGTTTCCATGACTATGTAAAGCTTAGAGAACATCAAACTGCACATGAATCTTCTTTCACAAAACTCAAGAATCAATACCTTTTCTTTGCACTTTTCACAGTAGTATGCATTGCTTCCTTCCAGAACTTCTCCTCTAACAAACTGATCCAGTGATATTTCCAGGCTTTGACATGAAGTCACACCAAGGTTGAGAGCCATGAAGGCTTCCTCACGTTCATACCTAAATTCAAGAAGAAAAACAGATTAGGATTTACCCAGCTGGCAGGAACAAGACAGATGTTTAGGAAAGAATATTGCATTTGCCCCACAGCTATCAAAGCTGTGATGCTCACAGGGGCATTTCTCTACTTTGACATACATATTTTAATAGTTCTGGGAACACATAACTTGGTAATTGATGCACTGAATGTGTCATTACCTGTGAGGGCAGTCCTTGCAGATCTTCTGATCAGAGAAGATTCCTTGAAAAGTATTCTTAAATATTTGGTCTCTTCCTATTTTCTGTTGGAGATGTAAAGTTAGACATCAGTGGGATATATTGCAGGGTGGAAGACCAAGAAATCAGTAGGAATTTTAAACTCCTAAATACTGTGCAGATTATAACATAAGCTAAATGGCTCTCTGCCTCTTTTCTAGAGATCAAAGCAAAAAGAGAAAAAAGGTACCAAGGATATGCATATGAAACAGAAAAGAAATTGCTGAGGTTTTTACCTTGAGGTACTCATCCATTTGATCTATAAGACTGGTGAAGAACTCATAAGCATCCTGTTGCTCTCTAACATAAAGTTCCTTATTCCACATCTTGAAAATCTATATAAAATATAAATATATGTTAAAAGGTGGTTGTTTCATATATATATATCACTAAGAAAAGTATTTTTATATAAATTTATTTTAACATGTTTTGTTTTTTTGAATTAGAGCTTACTTTATAAATTCTGCAATTGAAAAAGGCTGAATAAATGATTACTTTTTAAGTAGAAAAGCTATAGACTCTAAACAAAAAGGATGCAATACCTTCCAAAAGTTCTCAGGTACATAATACTGTAGCTTGCTTTCCATCAAATGACCAAAAAGAGATTGAACTTGATAGAACACATTGTCATCAGGATTGTCAGTATCATCATCAATGGAAAGCAAGGCCTAGAAGGAAACAAATAACCTTATTAAATTGGTTTTTGGAAAAATCCTTACTATAAGCTGTCATGGCCCACAGCACTACAACTTAACATTTATGTATTTATTGTGCATATTTATACACACACAGTTGACTTTTCATTTTACAACTTATTTACAAATGGTGCTAAGATGAAGTGGTTCAAGTGGAAGTAATTCCAAAAAGAGGATTCTATTGGATGCTGAACTAATTACCTCTGGGAGACCAGGCTGCATGTACAGCTGCTGGAAAACAGCATTCATGTAACAAGTAGCACCACCATTCTTCAGTCCCACAAATCCAGAAATGGAGCGACTGTCCACAGGTGGAAGGTACTGGAATGACAAATACATTTTTTGTGCCAAAAACTTATAAAAAATATGAGACTCCAACAACATTCTATAGCTTTTTCTATAACCACCTTTGTATTGTAGAATCACATAATGGTTTGAGTTGGAAGGGATTTTAATCCAGCTCCACCCCTGCCATGGCAGGGACACCTTCCACTATCCCAGGTTGCTCCAAACCCCATCCAGCCTGGCTTTGGACACTTCCAGGGATGGGGCAGCCACAGCTTCTCTGGGCAACCTGTGCCAGGGCCTTCCCACCCTCACAGGGAAGAGTTTTTTCCTGATATGTAACCTAAAACGACCCTCTTTCAGTTTAAAACCACTCTCCCTTGTCTGTGAGCTGTTAAGAACAATTTAGTGGAGAACCAGGAATATAAATTCTGAAATCTGCAAGATCGCTGTATTCAGTCATTTAAATATTTAACACGTTGCACAACACTGTTGAAAATGGCCTAAATTGTAATAAAAAATAAAATTTGTGATATTTAGGAAATACTTCTTTCTTACTCAGATAATAATAAAGACACACTGGAGTATCTGCTTCTGAGGAAGATCAAATGTATCTGCATTTCCCCTTAGCTGCATTGTGGCATTTTAAACTGAAGACCATGGAAACCTCATGAAACAAGCAACAAAGTGAACCATGCCCAGCACTCCAAACCATGCTGACATAAATAAAAAAAAGCTTCTTGCTTACATCAAACTCCTTGTTGAGTGCAGGGTCACACTGGTGGTGCATGGAAAGCAGCTCCTTTGTGATAAGCTGGAGATTGGAGGGTGAGCTATCAGCCAGCATTACCAGCACCTCATAAGCAGCTAATCTGCTGTCTGCTGTGCTGCACCTGCAAAGAAAACCACAGCTGAGAGCTACTGGCTAGATGACTCAATTATTTCTAATTCCAGAAAGCTGTATTACTCAGAACAGGCAACAATTAATGTTCTAAAGAACACTTTGAGTGATTAAACACTCCTGAGGGACTGCAGAGTGCTTTTTTTTTTTTTTTTTTTTTTTTTCTTTCTTGGGGTAGGAGAATGGGGAAGAATCCAATGAGAAGAGTGGCAAAAGGAATATTCCTTTAAACAAGCCTCCTTTACTGACATGGATACACTTGCTAACATTCAGTAGAAGGAAAAGGAAGTGCTCTAAAAGACAGAATTAATTGCATGTCTGAGGACAAACAGAACAGACACTCTCCATCATGTAACACTGATGGAGACAAAATGACTTTTTTACAGGGAGGGAAACTTGGGAAGAGCCAGACCAGACAACATCCTTGCTACAACAGATGAGCTTAGACCTGAGCTAGACCAAAACCCTCCCAGCTCAGCTCTTTTCAGCAGTCATTCAGCACAGCAGCCCTTTCTTCTGAAGGCCAAAGGCTCCATTTACTCTAGGCAAAAAAAAGAGCATGCTTGGGATGAACTGCAGTGGAGCAAAGCTGGACCAAACACTAAGGTGGATCAAGTCCCATTCATTTCAGGGGTTGTTAAATGCTCCACTGGAACCTTCTTGTGGGTTTGTGGAAAGGCAGTGAGGATATGCCTGATCTAACATCAACTACTCAGTGCAACACAAACAATCCAGCTGCATTAGCTCAGAAATCCACATGAGCTAATTTACACCCACCCCTTCAGATATTGTATGGCCATAAAAGCTGTGACAGGAAGGAGAAAGCCCACTCTTTTTTCTCCAGTTGATCTATTCTGGGCTCTATCAGCTTTCCCAGGTGCAAGGAGACTTGCTTGGTGTTAGCTTTTTTACAAAATAGGTAGGGAGAAGGGAAAAAGAAAGAACTGGAACTTTAGAGATTCTCTTTTACAAGGAGCTTGGGAAGTTAATTTCCTGCTCATGCTCCAATTTAGCCAACTTCCCAAGCAGTAACAAGCTAAAGGAATATTCTTTGGACTCATGAAATCAGCACTCAGTTGTGCCTGAAGTTCATCATTGATCTAACAAAGCACAGACTTTGAAGTACAGAAATGCAAGGATATTGGATCACACAAAAATGTATAAAATGCTATTTGGGCATTTATGTAGGAAGTGTAGAAAACTGGAGAAATGCTCCACTACTGGTATTAAATCCTAGTATCTGTAGGGTTTAATACTGACATTTGCATTCATGACACTGAAGGCAAAATTCAACATTAAAAAAAAAAAAAGAGTTTTTACTTTGGATGGAAGTCTTGCTGACTGATTGCAGCACTGCCTGCTGGGGAATGGCTGTTCAGAATAATCCTGGATGCTCGGAATAGGAAATCATCCAACAATGGCTTAATCAAAGAGGAACCTGAAACACAGCAATCTACTGTTAAACACTTACATTATCATTGCAAATGCCAAAAAGGTGTTTGATAACAACAAAACCACTTCATAGCACCACATCAACAAATGTTTTATCAAATATTAAAGGTACTGCTAAACCCAGTCCTTATAGCTCTGTCTCACCTACTGATGTCTTCAGATGACTGTGCAGTCATGTGTTAATGCAGAATTCCCAGCAGTCTAGTCAATTTAAAGGGGAATACTCACCAACCATTTCCTTCTCTGCCCCACAGAGTGAGAGGAGAGTCTTGATGAGCCTCAAGTGTCCTGCTAGCAGGATGTTGTCAGCCTCACTGGTCTCACACTCCGCCGTGCGGTTGGGCTCAAAATTGTCCAGCCAAGTGATCTCATCTTCTAACATGGCAGCTGGGCTGATCTTCAGCTGCTCCATCTCTGATGCTGCAAGGAAAATAAAAAAAGGAACACAGTAAAAAATAGCAGCTTTGGAAATGTAAAATATAAACACAAAGAATTTCAAACAGTTTGGTAACAGTCTAGTTTTGCCCTCGTGTGTATCAAGTAAACCTTCCACCAGGGAGCTCAGTTCACTTTCCAGAAGGAATGAGTTGCCCTACAGCTACCCAATACCAAGAACAGACCATGCCAGGCAGCACACTCGTAGGTCCCTCTGAGCTCAAGGTGTAGTAATCCCCTTCTGCAGGTAAGTCCACATCTTTTCTACAGCTTGGAAGCTGCCATCAGAATGAAGGAATCAGGTGTCTGCACATACTTACATGTCAGGTCATCCAGTAATTGACATCTCAGGTCAAAATATTCTGTACACTGGGACAAAAGTCTGAAACAGATATAAATAGAAGAAAGGTTTACTTAAAATTATGAACTTTTCTCTAACCAGCTGTCTTTAAAGTCTGTGTGCTCTGTCCCTCTAACCCAAAGCAGCATAACCATGTAGGTGTGCTTCTGCATGCTGCAGCTTAAAAAAAAATTCCTTTCCAACAGCTACTTCTGAATGTTAGGAATGATATTGAATCTTCATTTCTTCCCTCACCTCATAGCAATTCTAGTTAGTTATCAGTTGACAATAAAACAACAACATGTTTTAACTCAGTTACTCCTCTAGAAATTGCAGGATATTTACCTCCAACACTTGCCAAATGCAATCCCTTTTTCCTCAGAGCTTCCACAGTGCCGCTCATTTCAAAATGTGTCAGATTTTCTTCCTCCATAAACACACATGTGACTTACCTCTGATTGATTCCTCTCATGATGCTGGTTGGTGACCAGAGAGGCAGCTGTGCCCCAAGAACAACGCTCAGGAGGAACTGGTTTGGCTTTTGCACATCTGGGTGAGCTGATGTGTCTGTCTGGCTCAGGGTGTACAGCTGGTCACAGGCAACGCGACGAATCTGCAACAGGGTCATTGTCACTGTCAGCAGTTACTCAAGGGCTGCAAAAATCCCCCACACTCCTGTTAAGTTAGAAATCTAACAGAAAAAATGGGCATTGCAATGGTGCAAACCAGGTATGAGCTCTGCACCCATCAGCCAGGGTTTCTAGGAATGTAACAAACCCTGTTCATCCCTGAGTGAAAACCTCTGAGAAATACAAATTGTAAATACAGATAAAGGGTGAGATGCAATGACTTCATGCAAAATAAATAGATGACACATGATGAAATGAGGTAAGCATAAAAGTCAATAGATTTTAGAATATCCAAGATAATCTTATATCAAAAAGAATGAGTTTTAGGAGGGTTCCGACACTTGGAATAAATTTTCAAAAGTTCAGAAGTATCCATCAAATTTTACTCAAATCAAAGTTACTTGAAACTTTAGGGAAGGTACTAGTTTTACAGAATTTGTGTCACCAAAATGAGACATTTTCTTTAGACTAGTCACAGCACAGTCCTGTGCATCTCATGGATGAAACAAGCCTAGAAAATGTAATACTACACCATTTTCTATCAAACCATCACCAGATACTGGAATTACCAACAATTATACAAAGGTTATTTATTCAAATACTAATCTGTGGGAATACTTGCAATAAACAATTTTATGTTCAGACTATTTGAAATTATCAAAACATACACATTTCAGAAGGAGCATTTAGAGGAAGACTCTCACCTCAGCACTTGGTGATCCAAGCAGAATATCAATGATGAAATCAGCAACACAAGGCAAATTGTAAAAAGATCCTGGAACAGAAGAGTACCAGGCTATCTTATTAAAAATAATATTTTAAAATAAGTCAGTTACAGACTTGCATTAAAATACCACAGGACCTAGAGGACATCAATACAGAAAAGCAGTAAAGGCTATTTCCTGATTTCCTTCCCTCACCAGAGGCTGCCACCATGATAAAACAGCATTTTCCTTGCCTTCCTGCACCACCAGTGTTTACACTTCCTGTACACAAAGACTCAAGTACTAAACAGGAGCTATGCAAACAGCAGCACTTACAGAATTACAGACTTCAAAAGCAGTGCAAATATTTATACTCTGGCAGTAAGTCAGCTTTCCCAAAACATTTTACTGAAGCATAGCACTACATGCCTTATTTCAGTCCTGGAAAAAAAATCCCTGAAATTTTTAATGAAATGTTGTATTTTCGCTTGAGCTGTCTCAGCTAACAAAGCTACAAGTTTCGAATTATTTTTTTTTCTTTTTGACTGTATCCAAAAGCCTCCTCCCACCTGGCTTATACTCCAAATAGTGAATAATCCAATTTTTTTCCATACCTAGCTGCTGACTACGTAGCTGAAGGCAAGTTACTAAGAGAGACAGGGCTTCCCCAGCAATGAGAGCATCTTTGGTGGACACAGACTGCTGCCTCACACAGATCCCAGCGTGCAGCGCCGTGGGCTCCCCTTCGCTTCCTGAACTGCAGTTGCTTCCTGCATTAAAAAACAAAGAACAAGTGCTGTAATTTATTAAATTTTACTCAGATGTTTTCAGCTTTTGGTCAGTTCTCTGCAGTTTAAAAACTTCTCTGAATGCCTGATGAATGTACATAAATTTACTCAGATTTTTTTGTAACTTAGTTGTATAATGTCCCGAGCTGGGGGAGACCCAAGAGGATGAACATCCAATGAATTCAGCTTCAAAGTGCTCAGTTAAAATTAAACTAAATGCTTTTAGACTGGTTTAGGGACCCAGTTAACCCACCTGAGCTGCTAAGTCTGTTTCTAATCCCAGCAGGGAAGAGAGTGTTGCTCTCTTTGATGGGCTGACTACTTCCCACGAGGTCCAGGCGTCCTGCAGCAGCAGCCCACGAGAGGCGCATGAAACAAGCCACTGTGGAGGTGAAATCATTCACCTCCATGGTCTGCAGGAACAAGAAACAGCAGTCACTTCTGTGATATTCAACAACCCTTGTTAATCACAGGGATGAGAGGAATGTATCTTTCAGATCACGTCAAACTGACATTTACATTTGTTTTCCACTTTCTTCTCTATATAGGTTCAAGGATCCAAAAGTCTCTTTGTTCCCAGTGAGAGATTGGTATTGCTATCTTAGGAGAAGTAATTAATTTTTTAATTCCCCATGAGGATAGATACCCTTGCCACCTATCTGGAGGCAGTCATGCTCATTTCAATTGTTCAATCCGTTTGGGAAGCACTGCCCAACAACCTAAAACAGCATACTTGTCACATTGACTATGAAGTATCTTTCAACTGGACTCAATGGGTTTTCAAACAACATTTTTTAAGGTACTGAAAATAAAAAAAAAATCCTTTTTCTCCACAGTACCATCAAGCAAATTTAATTTTTAATGAGTTATTTGGAAAAAGCTTGTCCAACTCTTTCTAATTCAAAGTATCATGGATTATAAAGCCACAAGTTCACGCAGAAACCTGCTCCTTTCAATTCAGAGAATTAACAAGAGTAAGATCTTCAGAGTTAAGTGTGACTGAAGACAAATCACAAGTAAGACTTCTGTGTACATCTATTTCTTGTAAGCACTTTTCTGGTACTGCTTCCCTTTGCAGTGCCAAAATAATTTACGAAAATATGTTAAAATTCAGATCAAGATTGGAAGAGACAAGATTTTCAGGGACTTTTAAATGGAGCCAGGGCAAAAACCTGCATAAAAGACTGATTAAAAATCTCAGAGTTATGCAGCTGTCATTGGAGATGACACTGCTACATCAGAACCATCCAACACTTCCTTACTTGTATGGCAACTCTTGCAGCTGGGATGATTTCTTCTACCCTGATGGAGGATCTGTCAGACACGGAGAGCTGGCGGTAGGAGGACTTCTCAGGAGTGCCACAGATGGACATCTGCCTGCTGGCCTGCCTGCTCACGTTGCGGAAGGGCCGTGAGGACAGAGCTTCCACCCCATCCTTGATGAAATCCTCATCCAGCAGGGTGGGCATTGTCTGCCCAACCAGCAAAAACCTGCATGCACAGAGTAAAAACATCATGGGCATTGTCTGCCCAAGCAGCAAGAACCTGCATGCACAGAGTAAAAACATCATGGGCATTGTGTGCCCAAGCACCCAGAACCTGCATTCACACAGTAAAAACATCAGCCTTGTATTTGAATGCTTGCAGAGTGAATGGAACAGAACTCAAAGTGCCAATAAGCTTAAATATTAAAAGCTGCATGCTAAAAGCCAAGAAAGCAGCAGTTTCTCTAATGAGAAGCAGTTACATACCTTGCAAGCTGCAGGCAGATGGAATAGACTCCTTGTCTTGTTTCATAGTCCACCTCTGATGGGATGGAATCTCTCTGCATCACATTCACCACCAAACTTAAAAACAAATAGATAAGACAGACTCCATTTGGAAATGTTTCAATTAATTTGTCTCTATCTTTCCTTCCTCCTATCCACTCAGCTGAGTTCCAGTTCAAACTGACTTCTTTGGAGGCCAACATCCTCATTTTCTCCTTTTATATCTACAGATGGAAGCTTTCTGCTCCTGTTGGAAAATGCTTCAAGATCTCTCGGGCAGAGGAGTGTCATGGATAGAATTACTAAGAGCAAAGTATACTTGATAAATCTCACACAATCAGTATTGTCAGGTCTTCCAAACCACTCACACTGTGCCTCAACTCTTAAATGAAGAGTCTGAATTTTCAAGACTAATTACAAATTCAATTTGGTACCTACTGCATGACCTATACTGTGACTGCTGAAAATGTCCACTGGTGTCCACACAGAAGAGAGCAACGTGTGCACTTGCAAATTTGAATTGAAATACCTAAATGTCACAAACTATCCAAGTATCAACTACTTTAGTACAAGCTACATTCCACAAGCTTATTTGTGCCTAACTTCATTTTGAGATTTAACAACATGTACTCTCTTAAATATGACAGCTACTGGACAGTGGTGAAACAGCCTTGGGTGGATTTTTTTCTCAGAAAAAGAAGCTGACATGTGTATTAGGGTGCTACAGTGTGGAAATAGGAAACCACACACAACTGCTAACTAAATGAAGTGCTACAAATTGAGTCAAGGTTTTGAAATCTAACCTCAAACCTCCTGCTCTGAGGAAGTTTTCACAGAAAGACTTGGCACAGTTTCTTGCCATTTCATCATCTGCAGTTGGCATCAGCTTGGAGCTCAGCACCTACAATAAAATAAATAAGCAGATGTAAACTACCACCCCTCTTAGTGTTCTTTACCTGTTGAAGTTTGAAAGTGTAACAGAAAAAAAATCCACTACTAATGAAGCAATTATTAATACACTTACAGAAAACTGTAGTCAGTGAGAAATCTCATATACTCAATAAATCTCAAATATTTAGAATAACTGTGGCACCTACAGATGTTTATTCTGAATCAAAGCATTCTATTGTCACTGCAGTTTATATGTTAAGGGAACAGATTAAGTACATGGAATGTCATATTTTGGTTCATTTGGTGCTTCTTAGGAGCCCAAATTCTTCTTGGATTTTCTGGATTTTCAATTCACAGTATCCCATAAAACATCGTACAAATGGCTTACTTAATAGTCACACCTTCTGAAATATAATTGTACCACTATTATTCTGGTGTTTCTTTGTAAAAGATGGCTCAGGTAATTCTAGAGGCCTTATGAACATCACCTCTCTATCATCACTCCTGTTTTAAATCAGCATGAAATTTCAGAGTGCAAATACACTCAGAAACATGGCCAGAAGGAAGTCTGTGGTCTCTGTGGGTCAGTTCTTATTTATAATCTTCTTATAATCTGTTTCACTTCACATTAAAAAAACCCAACACCCAAACAAACCAAGCCACCAAAAAACCCCCCACAGAAACCCCAAAACCATCAACCAAAGAAACCCTGTGCCCTCCCAAAATCCCAGAAAAACCCCACAGATATTATTCACTTTCTTGAGAAGTCTCCTTGGCATGTACAGCCAAAAATGCTGCAAACAAAATACATCTCCTTCCAGGTTCCCAGATCAGAAGAATGTTTTACAGAGTTCCAGGCATGAAATCTTATCACGCCCTGGACATCTGCAACATTCAATTTTCATCTCTTTCATATGTTCTGCAAATTTCCTGTGCACATTTTTTTCAGAAAGCAGTTCAGACTGGTTCCCATCTTTTCACCAGATCACCAGCTGAGGGGATAAAAAAGTACAATATTCCTTTTCCTGAGAAAAACCATCTTCTATTTGGCTTGACTGGTGTTGAGGAACAAGTCCACTCACATAATCTCCACATCTAATCCAATTTATTACTTCTCATCCCTTGCCAGAAAAGCAAGAAATTTATTGCTTGCTTTCATTATTTTCTCTGGCACAGAAGCAGCAGATAACTGTCCCATCCTACTGCTATATAACCTGTCAGCTCAACAAGACACCCTAAACCATTTGCTTTGAGTTGTAGAACTTGTCAACATATTTCAAAGACATAATCAAGTATCTTTCACTCCAGCTGTACAGAAAAGGGGGAATCCTAAGGCAGGAGTGTGATGACAGTGTAGGAAGATGAAGAGCTAACATTAGACTGTGGAAACCTAAAGAGAAGCAACCATAAGAAAATTCCTACAGTAATCTTGGCACACACCATGAAGGAAAGAATAATTTTGTCTAATGTTCTGCAAGCAGTTGGCAATTGCTCCTCCAACCTCAAGTTGTTCAAATCACATTTATCATGGGCTCTTATAAACAGTGGGACCTGCAAGTAGAACTGTCCAGCTTTTAGTGTGCAGGTTACTGTGTCCTACAAACAACACCAGCCGAACTCCTGTAATCCTTAAAATCCACTCTCTGAACTGTAGGGAAGAATCTTTACAGGGCCCTATCCAAGATTTTGGCTAAAGAATGTAGGAGATTGCTTAGGAGTAAAAGATTTCTATGTATTCCACTCTACCTGTGCAGTCAAAACAGGCCAGAGGCCTCTTGGCAAAATCACTGCACGTTTGGATAGTGAAAATTCTTCCCAGTTCAATGCTTTGGAAAAACTCTCCTCCTTAGATAAATGGGAGACTTACACAGCACAGAAGTTTTTGACAAATTTAATCAAGCAAAACCAATCCAACTTAAAATAGCTCCCATTAATTTCTAAAGGCCAACTTTTTTTAAATATATATTTTTTATATATACACACACTATAAATTGCATATTCAGAAATCTAGAGATTCAAGCAGGAATTTCATCCAATCCAATAAGAATTTGATGTTTCTTTGCTCCTCTCCACTTCTTCCACCTTGTAAATCACACAAAGGGCCTGGTTTCTCAGTAAAGTCTCTGAAAGAAAATTTTTCTGTCCCTTTTATTCTGTGTAAAATTTACCACATGTATAAAAGCAGACTATGTCACAATATTTGCATTTTTCATAATGACCCCATCATAGTGGACTCCTGCTCAAAACACCTAGAAATACTTAACTCCTACTGCTCAGAAACACAGAAAGCAGTAAATTTGTTTTCTTACCTCTAAATTGTAGAGCACTCTGAACGTGGACATGCCTGGAGCAAAAGATCTGAAAAGACTTTCTAGTATTGAACTGGCACTGGGCTGATGTTGGTGTTTTGAAGACAAGGATGGGGATTTTGAGGACTGAGAACTGGATTCTGAAAGCAGTGTTTTCTAGGAGGAAAAAGCCACAGAAGAAATATTTTGAGACTCCTCTGTTTTGCTGTAATTGGGAATCCATTTCCTACAACCCCTGTAATGACCCCCTCACCTCTGTCTGCTTGGAAGTAAGTCAATAATAAGCATTGACTTAACATGACTATTATTTTGCTGTAGTTTCAAACCCTCTCTGTACAATAATCTGACGGGGAATTTAAGGAAGCTGATAGTAAAATCCTCTTTGTGTAGCTCACCATGATCAATTATTAAATCCATACCTTCCTTCCCAGGGAATCCAGCTGATCAAGAGCCTCCTGAATAGCTGGGTCAGTGGGAATCAGGAGCAGAAGTTTCCTCACTCGCAGCGTTATCCTGAAAAGAAATCCCAAGTTACAGGCACAAAACAAGGGCTCAGCCACACTGGCCTGGTGCCTGCACACAGTGGAATATTCAAAGTGGGCACTGAGAGCAGTTCTTTAATATTTAGTAACCATTAATCTGCTTACCTTGGCTCCTCCAGGTTGGCAAGCTGGTAAAGCATATCAAACACATTGCACACGAGAGCCATGACGACTCCAGGGAGGGATTTCTCCTGAGAATTGAGCAGAAGTACAAAGGTCTTTTTCTCCCTTCTCTGTTACATGTAAATTTAACAAAGCTCTTCACTGAAGCAAATGGCCCAGATGCCAACCTGACCCACAAAAATCCCAGCTACTTTCTAGGCTGAGACAATATTTAGATAATTTCATTTCCCTTTTAACAGTCTATTTTTGAAGTCAGCTGTTATGAAAAGCAAAATACAAAGCAGATCAAGAGTGCTCTGAACATGCCAGTTGATGCTTCTTAGTTTACTTTACTTTCACTTTTACTGCAGCTTTTTAGTAGTGAAAATGTGGAAATCTCTACCCTCAACAAACACAATCTCAAAATTAAACCAGATGGGTCCTACTTGTTTAAAAGTCCCTGCAGAGATGAATAAACACCAAGCAGGCTACCATAGGTGACAGAGTACAGATTATAAAATCCAACCTGCATGCTCAAGGCAGTTGTGTATTTAGATAATTTGTTTCAATTGAAGTTTGAAAGCAAAACCAGATTACTAAAGATTGGAAGATGTTACTGGAGCTTCTACTCTCTCCCCCATCTATCCCTGCTTCAGGAAAAATCTGAGGGAAGGCTTCAGGTCATATTGTACCTGTTCCATTGCATAGGAAGAACTAAATACACTGCTGCTGTTGCTGGAGCTGGTTGAGGAATCTGCAGAGCTCCCTGATGGAGTCCCACTTCCTGATGTTTTTACTGTAAGGATTTGTTCATCAGAGAAGCCCAGCTGATGCAGTAGTTTCTGATCTTTGTTTACTGTTAGCTGCAAGAAAGTATTTCTTTAGTTCTGGAAAAAATACTCAATTTCATCAAGAATGGGAATTCTTTGTGGTTAACATACCAGGCTGTCATTGGCAAATATCTGTATATTTTCCACAGGTGAATTCAACATCTTTGCTATCTTCCACCTGACACTTCCTACAGTTTCATTGCTATGAGCCTGTGAAATTAAACAACACTGGTTCAGTAAGTCTGCTCGAGCAGTAAATGCCAAGAAAAATTAAAATCTTCTGAAAGAGTCTTCCTGCATAGGGTGGTAAAAGTATTTTTTGTAAGAGTGTCAGGATAGGACAGCACAGAAATGCTCCAACACCCACAGTGAGCAAAAAACCTCATTTTTCCCATCCTGGAATTTAATTATCAAAATACATTTAGTCCACAGACACTTCCATATACATATTTTTAACATTTTCAAGAAGTGTTTTCAAGCTGACCGGAATCTTTATAACCATGTTACTCTATTCAGTCCAGGCATAAAACCCACCAAGAGTGGCTACATAACCAACAGTCCATGGCACACACAGGCTGGGCACACCTACCTCTATGGTGAAGGTATCTTTGGTAGACTCATATGTAACATTAAGGGTTAAAAGATGTCCATGGAAAGAGGCACCATGAGGTAGAATAGTTCTGGGAACAGAGTAAAGGTCCTATAGGAAGAGAAGGATGACAGTAAACATCACTCTTGAAAACAAAGCCATTTCTGTGATGGTGGGTAACTAGGATTGCATGTTTAAATAACTTTTACTGGTTTTTAATAAAATTGGAAGTTGTGTTCTTAGCCTTGCCTTATAGGAAATGAAACATCTTACCTCTATTGTTATCACATAACGCTCTGCCAACAGCAGCAGCCTCTCAATTATGACAAGTTTAGTTGACCTAAAGATAAACATTGAAAACAAGAGTAACTTGTCTTGCAGATTCATTTCCAACGCCCATGGGTAACTACCCTGAATTGTCTGGTTTTAAAGGCACCTCCTGAAACTTGGAGTTAATTCAGCAGAAATGAACTAGGAAAAGAGGCTCATGTTGTACTGCTTGAGATGTTGCCAGCTCAAGAGGAAGATTCATGTTTCTAAAGGTCCCACCCTATGCTCCTTTATTTAAGTTACACATATTCAGGTATAACTAAATTAAGCTTGAGGTTGAAAAAACAACCTTTTCTCTCCTAATTTAAGAGGAACCACACCCACTGCCTCAGAAATATTACATGATTAATAGGCTGGTAATAACCTGTGGGGCTTTTGTTTTGTGTTGGTTGGTTTTGATTTTGGTGAGCTGGAGGCAGGGTGGTTTTTTGGTTTTGACCTGTTGTTTTGGGTTTTTTTATATCTATTTGGCTTCGGTTTTCTTTGTTTCCTTGTTGTTTTGTTTTTAAACACAGTTTTCTCAAAATTCTCTGGAACTCCCATTGCATAGCAATTGGAATACTCAGTTGAGGAACCATCAGAATTTACAACTACCGAGAATTTTAATTAGCACTTAAAATCTTGTGGGAAGCAGCTGGGAGCAAATGTCTATTTTGTTCTTTATTCCTTGAGAGGCTGGCCTACCTGTAAGGAGACTGAACTGATGTTGCCACAGTAGGCATGGCAGTTGCTGTGAGCATTTTTGTAGCTCTGGTGACAGCGTGTGTTAATGTTGGACCGCCGAGCGCAGAGCTGGCTGCCTGCAACACAGAGCAGAGCAAGAGACAAGTCAGGATGGCCTGGAAAGCTCAGAGGACAAAAAATATTTGTGGAAAGAATATTTTTCTTTAAATGGAATTATCATATCTTTATTCTAAGATATAGAACGAAAAGAATGTAGGCACTAGAATAATTAAAATTTGTCCTTTACCTCTAATCGTGTGTAGCAATCAGCAATGAATTTCTTGTGCAGTGAAACTGAATCCTAAAGATAAAATGTACAAATTAATTAGAACTTACACTAAAATCATGGGAGCTACCCATAAACTGACAGAACCCAACAAATCACACAGCTGAACATGCAGAGTATCAAGACTTTATGAATGTCAAAGGACGTTTATGTACAAATATATGCCTACCTTTTTCAATCTGGGAGTTAGATTAATATAGCTGTAATTTATTATCAGTTGAATAGCTTCATTGGCAATTTCTTCATCGGGTGACTCCATTGCAATCTTCCAAATGAAATCCATTCCTATTAATTCCAGTTTTTCTACGCTCTACACAAGGAAGAACAACAGTAAAACATGACTGGATTTCTTACAAAAGAAGCACAGGGACAAAAGTGTTGTAAAAGCACATTTTGATTAAAACTTCAAGATTTTCTTTTCCAACATGCTGCCAAACTTTGGCACTGTGCAAAGTTAAACCAACTGCTGCACATTTGTGTATTTATACAAGGAAAAAAAATTGTTTACTGATAGATAAACAAGTTCCAAAGAACAATCTCAGTCAAGCCAACTGAAAAATTAAAAAATTTAAAAGCATGGAGAAATTTAATCTAGAATGGAATTAGTTTCAAAAAAGTCAACATGGTAACTAACCACATAATAAACCACCACAAAACCTGCTATGATACTTGGCAAAAAAATCCTGCATTTGAAGTAAGCTCTCTGTGATAAAGATCTAAAATGCCAACAGAAAACTCCTTAACATATAACCATTAATTTAACAAAAACACTGAAGGCTCAGAGTAAAAAATTACAGTAGGTTAGAATTTAAACATGATAAGTCTAACTCCCATGCAAAGAAGAAAAATAAAAAATAATTTTAAAAAAGACTTTCACTGCTAGGAACAGGAAAAAAATTACAGACTAGAACCCATGATTATTTTCAAAAAATAGTTCACCCTTCCTCCTGCAAAGTTTTACAAGCTACAAACCAGCTTTCAATTGCTGAACTGTCACGATTTTAGCTTCAGAATTTAACAATGTTAATGCTACAAGGACATTCTGGTCCTTACTATAAACATGACCATGTCAAACAGCTGCTACCTAATCCTTGTCTCTCCTCCCTGTCCCTAAGAGGACACAGGAACAAACTTGCCAGAGCAAACTCACCAGCTGAGTTCCTTGCCTCTTCAGCCGATGGTCACACAAGTTCACATTTTCAAAGAATGTTTTAAATAAACTAAAACCTGAAAATGAAAAAAGGTGCAGATTTTTTATGCTGGTCAGGCTTAGTTTCTTTGTTTAAAAAGCAAAGTTATCAAATACAGGAGATGAACTTTTCCATCTAAAAGCTCAAAATGATAGACCCCTTTATTACACTGATTTGTAGATCTGCTTAGATGGTTGATTTGAAGGCTTAGGAAGCAAATTTCTGGTATATATTTCAACTCCAAATCTGTTCACCAAATCCATTTTCTTACCATTCATAGTAATTTCATATGATTCCAGTTTAAGAATTTTCTCTTTGAAGAGCTGTTGCTGCACATCACTCTCCAGATCATGCTGCCCTTTTGTAAACCACTCAAAGCACATCTGTGAATGAAAGGCAGACATAATTTTTACCCCATTGTCACATCAAATATTTTAGTTTTATACAGCAAACTATGTCAGATACCACAGTAACTCATCTTGCAGAAGTTTTATCTACAGCAAGAGGTTCAAAATTCTCATCTCATGGTAACCTCACATGTTATAGAGGCTTCTGTAGCCTACACAAAGCATAAAATGCATGACTAGTATGTGTTTGCTACTCACACTCCACATGTCTCAACAAACACACATGCTGCTCATGATCCATTAAAATTCCTTCTGCAACCACAGAAACCAACTTTTCAAGTTTTTCTTACCTCTCGGTCCAACTCACAAACATCCTGGCCAGTTACAAGGCATTCCCAGATCTCCCTGGCACGATTCCAGCCCAAATAAAGGGTGGCTTCTTGCAGAAAAAATGCCAAAAATTTTAGATGTGCCTCCAAATACTGAGAAAGAGGAAACAAAAACTCAAGCTTAAGACTTTTTTCTCTGAAACAAGTACTCTGAACATTCTATTTTTTTTTTTTTTGCAAATTTAGCTGTCAAACAAGAGCACACTTTGAAAAGCCTAGAAACAGAAACTGTTTGTGAGATTTATTTCTATTTTAAACATATTTTGTGGCTTTGATTCTAAAAGCAAACACTGAAGTCTCCTTGGATTTGCTCTTACTTTGCTGGTGGTGGTGATATTATTTGACACTAAATCAAAACTAGTGTGGAAAAATAATTATCAAAGGATTAGCAAAAAATTGCTATTTTTGTGGGTGGCTTCTATGTGCTAATTAGCAAATCTGTTGCAGGTATTAAAAGCTTCACAACACTTTCAAGGGTATCACCTCTACCAGCAACTGAAGCTGGTGAAGAAGCTGGAAGCTGCACAGGCTTGACAACAACAGATCCTAGGATGGGGAGATCTACTTTTCACCAGGTAGAAATTTTGCTAAGGAATTTTGTAATTTTGTGTCATGTTTACACAGCTTTATTCTATATAATAACAAGGGTACAACAAGCCTTCATATAAAAGTACAACTATAAATAAAAACTAGATTAATTATTCAGCAGTGAATTTCAAAAATGAAATAAGAAGGTAAAGAAATGCGGTACCTCCCGGTAGGTGTATCGGCCATCCACCAGTGTTGCTCCCACCAGCCCTCCTGGGCCTGCCACAGATGCAGCCAAACGGTGACAGGATATCAAGCTTCCTGTCACCAACTTCACTATTTCAAAGTTTTTCTTTAAATCTTGAATAATGCTCTTGGCAATAAAAGAAAAGAGAGGAAAGATGGTTTTAAAGCGATGGTTAAACAGGGATGTGCATACAGCAATTTGCTCTTCTACAGACACACATCTCTTACCAGAAGGAGTCATGTACCCCCACTCAGAGTCAGCTGTTCCCCCTCCAAGCACCCAACCCCCGTAATGTTGGTGTTTTCAGCTTGTGCTGAAACACAAGTGCTGCAAATTGCAAAGTCCCACATATCCACACAGCCACTCTACAGCACACATGATTGCTGGTAGTTTAGTCTGTTTTCCAAGAGTCAATGTCAATTCAATTACAAAGCAGTTGGTCTAAACATTAGCCATTGTTCATTTCTTAACACCTGTTAATTATTCTACAAAAAGCTGAGAATAAAACGAATTAGTCCTGACACAGCAAACAGATTTATACATGCACAAACACACACTCACAAAGGGACAGCACAGCACCTCTACTCCAACAGTTTGTTTATGCTACATCACTAAACTACTTTTAAAATTGTTTATTAGCTAATTTATTTTTTTTTTCTAAATTCAAACTTCCATGTTTGGCTGAGCTACACAGACACAACAAAAGTTTCAACAATCTTGCCAGCATATAGCCTTACCTTGTCTTGTTTTTGGTAAGTTTGCTTAATAAACGACCGCGTGATTTCGTGGAGCTGACGCAGGGCTGGCACCACCCACACAAACTGGGGATTATTGTGCTGGGACGACTGGCAGCAGGAAAGGTAAAAACAATTACACATCTGCTACGTGCTCAACAACAGATTAACCTTTCTCTCAGACTCCTGGAAGCCTAATGATATCTGTTAAGGTTGCTGTTTCAAAAGAACAGCTACCACCTCTGCTGGCTTCAGATACTTGTTCCTCCTCTCTTTTCAAACACACTCAAAGTGCCTTTCTTCACTTTCTACAAGAAGTCCCTTGATAAACACATATGCCATTTTGCTATCCCTATTATTAAGCCCAAAGTGCCAGCTCCTTGCTAGAGATCATGCAAATTAAGTAACCAAAAAGAGCTCAGTTGCACCAGGGAGAGATGATAACCACCACCTTCCTCAATTATGGGAGATTAAACAGGTCTAAAAGGGCATAAAAGGGCAAATCCAGCCAAATGGTGTCACTGCTAAAGGAAGAGCAATAGAAGAAAGCATTTCAAATACTACTGAGGCTTAAGAGACAAGAAATTTCTGATTGGTGCTGCAAGCAGCTCCCTGATAGGAAGCAAAGGATACTTAAGCTGTATTTTGAAAGAGATCCTACAAAGAATAACCCTCCTACCTCATTTTTAGAACTGCTCATCACTTTTCTGGGAGGCTTCATTTTCTGTAAAGTTTGACCACACAGACCAGCACTGAGGTTGCTTGTTCAGAGAAGTGATGTCTGGTTTAAACACTGACAACACCCAAATACCACCTACATACTCAGAGAGGCTGAAGGAACCTAACCATAACAGAGCTCTCCACTGAAGACTCCCTCACAAATTTGAGAAAGCTGCCCTGACATTATGTTCCCTCCCAGTTTATCACTTCGTTTCCCTAATAAAGGGAAATAAGAACACCGTGTATTTTAGAAATCTGCTGTATGCTTACCCCAATCCCTTCTAGTTTACAATCACAGCTTTTGTTAATGTTTCCCACTGCAGCACCTATGTAAAAGCCCTTGCCAGAATATAATTAAAAGGAATAAGATTAAGAAAGCATAAGAGAAGATCCAAAAGAAAAAAAAAACGTACAACTTTCAGATATTGAGAACCCAAGATTTGAAATTCATATTCATGAACACACACAGAAGTGTGATCAATATCAAGAACCAACATACTATACCTCCTAAACATCTAAAATCCCCTACAGATGCTGCAACACAGACAAAACCTAATTTATCATTAAAGAAATGAACATTAAAGTACAAGCCTTTTCCTTTATTTACAGCATACTTCAAGCTGAAAAAAGAAGACAAGAGCATTCCTGCAGGCCTGAAGAAAAACTGCCTGCTATGTGAACAGTGCAGGAGAGAATATATGCAGTCTTTTAAGCCATGCACATCTCTGCTGCTGCCAGGAAACAGCACAGGCAGCTTTGGGAATGGCTTCTTTATGTTACAGGAAAAGAGTTAAATATTTAACTAAAATACAAAACTACTACAATTGAAATATTGATTTGTATTTTGAGACTTAATGGTCATGCCAGAACACATGCTTTACTCAAAATAAACTAATCTAGGCTTTCACATGAAAGGGACAGTTAAAATACTGACATACCTTTACAGTGGTTCCATTTGCAAATTCTAACCTTGGGCCCATCCTGGTAGTTTCCCATAAACTGATCACTCCTTGTGCTGAAAATTTGCTTAAAACAAAGGCAAGAGACTTACTATGAGTCTCATGATCAACAAAGTGGCTCACACAAAGCCTACCCCTCTCGAGGACTCCCCAAGGTAAGAACTTACAGATGGGACACACAATTTGTGCATCTTGAAAGAAAAGGGCAACATCGAGGCTAGATAAGATTTCATTTTGGAAAAGATAAAATAATAAACCAACCCTCTTGATATCCTCTATGCATTTGATGATGTAGCTCCTTTTGATTGCCTCTTTCACTGCATAAGCATCACTGAGGATTGTCAGGTGTTCCTCCAAGGCCTGCTGGATAAGACTACACGGCAACGTTGGAAGATGAGCCAGCTCCCAAAGTACCTCCAGAACCTGCAGGAAGAAGGGCCAGGATAGTCAGGACCTAGGGAGTACAGAGGCTACTCTACATTTAACAAATCAAAGGAAAACCATCCCCTTGCCTTGCCAGTGGTTGTTTCCACTCGCGCTTCTCGACCGATGCGCCCAATGAGGCTCAGCAACTTCTGCCTCACTCGGTCACTCTCTGTCTCCCAGCTCTGCACAGCAGAGAAATCAATGTTAGAGCATCTTATCAGGTGTTACATCTCAAGTGTACACAAAAATACAATCCACAATTGCTTTACTGCAGGAAAATCAAAATACAAACAAGTATGTTTCCACTGTAAGTATTTCCTTATTTCTGTTGCTGGGAGTTACAGCACTAATTTGCTCAACTCTTTTTTAAATACCATTAGGGATTAAATATAATAATAAAATCTCACTTTAAGTCCCTTAGGACTGGCTATCTAATGTGCTTAAAATCCAAGTCAATTAGCAAAACAGTAGCAGATAAGGTTTCTGGGTTAACATAAAAGTTAAGTGTTTTTTAATAGCAAATGTTACATTTATATAGAAAATACAAATGTATTCAAGGTATCTGCCTTTCAGTAGGCTGGATGCACAAGCACATCTCATCAATTCTCTTTCTAAGGAATTTAAATTCATGTGAAAACTTACCTTTTGGATTAGAACAAATAAATGATTGAGCTGGTCAGAGCTAAATTTCACAGCAGCTGCAGCAATAATGGTGTGTATGTTCTCAATCACAGTGGAAGATTGTCCCGACTGAAAAGGAAGAGAACACAAGGTAGGTGTTCAACCCAAACAAACCAGAGAAAAACCTTCATGTAAGCATTATCCTAGCATTATTCACACTAATGAGTGAGAATAGCAGCTTTTGACATGGTAGAAACACAAGTTCAGAGTAAACTGTCTGTGCTCCTCATTTCCCTGGCTGAGAAGTCTTTGGAATTATTTCTAAAGCAGGAAACTACAAGTCTGCCATCATTACAGCAGCTTTAAGCTGCTGCAGTGGCAGCAGTACAAACATCACCTTTTCTATTGCTTGGTGAGGTTCACGTGTGAGGTGTTGAATCTTTGAAACTCTTCCAGGCTTTACTCAAAAATGAGCAATACAAAATCTCCTCCCACACGCATGGGAGCACCATGGTAACAACAGCCAGAGAGGGGGAGGAAGTATTGCTTTTTATTAAAGAATAAAAGTGAGGGAGCTAGAATCACATTTCAACTTTGCTAAGCACTAAAGGCTTGCTACCATGCCACACAAACTGCAGACCTGACAGTGTTCAATGAGTTTAGTCTAAAATATCAACATTTGCACAGAGAAGAAAACCATTTCCTGCAGTGGAAGATAAGTTTCTTGTCAAAGTTTCCATGTGTCACTTACATAAACACTCAAACCACCTTCCCCACACAGAAATAAATTGAATATCCTTAAAGTGAAGGCCAAAAGATGACCTGTCAGTCAATTATATGTCTGTACAGGAAGGTAAATGAGAATGGAACCCACTCTCTTTAAAGTCACACTCTGACTTTAAATCCATACCTCCAGCCACAAACATTAATATCTTAGTTTGGTCTAGACAAATATTCCTGTCACCTGTTTCAGGCTGACAACCTCTTTATGCCAAGTCAAATACTTTTGCAGTTCCTTAACACTTGTTGCAAAGAACTGAACTTCATCACAGGATTCAGCAGCTGTGATACAAGAAATTTCCAGAATAATAGATTTTACATGGTAAAGGAAGAAGTAGAAGGAAATCTTTGCATTAATTATACTGCTAAAATCTCAACAGCTCCACATTGCAATAGAGATGTGTAGATAATTTTTAAAAATTCCTTAATTTGAATGTTTGTTTATAAGGTAGTCTAAAAGCACCTGCCTAGCCTTGACTGCTTACCTGAATTTTCCATATTTTAGTGAGCTCATCTAAAGATAATTTGCTGCCCAGCAGTTCAATAATTCCCTTTATACGATCACAGTATTGTGCTTGGTCTATATTACCTGTGAAACAAAGAAAGGCAACTCAATAAATGCATTTCAAACAATATTAAATACATTAATTTTATAGAAAAGAACTAATTATTTTAGAAGAGAGAACAAAGCTATCTTCATTTGGAAGGTCTTTCTTTACTGTTACAGATAAGTCTCAGTACAAAGAAAAAGAACAAGGCTGTTTCCATTTTTATTTTGTTTTGCTTCATACATCTGATAGTTCTCCTACAGAATGTTACTACTTGAGGAGAAAAACACCTCTTTTCTGTCTTTTTTAGAGGCTAACCATAGAAAAACTTTGAGTAAAAAACCCCAAGTACAGCAGAAGACATCTGCACAGATGTCAAACAGAGGACAAGATGATAGTTACACAATTTGCAGGATTTTACTTTATTTTGGAGACAACAAAACCCTTGAATTCTGGTTAATAATGCTCATTAAAGTGTATTGAAAGGGAGAGATGAGATTTTAAAATTTAAGTCATTTAAAGCATGTACCAAAAGGCTTTGGGAGAGTTTTTACCTTCCAGAGCAATTGACAGGACCGAATTCTCCACGAGCCAATTCAGCAGTCGGTCTGTGTCTATTGCATTCTTCACTGACTTGGACACAGTGCTGTCTTCTATTAATTTTGTTACCTAAAAATTGCAAAATGTAAGATTTTAACAAAAAATTCCCACCTGCATCACACACACAGAGAATGAAATCTATTCAAAAAGGCTCATGATGAAGCTTAAGTGTGAATCCTGCAATATTTTGAGTACAGAAGGTGTTTGGGATTTTTTGGGTTGTTTTTTGCATGGTGTTGGCTTTTTAACTTTTCATTTTTGTTTTTTAATAAGTTGTTTAAAGGCAAATTCCTAACCAGAAACACCATGTCATCAGTCTCTGATGCAGCAGAATCTTATTCTCAGTCTGACACAGAAAAGCTGGCCTGTGCTGCCAGGTATCTTTCTACAGATATGCCAGAAGTAGGTTATCTCAGGCTTCTGCTTGTTACACTCAAATCAGTGTCCTACTTTTTATCCAATACTGAACTGATACAGGCTCCTCACTTGAGGGAGAAAAAGCACATTTCTGCTAAAATCTTCAAAAGCTGCACTTTTATAAATTCACCACGGATACACAGCATTTATGATTAAGAACCAAACAGCAATGAGGTTTAACATCTCAATATTCTCATAAACAGAGAAGGAAAAAAGCAGCAAAGATGGACTCTGAAATGCTACAGTGTTCACATACAACTGTAATAAAAAATACAATATAAATGCTACAATTATGTAGTGCAATGACATGATACGAGTGGACTGAAACATCAACATAGGTTGTAAGTCCCATTTGGTTTCTTTTCTGTTTCCTCTCAGTGAAAGAAAAAAAATGGGATATATTTCAGGATGCTCAGCATTATCCCAGAGTGAATATTCAATGAATAGCATAGACCACTGCTTATAATTAAATCTAAAATTGCATTTCTTACAATAGTGCACTTCTCAAACTGTGTCTAACTGGGAAGCCTTGCAGTGGCTACTAATGCTATAAACAACTCCTGTTACATTAACTTGTTTTGGTGTTTATTTTGAACCGAGCTTTTGCTAAGGCAACACAACTTGCAAGGAGATATTGCACCATCTCTACTTAAGGCTGTGGTTTCAGTGGCTTATTAACAACTCATCCTACCGAAACCCATGCTCATGTGCACACACAGAGCCAGACAAAAAGCCAACCTACCTCTTTGAGGGAATTCATTTTTGCACTGAAGTGGGGGGATTTCAACATGCGCAGCAGAATGTCCAGCCGCAAGTCATCGACCGCCGTGACCAGGTCAGGCTGGAAGCGCATACACAGCAGTTTGATCCCAGACAGGAGCTCAGGGATACTCACCAGCCTCTGTTTGAAACAAAACAACAAAAAAGGGACAAACAGAGCCATTGGTACTTTTGCTATTCTGCTATGGATGTCAGTAACTCGCAAAGAGTAAGTTTAGTGACCAAACAGACTGGTTAATCAAAACACAGTACCTGCTACATATGAAAGCATTGCTTGTACAGTAGAAATTTTAAGATAATTAAACCTCTTGTTAAAGGTTTAGATTTGGTAAATTGCTCTCCTTTGGTCCAACAATCTATGAATACTTTCTTGTTTAAAATTAACTATTTATAACTAAGTAAAAAGCCAACACAATTTAATGGAACTGAATGTCAAATTCAGGGTAATGCAGGAAGTAGCCACAAGTTACAGACACTTTACTACCAAATTCTCAGAAGCAAACAGCTATTGCAACAGTAATATGAATTTAACAGACTGCAAGTCCGTAAATATCTTTGAGTCAGAGAAGCTGCTGCACAAGGGGACCAACAAAACCAAAAATTTGATAGCAACAGCAGAAAAATATTTAAGAAAGGGTCATAAACCGGATATTTGCTGAAAAGGGTATTGAATGGAATTGGATAAATGCATTTTCACTATGTCATTCAGTCAGAATTCAGAACAAGCTGTATTCCTGCCAGTGAGAAGAAAGCTATTGTTCTAATTTACATTGACAGCATTTCCAAGACACGCAGGAAGTTCTTCCTAAATATTTAATATGTAAAACATTACCTTGTCTTTCAAGTCCTTCTCTTCTACATTCTGTACATATTTAATCATTTTATGAATGACTGGATCCAGCATGGGCTAAAGAACGTGAGAAAAGGCACGACAATCATTTTAATGCTTCCTGAAATCAATTGCATTACTTGAAAGACGTGACTGCAGCAAAAGGAAATACTTAGCTGAAAGCTCACCACTGCCTTAGAGATAAAGCAACACCTACAACAAAGATAAAGCTATCCTGGTAGCTGTGTCCAGGAAAATAAAAAGCAATTAGAGTAAGAACCCATTTCAGACCATTGTAATGCAGGTCTGCAAATACAGATAGACCAATTGACCTGTAAAAACACATCAGATATTAGCTGCATGTGCCTCTCTTACTCCCAGGGGTTTCTAAACTACATCCTCTTCAAATAAAGTCTTTCAGTCACTTGAATCAACAGTTTTTGGTGGTGAGGGCAGGAGTGAAGCCTGGAGTACACTTGCACATACAAAGAGATCCTGGTGAATTTTTTTCCTGTACCACAATTTTTGCAGTGTAAACTCTCCTATCCACGTCCTTCATCTCAGCCAGAGAGTTAAACTGAAAGCAAAGTTCATCCTTCAGGCTGGATTCTTTCCCCACATGGCTTCTACTGCTTACTAATAGCAGTGGTAAAGCCCCTCACTGCTGCAGATGTAGATACATGACTACAGATAATTGCTTGGAAAATTAATCTGAACATTGTCTGAGCCCTTTACTCATCACCTCAGCGTGCTCAAAATGGTTCTTGTACTTTCTGCAACGTGAGGTTTGAAGGCTTTTCAAATTAGTCACCAGATTCACACCAACACAGTTGGAAATTAATTTTCAGTCCTCTTACAAGCCAAGTCATAACAAAGACATTTTACCTGTACTACAGAAGAGTTAAGATACTCTGCACAAACTCCAAATGGCTGAACTAATGCAGAGATTGCCTGAAAAAAAGACAGCAAGTATTTAGGTGCATATTTAAGGAATCTTTTCATAGTAATATAGATTAAAAGGCAAATAAAGGTGAACAAGTATAATTTATATTATGTATTTCCAGTCACTTGCTATGATTGTTTTTGGTGTGCAAGTCCTTTACAACAACACATGGTTTCAGAAAGATTTACTCTATGGCACGCAGTAGAGTATGTGCTATGTATTATATATGGCATACAGTATGTGTTACATATTTTTGTCTGAAATAAAAAATGCCTTCCCAGTTTTCTCTAATCTTGGTCCTCTCATCACTCTGTTCAGTGTTCTCTGACAGATCCTGTTTCAGTCACAGAAATAAACAGACGGAAAGGAACATATCACATTTTGCTTGCTCTCTACAGCAATCAAAAGTGTGAATGCAAAATTTAAGGTTAAAGCCATATGGCAAATTTCTTTCCCAAAGCAATACGTGGGAGAAAGCTTTTGTAAATGTGTCATATACATGTCAAGATCTCTTCAATGCATGATTTTAAAGTGGTATCTATCGTCAAGAAATTAAATGTATAAAAGCATTTGTTTGCCAATAAATAAGACCAAAATCAGTTTCTTTTCACACTGGATCAAGAATTGTGGAACTGAGTGTGCAGCAACGCAATCCAAGGCCCAGATTAATGACGCTGACCCAGATTTCCTTCCTAAACAGGCAATTATTAATCATTAAACAAAGTCAAGTCAAAGTTTCTATTACAGAACTGGCATGTATATCAAGGTTTTCCTTATTCTTCTGTCAAGCTGACATATGAATCTATCTCAATACAAAGCAGAAAATATCAATACCCCAAGAAAAGAAGTTGAATTCCCTCCAAGTGGCATGTCACTGGAAGCAGACTGATTTTATACTGGGGGACAAGGTTCCAGATGACATAGTTTTCCTTTAGCCTCCTCATTCTCCAAAGCTTGAAAGAATTGGAAGTCTCCTGAATATAGGTTAGGAAGCTAAAACTAACCAAGTTAGACTTCATCACCAAAAATAGCTTAGCTCCGTTGAACCAGTCAGTTTTAAGACACTGCTCTTGAAAAGTTGTTTAGGATTAGACACTGTCTGTCTTCCTAAGGATTTTTTCCTTAACAGTGATTTCTATAATAAATGACAGAAGTCAATTTGCTTTCAGCTAAATGCAGCTATGGGTGCAGTAAACAGAAAACCAGGGACATACTGGTGAGCATACAACAAAAGTACTTTGATTGATGTCTAACCAGAAGGCTGAATGCTAGCAGCAAGGTACACTAATTTCTCCTCTCCTCTGTGAAGTCTTAATTGCTCTTCTGTCAGAATTCTTATGTACAACCTCACCTGACCTCCAGCCTGACAGCACTTCTCCAGGGCTCTGTGGGAGTGCTGCTCTGGTACCAAAGAAAAGGTAAAAGCACTGCCAAAAGGGACACTGCTGGTTCTACATGAAAGGGAAAATGGAAAGGGAGAAGTCTCATGACAGAAGATGGACTTACCCCAAGTTCAATATCTTCAGAATTGAGTTTGGACTGAATTGCTGAAAATCCACCCAACTCCGCAAACTGAAATAAAATAATCAGTGTTACACAGTGAATTACAGTATTTTATCTTTTAAATAAGATTATAGAAAATATTCCACTGACAGTTCCTGAGATGCCAACAAGCGTCCTTTACCATGGAACATCCTATCCAAACAAAGCTTTATATTTTCATGGGAATGCAGGGACACACTGGGGAATGCAATGCAACTATTCATGATACCAGGGTAAGCATCAAGCTAGAAACTCTGTCCTGAGTAAAAATGGACAGAGGGAAGAAAGGTAGACCACACAGAGCAACAGCTGACTGGACTGGCAGTTTTGCCTTGGGGAACCTTTGACTGCAGCCTCAGCTGGGCTCTCAAATTCCTCTAGTCATAGATACCACATTGGGGTAAAAGTGCTCAGGGGAGAAGGCAGCAACTCAACAAGCTACATTTTACAAGGCAGGATTAAAATATCACCCTATTTTTTTTTGTGGTTGTCAGAAAAGTGATGAGTGAAAAAACAAGGGGAAGGTGAGGAGGGAGAAGAAATTACCCCTGAAGACCAATGAATTCAAGTGACAAACAACAATTCTGGTTTACATTTACCTACCCTGTTTACCAGATCCACCAGCCACCCATGAGGCTCCTTGAACAATAAGAATAGGAACAAATTAGCAGCTGCAACATCAATGCTAAACATTTGTCTTCTGAAACAGACATTTGGACACACGTTCAGCACATCAACCCACGCCTCAAATGGATGCACTATTACACAAATAAAGCAGTGTTTGTAACAGCTCCTGTATTAAGTGTAGCTGGAGCTCTGGTTGGTTCTCATGAGCATCATCCTGTTTTGGACTCTGCCTGACATCACTGCCCATGTGCTGTGGCAACAGATCACATTGTGGCTGCTGACTCACAAGCAACTGTATTTATAGCACTGTAGCAGTGTGGAACATTACTTCCCCAAAGCAGCAGATGTAGAATTTTCTTTCTACGGCCACAAACTTGTTTCCTGAAGGGGAAATCAACTCCATGATGCTGTTTTGTCCCACCCATCTGGAACAACTGTGACAAGATAGTGCAAACCTCAAAAACTGCCTCCTTGCCAGTGTGTTTGAGTTGAAGATATTTTATCCTTGGCTGTCAGAAAAGCCTGAATTCTCTACCAGAACTAGACACTTGGAGTTATCCTGGTCATTTCACATTCAACAACCAAACAGATGTCAGTCCTTAAATACACAGACCCACCCGTTGTGTGCTTCATGTCTAAAGCAAAACACAGATTGTTGTGCTACTTTAGACATGAAAGTTCACCCATTTCTAAATGCAGCCTCTAACAGAGAATTGGAACAACTTGAGAGCACAAATTAATGTCTACAGACAAACACACACTCCACATCTATTTGCAGTAATTCGTGGTGACATATTTAAACTTTGTCTTACAAATACCTACTAAACAAATAATCTTATCTGAGACAAAGACATCCACCCTAAAATTAGTTTTTAGGGCATGGCCATGCTTACCTTCTGAAAAGTGGATATGGGTGAGACAGCATGCATGTTGCCCTCCCCAAAGACTTCTGCCCAGTTTCTCTGGCACACCTTCATTCTGTTCTTGAAATGATATTCATTGTCGGGATTGAATGCCTTCAAAGAAAAGCCCATGGCAATGAACAGGTGCCTTATGCCACTTTCAAAACTTATCTTGATAATTGTTTTAGCCGAGCATTCTCCTGGCTGACAGTTAAAGATCTAGCAAAAAATAAAGCTGGATACAAGCCCCCTGCTCCCACCTCTCAGTTCTCAACATATAAAGCATTTTGAAGCCTTTATATATCCAATAACCCCATGAGCCAGAGGTCCATAAAACAGAGAACTGAACTCAAAGCATCAGTTTTAAAAAACAAAGAGCAAAATGACAAAAAAGTGATATATTTTTTTTAAACTGCTGGTTTTCAGAAGTTTTGAACAGCACCTACTCCTGTGAATTGCATACTGGATGTAAAATACCTGCAGCAAACAATGGCTGCAGATTTTAAGACAATGAACTACAACCTAAACAGCTGGAAAAAACATCAGCTGCATAACTACAAAATGCCAAATACCCAGATATTAAAACTGTATCAGAGGGTCAAATACCATTGTAAGCACACCAAGCAGGCCCACGGGGATGGGATCTTGTTTTACTCTCTCTGCAACCAGGTCCACCAGCAGCATGAGCATGTTGTAGATTCCTTCATGGATTTCGGTTCCCCACTTGTGAACAGCACTGGACGTCAACAGCTAACAAGGAAAAAAAAGGCAGTTTTTAAAAATTTGGAGCACAATCAAAAACAAGGACAAATTTATCAACTCCTGTGACTCTTTTTTCAGAATAAATGTTTCCTTGGAATGCACTCGTCACTATCTGGTGTGTTTGTCAGATGTTCTTTCTGCACTAATGGCTTAAGAGTTAACTCAATTTGTAATTTTGCAGAAGAACACCTTAAATCACAGATTATGACAGAAAATAAAATCTATCTAAGCATTTTCCATTTGCATGCACTAGGAGAGATTGTAACCTTTGCAAAGAACAACCACTATGAAATGAATCTGTCTGCAGATTGAACACACAACTATTAAATCTTGAAACAGGCAGCCATAAAGCTGCACTGATTCAGCTGAGGTAACCATTTACCAATTCGCACTTTTTGAGCAGCTTCTATTGGAAAACAAAGCACATGCAGCAGGAGAAAGAGGTATTTAATGCTGCTCCCACCTACTGAAACATGTTCTTTAAATCTGGTTTCATGGTTGTTTATAAAGGACACCTGGCTGCCATCTGCAAATTCATTTAATTTCTGCTGTGTCTGAACAGAAGCAGATAAAATTAATACCTTAAATACAATCACTTTTTGTAACATTAATAGAGTTTCTTGTAAATATTTCAGCAAATTGTAATTCAGCACATCCTGAACTTAGATTTCTACAGATTATCCTTTTGGAGGAACAATCTACATTGTTTATTTCATATGCAAAAAACATCAAGTGATGTTAAACTACTGTATGTAAGATTAGTACTCTGATAATAATATGGAAAAAGAACTTTTCCCTTAAATTTCTGCCTTCCTTAAATGAAGTTATATTCTCAGTATTTTAACACTAGGACCAAGTAACTTTTTAAAGGGTATGTGTGCTTTTTTATACATATGGACTAAATACTGGGCAGGAAATACACACAGTACCTAAAGTGCATGGAATAGTGGCAAGTCAATTAGTTTGGGGAACTATATAAGGCAAATTCAAAACAGCCCAGAGAAACACAGGGCATTGAGAACAAACCTCTCTTTGGGCTCTGGTAATTACTATAGGGCTCTTCATTTAAGAAAAAGAAAAAAAGAAAAAAAGCTAAGTGCTAAAGTTGGCCAGAGTTACAGAATTGGAACCCTGTATGATTTAAATTTAAATTTCTATGATTTTAATCTAGGAAAATATTTTGAGTGTGATTTTAATCTAAGAACCCATTCAGTAGTTTTAATTTTTGGATTACAAAAGACTATTTCCACCATGAACAACACAGAGAAACACTGAATTGGCCTGCTGTACCTACTTACCTTTTTAAATGCTTCAGGCATGCATCTGTCCATAAACCTCTTGCAATTCTCATCAGAATCAGAAAGACCTTTACAGAAAAGAGAGTTCTTTTTAACAGTACTTTAAAAAAATCACTTTTTAAGATGACCTCAGAGACCTTGTGGCAAATTTGAAGGAACACCAACCCAAATTAGCAGTAATAAAAGTGCTACTGCTCCTTCATAACTAGTGTGCTTTTTAAGCCACAAAAAGCATGACTTGAGAGAACCTGCCTTTCAGAACTAAGAATTAATTTCCCAATACCTTTTACAGGTTTTTCAAGCATTATTAGCACCATAGAGTTTACAATTCATACATTACTGATGCTTCACAGCCTCCCTCCAAAACCAAATTAAAGCACAGCCTTTTAACACAGATTGCAAACAGAGAAGCAAAAACCAGAACCACTTAACAACTTCTATTCTTCCAAGAGATTACAACATTCCTTTAGTCTGCCATCAGGCATGGCTGAAAATCTATCTTGTACTCTCATTATACACCAGTTGTTGGGTGTGGTGCCTCCCTAACACTCTTAACCCCAGCCAAAGTACTGAATAAGAAGAGTCAAATTCAGATGTAATGCAATATAAGCACTTCACTCATACAAAGTGAAAAGCAACCACTTATACAAGAATGGTACAGCAGGGACTGAGATGACAGCTTGCTTTTATGAATGGAAAATACCCAGCACAAGGAAAAAAAAAGAGTAATTTAGTTCTGAAAAGATGTAATTCCCACAATTATTAGAACATAAAGAAACATGTGTGCCACTTTTTGAAAAAAAATTAAGCAAACAGATTACTTTAGAGAGAAAGAAAAGAGATCAATGATGTTTTTACAGCATTGGGTAGAACAGTTCACTGTTAAACACTTTCCCAGAGATGTGATTGTTGTGCAGGGTGCAAGAAAACAGCAGCAAGATTAAAGTGAAAGACACAACTGCCCAACATTTTGTCTGTGACACCCTCTGAACAGATAATCTGTGCAATTGTGAAAGGGAACTTACCCAGTCTGGCCAGGTAGGTGGATGCAATTAGGCACTTGCCTAGAGACTCCTCCCTCTTGTAGGGTATGGACCAGTGATCTGTCAAAACTCTGCTCTCCAGCTCATACAAGTTGGTTGTTGGAAATTCAATCCCTTCACCAGAGCAATTCCCATTTTCATCATTTTTCTGCAGGTGAAAAAAATAAAGTTCAAGGGAACCAGTTTCCTAAACACATTAAAGGGTTTAGAAAAGGCAGCTGTGGTTGTAACAAGCATGTCAAATTCTCAACCCTGAGGCTCCTTGCGTTTTTCAAAGTAGAATTGAATATTTCAATTTGAATTGAAGGGATTACATACCTGGAGTATTTCATGGAGGTGATAAGTACCATGTTTACATAACTAATTGCTAACTAATTGCCAATTTAAGCAGCAAATCTTGTTCCATAGCATATCAGATCCTAGAGCCAGGTGATAAGTACTTCCAGTCCCTGGAGACTGTAAAGTACAAATTTTGATCTGCAAAAATAGATCTGCACATTAATCCTCTGTTCAACAACTCCTGTAGAATATGGGAATAGTTTACTCTTAGGGAAATCCATTTCACCCCATCACACTAGAAATACAGGATACTGTTTCAGTACATCAAGCTTTTATTTTACTAACTAATAACCTAATGAAAAACAAGAAATATAGTTGTCCAACAAGGTAATGTAATTATCGTTCTCCTGAAGTCATAATGAGTTACTGGCAAATATTCTGGAAGGTAAGAGGGAAAAGGCAAGCAGGTGACTGCAGCTAAGCTTTACAGGTTTCCTTGCTAGGGGCACTGAAGAGCAGCTATTTCTGTGTCCAGGACACAGAATTACCCCCTGCTCTCCTCCAAGTGCCATATGAGGTAACTGCCCCAGCAGTGCCAAAGAAAGAGTAGACAAGTTATTCATTTATTTTCTTTTGTTTATTTTTTAACCTGCCATAGATGCCAGGTACCCAATGTGTCAAAGAGTTCACATGGACTACCTTTCCCTGCCTCCACAAGAGCAGGCAAAGCCAGCAGGAGAAAGGACAGAATGTCTGGGTCAGGCCTGGCAGCGAGCAGGAGCCACTGCCAGAGACAGTGGAAAACAAGTGATGGTAACAAGATCCCACTGAGAAAGAAGCCAGGGACATGGAGGGAGGAAGGACAAGCAGGAAACATTCCACAGTAAAAACCAGACAGTGTCAGGAAAGTGAGTGGAACAACTAGAAAGGAATAAACCAAAAGAACTGAACTCTGAAGGAGATGGTATACCAAGAACAAAATCAATGTATGCACACAAGTGTGCTTCCAGCTCTCTCACTGCATTTGCTATTTGTAGGATTAGACCTGTTTTTAAAAAGTAAATGTGTCATTCACTTTCATAATGGTTCAAAACTATTAAGCCAAGGGAACAGCAATTGTGCAGAGCTTAACCTTTAAAGTTCACGGACAGCACGTGGGCTGGACTTGCTAACGTTCTGCAGAGCAGCAGGACAATTTATAGGAGCAGAACACTGCTCAGAAAAAACCACATATTGGTGCCTGGGAAATAAAGTGCTGCCTTTCTGTAACCCCCTACTAAACACTTTGTGCCCAGTTTGTCTTTATGGGAGGTTGTACTTTAGCAGACCTGAATATCAGCTTCAGAAACTGTGGTCACCTGATCCAGCACTGATTATGGATGCCTGATGTAATTCCCATCTAGCGAATCACACCCTGTTTAAATACTTCAGGTTTTGGAGGAGGGTTGTTTGAAGGTCTGCATGAAAAGACACTGAAATTATCTAGAAGCGTTTTTTAGAAATTAAACTATTAATTATACAGCTTCTGTAAAGAACACTCATGCAGAAAACAAAACCATTTCCTACAGAAAACAAGTGTGCAGTTACAAAGAAAGTGCTCACAGTAACAGAGCAGGAATGAACTTTTAGTATAAAAAAAGCAGACTGAGTATAACTTCAAAACCCAATTGCTGGGTGTTCAAGGACTACAGCTCAGCCTCCACTTGTAGCCAAGGAAAGCAACATTTCAACAAATGTTACAGAAACAGAGCAACAGTTGCTTCATTCCCTGGAGGAAAGCATCACCATTAAATAAACGCTGCGACAGCAACTGGCATCTAAAGAGGTGCAGAACAGCAATGCAGACCCCTTCAACTATAGATGAAAAACTCCACTTCTTGTTCTGCTTTCCCATCTGCATCCCAGCAATGCTGCTCATTAGTTGCCTGTTTCCACACAAGTGATTGCCAGGGTCCGTGACACAGAAATTCACACAGAAAGTGAAATAATACATGTTCTTCACTGTGCATTCAGCTCCCACATTATCCTAAATTATGCTTAGAACACATCTGGACTATTGCTAGATTGAGTCTACCAACAGTGCAGTGAAAAGAGGGTTTTACACAAAAAATGAGCGTGGTATTTGGAATACTGCCCTATAGTAATGGGAGCTGTTTGCATTGAAGGAACATGCTTTTGGCACTTTCCAGGAATTAGAGGCAATGAGGCTTCTTGCTTGACAGTGCTCTGCTGCTACTAAAACCATGTGCAGAAAGTATCAAGTTCATGTATTAATTTTAGAACACATCACATCCACATAGCTCCACAGCGACTGTGAAACCTGTGACAGTCTCAAACACACACCCAGGCAGTTTAAAACCCAAATTCCCCTCCAAACCATTAATAAACTGAACACTCTGCATTTCTGGGACATTACAGATATGTTCACATTATATTAGTGCAGACTGAGCTGTGTTTCTTAAACAAATCCACGACAAGAAACAGTCTCTTTAAAGACTTACTGCTGCTCTTTCATAATTAGTGTCTTTCTGCACATGAAAAAGCCCAAACTGTTCACCCATCCAATTTTTAAATTGATTTTGGCACTGCTCTTTAAAGTGAGAGATTTATTAGCAGCAGCTGCTGCAGCAAGGTGAAACATCAGCTCAGTTCTTGCATCATCTTATGCTGGCTGGAGATCTGCACACAGATCTCACACTCCAACACAGCCTGCGGAATTCACTTCTCTGCTGACACTCACAAATGTAACACAGCCCTGAACACCACAATTAATGCTCTGTAACTGAGGAGCTCAGGAACTGTCACTGCAAACTCTACTGACAAAGATTTTGAACAAAAATTATGGTACATGCAAAAGTAAATAGATACAAGGCCATGACAGCCATCCAAAAAGTGATTTTCTCAATCTTGGCTTTGGGGAATTATGTGGGGTTTGTTTACTTGTTTCTAAATAAACATATATAGAGAGGTAGCTCCCTCCCCTCAAACAGGTGACTTCAGAATGGTGTCTGCCATTTGATGATGATCTGTATCAGGACTCTGCAATTCTGGCTGAACAGACTTAGCACTGGACTGGTCCCCAGCATGGTAAGGATTTGTACAGATGTTCTTCCATAAAATAGCAAAGAGCAAGAAAAGCCCCCAGCCCTACTCCTGGTAACCAATGGGTCAAAGATAAACTGTCTAAAAGGCCATTACAATCACTCTTTTCTGCAGTAGGAAGTCATAGTGCACATCATAAATCTGTGGCTATTTCTGCAGCTGAAATAGTGACACCAACAAACTTCTGCTGACAAACCTTTAACACAGTTTTCCATGCCTTCTGAGTATATCCTATTGCACAAAAGCCCTGAAGATCCCCTCGTTCTAACAGTCTTGGCTCTTCTGGCTTATTTTCAAGGTGTGAAAATGCAGTTATGACTAAACACACACACAGGCTCCCAGGAGAAATACCCTCACAGGAACAGGCTCAAGCACTGATTCAAGATTCCCTCTCTGGGGACCTGGCACCTCCCAGATTTGCTTGCAAGGCTGAATAAACAAAAATTGTTCAACATCTGATCAATAAAGCATTGCTTAAATCTGTAGCATAAAACCTTCCACTCAAGAGTAACAAAGAACAAAGATTAGCACAAAAACTGAAATATGATTTAACTTTAATTGCCAAAAGGTCACAGTTTAAAGCTTCAAAATGTACTCATGCAGTATTCAGCTAATTAACTCATCAAACAGTGTTTAACTAAAGCCACTGACAGTTCTCATACCAGTCTCTTTACATAAAATAACAATGAGTTTAAGACTTGTTTTGATTCTATTTGGCAGCCTTAGTAATGAAATTACAGTCAAATCATAATTTAAATTAGTTAATTTGATTTAGATAAGAGGCTACCAACAGAATCTATTATCACCATAACCAAGTCACATTATGTGCTCGTGAATCCAGTATAACTTAGGAAACAAAACCCCAAAGTCTTGTTTCTTTCAACAAGCAACAGGATCACACTTTCTAAGACACCAGCAGATCAAGCAGCTACCTCCATCTCATGCCTCTCTAATAAGTCATTTTCACAAAATAACCATAGTTTTATAGCCAAAACCCGAGATTTTTGAAGTTTCATTGAATTGTTAAACAGAAAACAACCACAAAACCTTGTTACTATGTACCTACAAACAGGACAAAGTTTAACTGCTCTGAAAAGCAGTAATGAAAAAAATGCATAAAGCCAGAACTAGCAGCCAAAAATTTTAAGTCCACCTTCAGATTTTAATCACAGACATAGATATATAAAGAAATCAATTTTCCAATGGTACAGCTTTTCCAGCTGCCAAGTGTCAGCAGGGATGCTCCCCTCTGCACAGCACTGCTGTACCACTCACAAGCGTTTGCAGAGCACTGCAGTGCTCAGGTGGAGGCAAGGTGAGAGAAATACATCAAATACCCATAAAAACAGAGCATTTCTCTGCTCTGATGTACTGTGCCCATCAATTTGTGGGAGAAGCTATGAGTCCTGAAGTCATGACCTGACAGTCCCTCCACCTGCCAGACTATTGATTAAAGCGGTTTTTAGTTTCACACCTGGATGTCAAACCTTTCTTTCTGTTAATTAACTCCTAAAAGGGGGATATTCTGTTACCTAGAACTCAAACACAAGTGTAAGAATTCAAAGCCTTTCAAATACCTTGAAGCTACCACCTTACACTTACACATAAACACTAAGAACAAGGTCCTGAATGTCTAAAAAAATTGTTACATTTTCATATGTGTAACCTATTTGCTTTTTATAAACTGGTATTTCAGATGGTTAAAGAACTTTTGTCTCTTGTTAAGAGGCAGATGTGGGAACAAAAATTGGAGCTGCCTGTTCCTGCACTCAGATTGAACCCACTGGACCCACACTGCTAAGAGCAAGCTTGGAATCCTCTTGTGAATACGTCAGTATTAGTAAGACTCAAAAAATGGTGTCATGTATGGAATTTCCATGTTATGTTTCTTGTCTGGCAATAAGAAAACCCACTGTGATTTCCTGAATGTTTTACTGACAAACAGACATTTACTTGCAAAGTATTGTCACAGTTTTAAACTGTTTTAAGAGATACAGCATCTCTTAAATCCTTGAATTTTCATCCAGAGAAACATATTGGGATGCAAAAATTTTAAGTGCAGCAACAGACAGGAATGTTTATTGTTGTTTATGTTTTGCTAGGAGAACATAAGCTTGTTGGTGAGACACACAGATGTTTTGTTTTGTTCTTTTTTCACAGAAAGGAAGCTCTTGAAATTTCTACTATGGACTACTTTACACAAACAAATACAGTCTTGTCTCAAGAAAAAAATACCAGTATTTTGTCATGCCAATATAAGAGGATGATACCAGTCTACTACTAAAGGAAAAGAAATCCCATTTTACAGACTCTACCTAACTGAAGTTGATCTGGACTCTCATTCCATCATAGAGATGTCCTAAGAAAAATCCAATTTATTTAGTGAACTTTCTCACAGAAGGTTTCAGACACTGACCTTAACTGAGAGTTGCACTAGGACACCATCAAGGATGCATGGATATATATAATTTGTTATAATCCTTAAGGTTTAGTCTAAACCCTTAGTAGCTGTAAAGGATTATAACAAATTATAACCAGAAAAACCCTATGGCTCCACCTTCCCTCTGCCCCCCATCTCTCACAACCAAGAACTGTGTAAGTCTGGGAATAAGAACAAGATATAAATTAAAAAAAAAAATACAGCAAAGCTGAGAATTAACTCAGAGTTTCTGAAAACATGGCTTGTACTCTCTCCCTGATTTCCAGGGTGATGGTGTGATGTTACCAGGCAATACTCCCTGATGTACTTGCCTGCTTGTTCAAAGATAAACACAGTCCTGAGCATCACAGCAAAACAAAACAACCGAGGCTGTGTAAAAATAGCACTTGAATTAAAACCTCCATTTAACTTCAAAAATACAAGGAGCTTCTTTGCCCTTTTATGTTGCCATTACCACAGCATTCAGTGAAATCTGAGGCAGAGATTCACTACAACCACTTTTGGCAACGTATTTCGAAGTCTGATAAGTTGTAGGTGAGGGAGAGGTCATGGAAAGCACTGTTAGGAATGCCATTCATAAGGAAGCAAGGAAAACTCTCATCTTCCATGTGTTTTCACTATTGTCTGTGGATGTATTTAACAACTTACTCCATTTGTGTAACTACAAACAGCCAGAGTCGGAGTCAACACCATTATCCCTCCCAACCCTTGAGTTTTCATAAGCACAAAACCTCATGCTTGTTCCAAATAACTCAGAATAACTTAGTGTGATATCAGATAAACATCGTGCTTTTAAACAATAAAACAATGAATCACAAGCGCTTAACATTTCAGTACTTAAAATTAAGTCAATGCTTGTATCTCCATTTGCCAAAACACCAGGAATTAATAGAGAAGTGCTGCAGAACCACCACATAAAGTATTTACTGCAACATTTTAGTGACCAAAGGTCAGGCTCTGGGAAGGAAAATTAATTCAATAATGCTACTAAACACCCATCTATACTTCTGTTCTACTGATGTATAGTGAGACAGAAACCAGAACCGACAAAGCAGATGATTTTTACTGTGTCTAATGCCAAAATTGTGACTAACTGATAAAAAAAAATAAAATCTTTAAATGCCTCTCAAGATCGTTCTTGAAAAGCCAGAACTGTTGTAAACTAGTGGCAGGAAGATCAAGTGGCAAGAAACACTGGGAAGATTGGCTTTTAAAATTAATTTTTAATTTGGCCCCTGAAACATATATACCAAAGGCTGCTCCTACAGCAGCACAAATACGTGTTTTTTTCAAAATAAAAGCTTACAAAAGAAACAGGCACTTCCTCTTTGCCCTCCTCATACAAAGAGCTACTGTTCCTTAATCCAAAAGCAATCCAAATGATTTGCTGGAATTAACTTCTAACACTGGCTAATTTGTTTTTATTCTCATTCTTCCTCAGTATTTCACTTCCTTATTAAACAGCTGCCACAGAATAGCACTGTAAACTGGGAAGATGACCAAAAAATGCTTCCAGAGGACATTATACCAGAAACACTTCCTGCCCAGCTGAGAATTTGGCTGTACAGAGCTGTCTCCCACCTTCACTGACCCTGCAGGCATCACCTTCACCAATGAACCAGTAATTACAGAGTGCTCCTCTCAATCCAGCAATTACTCTAACGATCACATTACATGATAATGACTTTGTGAGTTATTCAAAACAAAGCTTACATTTAAAATTAACCAGCTGCATCTCTCAGTATCACCCCTACTTCCCTAATTTCACATAGCATCTCCTATTAGTCTGTGTTATATCAAGAATGAAACTCAGAGTGTTTTCTTTCAAATGCTTTCAAGGAAGTGTTAATGGAATCAGAATATAGAAAGAGGTTCCACACCAGGGCCACTCATTTTTGAAAACAGTGATGCTGAAAACCAGGAGTGCTAAAATACTAATTCCACTTGACATTCTGATGGCATCCAGCCAGGGACTCGATGCCAGAATCCACCACAGAGCTTTATTTGATTGCTTAATTGTTTTACAAGGCCAATTCGAAGACAAGCCACTCTGTAAAACTTCCACATGAGAATGCAAGAAATACTCACTTTTGCAAAGCTCAAGACTACTTACAAGAGAGAAGACTGACTTTAAATGTGCAGAATTGTAGCGTGAAATCCATCTCATTTGCTTGAAGGCTAAATACCTTCTTTGTCTTTAAATAAATACAGCTCTTTCCATTCAAAGATCAAAGAACTTCACAAGCCTAACGTCCATGGTTCTCCTTAATAAAGCACACCCCATTATCCTCATTTTACACATTAAAAGCTAAAGCACATCTGTGGCAGAACTGCTTTCAGTCCTGAGCTTTAATAATGAGGAGAGGTAGGGTTTGAACACCACAGTTCTGCAGCATGACTAGTGAGAATGTTCCTGGCACTGGCACTCACTACGGTTGCTGGCCTGTTTTTTTCACAAAATCTCTTCTCTTGCAGCCAAACAGCACCTTAAAAGCAACCTTGGACAAGTTTTATTATAAACCTTACCTAGTAAAATCTGGCATGTATGAGCTTTTGATCCAGTTCAACTAAAAAAACATAAATCACAAGAGCACATGCTGAAGGGGACAGGAATAGCCAGGGGGTAATATAATCTGTTCATCACAATTTAGCTAAAAGGTCATAGTAATGGCTCTCAGAAGCTGTTTTAAAAGCAAATTAAGGTTGTTTTAGTGAAGGTTATACAAACCATTGGTGTATGTTTAATATTTTCACCTGTCCCTGCCCACAATTTCAATCCTCACATTTGTTTAGCCTGCTCTTCTCCACCCCATTCCTCTCAAACTCATGGAAGCCAGCAATTGTGGCACTTGTGGCAATTCATGGACACACTGACAGACGTTGTCATCACACTCATTTATAGTCTTGTCTTAAATTATAAGGATTTAGCAGCAGTTGATAAAGCAGCTTATCTGTCAGTCAGATGAAGAGATGAGCACAGCATCCTTCACCCGCCTCCCTCGGCACAGAATCACACCGTGACAATCTGCATGCTGCCTGAGGAATAAACACAGAAACCCCACATTCCTGCCAAACTGCAAGATTTGCTTCTGTCAACAGACATAAACACAGAAGTTATGTCAAACACACCAAGTTGCCTCTTGGAAAAGCAGGTGACCTCAGTCTATCAAGTGTGGTTTGCTGCTACAAAGGGCAAAACTTCCAAGCAGCTGTAAACCTCAAGGTGAACTTCCCGTGGTTTTAGGAAGACTGCACAAATGAACTGAAGCCCCCAAGTTTGTCTGGCCTTTTCCTTTTGATGAGATAAGTGTGGTCATGTTACCAGCATCAATGCCAAAGACACACCACAGCTATTAACCCAAAACTGAAGCAATTGGGAAACACCAGCCTGCTGAAACAAAGGTTTTTAACCTCATGAAATTGAAATTTATGCACACCTTCACTCAAGCCTCATACAGAAAGAAAACACAGGGCACATGTTGGGCCAGCTCACAGCAGATATCTTGCTTCTGGGCCAGTTACTCCAAATTTAGGCTTCTTCAACACTTTCAGACAGCCCTGAAGACCAGCAGCCTGGACCACTGAAAAAAGAGTCACACTGATTTTTAAAACCCTATCTAAAGAAAACGTGTTTTAACTAGTATGATATGTATCTGGTTGCTGTGCTCCTCTCAAAGAAAACCACTAGACAAGCCTTTCTTTGATCCACATGAATGCTGAACAGATTCTAACATTATGTAATAGAGACCAAATAAGCATATGCAAACATAATGGATTCATTACTGATTAGGGAAAATGTAAAGTGTTTAATCATTCATAGACCTATTCTTATATGCATGCTAAAGTGTGCTCAGCCAAAAAAAGCACATAAATTCAAAGTACAGACCTGTTATACACGTTTTGAAGAATGACTGAAGCAATCTTGTTATTTTTAAATTATAAATCTAATCCTAACTTTTGTTCATGAAGCATTAGATTGGAACATTTTACTTGGGGAAAAATTTCTAAGAATTCTTCTCCTGTGATTTATCCTCTCTTTATCTCCTATTGCTGATATATAAAATCCAAAAATCTAACACACCACTTCCTCCCCACTGAATAAAAGTTAAAACTGGCATTATGAAGAGAAGGAAGAATACACACTTGAAGAGCTGTTAGAAAGAGAGATGATACTGAGAGGAAGAAAACCAGAAATAACATCTGAATTACCACAAGACAGCATGGGGTACAATATGTTTCACCATAATGTGTATGACTACAATGAATAATATAGCTGCTTCTGCAATGGCTTTCTCTACAGCTTCATATGCCATAAGCTTCTGCTGAATGGAAAACTACTGATTAACCTGATTAATTACTGATTAACCACTTAAAGAATAGCTGTATCTTATTAAATGTAATGCTAGATTACAGCTGACGAAATAAAAAACCCCAAGAACTGATGATATATCACTTTCCCCCTTTCATAAAATGTATGTCAAGAGCTGTTAAATTGTACTGCAGTGTTAGACAAATATGCACAGGCAACAATTCCAGTCTCAGGACTTTTATAGATGTAACTCTTTTATTACAAAAATACTGTTTTGCATACATGTGCAGGAGTTGACAGATGCTCATCTGCAAATGAATCCAATTACTAAACTGAGGCATGAATTTATATAAAATTTCATGCAGCAAGACACCTCAATCCTTCTGAAATGCCTGCTCTGTGCAGTGATTTACCTACAATGAAATGTTTTGACTTCCCTCCTGTGGGTTAAAAAGAACACAAGTCAGAGCAAACAAGAAGGTGAGTAGCATAGGAAACTATTATAAAGCATAAGTAAATTTAATCAGAAATACAGGATGAAATAATGGGGGGCGGGAGAATCCTCTGAGAGTTGTCAAAGTGCCGTTTGTAACGGGAACAAGAGCGGGAAAAAAAGCACTGCTCTGAAGTTTACACTGACAGCTTCACTTGAAATGTCACACTGACAAGCCAGGCTGTCCCAGCTCTAACCACATCCAACCCAAATGCCAACGAGAACTCTCGTTCACCCTCAATCCTCCACAGGGAAGGTTGGAAAGCGGTTCCCTGGCGCTTCAGCCAGGGAAGTCGAGGAGCAGCTCCGTTTCTGCACGGCACACGTGCCATGCCAGGGATCACCTTACTCCACAAGCACACATCAGCAGCTTAGAGCAGCTCAGGACCTAACCCAGTTAATTCAGGGAGCAGGATCACCTATCTTTATTCCGCAGGGCTGGACGTCAGCGTGCCGAGGCTACGGATACGGATGATCTGTGCAAGTGTAGTTACGCACCAGATACGCCCGTGGATTCCTCACGAATTTATTTATGGACACATACACATGCATGCACAGAAAGGGAGCACTTTTCTGGCACACAAAACCCTCAGGATACTCATCACTGGAAGCTGAGAGGGTACACGAGGTTCCCTGGTTTTATTCACGAGCTTAAGCATCTGCTCTTGAGCAGTTCTTGGGACAGAGGCTGTGCAAGGTGGCCCTTGGGTATCACACAGAGGGGCTTTCTGCTGTTCTCACCTCCAGGAGTCCCACAGTCTGGACGCTACTAATTAGCACTTTTCTTATGAGCACACTGTGAAATGAGCAGACCAGGAAGAGAAGATTTAAAGGAGAGCACTACAAGATTGTTCCAGACAGCAAGGAGAGCACCCTGAGTGTATCTGCTGGCTGAAGGGTGCAGAGTTCTGGAAGAGGATGGAAGACAGAAAGGAAAACAAGGAGGAAGGAGAGAACCTGGAAAAGGTTGACAGTCTCCAGCACTTCTATCTACATCACAGCCCTAAGTCATGAGTTAAAGCTCTGTTCTGAAAAAATATTTGACCTCACTGGGTTCCTATTTCAGAACTTACGCTCAGCTTACCCAAATAAAACTGTACGTAAAGCCATACCCACCCTGCGCTTTCCTTCACATTGTGCAAACACTTTAAAAAAAATAGACAGCCCTTAGTCACCGGAATTATGCAAGAAGGCACAAGAGGGGGAGCGAAAAGCAGAGCCCTACGGTAGCCACACATTCCTGGAATGCCAAGGAAAACCCTGGGTGCGCTTCACCTTGCAGCGATGGCAGGGAACGGGCTGGGGAGCGCCCGGGCGGGCGGAATGCGGGGCCGTGAGGAGCCCCGGGCCGCGGGAGTGGCGGAGGGTACCGGGCACCTCCCGCCAGCCCCACGCCCGGGCCGACCCCCGGGGGGCTCCCACCGCCCTGGGAGCGCCCGCCCGCAGCTCACCTCGGTCTCTACCACTTCGTGGTAGGCGGGCGGCGGGTCGAAGCCGCCCCCGCCGCCTCCGCCGTCCCCGTCGCCGCCGCGGGGGCCCTGCCCGCCGGCGGGGGAGCCGTGTCCGCCCGGCGGGCCCTGTCCGCTCTCCATGGGCTCATAGCCGCCGTAGTGGAGGCCGGGCCGCTCGTTGGTGAGCAGCGCCACGGCCTCGTTGATGTCGTTCTTGGCCAGGCGCAGGGCCTTGCGGATGGCGGCCGCGTCCGAGAAGCCCATGCAGAGCAGCGTGGTCATGTGCTGCTCCTCCTCGCTCTCCATGGCCGCGCCGGGGAGCGGGGCAGGGCAGGGGTAGGACGAGGAGGAGAAGGGAGGAGGAGGAGGAGGAGAAGGAAGAAGAGGAGGCCGGGGCCGGGGGGAAGCCCCGCGGACCGAGAGGCGCCGGGCTCAGGCGCTGCCCGCCCCGCGCGCCGCCATGTTGCCGGGAGCGCCGCTCCCCTCCCGCCGCCGCCGCCGCGGCGGCCGCCCCGCCCCGGCCCCGCCCCCCGCGCGCGCCCCGGCCCCGCCTCAGCCCCGCCCACGGCCCGGCCCGGAAGCGGCGGCGAAGCCGCGGTAGGGGAGCGCCCGCCGGGCCCGCGTCACGTGACCGGGGAGGATGGGGATGAATGGACCGGCGTGGGAAGGGGGCGTGGCCGAGGGGGCGCGTGAGGCGGGCGGCGTTGCGAGGGGACCGGGACCGGGACCGGGACGGGGACGGGGACCGGGGACGGAGATGAGAACGAGGATGAGGATGGGGACCGGGATGGGGACCGGGACCGGGATGGGGATGGGCACCGGGACGGAGACTGGGATGGGAACGGGAACGGGAGCGGAGATGGGAACCGGGACGACGATGTGGATCGGGACCGGGGGTTGGGGACTGGGACGAGGATGTGGACCAGGGTTAGGACCCGAGATAGGGATGGAGATGGGGACCGAGACGGCGGTCGGGATCAGGGCGGGGACCGGCGGCGGGACCTGGCGGTGTCTCACGGCCTGCCGGGGGTGGGCAGCCCGGCACAGCATACCAGGCCCGGCGCTGCCGCTGCCGGCGGTGCCGCCGGTGATGAGGGCTGCTGTCCGTGGGCAGCGCCGGTGCGGCACGGCCGGCGCGGTCACGGCAGAGCCCGAGGGGCCCAAGCGCAGCCGGGGGAGCCTGGGGGCCGGAGCGAGCGGCGGGGCCCGCGGGGCAGCCCTGCCCTGGGCTGAGGGAATGGGGTCGGTCCTGGGCCCAGCGAGCCCCCGGACCCTGCCGGCAGCTCCCGGCCCTGGAGGGACGGGTGGGAGTGCGGTAGAAGTGCTGGGAGGATGCTTCGGCTCCCGGTAGCACATCGTGGAGTTACAGGAATTACATTCTTGAAGTATATGATATTAGGAGGAAATTCAGCCCTGTGAGGGTGGGGAGGCCCTGGCAGAAGATGCCCGGAGAAGCTGTGGCTGCCCCATCCCTGGAATCGGCCGTGGTGGATGGGCCTTGGAGCAACCTGGGACAGTGGAAGGTGTCCCTGCCCATGGCAGAGGTTGGATCTAGATCATCCTTAAAGTACCTTCCAACACAAACCATTCTGTATACACACAATGAAGCAGAGTACAATCTCTGAAAATAAAATCTCGGAGTACAATCTCTGAAAATAAAAATTCTAGTGCCCAAAGCAGAGAGAAAGTTGTATGCATTCCTTAAACACACTTGGTGAGCTCTTGTACTGCATAGAAGTCAGCAGATCTGGATCTCCTGGCACTCTCCCAGGCTAAATTTATGACCTCACTGTAACAATGTATTTTCTGTGTCCAGAGAAGAGGAGGAAGGAGGAAACAGATAGAAGATTTGTCAAGATCAGTGCTGGTATCTGCATATAAACATTTGGGTTTGGAGGCTCATGTTTTCAGGCAAACTATTTTGTATTAGCAGCGACTGACTCTGGGGTTAGGAATCCAGAAACCCCTGTCAGATGTCTCAGATACAAATCACATTCAGCCTAAAGGAAAGTTTCAATTGTAGGGGACACAAACAGTATTTGGGTCTCTAACATGAACTTTCAGAGCTCGGTGTAGCTCTTTGAAAGAGACAAACTGATAGATCAGTTTTGGACTGGCAGATTTTGGATTAATTTTTAGATTGTAGTATGGCACCAGTGATCTCATTTTCCTTATTTACTTTCCTGAAAAGTAATCACAGCTCCTTCTTCTTGCTCAGTCCTCTGGCTTTTTTTCTCTAAGCTGGCATTCAGTGGAATGGAGATAATGTGTATATGACTCTCATCTTCACCTTCTAGATCTTAGGAAGGTCTTTTATTCAGGCTGATCTCCAGCTACAAAAGAAATTGTTATGGCTCGCTCTTGGCAGGCTTCAGAAAAACTCAAGCACTTCAAATGCATTCAGTTAATATGCAGAATATTGACTCACTGCTTACTCATGTGACTAACATTTAAATGACACTTTCTCATTTTTAAAGGGTATTATAAATGATGGTTTAATCCTCACAGCCTGATGAAGTCAGTTGGCATAATTTCTCCCTACTAATGCAAAAAAAGTTTGTAGGAAAAAGTAAGAAATTTATTAGATGCCATTATTGCTTTTAGAATTATTTCAAGGAAGTGCTCCTGTAAATTTGTTCTGAGTTAATTAATGAAAACTACACAAGTGATGGAGGAATTAATTGTAATCCCAAGGGGTAAAGGAAGAAGAGGATGCTTGGCCATTAAATTACTCATGCCCTGTAGTCCAGCTGTCCTGAGAGAAGTTTGGAGGTAATTTGAATTTATCAGTGGGTGAGAACAACACTTGGACACAGCAGCTCAACATAACTGACAGTGAGGGGTGCTGCTCCTCAAAGCATTTTATACAGGCTTCACTGACAGCACCTCTCTTGAGACTGCTTGAAGGACAAGCTCACACATTCCAGCTTAGTGAAGGAATGGGCACATCCTTTTCTAGACATTATTCAGCCTGGAAGTCCCAGTTTGCAAATGTTTTTGTATTGCCATGTCTAGAAAAGTTGCAGGGAGAAGCAGAGCAAACTTGTCTGAGAACAACGAAAGGGAACAGTGAGTGATTCTCTGTGGGGCACATCTCCCTAATCTTACATTTTGGATGGACAAGGCACTTGCTGTTTAGTGTAGCTGCCTGTTGGGGCAAAGGATATCTTTATGAAAAAGGAGTATCTGGGATCTTGCAGAACCAAATATTTGTATAGTATTGCAAAGCATTAATTTAGATTTTCTGAATGATGTTATCTTTCCTTCCTTCCTTCCTTGTATTCCTTGTCCCACCCAGTCTCTTCCAGTTTCCTGTTTCTAGTTTATTTATAGCTTAATGTAATAGGTGGATTTTAAACAAGTGCCTTGGGAACTAGATAGTGAAAATCTCCCTGAGTTATTGAAAATCACATTTCTTATATATAGATATTGATAAATTGTGTTTGGTTGCCTTTAGCAGAGAGGTTAAAAGTGTTAGTGTAGAGAAAAAATTAATAACCCTCCTCCAAGGTAGAGTTGCAATGGAGAAATAATAAAGTAGATGCACAGATGCTTTTGACTCTTCAGGTAGCTGTGCAGCCTCACTTCAAAACAGATTTTAGCAACCACAGGAAGTGTGTGAGTCTGTTCACAAGCACCAGCTGACAGATTCCTGCCATACACTTCTAGACTTGGTCTGTGGTAGGAAATTTTGCTGCCTTTTGTCCATCAAGAAAGGAGATTTGGGCTGGGGCAGCTGCCAAGGCTTTGCCTGCTGTCAGCAATGATTTGCACAGGGCAGCTTCCCGTGGTCTCAAGCTGGGACTCGTGCACACCAGTAATCATAATTACAATATTTAGCTCAAACTCAGTGCTTTTAAGATGGGTATCTAACATACCTTTTGGGGGATGGAGAGATACCATTAGCTCCTCAACATGTATTAATTTTTGCAACAGCTACAAACCATCGTGGGGCTGAAAGGGAAAGAAGGTGAACAGATCTGGTGGTGTTGCTGTGCCTCCTGCAGCAAGTCTGTCCCTGTTGTTATTCCAAAGGGAACAGGAGCTGAACCATGAGTGTTTTTGTGCAGCAGAAGCTGGGTACCCGCTGGCCTCCTGAATACAAAGATGAAGTTTCATACTGTGTCCCTTGAATGGAAACAGCATGACGTGAGCGTGGAAAGAGTGGAACAGTATGTTAAGGGAAACAGGACTGAAAGGAGAGAACAGCTGACTCCAGGGGCCGAGCAGATCTGCTCCCTCTGCTTCACTGGGTGGGTTTGTTTTCTGCTCAGAACATCTTGTGGGTCTTGCAGCACAGCTTCACAGCTCTGGGCTGGAAAATGAAACGACTGCAGGGAGGTTGTTCCTTCTTCCTGAAACAAGCTTCGCAGCCTGTGGGAAATGAAAGTTAAGGCTGAACTTCAAAACAAGCTGGAAGTACTCAGATGCAGAAGTGCAGAGTGAAGCCATTCAATAGAGTCAGATTTGGAACAGAGCCCTGAAAAAAACCTGCAGTTATGACTAATCCGTTTTTAATGTGTGTGGTTGTAGGTAAAATCACTTCTTTAAAAGATCATTTCTCTCCCTGTATTGGTTACGGCTCTTTACCGTCATTTTAGATAAATGATGTGTTGACATGTGAGCTCAGTTACAGATGGACTGCAAGGACAGAAGTGTTTCTGATGCTGGAGAGGCTCTGGCTGAGCTGCTGGTGAAGGGGAGAAATGATACAAACAGGATATTCAGCGTCAAGCTGCAGCAGCACCCTGAGAGACCCACCCAGGGGCAGGCACTTGAATGCTCACTCTCTCCTGCAGCCAAGTTCGCTGAGGAAACTTGACATAATAGTTGAGTGCAGAGCCCAGTTTGTGCAGGGATGAGCTCAGGCAGTGACATTTTAGAATTGAAAGGATCTGAAATGGAAACTTCTTGTTGCACTGCACAAGTCTGTGAGGCACCACAGAGTTTTACAGGGTGGCTTTTGGGTGCTTTTGTTTTGTGCTGAGTTGTCCCAGCCTCACTTGCAGGTCCCCTTGCAGGGATCCCTCAATGCTGTCACAGAGCCAGTGAGGTTAACACACTGCTGTAGGGGACCTGTGACACTGTGAATGTCCTGGCTGTTGTGATACCAGCCCAACACTTACAGGCTTTGCAGTGTTATGATCAGTAAAGCTGTGAATAGGAGCAGGAAATCACTGCAAACACACATTGACTGTGGTGGGGAACAGCACAGAAACTGTAAACAGCTAGAAAACAGCACAGCAAATCCAACTGAGATGGGATATACTCAGTCTCCCTCAGTCTGGCTAAGGGTGTGTGGTGTGGTGACAGAGCCTGTAGTGACACGTGGTGTGTGTGTGTGTATCTGATAGCAGTTGGTGTTTCCTGGTGTGCACTGGAACATGGTGCAATGTAATAGAGCAAAAGGGAACTCCTTGCTGGCTTCTTGCCCTCTGCAGATTCCTTCTGAATTAGGTGCTGACCTTTAAAGCAAGACCTGCTTCTTCAGTTTCTCATTGTTTAAATTCTGCACTGCAGCTTGAGAAACAAGTCTGTGAAGCTGAAAGATTTTTTTTTAAAGCTCCAGTTAGTGAAACACATAATAGGTTGGAAGGAGTCTGAGGGAGAGAATCACCAAATGGAAACCATTTTACAGATCTGGCGCCTTTTATTTTTTATTTTACTCCATTCCAGAGCAGTATGGGCCTGTGTGGTGCTGCCCTTAAATCAGCACCAAAAAGAAGATTGATATTAAAGGCTGGTACCTAGCCCTCTCCTGCTGTTAAAGGGCACTTCTGATCAAAATACCACCTTGTTTGCCCTCAGTGATTTGGAAACCCAAAGTTGTGCTCCTGCTGCCAGGGTTTTGTACTAGAACACTGCAGCTGCTTGGCACCAGCAGGAGTTTGGAGGTGAGAAAGGTGAAACCCATTATCCTGACTGAAAATCTGGAGGTATTTATGCAGAGGGGCTGCGATGGAAGAACCTCTTTCCCTCCTGGAATGTTTTTAACATTACCATTGCTTCGACTGCGTTTTCACAGGATTTCTCCATTTCTCATTCAGGCAGATTCTGACATTTCATGCAGATTATGAAGTGCTGGCCGAAGGGCAGCTGGAACTCAGGTCTGGATGGGAGGCAGCAGCTGCCCCGTGCCAGCCAGAGGCCTCAACACAGAGCTTCAGGACCTGCAGGTGGGACTTGCATCAAACCTGAATATTTTTGCTTCCATCACAAGACTTAATTTTTCAGAAGCACGAAGAGGTTCTTCAAGGCTGTGAGAGCCTAAAGCCTTGGATTTCTCCTGCCTCTTCTGCCTGCTGGCACGCACAGCCCTGTTGTCCCATTTACAAGGCATTGATGTGTCAGTGACTCATTCCCAGGCTCGCTATCTGCACCAGCAAGGTGCTCCGGGGCTGAGTCGCACCCATGTATCAGCCCTGTTACTGTACCCTGTTATCAGCTACTCCTTCCACTCCTGGGGTGCTCCCGGCCTTTGATCTGTTCCCGAACTGCAGCAACAGCTTTTCTTGTTTTTTTTTTAATGCTTCATTACACCGGCCCTCCCCAAATGCTGCAATCTCTGCTGCCTGCGCGCTGCTCTCACAAGTACATCCAGGCTTTTTCTTGAGAGCATGAAATAAAACTCTTATTACCCTCAGCCTTCAATCATGGTGGAAATCACTTTGCCTCAAGATGGCAATTTCCATCAGACACTACATAGCACTGTAATGATATGGTTAATTATTCCCTTGCTTCTCCCTGCTGCATTTAGCTGCTGCTTTTAAAAACTTATGGAGCAGAGGCTGTTTACTTCATCCTTACAGCACCTGGTGCTGTGGGCCCTGACCAGTCCGTAAATCCTAATGTTACTGAGCACTCCTGAATCCTGTCTTCCAGCAGAAGTCCCTTTTTGCTGGCCAGGCTGGATCTAGTTTAATTTGAGGCTGATTCTGTCAAAGCTAGAGACCCAAGTGGAAAGAAAGGTGCTCTGTGTGCTGAAGGACTGAAAGAGCTTTCTGTGTTTTACAGTTGATTTTTTTTGAGAGTGGCGAATGGGCAAAGGCAGAGACACACAATAATTTAAAATGTATTTGCTTAAAATCAGCTAAATTCATAGTAATTGTGGAAGAAACCAGTAGCAACACCTGAGCTGGTTCTGCTGGAGATGGTTCTGCAGGTTCTGCTTATCAGATGACCTTGCTGGCTTGTAGGATTTGGGGCAGAAACTCCAGCATAACAAGCACATTCCTCAGAGATCCTTCTGAGCAGCCAGCTCCTGCTGATGTGGTTGCAGATCAGTGATCCACCAAAACTCGTTCTGTCCCTGCACTCTGGGGTGGGCCTTGGCTGTGCTGTGGGGTGGAGGACAGACAGATGGACAGACAGGAGTGTGGCTGCACTAGCTCATGCACAGGGAGGGCTGTGGCTGCATCTCTTTGTTCTTCTGCTCAGGGGTCCAGCCAAGTGGCCCAGCCCTGATCTGCAGCACATCCCAAACTCGAGTCCTGCCTGTGGTGTGCTGGTCCTGGGGTGATTTCAGTGATGAATCCTCTCCTTCCACTGCCCAGGCTGGGCTTGTTCTGTTTGTGCCTTGAAAAACCTCTCCTCCCCCCATGCTGTGAGCTGTGCCAAACTGTTTGGCAAGTGAGAAGCTGTGCCTGCTGCGTGGGCAGGAGAAGGGCCAGAAAATGTGTGAGATGTGGGGGAGCATGAGGCCAGGACCTGAGGTGTCATTTGTGGGCTCAGTTCAGGACTTGCCCAGCCTGTTTCACAGACTTGTGACTACTGATCCTTGACTATGTTTCAGGCCTGGCCTACAGTCACTAATTGTCAGTGTCCTGGGGCTTCTCCCAGGTTTTAATTGTCCCTATTAATGTGGTGGATGTGGGAAGAGAGGTCATGCTGGAGAAAGGTGGCAGTGTTTTTGCTGCTGCCATTGTCATTGTCTGGGCAGCCTTAAAGCTGCTTATTGGCATGTGCCCTCCTGTGAAATGTGTAGGTGAGCTATTTATAAATGTGCAGAGAGATTCCACACCTCTAGCTTGTGCTGTGATTTAAGAGTAATCCTCACCAGGAGGGGAGAATCTGTCCAGCACTGCAAAGGAGGTTAGGGGCAGAGCTGGAAATAATCCACCCCTTGTGAGCCTCAGGGTTGCCTATGGGATGGGGGGATTTCTGGGGGCAGGTGAGGAAATGGAGAAGCAGTATGTTATTTCCACACTAGCTCTGTGTGTTCCAGTGTGATCTCCCATCTCCAGGGCAGAGAGAAGCACTTTTCCTGCTGCACAGCCCCCTCTCCTGTTCTCTGCTCTTCTGCACAGCAAGTGCGCTCAGCTCTCTCCTGGGCTGCATCCAACCTTAGCCTTCACTCACTTCTGCTTTTCCTTTCTGGAGCAGATTCTGCCTGGTTTTCAGGAGGGAATGGCCCTTTTCCTGGAGCAGTCCAGTCACAGGCATGCAGGAGTTAGTGTCTGTACTTCTCAAAAATTCTTCTGACAGCAGGTACAGCCATTTGCTTCCATTATTTCTGCAAGCTGCAAATGACCTCACCTTTTAAAGCATGCATTTGCCTGAAGAGCAAGATTAATGTAGCAGGATTGTTAGTGCATCTGATTGTCTTCTACCTTTCCACATGAAGACTTGTTGGTGACTAATAACAGAGAAGCTTCTCAGCCTGTCCTGAGTGGGAACATGATTCTTCTTCCTGTTGTTTGTGATGTTTGTGGTGTTGATAAACTTGTTTGGAAATATCTTGCATTCAGCTTAAGGATGCTGATTAATGTTATTTCCAGAAAAAAATTGCTTTCATACCTGTTATGAAGTTTCCCTGTTAACATCAGTTTGATGTGAAACTTTAGTAAACTCAGGAGCTTCCAATTCAGAGTATTCTGTTATTTTCTGTAACTCAGGGGAATTATCCACCTTTGAGGCCTGCACCTCAAAATGCTCAGGTGGGAACACACAGACAGGGGTGCATCCCAACAGCTGTAAGAAGGTTAATGTGATGTGACTGTGCTCAGGAAATGAGATTTTTTTCCCTGAGAGCTCCTGGGCTGCTGGCTGGATCTGCAGGACACACTGCCCTCCCTTGGCCGTGGATGGGCTGTGGATCTGGGCTGGGGAACCTGCCTTTCCTGAGCATCCCTGGGCTGGGGAAACTGCCTTTCCTGAGCATCCCTAAGGAACCTGCCTTTCCTGAGCATCCCTGGGCCCAGGGAAGGTCACTGGAACTTGCTTTGTGCTGTGATTTATAAACTCAGAGGTGCAGACTTTGTAGGTGATTCCAACATTCTCTCCAGGAGTTCGTGGCAAGATTTATGAGAAGCTTCAGCACTGTGTGAAGTCAACTGTGAGAAAAATAGCTTAGGAGTGATTTTATCATTCTGTGCTAGAAAGTGATGTAAGAAACCACAGAAATCTGCGAGGCTGATTCTTGAGCATGCAATGGGAGACTTTCATCTGGTTTCACTTGTAAATGAGAGTTTTATGTAAATGTTAGAAAATCATAATTATGACATAGACTTTTCAGAGAATTTGTACTTCCAGATGTAATGGAGATGTGGGAGCAATCTGGAAACAGAGAATTGTTTGAAAGAGACGTCTCTGACTTCACCCCTTTTGAGGTTTTGCTCACTCAGAGCCTGTCCCTGGTGCAGTGATCCAGTGTCAGGCTGAGCTCTGCACTGCTCCATACAGGTATTCTAACAACTGGGATGTAATGGTGCCACATTTTTCCATTTTTGCTACATGTTGTTCTTCTTCCTGCCCTTGTGTGGGTTATGTTGTCCTGGCAGAGACTGACATTAACACTGACCTCATTAACATTCTTTATTTCTGTTTTAGATAACTGAAATTTCACATTACAGCAAGATGGAGGTGAGGGGGAGGAAAAGTCAGCTGTTTTCCAGTATGATTGTGTTCTTATGTTTTGTCTCTTATCAAAAGAATTACTGTCAGCAAGAAAACTCTCTGTGCCTTAGAAGTGCATGTACTCACAGCACATACCCAAGGAGGAGCAGGAGCTGGAAACAGGCAGTGCTGGGGTCACAGTGTCTCAGAACAGCCACTGGTTGATGGATATCTCCATATTCACATGGAGCCAGAGGGCTGGTTCTAAACAAATAAAAAATAACAAAACTGTGATCCCAAATATCTCATCTCTCTTGCCTGCCTTGCTCATGGGGTCAGGTCCAACCACAGTGCACACAATTCTAATTCTACAGGTGGGCCTGAAGTGCTTTATTTTCTTTTGTGGTAATCTTGGGGGTTTGGTAGGTTCAGAGAGACACTGGGTTAATATGGAACTGGTTACCTGACCCACTCTTGTTGTCCTGTTTCAGCTACACCACAGAATTAGGTGTGAACACCTGTGCTGGCTGACAGGGCTCATGTGGCACTCGCCTCCATGGTGCTGGGGAACACGGGGCACTCACACTGGTGACACCCTTCACACATGGGTTTGGGGAGCAGGGGAGACACCCATGTCCCTTTCTGGAGTCTGCCTTTTCCTCTGGCAGCCTGCAGGTTCTCTTAAACCAGGACCTACACCTGGCAGTCTCGGCCTGTGGACCACCAGAAATCAGATTATTCCAAATCTCCTTGGTATCTTTTTAGTGATTGACAATTTCTGAGGTCAGGCCTTTGAATCTTTTTATTTAAAACTGTAATGAAAAGGAAAAACATTCAAAGAGGTGTGAGGGTTCTTCTTTTTCTTTTTTCTTTTTCTTTTTCTTTTTCTTTTTCTTTTTCTTTTTCTTTTTCTTTTTCTTTTTCTTTTTCTTTTTCTTTTTCTTTTTCTTTTTCTTTTTCTTTTTCTTTTTCTTTTTCTTTTTTTCTTTTTTTTCCTTTTTTTTTTTTCTTTTTTTTTTTTTTCCTTTTTCCTTTTCTTTTCTTTTTCCTTTTTCCTTTTTTCCTTTTCCTTTTCCTTTTCCTTTCTTTTCCTTTTCCTTTTCCTTTTCCTTTTCCTTTTCCTTTTCCTTTTCCTTTCTTTCCTTTCTTTTCCTTTTCTTTTCTTTTTTCTTTTATTTTCTTTTATTTTTATTTTTTTTTATTTTATTTTATTTTATTTTATTTTATTTTATTTTATTTTATTTTATTTTATTTTATTTTATTTTATTTTATTTTATTTTATTTTATTTTATTTTATTTTATTTTATCCTTTTTCCCAGTCCCACGAGGCAGGATTTGAAGCCAGCCTGGGGTTGCTGCTGTCAGGGGACACTGTGTCAGCCTCCCTGCAGTGGATGGGCTTGTGCATCTCCAGCTGTGGTTGCCAGCCTGGACAAGCCCCAGGTGACCTCGGGCAAGTCCACACAATTTGATTCGCAGTTCTCACGCCTCAGCTCGACCAAACCCATACCCTGACCTTGTAGCTGCGGGCAAGATCAAAATTCCTTAGCAGCGGTTGTTTGTTCACTCCCATGAGTCAGCGATGGGGAGATAAGGGAAGGTGCGCTCCCGGTCGGAGCCCTGCCACCGCGGCTGCTGTGGCTGCTGCCACCAGAGGACACTCTTGGATAGCCCATGGATCCTTCCCGGCAGGAAAGCATCGCTTCCCCCTCATGCTGGTCTCAGCTTCACCATCCTGCACTCTGCCTGCTGAGCGCTCTGTCCTTGGCACTGCTCGCCCTGGCTCTGCTCCCTCTGGAGCTGTTCCCTGCAGCCCCCGCCATCCATTTTCCCCGGGCAGTTTTATCGCCCAAGGTCACCGTGTTGCCGTGTGTGGTGCTCTGCTCTGTCTCTGTCCCCAGGGGCAGGTAGCCAAGTCCCCAATTTGCTGGGAGTGTGTCAAGGAGCTGCTCGGAGCTGCAGCGCTTGGCACGCCCGGGACCAAGAGACATAACCCAGACACAACCTGCCCTGAAGCTTGGAAGCACTCAGAGCAGAGATTTGGGTATGGGCCTGTTTAGGAGATTAGGTTCAGTCTGGGTTCAGACCACTCCTGTTAAAAAAAAAAACCCAAACTCCTATAATTCTATTCCCTGTAATAAGCATGAAGTGTAAGGTTCATTGCTTTTGAAGTTAGTGCCTTAATGGTTTGTGCAATAAGACTGACATGTCCTTACTTGCTTGAAATAAATAATAATAAAAAAGAGGTGTCAGATTGCTTTTTCAGATGGAAAGAGGCATTCCTTAAGCAGCCTGAGCAGGTGGGTATGTGAGTGCTGTGGTTCTCTTCCTTCTGAGAAAAGCAGGTTGGGTAATTTGTGTGTTCTAGGGCTCCTCTCAGGGAAGGTCACTTAGGGAGGGCAGCATCCATTGCTGCTGGGAAGAGTTTTGTCTCAGCATCCCATCCCAAGGAGAGCAGTTTGTCTGTGCTGGCTCTCATACAGGCAGCCCTGGGGTGAAGGGAATGGAGGAGAGCCTGTGATCCCTGTCTGGTCACTCATGGTGGCAAAAATGGATTTTGTTGCTTACAAAGGCAGGGCTTCCTTAGGTCCAAAGTCAAATGGACAAAACTACTCCGGAGTCTCTACAGTTAAACATGTGGTTGGAACTTTGCTTGGGACCTGCCCCTGGCTGCAGCCACTTCTGGCCTTTAGAGTCACCTAGCAAAGTGATGGAGCATTGTCCCCACTCCAGGCAGCACAGAGACCTCATTCTGAGTGTAGAACTGCTTGGTCTGTAAGAAGTTTTGGGATTATTATAACTTTGGAAAAGATGTTCCTTTTTTTCTAGGATACCCCAAGGCATGAGATATCTCCTGATCTGCATTTTTGCCTGAAGATCAGGACAGTGTTGTCGTCATCCACTGTTCTGTCTTTCACTGCTAACACACTGGTTTAGAGGAAATATAATTCTGTATCTCTGCTCATGTCACTTGGCATAGTTGCCTTGAATTGAGACTTTAGTCCACCTGGGAATCTGGTCCATCTTGTACACACAGGGCTTTGCTTTATGTTGTGGTGTTTCTCCAAACACCTTTGCCAAGTACAAATATTGCACCAGAGAGAAAATCCATAGCTGTGCTTTGGTGAGAACCAGCATGCTGAAGAACTCCATGCCTTGTGCCTAGACCAACAGGGCTTCAAGCACCTCTGGGAAGTGTTTTTAGGTGTCAGTTTCCTTTCTGTTTCCTTTCTCTTCAGAAAGTGCCCACAACCCTTACTCTAGGAGAATATCAGCTCATGATTGCTTTTATACTTGAAGTGTTTTAAAAAAAGGAAGGTGATTTTAGAAATGAAGAGTAAAAATGGCCTGGCAGTCAAGTGATGTTTGGGGATGGATGTGGTGTAGGCAGTGTTCCCTATTTGCCAGCAGTATGTCAGGAGGAGGGAGGCAGCAATCTCTGTTAATTATGCTTATGGTGAGCAGCCAGTGCTTCAGCAGGGACTGACTGTGCTGATCATGATTGATTGGAATTCCAGAGAAGGCTCAAACTCAGTGTGTCTTCTCAAAGTATGCTGAGATGATGATAACAATTCATTAAAGTTTTATATTCTTTATGGTGCTTTCTCCCTTGTGACAGTAGAAGCATTTCTGTAATCCAGAGCACGTTGGGTAATTCCTAGAACATTTCTTTCCTAAAGAGTGTTTTTACTCAGAAAACTGTTTCAAGTCACTGGGAGTGAAACTTTCCTGCAAAGCCCCAGATTTCATATGCATGTGGCCACCTGGAAATTGATGGGAAGAAAAGAAAGGTGCTGAAACCCCTAAGAGAAGCCCCCCTGCTTCCCTGCATCCCACATTGCATCCTGAAGTGGCCAAGGTGCTTGGCAGGGCCTCCTGGCTCTCACAGACACACTGAAGGGTCTCCATGTCTCTGAGGTTTAGGCCATGTGTTGGAAAGGCAGTTTCCTCCTGCAGTTAAAGAAGAAATGGATATGATGACATGAGAGTGTCTGCTCTGAGGATAAACTTCTCTGGAGAGTTTTCTTGGAGTTAGAAACCATGCTGTGGAAGACAGGCTGTTTTTCAAAGTAATGTTTTTTTCTCTGAATTGACCTTTTGCAGATATCTTTGTAAACATGTGCAATGTACAGAGAAGGAGAGACCAGGGCCTCATGGCTGGGATCTGGGGCAGAGGAGCAGGAGGACACCAGGGATCTGCTTTCACGGAGATTTGGTAACAGATCCTGCCTTTCAGGATGATTCCCACAGTGTGGCATCAGCATCTCTGTGACAGGGCCCCAGCAGAGCAGCTCTGGCAGTAAGATGTGATTTAAATTATTTAGGGTGTTGTCATGTGATCACAACTGATTGAGTTCCTGTGGCTTCACAAGTTGCCATCTGTTATCATCCCCATTATGAATTATGCATTAGCCTAAATCAAGGCTTAAACCAGAGGAGTTCAAACAGAGTCCTCACACAGAGATACCGTAAAACTGTCTTTAGGGTTTTAGTAGTGGATCCAAATCCCTGCAGCCACACGAGGGATCATGCTGGTTTGGTATCAGCTCTCTCTGCTGGTTCAGACCATCCAGGAAGGCTCTCTTGTTAGTGGTGGGATTTATGCTGGGCCAGGTGTCACCTGCCTCCTTTGTGATGCAGGCCCATAAAACTGCTCAAAAGTTTTGTTTGTGTTCTGGCTAAGTGGGCAGAAATGAGACCACAGTCCCACAGCAGAGCCCCAAAGATCTCAGGATTGTGTGATGGGGAGCTGCTGCTGAAGGCACAGTGGCCACATCCCAGATTGTTGGCTGGCTGGATGTGGGGCTTTGGGAAGCTGCTGGCTTTGGAAGGGCCACGGGCCCTCCTGTAAAACCTGCCAGTTTATGCATGTGTGGGGTGAAAGTGGCCATTGGTGGCAAAACACTTCAAGACCAACTCAGGCGCTCATCAGAGTCCTCTGGCCTGGAGGTGTCCTGATCTGAAAATTCCTCCAGAGCATTCCTGCTCCTCAAGCTGGTCTGCAGTGCACCACGGAGTCAGTGCCCTTTTCCTGTTAAGGAGAGGTGCCTCAAGCCTCTCCAGCTCGTGTGTGGGCTCCTCTCTCTTAGCCCAGAGTGTTGGTGCTGCTCCAAAGCTCTGGGAGCTGCTGCTGTGAAATCTTTCCCTTTTGGTTGTGTATCTTATATTGGATCTCATTTAGGGCCTGCTGTGCTTCCAAGGGTGTGATGGATTCCCTGATGTCCCATCCTCTCCCAAGCCACATTTAGAGGCCAGGATTTCTCTGTCCAACACAAGGCAGCCCAGAGTGATGGGGCAGGCTTGGCTCTCCCTGCAGCCCTGGGGCATGCTGGATTCATCCACATCTGCTGGGCAGCAGATTGGGTCAGTGACCTTGTTCTGATGCACAGGCAGGCAGTTTATTCCCATCCATTTGAGATCCTATAAAATAAACAGTTCTCTTTGTGGGAACAGGCACCAGAGATTACTGCAGCTAAATCAAGACTTGCTTGGCGAGTGTGTGGGGTAGGGAACGCAGAAAATTCATGGCATCCCCAGAAGCCAAGAGCTTTCACACAGAATTGTGAGGCTGTCCTAGGGAGGACCACGGGGATCTGTGAGCCAAGCAGGATGGATAGGCAGGCAATGGATGTCTCCTGGCATTAGCAGTGGTTGCAATGATAATTTCTGCTTGGATTTTTGGGTCATAAATCTGTTTGTGTCTGCAAGGACGCTTTCAGTGGCTCCAGCTTTATCCTAGTGTTGGGAGCTATTTTTCTACGGCTGGAGGGTGCTTGTTCCATCAGCTGGCACCAGGGCTGACTCTGGCTCCTGGTTTCTGCCCTTGGATATCTGAGGGCAAAAATCCTTTGGCTTCAGAGGGAGTTGCTCACACAACGTCCCTGCTAGAAATAGAACTGTGTCCCTCCTCTTTAAAGCAGGGCCAGATTCTCTGTCTGCATCTCGATGTGTAAAGCCTTTCCCCTGGGAGGGAGCCAGCCTTCTTTTTTCTCCCAAATTCACAAGTGTCCACACCTCTTGCAGTTTTACAGGGGGCTGAACAGTCTCTTCAACAGGAATTTGGAGTATTTCTTAACCTCTTTTGGAAAGAGGGTGGTGGTTAGGACAACAATAGTGCCAGTGTCGAGGTTTTTGTGAACTGAGTTGGTGATACCAGAGATCTTTTCTCACATTTTGTCCCTGTGACTTTGCAGTTTGGAAGTGAAAGGAAGAATGGTGAAGCTCTGGGTGCTGGGACCACAACGTGTCAGGAAAAAATGAGTAAGAAAGCAAAGGAGAAAGAGCTGGGATTTAGTGTGGACCACCAAGATGGGAGAAAAGTGAGACAAATTTTTGGACTAAGACTTAAATTGCTCCAAACCACAGGGTGCTGTGCCTGAGGGAGACAGGGAGGGAATGGTTATGCAATTTCACCCTCAATCATGCAGAGGCAAAGTGCTGGACAAAGGGATTGCCTTAGATATATTGCAGTTGGAGCCTGGTAGAGCATTTGAGATGGGGTCTTGCAAGATCTTGCCCTCCCTCCGAGGTTGTTTGGCTTGTTTTGAATAGGAACTCAGTCCTGGGGATTAGCAGAAATGACAAATGATACATGGCTCTGGCCATGCAGATTTTCTACCAATGTGACTGATGAAAGTTTTTGATTCATCCATTTCACTGAGGGCTCCTCCTGTGCATTAACAAAGCAGTAAAGAGCATTTTAATGACAGTTCTAGGTGCGATGTTTTTCAAACATTACTGAGTACCTTGTAGTGAGGCATGGCAGAAACCAGGAGGTTTGGTCATTTTGGTGGGAAAGTGATGGAATGCTAGAGGAGGAAAAGTAGTTTTTCTGTGTGAGAGAAACATCTGAAAGCAAAATTCTTTAGGAAGGAGGAGCCCTTAAAGCTTTAGGGTGAGAGACAGCAAAGTGAGCCCTTGGGTGTGTGTGACAGACTGACAGCAAGATAAGTGGAGCCAGGCTATTGGGCTGGACTGGGACTGGGAAAAGCGGCACAGCTCCATGGAAATTACAGAGATTTGGCAGTTTATCCCTGCTGAAGATACAGCTGGGGTAGAATTTACTGACAAGAAATTACCAAATCAACTGGTTTGAAATCAGAGCCGAAAGCATGAGGGACGAGTTAAATAAATCTCCTTGCCCCCACATATTAAAGACTGGAGCCTGCTTATTGCAGGCAAGAGGAGGAGGAGAGAGGCTGTGCAGGAGCCTGCCAAAACCTCTGAGGTGTGAGAGCATCACTGAGCAGTGTGGGAAGACTTGGCACACTTGAAAGGAAGTGGAGTATGGCACTAAAGCCCATTCCTTGGGAGCAAGAGGGCTGGGAGGCAGCCTGGCTCACCAAATCTGCCTTCCTACCTCATCCCAGCATCACAGCCAGTCCATTCCAGGAGGTAATTGGGTGGTCAGAAGGTTACTTTTGAAAATACTTAGTTTTGTATCTTTATTTTGTTCCTGTCTTTGTGATTTCGTCCCCTGAAAACAACTATCAGGTTGTTGAAGGCTGCATTTGTTAAGCAAGGAGTAAGCAGCTGGGTTTCAAACAACTGAGCTGGTCCTTCAGGCAGCTCTTTGAGAATTTTTGCACCAAAGGAAAAGGAGAGAAGAAAGGAGAAAGTGGAAGGGAGTGTTTATATTGAAATCTTTATTTAAATCCGAGAGCCTAGAGCAAAGCATCAAAACACAGAGTGCCTCATACAAGCCAAGACAGGGAATAGAATTCCCACTTTATTCCAGATGAGAAGTAGGTCTTGTTATAAAGGGGGTTGGGTGACAAAGCTAAATGCAATTTAAATTTCTACTCCAATCTATTTTTAATTATTCATGTGTAGATTCTTTTGTAGGGTTAACAAGGAATTTGCCAGGAGCCAGGCCACAAAGGCTTGGGTCGCAGTTTTCCAGCAGACATCCTGAAAATACACTGTCACAGGCAATCAGTGTCCTTGGGGAGGTGGCCTGTTAGCAGGGTGTTTACTAATTGGGATCATTCCACAGTGGATAATTGTTTGTGACACCCACGCTGATTGGGCCCACAATATCTTCCCATCCTGCAAATGGCCCGTGACAGTTCTGATGAATTTGGAGTTTGGAGTCTGAATAAACCCAAGGAAGGAAAGGAGAAATGCTTCCACTGGAAAATACATGTAGGGGAGCAGAGCTGTGCCCTGGGTCAGCCCCAGGAATGGAGACACATGAGCACACAGGGAAAGGCCACTGGTGGGGCTCATCATGCTCCCTATTTATAATTATTGTGTTAATTAAGAGACTGGAGGAGGACCAGCCATGCCAAAAGAAAATGGGGAGAACTGGTTTATTTTGCACAGGACAGGGGTGTCCTAACCAAGGGCTTTTGGACTTTCCCTTAAACTGCAAATTTACTGAAATATTGAATGAGTTCAGATGTGGGTCAGGCTTTGCTGCCAGACAATAGCAGAAGTGATGCAGGTATGCCCAGCAAACCTGCAGCTCTCTGGGCTGGGAGCAGGATGTGAGGGTTGAAAAAATACAATTTTGCAGAGGAGATAAAAAGATTTAAAAATTTTGTTTCAGAGGGCTGTCCCAAAAGGTATTAGATATTTTTTGCTATTATTGACTGATACATAGCTATGTGCTTTATGGCCTGTTTGACAATTACAGAACTGTAAGAGCATTCCTGTCCAGCCCCCTACTCAAAACTTCTTTCCTCTTGCAATCCAAGCATTAATTGAATTTTCATGCATTTGACAGAAATGTGGCCATTGTGTTTTGTCTGGTTTGTTTCTGTACTGCACCAAGATGAGCAGGAGAAGAAGAAGGTTTAATATTTGTAATTCAGAGCTCAGAGCTGCAGTTGGAATCTGTAAACTCCATGCAAGTGAAAGTGCACAGCATTTCCAGATTTCAGACTAGGGATGAAGTGCAGGGCTGGTCTCTGGCCATGGATAATGGTAAATATTCTGGGCTTCCCTGCTCCAAAGAATCCTCAGTGGTCAGTAATTTTTCTATATGTACTTCAAAGAGACTCTAGGAAACTTAGGACCAGACATATATCAGCTCTAAGAATCACTGCTGCAATTCCCATATCCACTGTCTGGACCTTTTGGTTGGGAAGTAAAGAATTAAAGAAGCATTACTCTGTAACAAGCTTGGCAAGCCAGGGAAATTATTAGTGCTCTTAGGAGAAATTATATCCATGTCCTGGCTAGTAATAGGCTAAAGTAATGGCTAAAGCATAGGAGACAAGGATTCAACAGCAAGAGAGTTCATATTCCTGTCCAAAACAAAGGTCAGTCATTCTGATCCAGAAATTGCTCCTGGAGAGAGACTTCTCCTGCTGCAGTAGTCATGCTCCATTCCACAAGCGAAGGAAGTTCCAGATGCAAATTGGCATGGAAAATGATGAGAAGCCATCTAGATGTGAGCTTTGAAAATGGGAACTCTTCACATAATCCCTCATTTCTTCCAGATCCTCTCTGCCCAGCCCAGTGTGAGAGGCATGCCATGGAGGGCAGGCTCACTGGGTGTTTTAATGGTGCTCCTTGTAGAAGTAATCATGGTGAGCTGCGTGGTGGTGCTGGATAGAATAGAAAATCCCTCTTTTCAATGGTGTTATTCAAGTGAAAACAGTCCTCTGAAGATCTGTCCAGATGCTGCAGAATATTCTCCACAAACTCACCATGCTGGGGCGTGTGGCTGCACTGGATGAGTTCAACAGAGTTTGGCCAAGTTAGATATTGGGAGAGAAACCAGTGCCTTGTCCTTGAGGCAAAGCTGAAGGTGCTTCTCAGGGCATCAAAATTATAAAATTGAGTGACAGTGCCAGGCCAAGGAATTGTGTAGGTTCATTATTTATGCAGGTGTGTTGTTCGATTCCATATGGAATCACCAGTGCAATGAGAGCTGCACCCAGCACAGCACGGACTGGACGGGTGGGTGGAAATGCACAGGATCTGCAGAAGAACATCCACTGTCACAGAGGCAGGTAGTGCCTGTCAGATACTGACCATTTGACACTCTATTTAAGATCTCCCCAGGGAAACCCTCCAATCAAAGAAGAGCTGTATTCCCTAAAATAAAACTTTCAAGGTTTTCTCAGGACCTTTGTTAGCCTCGTGTTCTGTTGTGGTGCAGTGAGGCAACTTGCCCAGGAGCCATACAGAGAACAAAAAATCTAAACTGAAAGTGATGTGCTTTACAGTTGCCTCTTGTATACAACAAATGGTGTTAATTAACTGCTTCTAAAAATGTGCTGAAGGTTTCCCCAGCAGTGAGAGCTGGGGCGCTGCTCTGGTCGCGCAGCATTCCCCCAAAGCCAGCAGGATCACACAGGAGTGGTGTGGTCCAGCTTTCTGGCTCCTATCAGCAGATTATGACTTAAATGGGATCAAGGACTCAGACTTTGGAGTGGGAGCACTGGTTACATGAGATGATCATTTTTATGGGTCTTAAGAGAGGCAACCCATCTCCTAAAACCCGGCATCCCGCACATTCGCTTAACTCGGATAATCTTCCGGAGCTTTAGCAGATTCACAGGAAAGGGTGGACCTGGAATGGGTCCTGGAGGCTGTCAAATCAGTATCCAGTGTTTCAATTGCAATGAGCTCCAGTGCATCTTCTGTAAATCTGTTTCAAGCTGTTTTTTTCGGGGTCAGTGGAACACAGTATAAATCCCAGCTCGTTCAAGTCCTTCAGGCAGAGAATTCGTGGAATATACATATGGAAATACTTTTGCCTGGTGTTCTCTGCTCTGCACCTCTCCCAAACAGAACTTACAATTGTGTTGCAGAATAAAAGGGGAAAAACCTCCGAGCCTGGAGTAATGTATACAATTCAATAATACATGAAATTCAAAGCCGCACATTAATCACATTCATGTTTAACTTTCAGATTTAAACCCCTGCAGGTTGGCTGCCCTTTGTTCTGCTCAGTGGAAGGGGGCATTCCAGCCTCTCCGTGCAGAGTTCAAAAACTGCCTCGGGTAACAAGTGCAATTGGCTTTTTGGGCCTCATTGTATTCTCCCTTCGGGGCAGAGTGTGAAGCTACTGCACAGGTTGGCCCCTTATCAAGCTGTTCAAAGGGAGACAAGTTTGGATAGCAGAGGTTTGGCAGGTCACTGCGAGGGGCTGCTCGCAGGTTCAGGAGGCCAAGGCAGGAAAAGTGATGATGCTGCAAGTCAGAATCCAGCTGCATTGGCAGGTCTGGGCAGGAAGGGCAAGTTATACAACAGCCTCTCCTTTCCTCCCGCCGCCATGCAGCTTCCAAGCCCCTTGTTTTCATTAGTGTCAGCTCGTTTGCAGATTTCTGTGAGCAGGATTTTGGGTGGGAGTGCTTGCCTCCGACATGCCCTTGTGTGTGTTGGGTTATTATTAACTGTTCCTGGTGGTTACCTTTGTCCAGGACTCACTCATCCGAGCACTGCAACTTCCTTGCCTCTGGCTGCTCAGACCCCGTTCTCCCTCCCTCCTTCCAATCCATTCAAAATGCCTTTGCAGAATTGTTGCTTTATCTCTTCCCTTTTCCCAGCAGCCTGGCTTTCCAGGGCTCCATAAATTAAGCCACAGGGAGAAGCAGAGATTATTCTGCTGCCCTTCAGAGGAGAGCTGCCATAGGGACCTGCCTGCTTGCCAATGCCTCCACTGGGCTTGGTTATAAACACCAGTGGGGTGCTGTGGCTAACTGGAGAATGAAATTATTTGCATCAGGGTTATAGTCTGGGCTGATCCAATCACAGCAAGATGTGGCAGCAGTCAGGGTTGGGCTGTGGCTGCAGATTTATTGGGAGTAGCTTCAGGGGCACAAATCTGGGGCTGGAGCAGTCCAGCTGTGGAACTGTGAGGGTTAAGCATGTGGTAAAATCCTCACCAAAAACCTGGTCAGTGACAATTAATCTACAATATTTTGGCCATCAGGGAGTTTAAAGTGCATCCACAGAGCTGTAATGACACATTGTCCAGCTTCCAAATCATGGAATCATGGTTTGGTTGACAGGGACCTTCCAGATGATCTCATCCCAACCTGCTGCCATGAGAAGGGACACCTTCCACTATCCCAGCTAGCTCAGGGCTCCATCCTGGCCTTGAGCACTTCAGAGATGGGGCATCCACATCTTCTCTGGGCAGGGGCCAGCATCTCTCCACTCTCACTAATATCCAATCTAAACCTGTTCTCTGTCACATCAAAGCCATTCCCACTTGTCTTGTCATTCCAGGCCTTGTCCAAAGTCCCTCTCCACTTCTCTTGGATCCTCTCTAGGCACTGGAGAGGGCTCTAAGGTCTCCTAGCACCTTCTCTTCTCCTGGCTGAACAACTCAATCTGTCTCCATAGGGGAAGTGATCCAGCCCTTGGGTCCCAGTGTGTCAGCCCAGGGAAGGGCAGAACTGAAGATGTTCTGTCTGAGATGGGGAGACACAATCAGCATCCCAAGAGTGCTTATAAACATCCCAGAAAACAGGATATGGAGCAGACAGCTGAGCAGTAAACAGGGTGACTCAGTGAGACCCACCACCAGCCAAAAGAGCCTGAACTTTGAAGCTGAATGGTCTGAATTCCAGGGAGTCCGAGCATTTTACACAGCCAAGTGAAATGCCAAGTTCAAGGCATATAGGAGGTGTAGTGCTGGATTGAGTGCTTTCCAAACAGCGATGACCTCTTGCTGCTGGGTCATCCAAGGACATTTTCCATGCTAAATCCAGCTTCTGATGGTGCACACCATTAACAGCCATCAAAGTGCTGGAGGGGTTTGATCCTGCTGAGGACCTCTCCAAAACCTAAAGGAGAAGAATAAAGGAGTCTTTCAACAGGGGGTGGAATTCAAATGTTTGTTAAGACTGAGTGGTAAATTCGTCACTCTCACCTGCAAAATTGTGGGCTGGCAAATTTTCTGGGCTGAGCCCAGTTGTGGGCTGACAAAGGCAGTGTGGCCTGAAGGACTTTCATGTAGAACACAAATATTGAGGGCAAAGCTCTCCGGTGGTGCCAGTTGAAGAGAGAATATTTTATGCAACAACACTGAATTCAAATTGCACTTATAAAGAATATATTGTTCCTGTAGGGCCACACTGGGGTTTTAATAAAGCAAATGGCAAAGCTCCCACTGATAGGGTTTGGCCCACAGCAGCTTCACCTCTAGAAGTTATTCTGCATTATGTGGAGAAAGAAGAAAATTTCCAACCTATCAAGCCTTGATGCAAAAAACCCTTTTCCTATTTATGCCAAAAGAATGATTAGTGTCCTGTAAGCAGCATGCAAACATTTCCAAAAGGCTGGATTATTGAACTGTACTTTGGAGTTTTAGTGAGAGATCACACAAGTGACTTTCCAAACTTCCTCCCTGTGCTTCTGCACTATCAAAATATATGGAAAAACATGGAGCAGGCTTTCCAAAGGCATTAAGCATCCCACTTGAAATCCATATAGAGCCAGGAGTCTAATTTAGGCAGTCCCTGGTGTTTCACAGCTGCCATAAGGAGCAGTGTTAGGTAGGACAGAGTGAAAGATCTCAGAGAAGTTCTGTTCACTTAAAAAGGAGCAGGACTCAGCTCAGCTTCTGATCTGAAGGGTTTGACACAGGAGTAAGCATCTATCAGCTGCCCAGTAATAATTGCTGCTGGTGTATTCTGACCCTGTGACAGTCCACAATAAATGGGAAACAATTAGATTTAGTGTTTTAGTCTGTAACTTGTGAGAAAGCCACCCCATATTTGAAAAAAAGGCTCCCCAGGGACATGAGTGTGATGTGGACTGAGGGAAGCTGCTCTGTGGTAGTTTGCTGCAATCACTTATGATTTCTGAGCCAGAAATCTGAGATGCAGCAATTTCCATCTCCTCTAACTTCTCCTGATTCTCCTGTTCCTTCCTTTCAATTAATTTTTCCCTTACAGAAAGGAGGGGAGATTTCTGTCACAGGCCAGTATTGAAATTCTAAGTATGATGCCCATGCACCATTCCTTCTTCCTGTTTTCCTGACTGATGAAGATGAGATTTATCCCATTTTTCTAAGGGAACAAGACCCATGATGGTGGTTTCCTGCATGTTCTCTCAGCTTGGAATTGCACAATCTGCAATTTGGAGCTTTTGCTCATGTCCATAAGCGTTGGATGGATGCTCCCTCAACCACTGGATGCTCCTGTCCTTCAAAGAGGGTCAGAGCTGGAAGATGTCTTATGGTCAGCCAAACTAACCCAGGTTCTGAAACTGCCACATTTGGTTTAAAGTTTATAATTAGGGGGCTGTAAAGTTCCTATTACGCTGGGGAGAAAAATCAGAGGATTTTAAAGTTTTTAAGGTTCAAGGTGTGGGAAAGGAAACTCCCACAACATTCTAGGGAGGACAAACCTGTGTCTCTTTGCTTTACAGCAAGACAGAGGCGACACATTCTAAAAAGCTGTGTAGACCTTGCTTGGGACAGGCACAGAGCAGAAAATTGGTTCTAACATCCCAAATGTTTAAAAACATAGATAAGAATACACTTTGAAGGAGCATGAAGTAAATCTGAGGCAACAGGTTATATCTAAAAGGACTTTTTTCTTAAAAGGCAGTGTCTGATGAAAGGCTTGCGGTCTCTCTTCTGTTCATATGCTGGTGAAAAAATATTCTGGCCGCACTTCAGGCAGCCAGCTAGCTCACAGAAAGATTCAGTAAATTAACATGATCTTACTTGTACAGAACTTGCTGTTCTTTGACCTAACTCAATCCAGGAGGGTTTTAAAAGGAGAGAAATAAGGTGTTTCTAATTAAAAAATTGAGAAAAAAAGAGAAGTTTTCAAGAAGGAAATAAAAAGCAAACAACAGAAGAACATCAATTGGAGAATTATTTAACTGAAAAAGTTGCCTAATTCTCCCCATGTTTCGACATGAAAGGTGCATCTTGTAAAGTGCAATCTCTTGGAGAAAATCTCTTGGATTTTCTCTTGGAGAAAATGCTCTTTTTCTTCTTTTTCTTGGTAAATCTTTGGAAGGAAAAGCATGTAGGCTATCTTAAAAATAGGTTTAGTTTAGGGAAAAACGTATTTGATCTCAAGTTTCGCTGCAATTTTGATCGTTCTCTCTGGCATCTGGTGCCCATTTAAAAGGTACAAAGTAAGGAATCAGTTAAAAGCATGCAAAAGCAAATGTGAAATTTGTGCTAGAACAATGCACTTGGGGATTTTAATACAATAATTGACCCCTTCCTTGTTTGTCTGCCTAGCGCTCACTTTGTTCTCTCTAGATCTCACAAGATATTGAATTTACTGGCTAGAGAAGGGCTGCAGACTAGAGAAAACAGAAAAATTGCTGAGAAAGCAAAATAAGAGGTTAGTGGAAAAAAAAAATCTTGTTTTCTCTGGGCAAATAGTACTTATTCTCTTTGTGATCAACACCAGACACTCTCCAGCAATGGATTCTTGTTTTTCACTCCACCCTGAAAGAGTTCTTACAACCAGAACTATTGTTTCAGTGGCTTTACAGATTTGACAAAAAAAAAAAAAATCCCAGAGAGCCATACAATCCATGTCAGATAACAGCTGATCAGTGCTGAAATCCTGCCACCTCACAACTCCCAGCTACCAAAGAGATTTACAGACAAAAGCTCTCTTCCTCTTACTCTGCGTGTTTGTCATGCTGCAGGCTTTTTATATTTTCAAGGTAGATCTCAAATTTGTAATGGAAAAGGAAGCTGGTGAATATTTTGTGCCTGGCAGGCTGGGAGGGAGAAACTCTTTCTTGATGAGTTGTTGTGCTCAATACAAAACAAATTATCTGTTTTGTAGAGATCCCCTGTGCTTCTCTGCGATGTGGGCACTGTGAAACCTTCATGCTGCCACTGCAGTTGGAAATGTTTGTTCTTTGGCCCAAAATATGCAATTTTTTTGTGGTACCTGAGAGTTCAGAGTGCTGGTGCCGTGTCTCAGGGCTAGGGTAGAGCTGGTGGTGGATTCCATTGAGCTGCTCTGAAAGAGGAAATTAGGACAAAGCCCAAAGTTTCAGCAAGGTCATTCCAGTGGTGTCTCCTTGTCTCCATCCTTTGCTTGTGTCCCATTGCACCAGGCTCTCCCCTTCCAGCTAGATCTGCCTTTTCTAGGCAAGGAATGCAATGATTTTGGCATTTCCTATTCTAACCCTTGGGCTAATGTTCAGGTGTCTGGCCTCTGATTTAGCTCCTTGCTTCTCAGGTGCCAAGCAGCTATTTGGATCTTGTAACCAGGCTTTCCTTGGGTTGGCAGAACAAGGCTCCACCATGATCATGAGCTCATTCCTTTCCATAGCCATGCAGCCTCCTTGTTTCTCAGCCTGTTGGCTTCACCTGTCCCCAGGAGCAAGTACTGGGCAGAGGAAGGATTGCACAGCCAGGCCCAGATGCATTTGTCTGGCTGGGGAATCTCAAATTCTGAGGTCTGATAATTAAGTGTTTCATTAAGCCTGACCCTGCGGTGGAGCCTGGAAAAATATGTGATGTGTGTTAGAGCACTTTCACGTGCTGGAGCACAGAACTCTGCTAGAAACCAACACTGGGGGAGAGCTGAGTCTGCTGTGTTGGATTAAACCCGGTTCTAAAAGGTCTAAACCTTGTTCTGAAAGGATCCAGAGGGTCCTGGGTGAGGACAAGGGACAGCTGATGGCAGCTTGTCCCAGCACAGGCTGCTCCACCTGTGAAGGAATCCCAGGAAGTTCCTGTGTGGAAGTGGAATGAGCTGAAAAAAGAACAGAACTGTCCTTGGGGGAGCAGGAGAAGACAAAAGAGGATGCTGAGGAGGGCCAGAAAGTCCCAGGGAGCTGGAAGACTGTCAGAAGGGAAAGACATGACTGGAAGGGTCCCAAAGACTTAAATGTGGGAGGAGATTTTTCTCTGCAGCTTTAGATGAACTGAAAGGCATTTGAGCATGGCTGGTTCCCTGTCAGCTCCTTATCACTGTATCCAGGCATCCTTCCAGAGCCTAGCAGCACAAAGAGGTTTCTCCATCAATCATTTACACTGAGCAATTCTGCTGCAGACACCATCTCTGCAAGACACTCTGTGGTCCTGTGCAGCTCTGCTGTTCTACACCACATCTGCCCTCAAAATCTCTTTTATCCTGAGTGAGACACTGCTCAAGACAATTGGAACAGTCTCATTCCAGAGAGAGCAAAATGAGAATTAAATGGCAAACAGTTCCAGCAAAAGGAATTACATCTCAGAAATGGAGTCAGGTTGTGCTGGAGTCAGTCACATCAGAATTGAATTTTCCCAGTGGAAAATTCAGAATTGAATTTTCCCAAGTGCCAGCTGGGTTTATGGGTTGTACCTGTAGGAGAAAGAAAAGCCTTGTGTGATGCTGAGAACTCTCTGCCCAGGTGCCCGCGTGTGGACAGGTGATCTGGATAATCATTGTTAGATAATCATAGTTAGATAAAAGCTAAAGGTTTTTCTGTGGTTGGAAGGAAACACTGTGCAGCTTTTCTTTTACACCAGTGGGAATAACTTCTGGTCTCTGCTTTTCTATTCAGCCTGACATTTATTGCTCACAAACAATGGAAATAGCTCACATTTAAAGTGCTTGCTCATCTTAAAACCAAGGCCCAATCAAAAAAGAACTCTTTGAAAGAAGTTTTCAGCAATAATTTATTTCACTATAATATGAACAAGCTTGAACTGAAACTTTTATGACCTATGACTTGTCAGATTTTTCTTCACAGACCTTACCCTTTAGCACATTTTTCATGATAATACAAACCAATCTGTTTATTATTTTCAATTTTAAAAAGTAAAAAAGTATCGCATCCTCATGAAAATTGCTTCATTGTTGGGCTGTTTGAGTGGTCAGCGTAATATATCATTGTTTGATCTGGCAGAACCATCTATTTATAAGCTAGTATGTGTCAAACTATTTTTTTGGCAAAACTGGGAAGACACCTGGTTTAGTTTAGATTCCTCGCTATGTAATTCCAAACATCGCTTAGTCCTCTTGGATGGAAAACGTGGGCTGGGATCCAGACTTAGGAGCGCTGCTGTCATTCACAAGATGCTCAAGGGCCTCTGCTCTGAAGGTTCTCTGAGATCATAAATTCTTTTTTAATTTTTCTTTTTTTTTTTTTTTTCTGGTTCAAGTCCAGGCATGAGCCCAGTGCAGGGCACACATGAAATGTGAGCGAGGTGCAGTCAGTCCTGCCTGCTGTTCCAGAGCTGCTTGGATCCACCAACAGAGGCAGCAGCAAGGCAGCCACTGCAGGTTTGATGCTGAGATCAGGAGGAGAGGGTCACCTTTGCAGGGCTGACATAAAGCTTGGGAAGGCAGCACAATCCTGGGCCAACGTTGGGAATAGAAATTAGAAACACAGCAAAATACATTTAAGGGAGCTGGTGATGGATTTGCTGTTGAAAGGCACTGTTCAATAGCAGTGCAATAATGCCTTTACAGAGGTGTCTTTGTAGTTTGTTCGTTCCCTCTTGTTATATATGACATGTTATATATGACATTTTATATGTGACATACTGTAGCAGCACTGTATTTTAATACAGATCCCCTTTTGAGTCAGCTAGATCGTGTTATTAGAAAAGATGCAGGCTGTGCCTGTCACTGTTCCATGGTTGTAAAGCTTAAGAGCTTTATATTGATGGATTCATATTGATTTCAGCTGTAATTGGTTACAGATCTCATAAAGGGTGCTGGGATCATCGCTGTCAAGTGATTGGTGTGATGAGGGTTGTAGTGTGCACGACGCTGTGTGTGTTCAGCACTTACAGAAATGGAGTAGTAAAGATGAGGGAGAAGGCAAGGTGGGAGCCAGGGGAAGAGAGGAAGAGGAGGAGAGAGGGAACAGGGAGGCACAGACCCTGACCATATGCTGTGCTCCTGGACAAACCCATGCACCTGGTCCTTTCTGTCCAGTAACATCAGAGCAGTCAATCAGCACCAGGATCAGCCTCTAGCAGGCTTTGTTTTGCCTCTGTGGTGGATCTTCTGTCTTCTACCCGAGATGGAGCCCTCTGCAAGGAGCTGACCAGTTGTCTAAATAGGCTCCGGCCCCTCTTGATTATTTTCTCTTCATCCTCCTGGTGAGGGACATAGGTGGTCTGGAAAACAGAGGCCAAGTGAAACTGTTCATGCCCAGAGCAGCTAAGCAAAACTATGCTTTGAGGCCAACTTATTTTTCATAATTTATCTTGTAATGTAAGCCAATGCAGTAGTTTGAGGCAAAATTATTTAAAGCCTTAAAGGGCAAAGGACTTGTATATTTAACCACAGGCTAAGTCTGACTTAAGTACACTGAAGTCAGCAATGACTGTTGCTTCAGTGGCCTCCTATGTCCTGTTAGGCAGAGTCCTTCTGCTCCTGCAGCCTGTCTTTAGACACCCCTCAGTAAAGCAACCTTGACAGCACTCTGGAAAGAAGCAATGGAGCTTGGTTGTGAGTGGATGAGTGGTAATTTGTGACAGCTGAACATTTATCAATGCAGTGATTACCCCTGTGTTGCCATTTCTGACGTGTGTGGGACATTGAGTTATGGCTGAGACAAGAGTTGGTCACTCAGCCCCACACTGACCTCAGCTCTGAGAGGCTGCCAGGAGAAATGGCAGGGAGGAAAGGATGCCTGAAGTATTTCCCTTGTTGGTTCAGATTACTGAGGGTTCCTGCAGGGTGGATTTACCCAGCTTGCTGAGCTGCTCCCAGCCCAAAGTGCCCTGGAGCTGCTCTGCTCCTTTGGCCAAGGGTTCACAACAGGGACAGCTCCTCTGGAAGCAAGGGTAAAACCTGATGAAGTGGGAGAGGTGCACTTTAAACCTTCTTTCGCCCAGGGTTAAACCTTCTTTAATCCTGCTGTAGCCTTTCTGATCCACCTCTTCCAATTTCTGGAAGACAACTTAGGATGAGTTCAGCTCCCCTTCAGCTCTCCTGAAGCTGCCAGGACCAGAAGGAACATTACTCCTGTCACAGAAAGCATTCCCTTGTTTTCCAGTGGTCTTAAAACTCGATGCACATTTTATTTTGTGCGTCTTTAATGCAAATTTCAGAAACTGTTGGGTTACACAGAGTTTGTGTCTTGTCTTCTTGGACTCTGATATCTGTAACACATCCAGCCTGAACTGTAGGTAGCTAAGTGGTTTGCTGGATCTGGCCCTAAATATTTCTTCTGCTCAAAATATGAAGTGTCACCTTGCTATTAATGGAGAATCTTCTCTGATAGGGCCATTACTTTTCTTAGTTGTCTGCTACCAATTCCAGGCTATTTAAATGAAGTTACATGGATATGCATGGCAAATGCATCCATTTAAAACCAGTCAGTAACTGTGCCAGCACAGCCTCTGATGGTTTATGAATCTGAAAAGGTAGCTAAGCTAAGAACCTATAGAAGGTGAAAAAAAAATTATAAAGGGCCAGTAAAGGGGCTACATCTTCTGCTTTTGTGTTAGAGATTCTTTCCTGTAACTCTTGCAGAAGCAGTGGGATGGACAATCCCCACTAAATCATTCCTTTGAGCATATGTTGGGTTTGAGCTGTTATCCAGTGAGAGACAGCAGGATGCTGTGGATTCAAACCACTTCATACTGCCTCTGTGTGCAGTGAGAATTCAGTCCTGAGAGAGGGGGACACTTTGATTTTTCTTTTTCCTGTGCTAGTAGATCACTGTAGAAGCAGCACTTAGCAGCTACTTAAAAAAAAAAAAAACCAGCAACAACAACAACAACAAAAAAAACAACCTAGAAAAAGCCATATCCCCTATGGCTTTTATATGCAATATTTAATTTTTAAAAAGTTCTGTGTCCAGAGCCTGGGACTATTGCAGACTTCAATAAATTAGCATTCATTAATAAATGTGCCTTGAGCTGTTTCTTAGACTGTTGCCATTCTATTCTTGGTGGACATGGTTGCCCTTCCACTTCCTGCAAGAAATGGCATTTTATTTCTTGTTTTGCCAGTTTTCAGGATCCCAAGATCTTTGATTATCTGAACCTTGGAACTTTGAAATACTTTGTCACCTTTACCACTTTGGGGTAAAGGTTGAAAATTTCTATTTCTCAGAAAAACTGTTCTGGCACCTACACAACTGTTAGAGAGAAGAGATTCACAGTAATAGGGATATTAATTGAGAGAACAGTAATAGAGATATTACTTGAAGAGTTTGCCACAGTTTTAAGAATGCCTTTTTACCCTGAAGTGAATTGCACATCTTTGTTCTGCTCCCTTAATAGTTCTGAATTCTCTGCTTCCTGTTGTACTTACCCACTACAATTACTCTTTTATATTTATCCTTAATTTCATAAGGGTAAAGAGGATGCAGGCTGTGGGAACAACTAAAATATTTTGTCCTCCATATGCAATATGGAATCCCAACACAGGATCCTTCCTGCTCCTGAATGTCTGTTTGCTGAGCCCTGACAATGAACACTATTTCCAGTTCTGTACATATCTTAGCAAAAAGCAGGGCCTGTTCCAGTGGTGAAGGCATAAATTTGTTTTATGAGTGTGTTACACAAAACACCACGAGCTAGTAGATTCTGATTTTTATTTGGTGGTAATCTTGATCAATAGCAGCTAAACCATTTACAGAAGAAAAATAAATGGAAAGAAAATTTCACATTTATATTCCAGCTGTGCAGAGGGATCTCGGGTTTTCCCCCATTCTCTCCTCCCAGAGCTTGTCAGCAGTAGGAATTCATGGTAATAAAAGCCAGACTTATTTCCAATGCAGGTGTTTCTGGGGTGATTGTAATCTTTTTGATTAACTGCATCTGCAAGAGATCTCATCATTACAAGCAGAGCAGACGTTATGAAGGAAGGTGCCCCTAAAGTAGCGAGCTGGCAATTAAAATAATATGATATGCTTTGGCACAGGGAATTGGATGGGAATTTTGGAAACACATAAAGGTAGGTCTGAAGATGTCATTATGCCACCAAAATCTTTGAAGCCTGCAGCAACATAATGGATTGGCAAAGGCAAAGGAGCCCGATGTGATTAGGTAGTGCTGAAACCCAGCTTTTGGAGATTAGGCTGCATTACTGAGATCAGGGCCCCTTATCAACCTTAGTCCCAGCAGATTGCCCTAAGTCATCAGTGAAATGGCTGCAGAAAAGTGCTGATTTTGCCAAAACAGCATTTCACTGTTTGTGGAAGTTCCTAGGATGACAGCCTTGGAGGCTGGGTTTGGTTTCCTCATGCCAAGCAGCAACATGAGGTTTGGGAACATTACAAACTGAGTGGTCTCACTCTGATTTGGAACAACAAGACTTAATTGAAAGGGAAATTGATTAACAGCTGCTAATCAAGGCCACATTTTCTTCTAGCCTCTCAGTTGGGGCATGTGAAATATTTATGAATGGTTGTCATTCCAAGCTGAGGTTTTAGAGAGAGCAGGGTAAATTTGCACAAGTAAAATGCATGTGCTGTAACCTGCCTAGTTTTCATAGCCTTTAGAACCACAGTCTAAGTAGAGCTGTCACAAAAGGGTGGGACTGGGAAAGGTGGAACAGCCTGATGACAGCATTGTCCCTTCCTGCTCACCCTCACTGCTGCTGGCAGATCTTTTTCCAGATCTTTCTTGGTTGCCTGGGAAAAGATTTCTTTCCCTTGATGCTCATCATCACACTGATCCCTCCACTCATAACAGGATATCATCCCTTACAGAAAATCTGGGGTGAGAAGTTACTTCCCATACATGCAAATGCAAAAATAGGTGATCACCCAGCATGTGTGTCAGGGCTTGAACCTCTGAGTGCCAGTCCAAATCCCTGTTTTTGAGACAATCCATCCTGCTTTGTGGTGTAAAATCACAATTCTTTGTGGCACAAAGAATTAAACTTTCTCAGCCAGGGGCATGACAGTGCTTTGGCTTTCCCATCATAACTTGCAGAGAGACAAATGAAAGGATTCAGTGTCCTGCAGCCATGACCCAAAGTCAAAAGGCTGTCTAAGTTGTTACTGGAGGAGATCCAGTCGTAGGAAGAAAAATTCTTGCCAAATCAGCTAGAGAAAGTTGACTGAAGTGTGTTTGAACAGACAGATTGTTCAACCATCTCTGCAGCTGGCTCAGCAGAGGAAACAGTTATTCCTGGGTAATTGGAAACAACTATGTGTATATATGTATAAAAATAATAATAATATATATTGGACAATCTTTCAAGCTGTCACTGATTCTCTCAGTGAGGAGGCTGAATTCCAGGGGTAGTAGACGGAAGAACTCAAACCTAGAAATTCAGGGTTGGTACCCTCCCACCCCAATAATCCCCTATTTTGTCATAGGAGTCTGTGGCTCTGGACAGTGCTGTTGTTTGACACTCTCCACCCAGCTATCCCTATTCTTTCCTGCCTTAAAAAGCCACACCAGATTTCCTCTGCCTCATCATGTATCATCAAATAGGGAAGGTCTTTTGATTTAGTGAACCTGGTTGCTAAATCCAGGATGGGATTTCATCAACAGCTGAACATCCATGCAGAACCACGGCATGTACTTGCTAGGAAAACATTTCAAATTCCCATTAATTGGCATTTTGGGGCTTGGCAGCAGCACCTGATTTTGTATTTTTTTTGGGATAGCACGAGAAGATATTCTGTCCCTTTTGAGGCATTTACCATTCCCTGCCAACCTTCTCTGCTGGACCCTTCTGCTCTGGCCTGGCTTTTCTAGTGGGGACTGAAGGGTTAAACTGAGCCCCAAGCACTTGTTCTTCCAACATACCCTGCACTCCTCACTCCCCAGGATTTATGGTCATCTAGTCACTTGTTTAAAAGATTATTGGAAAAATATGTAAATGAAAGTTAATAAGTGTAGCAGAGCGGTGTAAAAGCAGAATTATTAGCAACAGGATGCGAGGCTCTGCACATGCCGCATTTCTGTTGCTGGAAACACCATCAAAGAGCTTTCCAAGACTGCAGGGCCCAGATGGATTTTACATCTTTATGCACCAGCCCTGAGCCAAAGCTGAATTCACAGGTGAAGCTGACACCACAGCACATGGGGAGGTGTCTGGGCTGTGTGTCTGTCCCTCACCCCAGCTGCTGTTCTGGCTCCTGGGAGAAGTGGGGGAGTCCCATCAGAAAAGTGGTTTTCGGTTGAACTATATCATTACTATTATTATTATTATTATTATTATTATTATTATTATTATTATTATTATTATTATTATTATTATTATATAATAACAATAACAATAATAATAATAATAATAGCAATAATAATTGGTGCAAGGGACAGCTTTGCTTCTACGTTGGGAGTTTAACGAGGCTTTGGCTTTCAGGCTGAAAATACACATCACAACTATTCCTTTTCCAGGCCCATTGGAACTTTTCCCCTCTAGAAGTTAAACATCTTCTGCCAGCAGCCTGTGGGGCAGTGCATTAACCATGCTCTTTTCTTCCTTTGCTGGCAAAAAGCTGTAGGCTTAAATAGCAAACCAGCAGTGCCACAAACCCCATCTGCTTTCAGCAGCCACAGGAGTCATGGCAAAGGTTTCTCTGGCAGCTGGTGGCAGTGGCCACCTGCCTGGCCAGCAGGACATGGAGCAGAAAGAGCAGAAACGCATTTTCCCCTGCTGTCCCCACTGCAGGCTCTGCTCTCCTGAGGGAGCAGTCCTCCAGTTGTGTAGCTGATGGAGACATCTCACAGACACAGTATTCCACACTGAGAACCAAAGGCAGGGCTCTGGGTATATCCAGATTTTTAGGTCCATATGGCAAAATTTGGGAATTATTATTATTTCAGTGTTAAACAGTTAGGTGTACTTGAACTATACTCTGCAGAACCCCTCTTAGATTCCAAAACAGAGGCTGTCAGCACACCAGACTGGATTCTGTGGCCTGGAGATGTAGCCAGAGGCCCCACTAAATTCCCTGTCTGTACTGGTGTGATGGTGGTCACAGGGGTCTTATGTTCAAGGAAGAAATGAGGATTTGACTCCATATTTCAGAAGGCTTGATTTATTATTTTATTATATACATTACACTAAAACTATAGTAAAAGAATAGAAGGAAAGGTTCTCCTCAGAAGGCTAGCTAGGAATAGAAAGGAATGAATAACAAAGGCTTGTGGCTCTGACAGAGTGTCCGAGCCAGCTGACTGTGATTGGCCATTAATTAGAAACATCTAACATGGGCCAATCACAGATGCACCTGTTGCATTCCACAGCAGCAGATAATCAATGTTTACATTTTGTCCCTGAGGCCTCTCAGCTTCTCAGTAGGAAAAAATCCTAAGGAAAGGATTTTCACGAAAAGATGTCTGCGACATTGGCTCTGAGATTGCCCAACCACCCTGATCCCTTTTTCATGGGGAGCAGAGTGTTTGGGCTGCTGCAGAGCCCAGATCTGAGGGCTGGGAGGGTGCCCCAGCCTCTAGCAGGCCCAGATCCAGGAGTGCTCCAGGGCTCCTGCTGCTCACATTCATCCTCTGGATCAGGAACCGCCAGGTGGGTGTGTTCGAGACACCTTAAATCCAGCCTTTAGAAACCTCAGGCTGAGAGAGCCCTCACAGAAATAAGCCCTCAAACAATAACAACAAAACCAGCATGTGACTGAAAGCTGGAGTGAGGCACTGCCAGGATTTCTCTTGGCAACCCGTCACTCCAAGAATCTGCTTCTTGCCACACTTGTGCAAGGCACATTATTGAACATTTCCTGACTATTTGCCCAGGATGCTGTAAATGCTGTCCAAATAGCAGGGTCCTGCCTGCTGCTTTGATACATCTGGCTAAATTGCATTAAGCAGCACGCCAGAGGCTGATGGAGTCCCCCCAGGACGTGCTCTGCCTGTCAGGCTCTGCGCAGAGCCCCGGTGATGAATGATGGTGCTAACATTAAACAGCCTGCCTGGGATGGTTTTCAAGTGTCCCTCCCCAGCAGCCTGCCTGCTGCCCTGTCCTCCAGGAGATAAGCCAGCCCCACAGAACATTACCTCATTAAACAAGCTGGCTCTAATTAAAAACAGACAGGGCATCACCTCCCCTGTGTTAGCCTGAAGGGTCCACTCTGCCCTTTGAATTCCTCTTTGGAAGATTAATATCCATGCACGTTGTGAAGAGTGATGTTCTCAGGAGCAGTCAGCTCAGGGCAAATATTAGATGTGATGAAAGTGAGCATCAACAACAGGAATTGCAGTCATGGGGGCTTCAGATGTTCGTGCCATACCCTGGGAGGGTTGTGTGGATGTGTGTGTGAGGGATCTCTCCATCCCCAGCTTAGAATAAATGGAGAGATGTGATTTTGTGCAAATCCCATATTAATACCACCCAGACATCTTGTTTAAGCCCAGGTTTCTATCACTACACTATACCTGTATAAATATATATAATGTGTATATCTATATCTATCTATATATATGTATATATTTTCACAGCAGAACCTTCTACAAACATCCTGCCACATCAGCTCCTCTGTTCCTCCCATTGCTCTGAGTTTCAGGATAAAGAGAGGCCAGGTAAGAGATGCATTTGGCTGGTCCCTGAGTGGATGGAAAGGAAAAGGAGAAAATGAATCATATCCATGAACTCAGGGCTCGCTTTTCATGGCACTCAGGTTTGTCTTCCCTGATGGCTCTCTGGTTTATTTTAAGCCAAAGGTTTTAAGTTCAAAAATGACTTAATTTGGAATAATTTGAAGCAAGCCAGTAGCCTTATTTAACTCACTTACTACTTAGTTTGGCTTTTATTTGACACAGAGTACTGCCATGATTTATGCAGTATTCCCATTGCAGGAGTGGCCTGACACATTGGAAATACTTCAGAATTTTACTGCCACTACCTGACTGGCAAATCTAATCCTTGTTTGGACTGTGTGTTCAGTTCATATTGAAGTGGTCAGTGGCAGAGATGTGAATGCCTATAGATTAACAATTCTTTCAGGTTGAGAAGCATCATGTTTTAAGAATAGCCTTTTAAAAGAATGTTTGCTAACCTTAAACAGGTGTAATCTGTTTGATTGGCAGCTTCACAGTTACTCAAATTACAATTATCTGAAATTACTATGATATGTGTACTTAACTGTCTTTTTTTTTTTCTTTCATTGATAAGATGACGCTTGAAGTCACAAAAAGCTGCCTTAGCAGCCACTGTACTGGAAAATCAGCACAAAAGGTGCATTCTAAGTTGTCAAACATCATGTAAAAGCCAAATGCAGTTGCCTCTGGGTGGAAAAAGCTCAGTAGGGTTGTTTAGAGGAGCATGGCAGGGGGAAAAGTGCTTAAATATCTATAGTAAATTTTGATATTAAACTCTTTGGTTTAAATTAAACTGGAGAGCCATGAGGGAAGAGAAATGGTGACTTAACGAGACCTAGTCTGTGACCTGAAGAAAAGGCTGTCTGAAATGCAGGTGATGTAGGCATTAATTTTAGCTCATGGTGCCACCTGCACTTTGGCAGCATTTAGTAAAGATTGCTGCACAAAAACCTTGGTTAAGGTGGGGACATGTTTCAGCTTAATTTGCTGGTGTCTTGGACAAAACAGCCAGAACCACTCAGTAATTTCATCTGTAATTTCATCACACATTTAGTGGAAATAAGTGCCCTGGAAGAAAAATTCTCGTCCTCTGTGCCTGTTTCTCCCCCAGGAAATGTTTGGCTTGGAACCTAAGCAAGAGAATTGAGATTTAAAACTGAAACATCAGACTTAATGCCCACCTTAATGTGCATGTGGGAACAGGAGAATGGATTTGATGAGGAAGAGGGAGTTTGGATCCCTGCCCAAATCTTAGTCCCCAGCACCATGGCTTGAGAATGATCAGGTGCAATTAAAAAAAACAAAAAGGTTTCTTATTTCTGTGTTCTCCAATATCTATTTCCTGCCAGTGTTCAAAGTGGGACTGTCAGGTACTCCAAGAACATCTGTTTTCTACCCAAAGTATCAGGAAGATATTACCCTGATATCTTTTTATCAGGAGATCACCAGTCCAGTTGTGGAAAGTCATTTGGAGAGGGCAGGCAGCCACAGCAAAACTGGCAGACCCTTGAGGTGCTTCACTCAGGAGTTTCAGCACAATTTCACTCAGTTCTTGAACCTTACAGCTCCACATGGACTCCCAGCCCTCCATTTATAGTGGTGCTCAGACTTGCAGTCAAGTTATATTAATTCATAAAGCATTCTTCTTGTTATGAGTGTGATCTGGAACTCTTCATGATGCTTTAAAGTGTAACAGGTTTAAAAAACAAAACAAACCCAGGCAATAAATGGCTTTTTCAGTTTGCTTTTTTGAATAATCTGCAATAGTCATAAAATCAAAGAGGAAATAATAAAATCCAATATTCACACACGTTATTAACTAAGTGGAAATGGCTTTTAGAAACTCTCTACCTCCATGTGTGCTGTATCCTTGGGAGTTCCTTAAGGGCTCCCTTAAGGGATATAAGTGGCAAAAGTTGTGGTAGACTGGAATAGACTTCTCTTCTTCACTGGCAAGACCCTCACCTCCATCCTAAAACTGGTTCCATATTCTCATCCTTTCACACAAGGAGATAACTGTAAATTAAAGTGACACAAGGAGATAATTGCAAGCTTGCTGCTGTGGAAGTTGCTAAAGGAAAGGGCAGAATGTGCTGATCTCAGAGTGTTTGATCAGTTTATTTGGCACTACAGATATCACATGTTATATGCCTGTCCCTTGGAAATATGTGCATCTAGTTTGATAATTCACCTAGAGTTAATGGTAAGCTGTTGCTCTTCTCTTCCTTCCATTCTGCAGCCATAATAATCATGAGGCCATGACATGCCAATTCCTAAAACATCCTTTCTCCATTCTCCAACCTAGGTCACCTTCCACCATTTGACTGTCCTACATTCTAAAAGTAAATGAAAACTTTTGATCAAGATGTTGATTCTTCTTTCTTCTTTCATCTCTAGTAGATGAAATGTTTTTTTCTTAGTAAGAAAACACACTGGAGAGTTGCAGTAAGGGAATAGAGTGCTAAAGGATATTCCTTCTATGTGCCATTTTCCTGATGGCTAACACAATATTCTAGCAGGTCCTTTTTGTGCACAAGAAGGTGTGATGAGATGTAGAAGGACCAACAGATGTGGAAGGATTGAACAAAGCAAATTTTTCCTGACAAACATTTGCTGAGAGCAGGACAAGGATGATGATCCATCCTACAAAGAGGAGTCTGGCAAGTCACAGCAGCTCATGTCATTTAGCTCTGTCCTGACAAAAGCAGATGCTGGGCACACCCTAATTTCCAATACACCCAGAGACAGTGTTTTCACAGCTCTCTTTGCTTCACTCATGAAGGTAATTGGTTTCAGCTGAAATCAGCTTGTCTCTCCCTCAGAGCTGCCGATTGGCAGACCAGGCACCTGCACTAACTAACCAAGGCACTTTTTAAAATGCTTCTGTTAATACATTAAGCTGCTAAACATGTTCCAAACTTTTAGGAATTCTGTACTAGAAGGCTTCCAGAAGTTCTGTTTCTCTCCAAATGAGTGAACTCCCACCTGAGCCTCTGGCACCTTGGAGCAGAGCTGTGCACTTGTTGGGAGCTCAGGAGCAGCTTGGCCTGCAAAGCTGCATGGAGATGTTTGTTACCTCATGGGCAAACTCCTGTAATCCACTTTCCCCAAATGCAGAAATTGCTCCATCCCTCCTAAAAAGCTTGTGTGAATGTAGTCATGTTCTGGTGTCAACTTCTTTGAGGCCTTTAAATAATGTAAGCCTTGCAAACAGAGTTGAGGCAGAGAATGTTTATCTCATTGGCAAAAAATTGTGGATCTCAAGCTTTTCCCCTGCTTGGAGTCATTACAAAACCAGAAACAGCTCACAATAGCCTGAACTTATTCCCCTGGGATGTGGTAAAGCCCATCTTCCATCCCGGCCAGGCCTCACTCAGGAGATTCTGAGTTGTCTTGGTATTAAGTAACAGATGCATTTCTGAAGAGTTTTAACAAAGACATTTTCCAGCAGAAGACATGTCAGAATGGTCCTAACCAGACTTTACAACAGAGCCAATCAGTCATACATTTTGGGAGGTTCTATGGTTAATTCCAACTTCCAGCTCTGCTGCAGGAAGAATTTCACACAGCTGGGCTTAGTTAAACAAGAAACTTGAGATGACACCATTGCAGGCCCAAACATTAATGGCAACAGATCTCTCTCCTCTCAACACCAAAGGTAAAACTCAATGTATTCCTGGCTGTGTCTTGCATGTTTGCAGATCCAGGATGTGTCAGGCTGTAGTGCACAAATCCCTGAGCACAGCCTCAGTGGTGACATTTATTTGCATAAATTTCCCCTCAGTTTCTCACTGGTGCTTGGATTCCCTATTTAAACACCAACCTTTCAATTCCCACAATCCCCTTCCAAAGGGGAAAATACTCTTATTCCTCACAAGCCCTCCAGGACATAAACACAGCACTAACTTACAGACAGAAAAAGTTACTTCCATAAGAAAGCTTTTCCAGGGAATGAAATAATTCCTGACTGTAGAATGAGAGTTTAGCCATATAAACTCACTTTTGGGGTCTTTAGTGCAGGATATGAACATGAATGAAAGATTAAAAATATGAGTGGAGAATAAAAGCTCTCCCTAAATCTCCCTTGTTGTATAAGCTGCTATGAGTTAAAGCTTGATTTTTAGTCATCAACGTAATTATTCAGGAACATTTTCCAGACCAGTGTTTTTTACAAGTATTTTAACAACCTGCAAATCAGGAAACTGTAAATCAGAGAAATGAACTGAAATCAGCAATCACAAGGCAGGAGGCCCCTGGCTGAGGCTGTGACAGTGAATGGTGGCAGCCCTGCTCCCTTGCTTGCCAGCACTGGGAATGGCTTGAGCTAAAATCCACCATAGCTGGGACCTGATCAGGCTGGGAGAGTTTCCCTGCAGTGCCCTGAGGAGTTCAGAGTGAAAAACACCCTCAAATCCCATATTTGCTGTGAAAGATGGGCATTGCAACACTGGGTTTGCATTCTCTCCTTTTTCCTCTCCAAGCAGAGCAAACCTAGAACTAAAACTTCTTTGCAAGTGTCTTTTTCCTTTCCCCAGAATGAACCAGCTCTGCTTCACTTTCTTGCACCAAATTGAGGCAACAGGTTTATAAACCATATTTTCAGGGCAAACCATAAATATCAGTGCCAAAAAAGCCCAGCTGTGTGTTTTCCAGAGGTGCGCTCCATCATCAGGCTGGGTCAGCCTCACCTCAAGGTGGAGTTCTGATCTCTATTCCATGCTCTAAGTGTGGCATTAGTTTTGCTGTAAAGTTTTTTTTTGGTAGTCAAGTGAGACAATTTATTAAAAAGTATTGAATACTGAGGGATTCTTATTCAGCCTTTGCAAATATGGTTTGTGGCAGGCCCTGGGTTCAGTGGTCAGCAACCTGTAAGGCAGATGTCTATTCTTTAACCAGAAACCAAAATCACACCTGGCATGGCAGGAAAGTGAGCCAGTGAGGTCCCTGCTCTGCTATGTTCTGTCTGGGAGTGAAGTGATTCAATTATTAGAAAAAATCTCTATAGAAATGTGGTACAATGAAAAAAAATTAAATAAAAATAAACAACAGCAAAAGAAAACCACTGTGTTCTATTTTTTCCTTACTGAAGATGTCAAAAGAGGACTGACACTGCTCCCCTTACCCCAAAAAAAGTAATTTAAACCTTTCAGAACCATTTATGCAGTCAGATACCTGGAGCTGCACTAGAGCATACTCACGCTTGGCTATAACCCCAGCCAAGGAATGCATGAAAGGTGAGCTCCAGAAAGGGACTGAGATGGGGGAAAGGATGAGAGGAAGACAAATTGATTGTGGGTTTTACTCTTTTCTGAATAACAATATTTCTTGTATGAGTCTGAGAAGAGTCTTTCTATTGTTTCTGAGACGCTTTTTTCCCACTTCTCATTTTTCTCCCCAGGCTTTGCAAGTTTCTGTTGTAGCACAGAATAGGTCAGTGTTCTCTAAATCAAAGTGGTGGCTTTCCTTGCTGAACTTCCTTCCATAAGGAAAATGCATTGGGGTTACCAGGAGGGCTGGCAGCAATTTCCTAAACAGCCTTTTGAAAGTTAAAAAAAAAATTAAATTAGAAATAATAGCAAATAACAAACACAAAGATATTCAGTACTCCCATCTCCTTGCGCAGAAATGCTGGCAGCTGCTGCAAGGAGCTGAAAAAATCATCATTATACTCCAGGCAACTTGAAACCAAATAACATGCACTCACAAAAGGTTTTCATTTTGGAGCTATTGTGCCTGGCCTGTTTGGGAGGAGGGGAGAAAGAGGCCTATTGTCTGTTAAAAAGCAAAACAGTGGCCTGGTTTTGGTTCTGCAGGAATGGAGCGATCTGTGCGCTATTACAGTCAAGACATCCTCTCTGCACATCTCACTCCCTGCTCCACTGGGTTTGCAACTGGTTTGCCAAATCCCCACAGGGCAAGAGGCCTTGCACTGCAGCTGCTGGAGGAGGAGTATCCCCCACTGCTCAGCGTGATAGGAGAGAAATAAAAACATCATTTCTAATGGGAAAATGATGCTTGCAGAGGCAAACGGAGGCTGGATGGCTGAGCAGAGAAAGGGCTTTGGGCAGGACAAAGCCATCCTTAGCAAGACTGGGGATAAAAACTTGATAAGAGCAAGAGGTGTCCCAGAATCCCTCAAATCTAGGCAGATAGTGAACCTTTATAGGCATTTGTAATTGCAAATTGTATAGGCATTGTAGTTGCATAGGCACTGTAATTGCTGTCCAAAGTCCTTTTAATAGACACTCCAATTCTTTATGAAAATGTTGTTTAGGATCTTTCTAGAAGAAAAAACCACTTCTCTATTCAAGCAATCACTGCAACTTTTCTCAGCCTCCCTTTTGCTCCTGACTACTCTTCTGAACAAAAGCAACTTTTAAAGAAAAACTACTGGTTGTAGGCACAAAGCACCCACAGAATTTCAGTTCTGTCTTTGTCAAGGGCTTAGCATTGATCACAACTGTAAATACAGACCTGTTGAATGACACTTTTATAAGTAAATTTTTCATTATACAGCCTTGCTCTGGCACCCCTAAAAATATATATCAACTTTGCACCATACAGTCTTGCTCCGCTTTTGGGAAAGTGCTGCTTTTCCAAAAATCAGGAAATAAGAAGTGCCACCAACTATAAGCAGAAGTGATTCAAAGCGATTCAAACTAGTTTGTGAGCCTCTCTGCTTACATGGATTTAATCCTAAAAGCATTTTTATAATTTAAAAAGGTTATTGACTTTTCCCCACTTAAATAATCTCAGCTATACATAGATATTGATCAAATAATTAAGGAACAAAGATGTTAATCCCTTACACTTGTGTTCAGCTGTTTTTAATGAAGAACATTAAGTGTAGCATCAGAACAATTTGGACTCCTGGGATGTGTAAGCACATGGTGTCTCTTTCCAAACAAGGTTCACAGAAGTTGTCTCATTTGAAGCACCAGGACAGCAAAAAAATAGTAATCCTATAAAGAAAAGGAAATAAACTGTAGGAATTCATATGTTTTTCATTGGCCAAAACATGATCATACTAAGAAAATGGACAGGTTGAAAACTAATGTTTTGAACTTCTCAATGCCAGGATTAAACTCCTGTCTCTGAAATTGTAGGAATTTGTCCTGTGAAACAGAAACAGCCACTTCAGCAATGAACATTAAAGGATCTATTATGATGTTCACTGAAATGAACTGGTCTGCCTGCATTCATCTGAGCACTGGTTGTTCATTGTAGTGGTGTTTCTAAACCCAGATATAAATATATATATATATATATATATATATATATATATATAAAGTATATAAATGTATAAAGTGTTCTGAAACGCCTCCTCTCTTTCTTGTGGGATACTCATGCAGACCTGTGCCTTTTCCACTGAGGGAGAATAAAGGAATCTTGGTGTGTTTCTGGCAAATGAGTAAAGTTTTTGTCATGAGGGAGAGGATTCAGAAGTTCTTGGGTTTGAAGCTATCAGTGAATGTCTCTTTTTTTTTTTCAGAATATAAGGATAAAACACACAGTTTGTTTTGCTCATAATGATTTGTATGAAGTTACATTAGAAATAATTGCCTTCTGATGAAATTAAAACTGCATCCCATGTGGAATTTGAAAGAATTCGGGGTGTTCTTCTAATGTTGTTAAATACTAGAGATGAGTTACTTCTGCAATGCCTAACAGTTGTGAAGAGCAGTAGGACATTTGTAAAATAAAATGGAGCTGATGTCAGTGAGTCTGACACTTTTATTTACTCAAAGGACAGGTTATATCCAAAGAGGCTTGAGGCTGTTGCTGAGTGTATGACCTCAAAGAAACAAAAAATACAACAAAATTCAAGACAAAATAATTGACATATCCAGAAACTCCAGATGTTGCTGATCTTACCTGAGATCAGGTCTGAGGTTTTAGAAATCTGTTGACAGACAATGAGAGATTTTTTAAAGAAACATAGAAAGGAAACTTACTGATGAAACTTTGTGTAAAGAGGCTGAGAGGGCTGATGCAGAGACAATTGTTTGTCTCAGAATGAGAAGGCACCTTCTGCTGAGAATTACAAGTGGAGGACGCGTTAAATGACACATCAGATAATAAAACACAATAGAGATGACAGGGGAGAAGAGAGGGATTAATAATGTGAATGCACTTTACAAGAATATCCATGTGCGGAGAAATGAGTGAGCAGGACTGAGGATGAAAGTGGAAATTACAGTGTAACTTTAAAGAAATGGAGAAAACACTGTGATCTCTTCAACAGTGAGGTGGAAAAAAGAGACACTGGCTGTAATCCAGAGAGCTCAGCTGTTTTGTAGAAATACCACATTTTGAGGAGCTTTGAGAGACAATTACAATTCTCAGGACCAATAAAGCACCAGGGGCTGATAGTGTTCCTGCTGCATTATTGAAAACAGGAGGGCCTACACAGACTCAAAGGCTTTTGAAACTGATTTGGTTTGGAAGCTTGAATAACTTCCAAGTGAATATGCCCAATTCTCTAGAAGAGAGAAACCAGAATGGAAGAAATGTTGCAGTATTTTCCCTTCTTTGTACAGCCTAATATGTCCAAATTGCTTTATAAAAAACCCTCTTTTTGTTCACAGAGAGACTTCATCTATTAAGAGCTCAGGAGATGCCAGAAATGTGATCAGGATATACAGATGTATTTTTTTTAAATTTTTTTTTTTAATCTGCGTGTATGTTTGCTCTCTACCTTTTAGGGAGGTATAAGAAATATTGTGTATTTGTCACAAATTGACTTCAATTAGGAAAGGAGTCTGGCACAGCTTGAAAAACTAATTAGAAAGGTGCAAATATGAATTGATTGTAATGGCAAGCATTGCACATTCTGCCCTGTTTGACCTCAGTGAAGGGTTAAGTCAGAGAAATGCTTAAGCATAATTTCTATAACTTTTCATATGACTGGGTGGGATTAATACACTCATTGTGAAATTCTCAGAATGGTGTGAATTTGAATGGTTTACATTTCCTTTTTGACCATTGTGGCGAGTTAACTGTCGTGAGAGAGAAGAAATACAGCTCAGAGGAGAGCTGTAGAACAGAAGGTACTGCAAATAAAAAACCAAACTCCAAACAGTGCTTAAATTTGAAGGAAATAAAACCCAGTTTTTAGCTAAAGATCATATTGGGAATGCTTTTCTGGGAGTCAGTAAATACTCTAGGTTATGTTGATGTTAAAGGGTTTGAACACCTCAGAGGAAATCAAGGCTTGTTAAGAGTGATAAGGATGTTATTTTTTTCTGCAGGTAACATTTAGGTCCAAAAGAGTGAGAGAGACCTTGAAGAGCTTCAAGCTGATGGATCTCTACTTAGATGGAAGAATGGTCACTGAATAACCTGAACAAAGCCCTGGGATGGGTTTTTGGAGAATGTAGGGGAAAATGTGTGGGGAAGATTTAATAACGATGAGCTTGAAGTCTGTAAAGAACCTATTATAGTAAAGGTAATGAAATCCCTGGCCAGCATGCTGGCAGAGATGATGGAAGGCAGAGCAGCCAAACTCTCTTGAAAGGCTGTTCTCATGGTATTTGACCTGGGTGCTGATCAAAGAGACAGCATGACTGAGCATGACCAAGGGCCTTTAATGTGAATTAGCAACAATGGAGAAAAAAAATGCCCTAATGGAAAAAAAAATAAAATAATGCCCTTGACAGTCTTAGCAAACCATGGGAAGAGGCAGGGAATTTTTGGGCCTGTAGAGATAGTAAATAAGTAACTAGCACTGCATTAAAAGCTGGATGTCATAACAGAGTTTCTATAAGGGCAGATATGATGCAGTTAAAGTGCAATGGGAATTTTGCATGGAGGAGGTCAGAAGGTAGACCTGACCCAAATATTAGACATGAGTGCAGGTGAGAAAATGAGGGCAAATCTGCTTGGGAAGATCTAAGAGAGTTAGAACTATTGAACCAAGAACTGTGAAAGGAAGCAGTCTGGCTAGAAGTGAGGTTGGTGATTATTAGAAGGGTTCTGATGGCTGCAGCTTTGGTTTTCATGTGAATTCTTACATAAAAAATTGTCCCAGCTGGAGATAGGGAGCTATAAATGCACCACACTGGGGTAATTCTGATATGACTGTTTGACCTTAATCTGTTTCTCCACTTGAATTTGTATCCTAACCTTCTTAACTGCTAGCACAATATTTTTATGACTTGGACTTACTCTTTATGCAGCTCACTTGTAGGAGCACTTCTGTCCTCAGCTAGCCTGAAAATTGCAGGGATTCTGGGATGTGAGCCAAAGCTCTCTGAAGCTCCTGGAAACACTTGTGGATGAGGCTCTGTCATGTGGCTGTTTGTCAGCTCTGAAGATATTCACCATTCTCTGCCACGTTCAAACTCTAGATCTGACCTAGATTGCTAGGACTGACCCCTTTATAGTTTCAATTTCTCAAACCTTTTTATTCTACATTGATGTGCAATCAAACCAACATTAAGGGATTGTTTGGTGTCCTGAGAATATGTGTGACTACATCTTGGGGGGAGATAATGGAGACATTTTCCAACTCAAGAAATACTTTGGGCTAAATTCCTTGATGTGCTGTGATTGTGTAGGTAAGTCTTCCTTTCCACTACCCTTTCCTGGCAAAAAAACCAAACCAAACCAAAAAAAAACCCAACACCAAAACAAAACACCAAACAAAAAACCAAACCCTTATCAGGTGTATTTATGTATTTACCCCATGTGTATATATATTCATACCTGCACAAAAAGCTCAGCCCATTGCATTGTGATTTCCCTCTCAGCTCACCCTGGCTCCTTGCTCAAGCTCTGTCACAGCCCCTCCTGCAGTGGCTTTTCAACTCAGAACTTTTCTCCACATCCCACTTCCCCTCCATGGATGTAAAGGACAAGTTGTTCTCCCTGCAGTGGCTTTTGTTCCCATGGCTCTTTCTCAGACTTTTGCATTAGCCATTAGCATCCTGTTGCCCCTGATAGCTCATTGAACTTGCTCTTGACTCAATGCTCTTGTTTTGAGCCGATTAGAAAAGATTTCCTTTCCTTTATCAAAGCTAAACAAAAACAAGGAAATTAAATTAAATACAAAACTGTGTTTGAATAACAGCAGGGCTGTGACTCGAGGCAGGAAGCTCAGAGATAAGGCTGATGATCTGCCCAGAAGTGCTGCAGGAATGGAGGCCAGAATGTCAGCCACCATCCATGAATTGAGGAGATAATTTCTCTGGAGCATTCCAGGCTGCTTCTAGGGTAAGAAGCATTGCTAAACTGGGCATCCTTCGCTGATGCTGTTCAACAGCTTTATTGCTCATCCTTCTCTGATACTTCTCTTTATAGCCTTGTTCAGGGACAGAGGGCAAATATCAGTTTATTCTATCCTTCCCTCAGTTCCCTTGATGAGAACTGAAAAATATCTCTACACCTGATGCTAAAGGAGTTGGATTATTGCTCTGCTGGAAAACATCTCTAACTCTTTACTGTTGTGACTTCAGCTGGAAATCAGAGTTATGAACTGTCCATCCATCCTGCTCCTTATGAGACTGCTCACCCTTCCCCTCCTTGCTGGTGTCTGATGAAATGATAGACAAATAACTGGGTGTGATGCCTTTAAATATCTTGAACTGTCCCCATAGTTTCACTTATTACAATTTCTGTCCTAAATAGGAGTTATGATGCTCATATTCTCACCAGCAGACCGAGAGCCAAGTTCAAAGCTGAGGAAGGCCCAAAAAAAAAGAAAAGCTCTTCACTCTGCTAGCAGGTACTTGGGCATAGAAACACTGGGGAAAGCAGGGAGAGTGAGAAAAGCAGAGTAAAAACTGCAGGTCCTTTGGCTTCCACCTATTTTCTAAGACATGTGGTAAATCTTCCTTTTTAAAACACGAGTTTCTCCATAGTTCTTAATTTATGTGAGCTCATTTCAATTGCACTGACTCTAAATATTTATTGGCTATTTATTTTTAAATAATGTATTTCAAATTCTCTCAAGAAAGAGAATATTCAATGGAAATTCAAGGGAGAGCCCTCTGTTGGAGCACTGCTGACAGACAGCTGTAAGGACAAAAAAGCCACAGCTCTGATAATAAAGACAAAAGGAGCTCAAAACATGAACTAACTTCTCACTTGCTGTAATTCAGTGTGGTTTGTTTCTTTCAGATTAATTGAACACTGTCAATTTCCAGTCATTTTTGCCAGGAGGTACTGCAGATAATTTTTTTTCTCAATTAACCATTTTGGCAAAATACCTGAGGGGGACTATGGACAGTTTCAAACCTCATGTAAATGATATATAATAATGTGTAATGTGTAATGTTGCTGGACTGCTGTCTGGTGAGTAAGTCTGGTGAATAAATGTCCCCATCCAGGAAAGTTCAGCCCCATGGAAGTGGCCACAGGACATAAAACTTCTTTCAGTATCTGAGAGCAGCAGAGAGTCAGGGCTGAGCCTGCAGGTGCTGACAGTGCCCAAACCAGCCCTGCCTGGAGCTGTGACACCTCCCTGTGCACAGGGAGCAGGTGCTGGCAGGAACTGGGGGCTCTTTGCCCCTCTTATCTGTGCCTCTTATCAGGTGCAGCCCCTGCCATGAGGATGGAGAGTATCAAAGAACACATTCCAGTGACCCTTAAATTATAAAGATGCCTAAAGCCTGGGACCACCTGGAAGATGACAGATGGCTTTCTCCTTTTTTAGTGTCCTGATTGCTGTTGTCACTACAATGCCAGCCCTTCACAGCCTTATCCTGCTGCATCTCAGCATCAGTTTAACAGCATGGATGCTTCCTGCGCCTGTGGCCATTTGGGGCTCATCCATCTGCCACAAAGCAGTGTGAGAACTCACCTGGGCAGGAAGGAACACCTGATGCTTTGCCTTAATGATTGACAGAGTCCCTGTGATCACAGTCACACCAGCTGATAGATATCCTGTGAGCTTTCCTGTCCTGGGATACATCCTGGCTGTTTGCATTTGCTGCTTTCTGCCCTCACTGGAACACAGGAGAGAGTTGTTAAACCCCTGTTTTGATTCACTCTTCTCCCTGTTCAAGCCACTATCTTTTCCTTCATGGTATTTGTCCACAGCAGATCTTCTGAAGCTGAAGGGTAGGTGTGTTTTTCAGAAGATAAGCACACCTTGTTTTTCTTTGCTTGCTGTTTCACCTGACTCCAGCCCCTGATCTCTCTCTCCCTGGTGCTTCTTCTTTCAAGATCAGATTTTCTTGGCATAATGTGAAATTCCCCACTATGTTTGGTTTTTTTTTAATTTTTTATTTACTTTTTGGGCACACAATGTAAAGAAGGGACCAAAGAGGGGCCCAGCAGCAGAACTGCCCAGTGGAGAAGTGGAGATGACTGACCCAAGCAAAAAATTGTGCTCCTTCCTCTGGCACAGGAAAAAAAGAAAAAGGGAATCACATGGGAAGGATCTCAAAGCAAAACCAGTGAGAATTTATGAATTAGATTCTCCAGAATGCTCTTGCTGTGAGTTGGTGACCAAAAAAGCTCTTTAAACAGCAGTGTCATGTGACAAGTGCAGAGCCTGGGACTGTTCCCCATTTGGTTTTGGTTATTTAATGCAAGTTACACTAACAGAAAGCTCTTCAATGAAAGGCCTTAAGGAAGAACATATTGTTGATCTGAAAAAGCCGATAAACAACTGGCAGCCATGCATGGTATTTTCATGCTAAACCAAGATAAAAAGCTTCCCTCCCCATTCTCCCCCCATGCCCCCTTGTTTCTTTTTGGGATAATGTGAACATATGTTTTTGTCCCCGTGAAAGGGACATGATTTTGATCAAGGCTTTGGCATGTCCAGCCAGCCTAAAGCAATTTTTGCATTTGCAAATAACAAAAATTATTTTTTTAAGATTGGCAGCCTCCCACCCTCGCATGGAGCAAACCACCTCACAGCTTTGACTGTGACACACAGGGAGTCTGCACAGCACTGCTGAAACCTGGCTGTCTCCTCAAATTGAGTTTTGTACCCAAAACAATGGCTCTCCTCCTCCACTGTCACATCCAGGGAGCTCTCATGCCTCACACCAAGTAATAATTAGCCTGCCACGGCCTGTGTGACACTTGGAAATGTCTGTACCACCACCTAAAGACTCATCACCAACTTTCCTTTATTTCCAATTAAAATAAACACATATTAAGTAAATATCCAGTGTCAGGTTCTAAATGTGAATTACTGCTGTGTGCTGTTTGTCAGGCCTTGTTCTGGGACGTGTTGCTTATGATCTGCCCGGGTGTTTGTTACATTTTCCCCTGTAAGAGTGTTTGGATATTTCATCAATCATGCATGCAAGTTCCTTTGTCGTCTTTTGAAGGAGTGATGTGGTTTCATTTATAAAAACCATGTTGAGAACATGCTTCCTTTTAAAAAGTGAAACCTCATCTTAGCAGCGCTTCATCTGGAAGTGGCAGGGACAGAAAACAACTTTAGCTGGGCTTGGGGATGGTTTCTGTGCTCTGGGAAGTTTTTCAGTTCTGCATGCAAGCAGCCAAGGCTGCCTTCTTGGAGGGGTCTGGTAGTAATTAGGTCACTCTCTGTGGATGCCACAAACTGAGAGCAGTTCTGACAAAATCCAGGTCTGAACATCTGCTTGGGCATCTTCCACTGTGCAGAGCTGGAAAGAAGGGTTTCAGTGATCTAGAACGTTCCCAAAGATGCACAAGATAGCTTTAAGGGAGATGTGAAGGAATCCTGGTGTTAATGGATCATCCCACACACAGTCTCTGTGTGCCCTCCCTTGGGTATTGAGGGGACAGGTTTTCTCTGCTTTCAGCCTCAGGCAATTTAATTTCTTCACTGAAGAAAGGGTGGTGAGGCTCTGGAACAGGCTTCCCTGGAAGTGATGGAGTCATCATCCCTGGAAGTGTTCAAGAAACCTCGTGGTGAGTAGATTGCAAAGAATGGCTTCTAGGGAAATTCCTAATTTAAAAATGAGTTAATGAGTTCATCTGAGTGCACCGTTTGAGGGACTAATGAACTGTTCCCAAGCAGTGACTGTGACACTTCTCCGATTGTCCCTCCACCTTGATTGCTATTTCAATCCATAACTTGATGGAGATCTGGGTGGGACAGAACTAGAAATGAAAGGTGCTGTGAGATGCCATGTGTCTTGGCACAGGCTTTTGGCACTGGGGCTGGGAGGCTGTGCATCAGCCCAGCTACATGAGCTCATGTCTGTGCAGCTCACATGCTCCCACTTCCCAGTGAAACAGGAGAGGGTGCCTTGGCATCACATGAAGAAGCTTTTTGGTCCCTTTCAAATGTCAGCTTTCCCCCTGGAGACTTGTTAAGCACAAAATGACAGTGTCCCCAGGTCATGCATTACTCAGCAGCAGCATGAGGCCCCCAGATGTGCTGTGCCTCCAGCTCACAGGATGTTCTTTGTCCAGGGGACGTGGCTCCAGTTTTGGGGTCGGTTTTGTTTTAGTGCATCTGCCTGAAAAGGGCAGGAGCCAACACAATGACTTGAACTTGAGGCATCACTCTCAAACACAAAGACCCTCCCATTTCTCATTCTAGCTCGAGCTCTTGAGGAGAAAAACATCTTCCTTCAGTTCAGTTTGAAATTGCTGTAGCATATGGACGTGTTTAGGGATCGCAAGAAGGATCACCATGCTTTGTAATAAGTGAAGATTTAAAAACTGAGTGTTCTTCCAGCTGTACATGTGTGAGAGGCAGATCCACTTACAGATTTATCAGGCATGAGAACACACAGAGAGGTGCTTGTACTCCATCCAAAGTTCCTCATAAAGCAGTTTAGTTTGCACAGCTCTGAGTCTTCACTGTGAGTTCATCTTCCTAGAGTGCTCCACAGCTTCATACACAGTGCTTTTTTCCAGTTAACTCCATTGATTTCATCAGAGTTTGGTTGCTTTTCCCTGCCCCAATGCATCCATATGGCATAAGCTTTTTTTTTTTTTGCTGTCACATAAATATAAAGTAATGAAGTCAGGGCTCAGGGATATGCCAGAGAAAACACAGAGAAAACACCTCATATGAACTCAAGATGTCAGCTGGCTTTGTGTAAAAAAAAAAAAAAAGGGATTTTGGCCCAGTTAAAGGTACTCCATTAGGGGACATATGAGAGATGTTGCAGGTTTGCTCTGGTTGCATCAACAGTGAGAAGAGACATTGGTTGTCTTCTATAAATGGAGCTCTTTTATTAGAGAATGAATCCTGAATTCTGAAATATCTATGAATTGCTTAGGACTTCCAAGGAAGTGCCCTCAGTGGTTTGGGGGCTCTCTGCAGCCTCCTCTCAGCACTCCTGCTGATCAGATTTTCTGATCAAACCTTTGTCTGTGCTGCTGCTCAAAGAGAGACTCAACAACTGTGCCTGGCCAAGGAGAAGGGTAGAGTTACTTGGTTTGTGGAAAATAATATGGGACCAAGAAGGAGATCCAAAGGTAAGAGGAAAGGACTCAGAACGCAGTTAAGTTTTCCAAGAATTTGTGATTCTGGAACAAGTAGCAGAGCCAGCAGGGTTTATATTAAATGAATGAGGAAACGTATCCCAAATTCAGGCAATGTTGTTAATTCTCTGGTAGAAAGAGAGATGGTGAGGCCTTTTCCAATAAACATCACTAATTTGGATAAAATAAACCATCTGTGGGGCTGCAGTCAGTAAAACTGGCCTGGTTTAGGAAAGCTCACTGCAACATTGACCCAATGAACTATGGGGCAGGATTCCTCCATCATCAGGCTCCAATAGCCCAGCATTTGGAAATGTTCAGCTTTCTCCTCAGTGTTCTTGTCTGGCTAGCAAGCTTGACTTGTGTGGGTAGAGATCTAGAAAACATCCTAAAATCCTGTGGGAAACCCCCAAATTTTCAAGGCATGTGTTCATAGGGAACAAAGATCAGGGATTATGTCTTTGTCTTCCATACAATCCCTGCAGAATGTTATAATGAATCAGCTTTTATCTCTCTTTACACACTGCAAATTTGGGGATTAGCAGCCAAATCTAGAGTTAGGAAATAAAATGGGCTCTTTCCTGTTAAAATTAATTATTGCAATAAAAACCCCCGAACATATTAACTTCTCAGCTCCTTTGTATCATTAACTGCTTTATCATTAACTTTGAGCCATTAACTGCTCAAAATTGCCTGGTATTGTCAGAGAATTAATGATTGCTCTTCCAGAACACCCAGTCTCAGTGGAATTACTGTGCTACAAGAACCCACTGGTTTGAGCTCTTTTATTTTTATCCAAAGCCATCTGTCCCAGTGCTGCAGCATCAGAAATGAAATGCTATGAAATGCTCAGCTGGCACAAGCTTTCCCCACCATTTTAATCAGGATAATTGATGGCACTCATGTCCAAGAGGAGGGTGGAAAGTGCCATCTGATGTGCCTGACACAGGGATCTCCACGAGGAAATCCCAGTGAAGGAACCTCTCAGTCCTGTCTTCTGCTCTGCCTTTCAGAGGATATGAAGCCTACAGGAGCAGAATCTGTATTAGATATGGGACATTAATAAAGATTTCCTCTTGGAGAAATTGGCAGTAAGAATTCAGCACAAATTGATCAAGTAAATCCCAGAAGCCACTTGTACAGCCCCAAGGAACATTAAATTAGAGGTACTCCATGTGGAAGATGGGTAAAACAGAAGAGGCATGCTCCTCTTTTTATAATGGGTTTAATTCTGAATTTAACCACGATTAGGATTTGCTTGTTTTTAAATTAGTCCCATCCCCTTTCCAGATTATTTTTTAAAACTTATTCACTGTGTCACAGGAGCTTGCTGTAGGTCCATGATTTCATTGCTCCTAGAAGTGAACTAGGGATTTCCTAGTGGACTAGGAAATTGAGAGTCAAGGATGAAAACCAGTGAAATTCAATATTTTTCTGAACCTGAGCTTTGGCACTGGTAAAGTCATACATAGGAATTTCTATGAAATAACTCTTCTTTGAATGTTGGTTATGCAAAGAAACTCTGATTTTATGTATGAGGAGAAACATACTCAAGCTTCAGTGCAGACACTGAAGTTTAGTCTGAAATGTATGCTGATATTTTTTTTAAATCCTCTCCAAAACCTACAGAAAAAGTTAGGTATTTTAAGCAATATTTTAAAACATTTTAAAAGGAAGAAAAGAGCTTATAATTAACATCTCTCTTAGTCTCCCGTTTTTTCTTTTAATTTAAAAACATCTGGAATCCAGTGTTGACAGATAAACCCCTTAATCTCTTTACTTACGTTAAATGTGCTCTCCAAGTCCTATTTTTCACCTCTAACTTAGTGGCACTTGAAGGGGGTGTGTGGGGAAAGTGAGCCAAAGGCCAAAATATTTGCAGGAGGATTGGTGCAGGAACTTCATTGTTGGAAACACACCTGAAGAAAGGAGGGGTGCCCACAGACCGAGCTCCTTTGGGCTGCCCACCTCTGCCTTGGCAGCTGTGGGGGGCTGAAATCTTCTCCAGTGTCTTGGTTTGAAAAGACAGGTGTCTTCCTTGAAAGGAAGACATTTCAGGACGTTTCAAGGCAGGAGTTTTCCTTGAAATGGAAAATGCAAACCCCCTCCCTCCGAGTTATTATGATTTTGAAATTAAAAGGCTCTCAGGCAAAGAGATGGGAATAGGAATAACAGTTCGTTACTAGCAAAATTAAAATACAAATGCAATAGTACAAACAAACAAAACAAAACAAAACAAAACAAAAAAAAAACAAAAAAAAATCCCTAAAAAAGAAAACACTGCCAGAGTCAGAATAGGAGGTGACACCTGTGTGTCAGGGTGGTGGCCCAGCCCCACCCCATGGGGGCTCAGCCCTCCTGCAGTGCCAGCTGTGGTGCTACTGGAGCAGGGATCTTGCACAAGGGGGGAGTTTTCTTCTGAAGCTCCAGGGGGGATGTAGATGGGCCTGGTTTTCCTCTGAGAATTCTGTGGAGAAGGCTGCTGTGGTGTCCCAAACCTCAGATTGTATCCAGGTAGGAATGCTTGGCTCCTCCCCTGGGCGGAGCATCTCCCCATGGGATGATGGAATTTTATCAGCCATGCAGGGACACTCAATTAACAGAAGAGATCTCCTGGAGGGAGGATTGGTTGTGTAAGACATAAAGAAAGCTGCCCAATGAACAGAAAATAACTGCCCCATGTCTAACTGATGGCAATAGAACACACACCCTCAGCCTGAGACACCCACACACAGAAGCCAGGCTGCAAGAGGCTTTATAGCTAAGCTGTGCTCAGTTCATGGTGCTTTTATAGGTTTCTGTACAAAATTAGTGCTGTATGGACAATTCTTTGCTGGCCTTTGGTGGTTTGGAGCTGCTGTGGATGAACTGAAAGCAGCCCCATCCCCATGGGAATCACTTGTGAGGCTGCCAAGGAAATCAAACTGTTTGTTTAGTGGCAATCACTTCCCAAGGGGTCGTGGGAGGTCGCCTGGCATCTGACACTGCTAATATCTGAGCTTTAATGGAAGGCTGGGTGACAAAAATCTGGCATAAAATTGCATTTAGAGCTGTGAAATCCAAGATTACTTGCTAAGCATAAGCCTGTGTTTTCTGGCATGTTCCTGCCATGACAAGCAAGCAGGGTGCCCTGTTAGGAACCATCTCCTAAGAAGGTTTTGTTTAATCATCTTTGCTTTGTGGCAAAAGGCTGTCAGAAGTGACTTTGCCCAAAGTAAATGTGCTTTTTTTCTTGATTGGAAAAAGGCACATAAATCCCTGATGATGCTGTGAAATGTAAAGGACACACCCCAGTGCTGTTGGGAATGGTTTGGATTTCCTTGCTGCTTCTGGACTTTTTCCCCTTAAAGTCTCCTGGAATCAAGGGATCTTGTGGTGCTTTTGGTATTAAAAGTTTGTGGAACTGCAAGCTACAGTAAAATGCTGAAAACCGTGTGAGCCATATATAGCAAAAGGCAAGTATTGGGAATATGGTGGTTATTGGTTTTGGTTGGTCTGTACACAGAATAATTTCTTTGGGAGCTGCAGAAGGATTGAGTGTCCTGACACTTGAGTGCTTGGAGTTTCCAAGGCTGAGTCCTCCATGGAGAGGAGGCAGAGCAAACCCCTGCTCCTGGGACACATGGTAGGGAATGGAGAATGTCAAGACACCTGCACTGACATTTTTAAGGCAAAAATCTCAATTTTCAGTGCTGTGTCCCACACTTCATAAATGAATAATTGTGAGACATTTTAAAGAGTCTTCACTTCTACTTCAAGTCAGAAGGTATGTCAGTAAGAAACAGTGACCAGAACTGAACAAATAGGAAAAAATCCTTATGGATGTTATTTCAAATTCCAAAATTAATTTGTTTGGCCTATGTTCAAAAGCCTCCCATGTCAGCTTCGTGGAAACACTTGGGTGCCAATGTTTTACTACCAAATGAAGATTTTAAAGCTCCAATACTTCCAGTGAGTCACTGGAAGTGAATTTAGTAATTTTGAATATCTAATTCAGATTTTGCACTGTGTTAAGCACTGCAGTCATTCAGGTGACAGCATCATAAACCTGAGTTTTTTCCATTTCCCTTAGAGAACAGCTGAATATTAGTCAATAAACAGTGTCTGGCATTCAGAAGAAAAAAGACTCAGAATTCTCTAACTTGAAACAGTGGAAATTTCAGATAGTGAAGCTATTCCAGGAAACAGTGAGCTACTGTGTTTGTAATATTCATAATTTGGAAGGATCCAGAAGGGTACTGCTAATGCATCTGAAGCTGTTCCCAGGGAGCTGACAGAGAGAATGCTAGAGAAGCTACAGGCAGCCCTTGTTTTTAATACAAATTTTATGTGTGCAAACATATATCTCTTGCTGGTATCCCTGCAGCTGAGATGTTAAGAACAAAGCCCTGCTCATCCAAAAGCACCCTTCTCAAATATTTATCTCTGGATGGCAGCAGATCCAGCAGGGAAGCTGGAAGTTCTGACAACTCCAGGTTTATCAAGCAACTAACACTTAATCCATGCCAGCTGCCTGTGTTTTCCTTCCCACCACTGCCAAACCAATACTAAATATGTGTTTCATATTAGAAATAAATCTTTTAGTATGCTACAACATGGTCATGTCTCTTAAAGTATGTAAAAGAGCGAGGAATCAGACTAAACTGTGGATTGTGGACAGTTTTCTTTCAGAACAGAATATTGTTTTTCTTAATTTAGGCAATTTTTAGTTATTGTCACCCGCCATGGCTTAATGGGGCATGAACTGGGAGGGAGGAAGACTGGAGTAGGGCCTGGGGTGGTGGTGAGGATGGATCTGGATGGAAGGCAGAGCAGGTGTGCAAGGATTAGATTTAAGAAAAATTTAGGAATTTCCTGATGTAGGGGACGAACAAGGGTGGCTGTTGAGGCCACACTCCAGCATTACCCTCCTCATTCTCATTCCTTTCACTTCCTGCTGACCTGTGGGCCTGGTGGCCTAAACAATTATTTTGTCTCTGTTTTCCATGAGGCATTTTCTCTCTTGCTCTCTAAGGCTGAGCTGAGCTGAACTGAATTTAGAGAATTCAGAATTTAGAGAATTCACAGAATCACTAGGTTGGAAGAGACCTTAGAGATCATAGAGTCCAACCCATCTCCAATACCTCAACTAAGTGCTGGCATCCAGTGCCACATCCAGTCTTGTTTTAAACACACCCAGGGATGGTGACTCCACCACCTCCTTTGGCAGCCATTCCAGAACTTTATCACTCTTTCCGTGAAAAATTTTTTCCTAATATCCAACCAGTATTTTTCCTGACACAGCTTGAGACTGTGTCCTCTGGTTCTGTCAGTGCTGCCTGGGGAAAGAAACCAACCCCACTTGACTACAACCACCTTTCAGGAGCTGCAGACAGTGAAAAGCTCATTCCTGAGTCTCGAGGCTGAGCAGGGATCCTGCACAAGGGGGGAGTTTTCCTCTGCAGCTCCAGAGGGGATGCAGATGGGCCTGGTTTTCCTCTGGGAATGCAGTGGGCAAAGGCTGCTGTGGTGTCCCAAACCTCAGATTGTATCCAGGCAGGAATACTTGGCTCCTCCTCTGGGCTCCCTCCGTTGTTCCTCATAGACCCCAGAGCTGATTGCTCTTCCCAAACCACGCTGGCCAGGAGGGATGAGTAGGCATGAGGTGAGGAGCTGGAAAGAGTCAGAGCGAAGCCCAGGCCTGCTTCATTCTGGGCATGGTTACGTAAATATTGCACTGCCCTTTCTGCAAGGAGACAGAGTGTCCATGTGGAATTCCAGCAACAACACCACCTGTGCTCAGCAAGGGTGGACCTGACACAGGATCTCTGTGATGGCACAGGGGTGGAGCAGGAGAGCCGTGGAGACCAGAGCCCTTTGTAAATCCCTCTCTAAAGCAGCAGGTTACATAATGGCTGTGAGCAATCCTGGTGTTTACACGACCCATTACTGAGCTCTTTGGCAAGTGCCCACCTGCCACAGCCCAGCCAGCACGAGCAGCCAAACGCTGATCTCACATCCCCACAGCCCCACTGAAAGGGCTGTGGATTTATCTGGGTCTGAGTGAGGTCAGGAGCTGGCCCAGGATCCACAGGAATGGTCAGAGTTGGTGTGTGGAGCTGCTCACAAATAAACCCCCGCCTCTCTGCTGCTCTGAATCCTTTTAAGGCTGCTTTGCCACAGCTTTTGGGTTGATCTAGCAATTGAAAAATATTATTCCTAGTTGTCAAAACAGAAAAAAAAAAGGTGCAAAATAATATGGATTTCACGTCCCTGCGCAGAGCTTCTGGCTGCTAGTATTCTTTCTGCACTTGTAATGACAAATAATGCTAACCTTAACCATTTTGCTTGGCACTTGGGATTGTGTTTTCTGTAGTCATTACTCTGCCCAGAACAGGGAACAGTTTGTAATCACTGTTTTGGTTTTTTACCTGCCTCATGTCCAAAAACAAGGCTAAAGCAGAGGATTAAAGGCTTTATTTGCATGGGAACTAAAGCCACATCAGTCACAGGATCCTGGAGATCAGAAAACACCTCATTTTGGAAGACAGTAGAAAGTATCTCTGTTATCTCATATACTCAGATATCTGTGTTATCTCATATACTCTGTTATCTCATATATCTCATATACTGAGCACCAGAGTATTGTGACCTCTGGGAGGGTTCTTGGTCAGCCAAGCACTATGGTTGTCTTCAAAATTAATTTATGTTGTTTCTTTTTTCTCATCTATCCATACCAAATTTGCTCCCTGGGATTTGTTTTGCTGAGGGCCTGCAAGCAAATAAGAGAGAGAAGCAGAACAGAAACAGCATAGAAAACAGAACAGAAAAGAGGAGTTCCTGGGCTCAGGTTCTGCCCAGGTGTGACATCAGTGATTCCAACATCACAAAGGTTTTAAAATCAGACCAAAGAGATTGTCACAAGGCCAGAGACGTGGTCATAATGTGCCAGCAATAGGTTGTCATTTGTTCCTTCCCAGGTATCAAATATTGTCATTTGTCACCTTCCCAGCACTGGCTGAGTCCCTGGAGGTGACTCTGGATGAGCTCAGTGTGCAGGTGAATGTGCAGTGCTGACAGGGAGGGACCTCCCTGGTTGCTGGGTCCCTTCTCTGCACCCTGCAGGATGGACAGCCACTCTCTGCAATTTCATTCACAAATTCTCCAAGCCCCAGCCAGTTTGCACAGTCCAGTGATATCCTGCAATTTCAGCACAGGGTGGTCCTTTTAGTTCTCAGAATAATGCTCCAGAGTGTCTTTTAACAAAATGGATGTGATATAAGCAACTGCTGCACTGAATATTTCACTGCTAGACTTGTAAATATGCAAACCCATCTGGCTGGACCATATTTTAAGAGTATGGATGCTCACTTATGTTATTACGAGGCACGGGAACATTATGGTGTGCTGTAAATTAAACAGGGATGTCCTGCACAAAGATCTTTCCATCCCAACCACATTGTAGGCCATGCCTAGGAATATTTTCTTCTGTTTTGAGGAGAAAATTATACAAAAGCTAAACCTAAAAAATCTTCACGGAGGCTGACCTGGCTATCACCCCCCAGCTCTCTGATTTTGCAATAAAGCAGAAGCTGATCAAATCCCATGGGGCTGTCCAGGGTGCAGGGAAGTCTCCCACGTACCACAGATATTTACTGAACAACTCCAATATCTTGAACCAAAACAAATGGGGCAGCTTTATCAGTAGACTTTCCCTGCTTTTCTAATCCTGTTTCTCATGCAAGCTCATTGTAATAATCCAGGTTGGATGTTGTCCAGGCAGCTGGTGGATGTTGTCATTCTTCCATTGACTTGACAATGGAGGTGTGGGCCAAGAGTGAGAACCTGGAGGAATAATTGCCTTGACCAAGGGTGGGAAAAGGCATTGCTGGCAGTTTTGGGGGTAGTAATTACTAAAATCCATGCAAAATCCTCTCCATCTCTTTCTGGATGATTGAAAGGATTCAGCTCTGCATGCCATCACTGGGCTTTTTTGGCTTGGAGAGGTATTTGGAAGTTCATTCATTACTTGCTATAATCCCTCCCAGTTCAGCTGTGCTGAAAGCGAAATATTTACATTAGCAATAACGTCCTCACTGCCAGTAACTGAGCTGCCCATTGTAGAACCTGTGAGGGAAATGAAGTCTTTATAGTGCTCTTTGCTCTGCCATTCTGTTGATCACTCACATTTTGCTCCCCTGGTACTCTAATACATGTGTGACCTTCAAAATAAACCCTGAGCATGGCAACAGAGCCAGGATTTTTTATGCTATATAGAATTAGAGTTTCACATAGTTCCCTTTTGAACTACCCACCACTTGAATTTGTGACCGGTTTTGGACCTTGGCTACGTCCACTCTGCTCAGACTTTCTTGCTTTCTGCAGATTTATTTTGCCCTGCTCACAGGATTTGAGTCCAAACACTACATCACAAATGTGGGCTTTTCGGCAGCCCTCCAGCACTGTGTTGAATCTTTCTCTTTTGCCTTGCTTTTAATAATTCCAGTCTATGTGGACAGAGCTGCTGCTGCTTTTAAGGCATGTCTTGTTGAAGCTTTGCAGGCTCCTTCAGATTTGCCCAGGACTCTGTTATAAAAGGAGAAACTAAATCTCTTATCCATTCCGCTTCCAAATCTGTGTGTTTCTCTTATTTCCAAACACTTCATTTAGAGAGCTGGCCAGAGAAGCCTGAGCTAATGCCACGTGCCTCATGCAGCTCTGTTGTTTAGTCCAGGCAAGCTTTGCTTTTGTAAACTTTTTTAGAGATCTAGAATTAAATGTGAAACATGAGTCAAACAGTTTTTGAATGTGTTTAACTTGGAACACTTCTTAGTTATGATGTCCTGATTCAATACAGGAGAATGTACTTTTTTTGCCCTTGAACAGCTCTGTAAGATGGTTATCAACTGGATAGATATGGACTTACTCATCTTGCTCCTGATTCATTTGCTTTGGTTACTCCAGGAAACTTTGCCAAAGAAACTCACGTTTCTGTGACTCCAAAATGAAAAGAGAGCCTGGACCTGCAGGAAATGTTCCCTTCTTTGAAGGAGTTTAGAGCAGACAGGCACAGAATCCACTTTGGCCCACCATTGCAGCAGAAATGTTTTGTGCAGACCAGGTATGAGGGAATGAGCACAGCCATGCTGTGGAACTCTTGTCTAACCCATAAACCTGTAGACAAACTCCATCACTGTTTGGTGTCTGCAGGGCCACACAGTGATTTGAAAGATCCTTTTGGAGCAGATTTCCTTAGCCTGGTGCTTTCACCTCAAGGATGCCTTTGTACCAGAATTCCTACTCCGGTATCTGATCCACTCTTTGCAGCCCCTGTTGGCAAATGCTGCCTTTTTATCCCTCTGGCTTCATCTCAGGTTCTGTTTTCCACTGTCAGAGCTGTTATGCAGACCTGCAGCAGGTGAACGTCAGCAGGGTTTGTTTTTGGTCAGCTCTGCTCTGCAGGAGGATGTGCTGGCTTTTAGGGTTTAGGCAAACTCCATCGAGGAGTGCATTACATCCCCAGGGAAAATTGTCTTGCAATGGTCCCTCCAGTGCCTCTGGAGCTGGTTTGTGCTGGGTCAGACAGTGGTGCCAGGCCCTGGCTGTGCCCTCACATTAAAGAGATTTGCACCACAAGCAAACACTTCTTATCACGACTTCCTCTCTTCTGAGCGCGGCACGGAGAGCTCCTTTTGGCGTGGAAAAAAAATAATGACAATCTACAGCCCCCATATCTGTCCTGTATCAAGGTCAGAGCATTCCTGACCCAAGTTCTGGCTCTGATGCCTTGGAGCTCTGTGTGTGCTCTCTGGTTTAAAGGTTGTCTGCAAAAAAAGAAAAAAAGCAATTCAAAACTCAGAATGAAAACACAGAAAAAGCAGCAGGGCATGGTCTGTTATCCTAAGTAGTCAGCTCGTGGAAACTTGCTGCCAATTGACCAATATTTTCCACTCATCTGAGATAGTGATGGAAGTCAATGCTCATTTATTACCTCAGCTGGCCCCAAATGTCACCAGTGGTTGTTTATCTGGGCTGTGCACCTCACACAGCCACAAGCTGTGGCCTTGGCTGCCTGACAGTGCAAAGCCAAGAGGGACTCTGCCTGAAGTCATGCTTTATCCATTGCCTCTGGCCAGACTCATTGTTACCCCTGCACAGTCACGTTACCTTAACAATTGGCCAAAGATGCACCCATGGACATCAGGAGTGGCTCAGAAACTTCCACAGTGGAAATCCAGGACCTGCTGTCCCCACCTGGAGAAAATGTGTCCATGTGAATGGCTCTGTGTTGGTTATCTGCAGGTGCTGGGTCCTCTTGTGAATATTTCAGGCCTTATCTGCCCTGTCTGTGTGGAAGAGCAGTGCTAATCTGATCAGCTTTGGCAAGTTACTCAGTGAGACCTCTCGTCATAACCCAGACTTTTGGTTTGGTACTTGCTTGGCTTTCAACAAACTGGTGGGAACAGAGTTTATGTGCAAAAGCTCTGATTAAACAGTTCTGTTGCTCTTTTTTAAACAACAAACCTGTGTTTGGTTGTTGCAGTAGAATATTGACATTCACGTTTCAGCCTAAAAGCAAGTTTAAAACATCTTGTTTTGGAATTTCATTTTTTTTTTTTTTTTCTCCCACTGACAATCATTATCAGATTCCATTCCCTCAGCTCTGGACACAGAGATGTTTTCTGCTCATTTTTGGAGGTGTGGACACACTCCAGACTCTGAACATGCAGGGTTTCTTCTATCCTGCACATTTTGTCCTTTCAGAAATGGACAAAAGTTAAGTATATGGCTCCTCCAGATTTTGCCAAAGCTTGGATTTATGCACAGACAGAAGAACTGGAATTTTACTCTTATGATTGGGTACTGCTCTGCATTTAACCTGTGCATGTTTTTGAAATGGATCTAATACTAAGGTAAGCAGAAAGAGAGACTCTACAGGCTGGACTTCCCTGAAGGCCTTGTTTGAGATGGAGAGCTTCAAATGTTCTCTTGGAGAGGAGTCCAACATGTTTCCTGCCTAAGAGGCCTTCACTCTTCAAGCTATGAACATGGCTTAGTTACTTCTATATATATTTTTTTAGAAATTTGAATGTATGGGAGTAAAATTCCCATTTTGGCTCAGAGAGTTCAGGGTTTTTTTGTCACTGCTCCTATTATTACTTCATTATGTTCTTTCTCTTCATGATTATTACTTCTTTATGCTCTTTCTCTTCATGATTCTTTTGCATCATATTGTTACGACCCCCCATGTCTGGTTTGCAAGGCCATTGCTTTGCATTTGTGACCAGCACTCTCCAAATTTCAGATATTTGGTTTTAGCAGCCATTAAATCTGTTGTAGTTTATTACCCTGTTCATTTGAATGTCTTTCTTGGTTGTTCCGAAGGCTTAATCCCTTCAAATATTTTCCTTTTTTGCTCGTATGAGTGTCACATCACTTTGTGGTCAGCACGTGAGCAGATCAAGCCATCACCCAACCAACCCATGGATCTGGGTTCCTGAGGTGCCTTCACTGTGGAAGGCAAAGATCTGCTGAGGGAGATGCTGAAGGGGCTGATGGCTGTTTACCAGCTCACTCTCACCCCATAATTATGACAGGATGTTTTTCTAACCTTAGGGATGGAGTTCTGCATGGGTCACTGGTGGGGTGCTTGTCACCCATGGTGTTTATCACCCAGGGTTTTTCAAAGCAGGCTGAGAACCTCCGTCATGGGAGAGTTAAAATGGTTTGTTTGTCACTCTGTGTGCTGGCATCTGGGGCATGAACAGGACAGGACACCATGGAGGGGGTGGGGGGATTGTCCTTTTGCAATATTTGCTGTCTCAGCCTTGTGTGGTCCTTGCCAATGTGGGTTTATTTCCCTCTTCACACCCAGTGTGGTTTTCTTCTGCATTCAGAGAAATTTCTGGCTGTCTAAAAGTGCCTTTTCACCTGCATGAAGCCAAAGAACAAAAAGAATGTTACCTTGAGACAGAAACAGAAATTTTAGGTCCTCTACCTTTACTTTCTTCCAATGATCCTGAAATTATTTAATTAATTCTTTTAGCACAGGGAGAAAGAAGACATGAGGCTTAGATTCATGCACACATGGCAAGCATAGCTGTGACATGAAGTAATGTAATCTTTTATGGGAAACCCCTGGGTGTTGGCTGGAGTATTTCAAAATCCTGTTATCACAGAATGGGTAAGATTGGAAGGGGCCACAATGGGTCCCTCTGGTCCAACCTCCCTGTTCAGTGGAACTCCATTGTCAATATTCAGACCAAATAATAACCTTCTATTTGTTTATTTATTTATTTATTTAGTTAGTTAGTTAGCTAGTTAGTTAGATAGTTAGGTATTGGGGCATAGATGGGGAAATAATGAAAGAAAACTGAATAGATACCTCCTGCATCAGCTGGTGACCTGGAAAAAAAATTAAGATGTTGTTTGAACTCAGGAAATTTCAGGTCAGGGCTGTAGTGCTCCATCATTGTCCTTCCTCATCATTACAGATTTATCTGCTACGTCCAACTCTAGTAAGAGTCACAATAACATTTTCTTGGTGACAGCACAATTTTTCTCCTTTCTTGCTTTCACTTCTTCATTCCCCCGTGTATCTGGACAAACACAACTTGCAGCCATGGCCCCAGGGAGCAAAATGTGAAACACGGAGTGGTGGCTGTGCTTGGGCAGCCACAGGTTTGTCTCAGAGCTCTTTTTCCACACTTGTCCACTAAGATCAGGATTTGCAGCAATCCACCCCTTTCCCTAAAACTGTACCTGCCTGGCTGATGTTTGGGACATGGGTGCAGAATGAAAGGATGGAGGAGCAGAGCTGCGTCTGGTACTGACTGTGAGTGGTCTGGTGGTGAATAAAATCTGGGTAAACCGACCCAAAATTCAAAGCAGAGCAAACCCCACATTTTCTTTCAACTGCACTGCTGGTATGGAAGTGTGGTCTCCCTCTGCTGTGGTAGTTTTACTGGTGAGGAACTGGGGAAGTAGGAAACTGTAAACCCATTTGGTTCAGATAATCTGTTACATGAACTCTGCTGTTGAAGAGAAGGAAAAAAAACCCATAAAATATTTATTTAGAAAGTGCAGCTTGTTCCCATTTGTGACCAAACATATTAAGAAGACTGAGCTTTGTGGGGGCATTTTTGAATGGAGGAGGAGAGAACCCTGTAATCACAAAAGCCTGTGAAAAGAGATTTTTTTTTCCTAAGGAAAAAAGCCCATTAAGAGATTTTAATGTACAAGTCATGCAGCACCATAATATTGACCTCTCTACTGTCAGCCTGTTCAGCTCCTCTTCTCCTGCAGAGCTTTTTCCTTCAGTGTTTATAGCTTTCCTTTCATGGATTCTCCTCTGTTTTTATCTCTCTCATCTCCCCTGCCTTTCCTCCATTTGGAGCACGAGGGAAATGAGCAGAAAGGTTCTGCTTTAAAATCCAGCTCCCTGTGATCTCCCCCAAAAATCCTGATGTAGGCTCTCACCTCAGGCAGTGGGAAGGGATACAGAAATTGGGTACAGGTACATGATGGGCTGAACCCTTGCACCAACAAGAGAGGCCTTAGTCACACCAAATGTTTGTTGGAAACCTGTGAGAGAGCAACCCAAATCCCAAAGTTTACAGTAGGAAATGCTAGGTAAAAAAATTTATGGTCTGGACCGTACAGGAAAGTAGAGCTTGACAAAGTGTTTCCTTGGGTCTCAAAAGCTACAAAACTCTTCATTTATTGGAGGAGAATTAGTGTGAGGTAATATAAAAATGTTAACTGCAGAGGCTTTCAGAGGAGCTCATTTAAAGTTAGGAACTTAGCTGCCAAGCAACCCATCATGTCTACTGCAGGAAAATGCAATGGAAGAATTTATTTTCTGCTGCTAAATTTCACTCTTGCACTTCTGGGAGGGGTCGACATTTTTTATGCTGGATTAAGGTGTTCCATACAAGAAATGCAAGGGCCACATTTTTGGGAAATGCACTCCCCTGTGCCAGTTCACTTGTACTAAAAGTGCATATGAGCCCTTTGGTGGCTTAAACCTACCACAAAACTCAGCAGGAATATGGGATTGCAAGGAGTAAATGTCATGTTGAGTAATCACTGCTGAAAGAGAGGGCTCTGTTTTTAACCTAGTTAGGAAAAATTGGTGGTACATTATGAAAAGGGGAAGAAGACATTTCATGAGATGCTCCTGGAATAATTTTGTATTGGGATGGCTTTTCAAAGGAGCTGATTTAACCAATTCCTTCATCCCCACAAATGTTACATAAGAACCACTGGCAAAACTAACACACACACACACTTCTTGTACAAAGGACTAAAAACCCAACCCAGATGTTTACAAAGCAACCACAAAAGACCGGAAGAAAAACAAACATACAGAGATGTTTTAAATGCAGAGCAACCAACAAACACAGGGAAAAAAAATTTCCATGTTGCTGGCAGTAGCTTTTGAACATACTGAAGCCATTTGGGGCAACCCTTCTTTAAACTTCCCCCATGGCAGGTTTGAATTATCAGTTATGTTTTCATTCATCACTTAAGGTCAAAGACTTCATCTTTCAATATAGGCCCACTCTTCTTTAAAAAGACAGATGGGGAAGGTGTAGCAAATCTTCATCCATTGCTTGATGATTGGACTGAACTTGTTTACCCTGCTTTCCCTGCTTCCCTTCTCCTGACAGAAGCCTTTCAGGGAGGACATAGAAGAGGATGCTCTGGTCTCACTTGTGCTCCTCTATGAGCAGGCTGGCTCCTGCTTCCCTCTGGCCCCCCAGTTTCCTAGGAATGGTTGAAATTGGTATTTTTACTGGTCCAAAACTGAGCTGGACCACTGTGAAAATTGATTTGTGGCCATTCACTCACTCTAGGCTGACCTTTTAGGCTCTTTTCTTCTCAGTGCTTTAAAAGGTGAGAGAAGATCTGAGTGTTTCCACTTCCAGGCTGAAATGCCTTTCTGTGACACTTGCAAAAGAAAGAGGTGGTGCCAACATGGACCCATTCAAAGCTGCTCCTGGGAGTGTGGATTGCACTGAGTTGGTCTTCTTTCATGAGAGCCACTACCCTTGTGATTTTTAGGTCAGAAAAAAGAGCTTTCCCCCCACTCTGAGGTATTTCTATGTCTCCTTTGTTTCCTCAGTGGGAATAGCTAGGAAAAATGCATTGCATTTGGACAATTCATGCAGTCACTCCTAAAATGCAGCTTACATTTTCCAGATGGCTCAATAACAAACTGATTTAATATCCTTTGCACTTATATAAAAGTATTAAAGGGTCTCACAGATTCTTGTGCCTGGGTGAGGTGGTTCTGAACTGAGGATTACCAAATACAAGTCTAATTTGAATCCATGTATGAACTTCATGGATTTGTTGCAATTAATGTGTTTATTAACTCATAGTGAAGGTATCAGAATTAATCCTGCTTTTTCTCAAAGAAAACTATGCCTGTTACTCCTAAGCACAGGAAAACACTGTAAAAGCTGTTTACTTTGGCTTCTGGTGTCCTGGATTTGCTGAAGAAGGTCATGGCTTTTGTCCTCATTTACCTACAAGGCAAAGTGCTTGAAGAGGAAAAATGCTCCTTTCAGGCTGGAATGTCGAGGTTACAATTTATCGTACGGGACTTGAAAGAGGAATTTTCAGTTCTAACTTGTTTTAAGAGGAATGGGCTGGTGAAAGAATTTAAGGGCACTTCTGAAATGAATGTTGCCTGTCTATGGAACGGCCTAGAAAGGAAACATCCAAGAGGATCTGTAGCTCAGCTATTCTGCACTGCCTGAACAGAATAATGAAACACTTCTCCTGAGATTTATGAGCCTGGAAAATACACTGCAGATTTCCATCAAGGCCTGAAAATACTACAGTCTGTTGTCGTGGTCTCTAGTACATCTCTTTTTCTACCAGCAATACTGGCTGGGAGTATAGGGAAGGAATCAGAGATTAAGGGCAAATGCAAACACAGAAAATAAATATATTCTTTATTATCGTGATGCTCCCAAGTTGCAACTGTCAAAGAAGTTTTATCTCACTAGTGCAAATTCCTTCGGTTTTTGCTTTTATTGTTTTTGTAGCTTCCAAATTACCAGCAGGGCAAGGGGTGGTGGGGGAAGCAGGAATTCTGTTGAGATTTTCTTTCTTTGGAGAATGCACAAGCAATGCAGGTGGTGAGTCCAGGCTTCTTCACTTCCCTCCCTGAAGGACAGGGGCTCTCAGGAGGGTGCTGGGAATGCTGCTCCATCCCCTGATGGGAATGCTCATCCATCCCTCCTGTCCAGGAAAGGATGAGTGGGGCAGTGAGCTGTGCAATTCATGATTTTGTCTTACAGAGTGCAATTCACAGAGTCCTGGAGCAGGACCACAGGATTGTCCCCACTGTCTCTGCCCCAGAGCTGAGAGGTGTGTGACAGTTGTTACCCATTCCCATTCCAAGCAAATTGCAGTGCTTGGGATTCCAACACTCTATTTGCTCTAAATGCTCAGAGGAATTTTTTCCTTGGCTGTAATGCCAATCTCTCTTGCTGCAAGTGTTTTCTATCACGGTTTATGTCATAAACCATAAAGTAGATAATGTTCCTTGGCAGCCACATCTGCTGCCATGGTTGGCATTGTTATTTTATCACTGCTGTGTTTTTAAAATGTCCAACCCATGGGTTTGAGAGTTATTTTGGATGTGAGAAAACCTTTGTCAGGTGATTAGATGCATCAGCACAAGGAATGAAATCTTACCCGCCAGTCCTGGATCTCAGTTTGAGGAGTGGGGACCAAACCCTCTGTGTAAACACTTAAAGAAGGACTAATTTGTGCTGTCACCTCTCAGCCACCTTTCTTAGTGTCAGAATCTCAGCAGAGCTTTAGAGAACCAGCTCTGAGCTCTGCTGAAAGCCCAGCTTGCAACTTGAGTGTCACAGCTTGGAGCTGGACTCATTCAAAAATCGAGTGATGTCCCCTCTAATAAAAACTTCTCTGCAAGGTTTCCCCAAAAGCATCCCAAAAATGCCCATGGCCTAAGCAAAGCAAACAAGTCCATCCTGATCCATGGCTCTGCATCCTGGCAGGAATTGCCTGCTACAAACTCCCAGCACATGATCTGGGCCAGTGATTTCCTTGTAAGGTGCCGTGGGCAAGGACAGCCCCAGTCGCATTTGCAGGGAACAATTTTGTGGGTAGAGAATTAGAACAAATGCCTTATGTGTGATGATTGATACTGCCAGGCGGACAATAATTGTGATTTACACACGATTTCTGTATTCTTGAGGGGAAATCCCAGTTGCCAAGTATGTTAACGAGGTATGTAATGGTGTGTTAACGGACACCATTAGTTTGCTGGACAAAACCGAGCCCCCTGCCAAAACAAACCTTCTCCAATGGTACGTTTTATGGATCAGCAGATTCTGAAAATGCTTCAGAGCGGGACTGGATGGTGGGGCACATGCTCTGGGAATGGCTAACAGTTTCCTAACCACAAGTTTAAAAGGTATCTGTTAGTAATTAAATGCGCTCGAGCAGTTGCTAATTCCAGTGTTGTGCAATTTCTCTATGAGGTGCAATAATTGCAGTCCGGAAATCGTTTGTTTTAATGTTATGAGCAGATTAGTATGGAAAGGAGTCCCAGCTTGTTGCAGTTCTTGTTAACTTCCATCACCAGGGTCGAGGTGCTTGTCTGTGCTTGGCAATGTGCTCATGGCCCAGGGCGTGCAGGGAGCTGTGCCTCCCAAACCCTTCCTGGCATGGACAGGATGCAATGCTGAGCTCAGTGAGGTTCTGGGGAGATGACAAAGAGAAGGGTCTGGCAGACCCTCATGTTCAGGATTATTTCTAACCACCAAGGAAGCTCTTGGTTCTGCTGCATTTAGAAGCAGAAGCAGCTGAAAAACTCCGGCACAGAGGGAATCGTGGTGGCTCAGAGCCTTTTTGAGGTGTCTCAATGTCTGGGCCAGTGTAGGAGGCCTTGGACTGAACCTGAGTCAAAAATGCTCATGGATGCAGGTGCACATTCCCAGTGGGAGCTGCCTGCAGCTTGGCAGAAAGAATTTGTGCTGTGGAGGGAGGGTGGTATCACACCCTCCCAGCCTCCAGTGCTTTCCCTGAGAAAGCCTGATCTCAAGTTTTCAGATCGGGTTCTTTTGTATAATCCATGCTTCACAAAAAAATTTTTGTGGACCCGGACTTTTCTATTTCCAACAAAATATTCAAATGGTGGGGACTTGTGCAGTACCAGATGTGTTGGACAGCAGAGGACAGTAACATCCTGGAAGTGATGTGCCATAGTATTTGCCCCAGGGGTTGGATCAATGGACAGATGTGAATATCCTGAAATCTCAGAAATCTCCAAAGCACATTTTATAAAACCAAACCCTGTGACCCATTTACTCCAGAGCAGAACTTCCAGGCCCTCCCTGTACTTCTTTCTGCTCAGCTGTTCAGCAGAGATGTACTCAATAAAGTTCCTTAAAGCAGATTATTGTTTCAGTTATGAACCTTCATGTATTAATACAAGAATTTTAGAGCACAAATATAAATTAAACAAATGCCTGACAAGGCTGGAGCGATCCAGCAGTGATTCTGCTTCTCCTCTGAAAGGCTTCCATTCATCTCAGACATGATAGTCTAATCTTTGACTGAGACAAGAGTGCTACCTGGATAGTTTCCAGTTGTGTTAATGGGAGCTGTGAAAATCCTGTACATATCAGCAGGAGAAATGGCTCCCTTTCCAAAGGGAATGGTTTTGGTTGTCCTTAGTGCATTACGATAACCAGCCACCACACTTAATTACTTTTTTGTACCACTTTCCCTCCCTTCCTCATATCTTTATCTCTTCATGCCATAAAAATATTGCATTTTAAAATGAAATCAACGAGACAGAAAACAGAGGAGACATGTTTTGCATAAAAGGAGAAACATGTGCTAGGAATAAAGGCCTGAAGTGGGCAAACATATTGAAGACATCCAGGCCTTCCCTCTCCCCTTCTGCCCCTCGCAGGGAAGCAGGAGGGAAGCACCTCTCCCGCCTCTCTTTTCCAGGATGGGGGCTTGGTTTTCCTGCAAAACCAACCAGTTTCCTCACAGGAGAGGGGTCAGGCAGGCTCAGAGAAAAGTGTGGGGTTTTTCCACCTTGTGCTGTTCCGTGTGGATGTTCTGGTGCTTGTGCTAGAGCTGAGCATGCTGCTGGCACAGGCAGGTGAAATTCCTCTGGCAGAGCCAGAGATGACTCTGGATGGTTTTTCAAGGGAGTGATTTGTTCTCATTGCTCCTAGGAAGGACAGAGAGGCATGGATTAATCACGTTCATCCTCCGTGACAGCCCTGCTTAGGACGTTCAGTGTATGCTTGTACTGAAATCAGATGTGGGTCAATTTAAGTGAACTGTAGTTGGCACGGGTAATCCAGCATGGATTGCACAACTTTCCCATGAAATTGTTCAAGTGACTCACTCACAAAAACCTTCCTGCTGCTGCTGACCTGCTCCTTTCACCTGAACCGGGTCCCAAGCTGTGCTTGTGCTGCTCTGCAGTGATGCCAGGGCAGGCAGAGCAGAAGAATGAAGGGCTTTCAGGGACTCTGACTCCACCTGGGCTGCTCCTTCTTTTCTTCTTTGCCAAGACAAATAAAAATATATTCTCCCCACCAACTCCTTAAAAAGGTTGAGGGGGGAAACTGCAGAAATATTTTAAGTGCTTGTTGTTTTTCCTAAGGGGACAAAAATGCAATGTGGTTTTATTCTGGCCATGCAAATATTTATGTGAGCAAGAGAGAAGCAAGATCAGAGAGAATCACTGGGTCTGGTTGTGACACAGGCTTTGGTGCCAGAGATGTGGATTTACTCTTTGCCCTTTTAGATCTTGCCTGTGTATCCCTGAACCAGCCACCTTCACCTCTGTGCCCACAGCTCCCATCTGCTACAGCTGATTTCAGCCCTTCTTTTGGGGTATTAGCTTCATGGGGTTGGGACAGATTTGGGGGAAAAAGGAGCTTTTCAACTCAACATGAAGATCTGAGTGCTTAGGTGATGTAGTAATCGTGGAAAATTATGGCAATTTGAGCTCAGGAGGGCACCTCCAAAATTTGTGCAGTGCCCTGCACACTGTGCTTGGTGTGCTGGAGTCTGCTCTGAGCTGCTGCAACCCAAACAATGGTCTGCATTCAGCAAGTAGCTCCTCAAATTTCCTGTGGATATCCCCAGCAAATCTGTATTTAAATAAGCAATAGTTTCTTAATCCTGGACTGCAAGTTGCTGGGGCAATTTGTACTCAAGGTGAATGCTGAGGTTAGGGAGATGTTGAGATGTATAAAAGAAGCTTGCCATCGAAATTGTTTCCAGCTGTTTTCATTATGCCCCACTTCTGCAGAATAAACTAAACTTTTTAGCTTTCAGCTATTTCCTTCTGGACTCTGTAAAGCTACCTGTTCTCAAAAGCATTATTTGGTGTCTTTAAGTGCTTTAGTCTGATGTTTTTACAGTTGTATTCAGCCAGTCATGAAAAATGCCCCTAAATAGATAGGAAAGGCAGCTGAAAAGATGGAAAAGCAGTTTGATTAAATGAAAATATCCATTCAGTTTGACTTGTTGAAAGCATAAAAATATTTTGGTAATACATTTTGGATATGCTAGAATTTCTAAACAGTCTTTTATTCTAGTCTTTCCCTGCCAAACTGGCTAAGGCCATAGAATTTAGTAAATAACATGAGCTGGTGTCCAGTTTCTTCCACATTTCTTGCCATATCCAAGTGGACCCTGCAGCCCAAATGACTCAGAGCAGGGTTCAAACCTGTGTTGCTAGGGCCACTCCCATTCCTAGCAGAAATGGGTACAAATTTGAAATCTTTAGCTAAGATAAACATCCATCTCAAAGAAATAAACATTTTGCTAAATGCTTTCATCCAAAGGAGTGGGAAAATTAGGTCAAAAGGAAATGTTTGAAAGACATTTCCTTGACTTTTGCACCAAAACCTGAAGCAGTCAAGTGTCTGCTGCAACCATCTTGCGTCCTAGAGATTAAATCTTTCATCCAGAAAGATCTCTCTCTGATAACTGAAAAATTTATCCCCAGAAGGGGAAATATATTCTGCCCTTTCTTTTTAGTGAACACATTTCTGTCTGTCTCTGGAGAATGATTTTTATGTGCTCATTGCCCACTTGCCCAATATGAATATGCTACCTTAAAAGAAAAGTAATTGATTTTTGGCCAAAAGGACAGGAGAAAGGTTAGGAATGTGCAAAAAGGTTTCTCATAACTTTGGAGGAGGCAGATGTTTCTCTTCTGTATCCAACCTTCATTTTCTTTGCATGAAGAACGAGTTCTTTAAAACCAAATAAATATCCCTTTGAGAAGAGCATGGCTCCCACTGTTATTCTTCACATTAACTCTTTTCTAGCTAAGGCAGAGTTTAGCTTGATTTTTATTGCAAAAAACTGAGAAGAAGAGAGACTACAGTGCAATTTTTTTTCCTATAAATGGCTTCAATTATGACTTTAAACTGGTCAAAAGAGTAACAACAGCAACAATAACAAACTCTCTGACATCTGACATAATATGGATTGTCATTGTTCATTCTAGATACTGTAAATATGACTAAAAATACGTTCTTCTTGCAATTAAGATTTAATTTAAACATCCATAATTGCAAACATAGCAGCACATATTTCATATTTATAAGGAGGGCAGAGGAGGATTTTGGAAGCAGTAACCACGAGCAGAGTTTTCTGGGGCAGTCAGAGAGGAGAGCTAAGGAAAGGTTGTTATTCCTGGTACAAGTGCACAGGGTGATGTCCCCTGTCCCCTGTCCCTGACTGGCTCCTCTGTGCATGTAGGACATTTCCTGCCTCTCTTGGTGATGGAGACAATGGGATGCCATTCTCCTCCTTGGACACTGAGACCAAACTGTCTTGGAAAAGTCTACAGCCTAAAGGAAAGGTGAAAATGTCTAATTTCAGGTTAATATCCTCCCCCTGGGTATGCCCCTGAGGCTAATGCTGCTGATTCCATGCTCTGCATCCCCCATTTCCCAGGGAAAAGGACTGAAATGTTTCCCAGAGCAGAAAGCCTGGCAGGGGAGAGCATCTGTGTGTGGACACTGGGATCTCTGGGGGCTGCTGAGGCAGGGCCAGAGGCTGGGGGTCACTGATAAGGTAACCTTGGCCACAGTTTGTCTTCCTAGGGCCTGTCTGGTGGGAAATGTGGACAAAAGCCTTTGTGGAGCTCTGCTTGCCATATGGAGCTGCTGGGGAGGCTGGGCCTGTTTACCCACCAGGCCCGAGAGAGGCATTTGGTTCCTCAGTTTATAAATCAACACAGTGACCCCTTTTCCAGAGGGGAATTACAGAAACTGCTGTCGGAAGCCTGGCCATGATGGGATCAATGAACTGCCCAGTCCCTGCTCTGTGCTGGGCATTGGGATTTCCAGGAAAATGGGAAAATCTCAGGAGGAAAGAGAAATGTGAAAGGCAGAGGCAGGTAAGAAGTGCCAAGAAGGGTGAGACAGGAGCTGCCCCAAAGGAAGCCTGCTGTAATCAGTGAAGCAGAGCTGGGGTGCTGAAAGATGTGACATTCCTGGCACGGGAATTTGGGATAGCCCAAGCAGGACATGGTGGGGAAACAGTCAAGGGACAAAGTCTGTGTGGGGTCAAGACTCAACCACTAAACCCAAGCAAGACAGGAGCTGAGGGGTTCACCCACTTATCTCAGACCAGCGGGCTGTGGGACTCTTCCCAAGGAACCTGTGCTGGGCTGAGAATAGGATGGAAGGCAGAATGATGGAGGCAGGAGGAAAGAGGTGTTTTCACACTTGAAAATCACAGGTGGCTCTCCAGGGCTCCCTGTGATTTATTGTTTCCACATTGTGGGAGTGGGGGGACTCTCAGCCCACCCACACTCAGCCTTTTTTTCCTACAACAAACACAAGAACACTGCACATGTGAGCGAGTTCCACATGTTCATACTGAGCGGACTTCTTCCTCACCCCTGTGGCCATTACTGACCACAGAATCATGGAATAGTTTGAGTTGGGAGGGACCTTAAAGATCATCTTGTTCCAGTCCCCCATTTTCAGCTGCATTTTGTAGCCACGTCCTGGATCTACTGGAGCACCTGGGGACATTTATGTGACTGTGCAGAGATGTGTGGCACAACCAGGCAATGTTTCCCATCCAAATGCACCTTTATCCAATCTTTTTACAGAAAGGGTTTTCATGCTGTAGTTCTGGAAGTTTTAGGGTGAACACTTGCGGTATTTTTTGCTACCCTCTCATATTTCCTTCTAGACTCTCCTAAATGCTCAGAATTTGGTACCTTTGGAAGATCCTAGCAGCTGTGTATCAGCTGTGCTGATCCAGGGGAGCCTGAACTCAGTTGCCCCACTCTGCTCAGTGTCAGTATTTTGCCTCTGGGGCTCTTGTGTGTTCTCACCTGAATTTCTGGCATCACTGGCTGCATGTGAGCAGAGGCATTAGTGTCACTTATGGATGATATTTTTCATTGAGCCACTTGAGAGTGAAGAACCTGTTTCCTGTTTAGAGCTCAGAGAGCTCAGCCCAGCCATTTCCTTGCCAAGGCTTTTGGAAGGGAACACTCTTTATGTCCTTCCAAGCACTCTGAAGACCTCTGAGTTCACATCTGACAAATGGGTACAGATGGATCTCTCTGTTCCTGCCCACGTTCTGCCTGAGTGGGGCTGGGAATTGTGCCCAGATCCAAGGCTGTGAAAAGCTGGGTTAACATGGGTAAATTCATTATTTCACCCTACCAAGAAATGTGGCCTGGAGCTGCTGTCCCCTCATGGAACAGACACCAAGCCTCTGTTGGTTTGCACAAGTCCCAAGAAAAACCAGTTTGGAGTCCTTGTGCTCCAGCTCCTCACATGATTAGCAACAACCCAAGCACAAAGTTTGGGTTCCTGCTCCATTTGTTTTCGTGCATTTCCCATGCATAGATCTGTGCTGCTCTGGCAGGAGAGGGAGACAGGTCACACCTGAGGATTTTGCACAGGGATCTGTTTAAACTTGGGTCATTTCTGGCAGAAAGTACCAATCTTTTACACAGTGTGAGGCATCTATGCATGTGTTAAAGCAGAGTTGAACAGCTTACCCAGGGAGGTGTTCCAAGGGCTTTGTAAGGAAATGGTACAAGAGAGAGAAGCTGAAAAAGTTTTGGGAATCCTGTTTTTGGGATTGTTTTCCACACTGAGTCTTTCCAGATCACATATTCCTAAGGCTCAGTGCTATATAATGACATTACCTGTTCTGAAAGAGGGAAGGGGGTTCTGGCTTCTCCAAGCTGCTGTCTAGAGATGGTACCCTATAATCTAACCATCAAAATCTCTCTATCTGCTGTTTGATCATATTATCAGGCAGTGATCACTTCCATTCTCCCTCAGACCCCAGGAAAATCTCTGTGGAATTTAGCTGGACATCTAAATGTGATGTTATCACAGATGTAATTTTATTACATCTAATAGGATAAACTTTTGGGTGTTGCCACAACCTAACTAAAGCAGGGCAGCCTTCCTGCTCCAACAACAAAGAGGAGCATTTAAAGCATTTTTTAGATGTCACTTCTATACAACTCCACCAGCTTACCTCAATTTCATCCTAAGGGATATTTCTATTTAGGATAATACTGCTGATGCTCAATACAGGAACAGGAGGAAGCTCTTTAGCATATAAATACCTTATTAAACCTCAGCACACATCTCTTAGCAGGCAACAAGTCCATGCCCTAAGATCTGAAAAATCACTCTGTTGTTGGGGGGAAGGATATTATATTCGATAAATCATATGGAACTATTTATCAGCAATCACTTCTTTAACTTTTCCACAGTCTTCAGTTTCAAAGCGCATTTTGAAGTGACTGAAGTTTGTACAGAGCAGTTTATTTAAAAAATTATTTTAGGAAAATTACCTCAGGCTTGATTGTGTATTTATGAAGGGTTTCTCTTTTCTTTCTTTTTTTTAATAATATTAACATAATGTAAGAAAATGACTTTATTAAGAACAGTGGAAAAATGTGTAGAGAAACAGAAAAGATTTTGTAGCAGACAGTCTGTAATGGGAAAAGTTTTGCTTGTTGTGCAGTCACGAAGGGCAAAGTCAGTGGAAAGACCTTGATTTTGATGGGCTTTTGATTAGGCTGATTACCAGTGTGGGATTGTTCATCACAGAACCTTGGGCTGTTTCTGGTTATATCTACATCCTCCTCAGCGAATGTATTTTCATTTCTCTGCTTTTCTCCCTTGCTATTATAAGTGATTGTTTTTATTAACTTCTTTTACCTGCCTCATCTTTCTTGCTGCTTTCTCCTTGACCTGAATCCTTTCCTGATCTTTACTTAAAAATGAAATTATGTGCCCATAATTCAAACAAGTGAATGTTTTTTACCCTGCAACCACTGTTGCACGATCTCTTGCAAATCCACATTGGCCACTTTGTGCTCCTGACATTGTTCATTCCTGGAACAGTTCTGATCCGCTGCAGTTTAATTATGATGTGTTTTAGTACACAGCTCAGCGTGGTGCTCATAGTGATGACTCAGTGATTTTCTAAACCATGAAATAAATCTGATTGTGAGTATTTGGTATGTGCTTTACAATCAGCTGTATTATGACTTTTCCCAGTGGGCTCAGCCTTTCTATGGTGAGCCCACGGGTTGGAGTAGAACTAGAATTTTGCTGTGGATTGTTGTGGGCTTTAGGGCTGTTTTTATTGAAATGAAACTCATTATTTTTCGTTGCTTGGCATCTAAACCATGCTGCTACTCATGGGTTTAGACTGGGAGCTGCAGAGATGAGCTGAAGTGTGAAGTTTGCATGAGCTGTATGGGTAGGGGCCACACTCCTGGAAGGTGGGCTTCATTTCATGGCCATGGAAAAGTGAGTTGTGAATCCTGCTGGTTGCCCTTTGTCGGTCAAACCACCACACCCTTGGAGCTGGGAAGGGGAGCAGAAGAGAGGTGACTGCTCAGGTCAGGGCCCATGCAGGGCTGGAGGGGCAGCCTGGAGCCCTGGACATGCTGGGAATGTCAAGGTGCAGCTTGGATTCCATACAGACAGACAGGATCCTTTCCCAGGCATCCCCGGATGATGAAAGGGAAATTGTTTGCAGTGACTTGGAATGGATTAAGTAGACAAAATATGAATGTTTGAATAAAGTAGTAGCCACAGCTCTTGTGTAGACAGTAAACAATGGTTTATTGACAGTAAACTCTTGCTCTTATGGTAAAATGTCTTAAATCACTTATTTCCTGAAAGGCTCAGGCAGGGTGTCTTTGGTCACTCACACATGTTTTGTACTTTATCTCAAATCAAAACATCCTGATTTCCAGTCTCTGGAACACATTACTGGTCCATGCTTCCCCTGTTTGAATAAAAGGTGGCAAATCCAGCTGTGCACTCATCAAGGCTGTTTTGAATAGCATCTCTGAGTTAAGAAAAGGCTGTGGATAGATGAGACCTTAAGATTTGTGCAGAAACATCCTAAGACTTGACTTGACAAATGTTGTGTTGTTGGACAACTCTTCTTAATCCCTTTCTGCTTGGACTTTGCTGTGACTGCTCTGAAGGAAGAGCGTTTTGTCTCCCCACCTGATCTCTCCCTGCTCCAACATGCAGATGTGGCTGTGCCAGTACTCACTCTCTACTCTGATACTGTCAAAATGAGTCAGGAAAACCCACCCTGCTAGAAGCATTGAGGGATGTGTTTGTTTTGACAGCATTGGTTCTAAGGGTGATTGCACAACCAGTTGTGCTGGCCAGTGTGATGGGAGGGCAGGGGAGTAATGAGGGGAATATTGATAATAAACTCAGGCACACAGAACTCACTTTGTGACCACTTCTACCCATGCAGAGACAGATGTGACAGATGTGAGAAGGAGACAGGACAGGCTGTGGATGTGCCCTGCAGGGGGTGACAATTGCTCTGTGACACTGAGCCTGTGCTGACTCCTCTCACCTGTGCACAGGTGGTGCATCCATCTTCCTTCCACAGCAGGGTAAAAGGACCCAAATTACCTTCCCCTGCAGAGGTGCAAATCTTGCAGGGAGGGTCATTCAGGGCAACCTGCTCATCTGTGAGGCAGTGCTGGCTGGCCCCAGCACAGGTGCTGTGCAGGTGTCCATGCAGTGATGGACACAAAAATAATGATGGACATAAAACTCCAGCCTTGAGCCCCTTTGTTAGGAGGAGAGCACAAGACAGAGGAGGGGAGCTGGCAGAAGGTGGAGTGCAGTGGGCATGGCAGAAGGAAGGCAACAGAGTGTTGGGGCTATCTTCCTCTCTGGAATGGATTCCTCCATCAGGGCCAGGCTGGCTGGGGCACTGAGCAGCCTGATCCTTGCGCAAAGTTCCCTGCCCAGGGCAGGGGGAGTTGGAGCTAAACAGTCCCTAAGGTCCCTTCCAGCCTCAACCATTCTGGGATTCAATGTTTGAGGTCTTGCCTAAGGTCCTGAGTAGCCCAAAATCTGGACTGGTCACTCCAAAAGTCTCTCTTGCAGCCCTCAGCATCCAAAGGATTCAAATCTGTGATCCTTGCAAATTTGCTTTCCAGTGAGGGACTCTCTGTGACCCTCTGTCTGGGGCCCTGGCCTCGGGAGGTGAAGATTGCTGAGCACTGTGTCAGCTGTATCCAAAGTGGTTTTTGTTTAATGGTCTCTGCTGCTGTTTATATTTTCTAATGCGCTACGGCTGGTGTTTGTTGCCATTAAAACTTCATTTGTTTGGAGGATCTTTTCAACAAACTGAAATCCAATAAATCATGAGAAAAATATTTATTATTTCAACTGGATAAGAAGGGGAGGGGGAAGTGGACAAATGAGTATTCCTTCAGCACCATGTTAAATGGGAGGGCTCTGGGGTGTATTCACCGTGGGACTTTGTCCCCAGAAGAGCAATTATTTGGCTGGACAGGACCAGCTGAGTGACAGATTCAAATTTGGGAGCAGAAGTGGAGCAGAAATACTCTGAGCACTCCAGCTTTATCCTGTCTGCCCATGTAATCACCGCCACAGATGATGGTAGCGAGCTCGGGGCTTCTGGATTAAAACTGTCAAAAATACAAGCCTCTAATGCCTGAGCTGGAAATCCTGGGCTGATAAACTGGTCCCACTTCTGCTGGTGGCAAAGCTGCTATTGTCTGAGGTCAGGATTTCACTCCAGGTCTGTTTTAGTTCACAGACAGTAGCAGACTCCAAACTCTTCATCCTGCTGTAGGGTAAATTACACCAGTTCATGGCGGGATAAATGACATAGAGATCTGGAGCAGAATGTGGAAAATGTCATCACAAGCACCATTACATTGGAGCTGCATGGCTTTATTTATTTGTTGAATAGTGAACTCAATTAGAAATAGGGTGGGATTTAGGACTTTTGCGTTCAGCCAGTGGTTTTGGCTGAAAATGCAGAGGGAAATATGGGAAAGTTGGACTGTGATTTCAGCATTTCACATAGAGGATACATTGCCTATTCACTTGGAAATGGTATCTAATTTTTCAACGTGACATAATTTTTCAATGCCAGAAATAAAAGAAAAGAAAACCAACTTGCTTTTGGATTGACCTGAACAGAAATAGTTCTGAAATCTGTCCATGAGATGAAGGCAAAATCTCTGCATTGTCCAGTTAAGCTCAGGATAGGTGTGAAGTGTAGATCCAAATGATTGGAAGATGTAGCAGGCTTGACAAGGAATGGGAAAAATATATACAGCATTTCAACAGAGAAATTCTATATACAGTATATTTCCATAACTATGACAAAATCTCTCTTTTCAGCAAGGAAGGTTCCCTTCAGCACCTGTAAACCACGCCCTGGATGTAAGCAGCTCCAAAATATTCATGCGAGGATTTGGCTGCAAAGTTTTATGTTAAATCCGGTTTCCTCATCCTGCATGATAATTTCTACCCCACAAAGCCCCAAAAGTCATCACCTTCACTATCAAGGCCTCTAGATGCTCCTATAATGCCATTGGGATCCTAAACACAATAAGTTAGTGTCCCATCTGTCAAAAACAGGACGTGTGGCAACCCTTCCCAGTGAGTCATCTGTTCAGCATTCCCAAGTCTTTGAGATCTCTGCACTCACCAGGGAGCTCTGACATTTACCAATGTTATCTTTCTTATTTCAGTTTTGGCACCTTCTTCCTTTCCTCAGGGACCGTACTGGGCAAAAACCACATGAAATGAGCAGCAGACATCATCTGTCATCTTTCTGAAAGGTTACTGGGTTTGAGTGTGTTGTTTGGCCACAGATGGAGGTAACTTCACCAGAAAAACAAAAACCCCCACCATGCGGTGAAGAAATCGTTAACTGGGCAGAGTTTTGCACGAGAGATCAATTTGTTGAAAGGGAAGAGTAATCCTTATTCATAGTGACTTTTGGGATGACTAAACCCTCAAGAAGCATATTAGAAATTGCTATGAAATGCTTCTCTTGCTATCATTTGCTGTGAATCAGCAATAAAGTAGTCACCCCCTTGGCAGCATTCCCACTGGGGTCAGTGGGGCTGGAGTTTCACCCTTGGAAATCCTGCCCTGAAGGAGGGGCTCACCATCAGTCTGTGTCCACTTTTCACTCCTCTGAGCAGTTGTGAGTCTACTTACAGTGTTTCATAATACAGGAACAAAGGGGTTATTCAAGGAAAATGAGGGAGGCAGAGATTTAAAGCAGATGAGAGTGAATGCTCACTGCACAGTAATGTCAACACCTGGCCTTTTATCCCTCAAAGTGCTTTACAGGAGCCACCAGTGCCAGTGTCTCTGCTTGACAGAGAGATAAAGAAAGATAACACTACCTGCTCAAGGTCACCAAGCAGACAATGCCAGAGCCAGAGAGGGAAATACCCTCCTCCAGTGTGCAGAGGCTTCTGGTTAAAATCAAATCCCTTTTATGCTACAGGGCTCACTGCTCCAGGTCAGAGCGACACCAAAATTCAGTGGCAGGGACTGTTTGTGTGCAGAACAAGCACATGGCACTGGGAAGATATAAGGAAGAATTCAGGTCAGACAGCAGCTTCTGTTTTTGTAGTGATCTGTCAGAGGCCAGGAGATTCTCTGGCTGGATGACATGTTTCATTTTAACTCTACTGCAGAGTGCAGAGCCAGCTGCTGCACTCAGGGCTGTCCTGAAAACCCTGCAGATGCCCCAAGGGTTTGCTGCTCCATGTAGAAAGGGAGCTGTCATTTTGGAAATCTACCCTGTCTGAGGGGAGCAAAGGCAGGTTGTCACCAGAGATACTCCCACATAAGGGTAGAAAACGACCCAGTTTTCCTGGAGTTATTCAAGACTTGGCAGTGAAGCCTAAGCTAAACATTCTTGTCAGGCTTCAGGATTTGTGAGGATTCAGCCCAAAAAGCCAGGCTGGACTTGAGGATTCTTGTATCTCCACACCAGGTCAGATGCTGTCCTTTCAAATGCATTCCAGGAGGCTTTTGCCACAGCCACAGAGAGGGCAGCTGCCTTAGCTGAAGGTGACAGGATCCTCCACCCTCCAGACAGCTCATCCTGCCATGTCCATGGATAGTGCCACCATGAGAATGAACCATGCTCTCCATCTGAACTGTGGTCCCTCCTTCACCTCTGTGCAAGGAGAAGCCCCCAGCAGCCCATTAACCCTTTCCAGACCCACATGGGCTCACACATGTGCTTTTTAGTGGCATGATTCTTGGCAAGAGAGACAACCTTAATATTGCTGTTGGACCTATGTGCATGTCTGTTGTTCATCATGTGTGAATTAAATGAACGACCCAGAACTGAGGAGAGAGAAACTAATGATTGCCATATTGTTTCCAGCAGTCTTCAAGCAAAAGAAGCTGTTTGAACTTTCCCCTAAAGACGCTTCTCCCTCTTGCAGTGGTTTTAAAATCTTGGGTTTCTACCCTTTTCAAGGTGATTAATATTGTAATGATACCTTCTCTACCTTCCCCTCCTCAGGGGAGTGGGCAAGCAGGGGGAGGAAACCAGGACAGGGAGAAGAAACTTTTCAAAACTAACTCCATGTGCAGCAGTAAAAGGCGTGATAGCTGCTTCTTTTCCTCTCTCCTCCAGTTTCCAGCAAATTCCCTTGAGCTTTCAGGTATTTCATTATGTTTTGTTTTTAATTCCTCTTCAATGCACATATTGACATGCTTCTCTCTGTCTATTTCTGTCTTCCTTTACCCAGTGAAATGATCCCACTGGGAAGGTGAAGGTCCAAGTAGAAGGTGGAAGGAAGGAAAGCATCTTTCCTCATTACTGAGAGCCAGACTGATTGATAGTGTGTGACTGAGGCAAAGACCCTCCTTGGGATGGAGATCGTAGCCTCATCCTTAACATAAGGACAGGCATGAGGCTGAAACCAAGAATGGGGACTGCATTTGGAATGGATGACTAATTGTGGTGATTGCCTGGCCCTCTTCCCAAAAATTAGGGGAGAAATGCTGTAGCTGGCATCGTTTTCATCCTACAGGATATTTCAAGTGCTGTGCTTGAGACTGAGGAAAAGACTGCATCCCACTACCTCTGGCAATTGGAGCTGCCTGTGACCAGAGATGACCTTCTTAATATGGCTTTTGACATCTGCACCTGGGTGGATCTTGCTCCACAACATTGAAATGGACAGTAGGAAAAAGCAGCAGAAAAATGAGACAAGCCCTCACATTGTTTGGATTGTCAATAATAAATAGCAAGGAGTGGAAAAGGCCTTCCTTGTTGGCAGGGTGATCCCGTCATCTTGATAATAAGAAAGAAATATTACAGAGTAAAAAGGAAAAAATCATGAGGAGAATCAGCCAGATTTCCCCAGGGAGGTGTTTGAGGTGCTACACAGTCTTGTCTGGGCTCCCTTTCCCATCAAAGCTTGAACCAGATGGTCTTTTGGGGTTTCTTCCAACCTGTTTTGGGATTTTGTGATCATCAACATGTTGGTGGCTGGGTGTCACTGCCATTCAGCTCCTGCTGAGTGAATCTGTGCTGCTTCCACATCATTCCTCTATTATCTGTCTCCTTGAAAACTTACATTGCACTTTTAGGGGTTTTTGGGAGCCCCTTAGGATTACCTGTGTGGCTGCTATCTGCCAGACTTTCCTCTGAGCTGTCCCATTTGCTCAGAGATGTGGCTCTGGAACCTGCAGTGAGTGGAAAGCCTTCATTGCTGGCTGAGAAAGGGCTGTGCAAGCTCAGTCTTGGAAGGAATTTCCCTCTGGTCAATAGTCTGGCTCAGACTGGTGGCTTCCTGGAGCAAGGACAGCAAGGACAGAGATCTGAACTGTACCTCCAGTGCTGCTCTCTTCTGTCCCTCTCCCTTAATTACACAATCTTAATCTTGTGCAATTAAGATTACACAACTTAATCACCTGTAGAATGTGGGTCTGGGATCACTCTGCTGTTTTCAGGCTGATAATACAGAATACACCATTAGATTAGATTAGATTAGATTCCTCTGACTGTTTAGTTCAAAGTAGAAAATCACAAACTAACACATCCCCACCCCTCTTTGATTTGAAGCCAATTACCAGTGAGAAGGTCCCTTCATTTGCTCAACATGCAAAACATACCCAGGAAAAAAACCTTGGAGAAGGGGCTCATGAAAGCTGAGACAAGATGTAAAGGTGACACAAGCAGAGGCCCAAGTGGAAGAGAATAGAGGACTGGCCAAGAAAATGTCATCAGTGACCCTTGTGATCACTGTTTTGTTGGAATGGGGAGGATGGAAATCAGCTTGGTGAGGATCCAAGGTGCTGGAGACAGGGAATACACCTGCTGTGCTTATCTTGCCCCCAACCACAGATGAATCCAGTTCCTCCAGAAGCTTCTGTAGCAATGTCAGTCCCAGAGGACACACCACTGTGAACATTTCAACAAGGACCTTTGTTCCTCAAATTGCAAAGGATTTTGAAATCTGACACAGGCGATAAGTCAGCTGCCTTTGTGGGTTTCCAGGGTCTTTTTTTGGTGTAGTTATTTGATTCTGCTAATATGTATAGTAAAGATAAAACAGTCCCAGTCTCAAATACTGGAAATCCAAGAGGAGGCAGAAATGACAAGGGAGAGCTGACAAGGCGTCATGGGAAGAACCAGATCAAGGGAAGAAGTGAGCCAAACTGATGGAAACTATAATGTGGTCTGATAGCTTAGGTGGGCAAAGTTTGGGCTTGGAAAGGGTCATGAATTTCCTGGCTTCACAGGAGACTGAAGACAACATCACTCAAAGCCTTCTCTGCTCCAGGATGCAATTTCCTCCCTGTTCTACTGACGGATCCTTTTCTGCTGTGTATATTTTTCTTTCAGCCAGCTCAGCAGAAATACTGAAAGCTGGCAAGGCAGCTCAGAACAGTAAGAGATCTTGTACAAATTCTTCCTTCTTTCACAGGTTGTTGAGACAAAGAGTAACAGAAGATTACAGATAAAAATGGCATTGTCTGTCAAAGACACTAAAGTCTTTCCACAGCTGACCAGCTGCAGTGCATGTGTCCTGGCAGGTCCTGAAACCAGTTTTTATAGATCTCTGTAGCAAACCAATTAATTTGACTACTGGCATAAGCAGCACGATAACCTTGATGCTTGCTGTCGCTGAAAGAAGGGCTTCAATAAAAACAAGGGGTCAGATTGTCCATCTTGGTGGCTGTATGGTACAAACCTCCTTAACAAAATATCTTACTTAACAAAAGCAACTTAACAAAATATCTTAACAAAATATCCAGACTCTCTGTGTATGAGCCCTTATTCACCCCTGCAGGTAACACAGACCCTCCAAAGGGTGTCCTACTGAGGGTGTAGTGCACAGTTGTGGAGAGGTGATTGCTTCAAGAACCACGTTTCTGGCTGTGCACTCACCACACTTTCACCTCTTTTGAGGGAGGAATCACTGGAATTCTCTACAGAGTGCTGTAAACAGCAAGGATTCCAGGTAATCTCACTAAGTGAGTCAGTCACTTGTAACTCCCCAAAGTCAGGAAGGCTCTTTGACATGTGGGGTCCCTCTTACCACTTCATGTGGGCAGGTGGCACATGGCAAATGTCCGTGAATTCCCCCAAAATCTCTGAGCAGAGGAAGTTCTGCTGCCATCTCTGCTTAGGGGAATTTGTAAGGGGGGCTGTGGCTTCTCCACAGGTGCCCATGGGGTAGTTGTAGGGTCTCTCTCCTGCCTTGTGTCACCTGGCTCAGGTTTGGAACTGTCTGTCATCATGAACTCATCTAAAAAAGTGTCAGATTGTCCTTGTGGCAGACTGGTTCAGCTGACCTCCAGGGGTCTCTCCCGACCTACATTTCCCTGTGATTCCAGGATGGAATGGCAGAGAGCTCAGGACCTCTGCAGCACAGGCTACTTTTATTTCTTCTGAACGTGAATAGGAGCATTGTGTGGATACCCAAGGGCCCTGACAGACAGGCCCTGGCAGTGACTGGAGCTTTTCCTGGCCTCAGCTCTCGGTCAGTGTCTCTGACAGAGGATCTGGTGCTTGCAGCAGCAGGGAAGGTGTGAACTGGAGCAGCTGAGGATGCTCAAATTCCTCGTTCCTACAAGCTGCTTGTCATGGGCCAGTCATGTTTTAGGGATCCAGGCAGCCAAACGCGCAGATAATGGGAGACAGAGCTCCAGCTTTACACAGCCAAGCTTGAAAAATGAAGCCAAAGAGACTTGGGCTTGACTTGAATGTGGAAAAGGGATGCTGCAGTCCTCTGCACTGTCTGAATGCTGAACAAAGCACAGCATGGCCCAGAACCCAAATGCTTATGCACTCTCCCACCTCTGAATACCAGCTTTGAATTGGCTTTGATTTTTATTGCATATTTGTTCACAGCAGCTGTCAGAAAGTTTAAATGCTGGAGTTACTGCTGGAATAAATACATCCTTCCAAAGCCCTGCTATGGCTCTCCCCGTTGGGAGTTTATGTAATGCACTGAGTGGTACAGAAAGAATGCACAGAGAACATTCTGCTTCCTGGAGGTTTCAGCCTGCTTTGACAGCTCGGTGCTGACTCACTGTCAGGACCTGGTTTGAGCTCTGTCGTAAAGCTCTGAGGGCTGGGAAGCACAGCCATGGACATTGCCACAAATGGATGTGAAACCAGGCTGGTACCATCCTAGGTGGCTTTTTGCCTGGGCATTGCAGATGCCATGGCATCCAGCCAGGTGCCAGCTTAGGGCAAGGGCTGCTTTAGGTGAAGAACCAGAGAATACCCCAAAATGGCCTCAAAATGCTGGAGGAAGATGAACATTTCTTTTAGTGCTATTTTTATCCAATATTCTAATTTTGTCCTGTTCCCTTACATAACTTTCAGAGTTACAGCTGAATAAACTTTCAGGCAAGAGAAATATTCCTAATACAGCTCTAACTTTCTCCAGACTGAGTCTCTGAAATAATCCACAAAAGGTTTCCAGTCCATGTATGTGGCATTGGACCTTTCTCTAAGAAGGAAAGTGTAGAAAGAGATTTAAGCCCTGTAAGAGTTGAGTTTGTTCCTCCATGGCAAAAGGCAATTATTTTGTTTGGGTTGGATGGACTTTGGTGAGATGGGGTCAGCACAACAGAAGCCCTTCTGCCCCTGCCCTCCTCTCCTATCCAAGCTCCAGCAGTGCAGAGAAGGGAAATCTGGGTCTGTTCCCTGCCCCAGGGCTGATGGATGCCCTGAGCAGCTTCTCTTCTTGCCCTTGGGGCAGACCACTCGAGCTGGGAGAGTTAGGGAGTAGATAAATGAAGTTAACTGTGCCCTGGCTCTTCCCTGCTCTTCAGGGGCTGTGTGAGGCAGCTCACAATTTTTTTTTTTTATTTTGCAAAACACTGAGGATTTTTTAATGATCTCCAGGGACCAGGTGGGTCCCTGGCTGCTGCAGGATATGGCCTGAGAAAGGCTACCTTTTCTTTTCCCAATTCCCTTTTCATGTTAAATCTGCAGGATGAAAATCACCAGATGTCTTCTCCAGCCCCTCCCTGTGTCTAAATGGGGAATGTTCAGTGAGGCATCCCAGGAAAGCCAGACTGGTGACCAGCCAAACATGAGGGACAGGGAAAACAAGGGCTTGGAGAAATAAGGGATCAGGAAAAGTGGCTGTGAAGGCAATGCACCTGTACCCCAGCAACTCTTTTTTATGAAAAATGAAGAGGAAGCTCCAGTGGACCAGTTGTTCAATCTTTTTTTATGTTTTTAAATAACTGATACAATTTGTTACCAAAAATATAAAGAAAAATCACAAGACTGGTGAATTGGAATGTTTTCTAGCTGTCTGCCTTTCCCCAAAACACAGCCTATGCTTGGGTGGTAGTTTAAATTTGTTTAATGTTCACAAGGCAGATAAAAAGCCCAGCAAATCCAGCAGGAGATTTTTCACTGGCTTCTTTAGAACTTTGGATGACTCCTAACTCTGTAGGCAAAATAACACACACGAGTAATCAACATTTGCCCCTTTTTGGAAACCCATCAGCCCAAAAGGGCTGTGGCCATGTGTTTATTATGTGTTTGTTGTTGCATCTTTCTCTGACTCTCTGTGAGGAAAGTGCAGATCATCAGGATGCGATGCGGCCGCGCTTGAGATCTTGGCCGTGGAATTGTTTATTGAACAGTGACAGACTGCAGCACAGCCCTTTCAGGAATGATAAGGAAAGTTTTATGCAAGCCCACATCTGCACTTGGCTGGGCACAACGTCATGTTCCTGATTAGCCATAAATTTGTCTGAAGCACTCGCTGAAGTAGGAGTGCCCATGGTGACTGATTTCTGCAGTGCAGCTTGTGTTATTTCCACTGCTCCAAACTCATGTGCAGCAGTGAAACACAGCCCTCTAGAAGTGCTGAGCCTTGTTATTTCCTACTCTGTTTCTGCTGCTTGCACTCTGCCAAGCATTATGGTTTTTTGGTCCCTTTTAAAGGTAAGTCTTTCAGGCCAGGTTGGACAGGGTTTGGAGCCACCTGACTGGCAGGTCTCTCTCAACCCAAATCATCCTGTGAGTGAGAAATATTTTTCTACAATCTTCTCATCTAGCTCACCTGTGGACAGTCAAATCATCTTTAACCCAGTGCTAAAAGATCCCTTTTCCCATGAGAAACATCCCTTTCCTGAGACACACTGTGCAGAATTGACACAGGGAAGCTTAGTCTGGATGGGCTGTGTGGTTTTCCTTGGACATTGCGATTCCATCCACAAAGCCCTGGGTCTTTCTGCTTCTGTCATGACCTGCAGCATCTATCAGTTATTAAATGTTAAATATTGTGAGTCTATTGCAGTAGAGTAACAATACTTATGACTTAGGTAGGTTTTTGTCACTGCTCCTGTGCTAGACTCCTGACAGTTGTGACAGAAGTTTCCAAAGCTCTTGTGACATGTAACCCACAGAGGGTTTTCTGTGTAATGCATCTCCCTGAAGATCAGTAGTGATTTCCTCAGGGTGAGAGGTTAACAAAGGTTTCTTGCACATTGAAACCCTATTTCTGACATTAGAAGTGGGGCTTTGGTGTTAGATAGTGCCTTATCAATGTAATTGCAAAATACATTAGTAGCCATTTACTGGTGTCTCTTTATACCTGGATTATGTCATTATTCACCTTTTTTTCCATGGTCTCCTAGTCTCTTATTGTGGGAAATAGATTTGTAGAGAGTTCTATGTTAGTACCATTATCCTTGCAAATGGCTCAGGACACAGCCAGTGGGATGTGCAGCCTTTTCTGAATTTACAAGTAAAACCTGGAGCTCCACTGTATGAATTAGGGCAGTCAGAGAGAAACTATCAGCTAAATCTGAGAATGAACTGAGGATCTGAGAGGGTTCCCCCATGACTCCTGTTCAGCTGCTCTGTATATTGTTTTAAAGGACCCTTATGCAAGAAGTATGTTGCCTTCTGAAAGAGGAGATTGTTTTACTTACTTGTTGTGGGAAGGTCTTCAAATTTCAGCCCTTCCTGCTTATATTATGGCATTCTAGGGCTCAGCCTGCTGTAGTTGCCCTGTGCTATGTGAGAAGCAGGATCCATGGCAGATAAATCCACAGCCAAAGCCTGTTGTTACAACAGAAGTCTCTTGCCAGAGAGCCTGAGTGATTTCAGCTTCTCATTGCAGCGGAATGCATTTAATACTGCTGTGTGCTGTGGGAGACAGGTCAGAGTGTCCTGGAGCACAAAGTCCCCTCATGGCTCCACAGCAGGTACAGCCTCAAATGGAGGCTGTGGTGACAGGGACAGATCCAAACCAACCTTGGACAAAACACTGCTACCCCCATTCTGCCTGGAAGGCCCAGTTTTGGCTGATTCCACCATCAGTGAGCCCCTTTCCAAGGAGATGAAGGGGAAAGAGGTAAATTCAGTCCAGGAAGTGGGCTGATCCCACTGTAAACTATGACAGTAATCTTGACCAGGATGAAACATTTGTGTCTTGAAATTCCCATTCATGGCTTTTCCAGTCCTGACTGCACATGTCCCTGTTCCCATCAGTGGCCAGGCTGCTTGGGTGGATTCCCAGCCATTCCTGTCACTGGTGCATCACCTTTTCCCTGCTTGGGGAGATCACAACCTGTCAGAGGAAATGTAGCTCACTCCTCAGCCTTTGCAATAACAGGGATGTGATGCACCCACGAGCCATCAAAGGCACTTGGGCTTTGAAACATTTCAGTTTTGCCTCAAAAAAATGCTATTTTGAGAAGAAGAAGTTTCTGACCCACTTTCTAGCCTGCTGCATTTGAACATGAAGGTTCATGATCTCGGCAAGGTGGAGGCGTTCACACAAGCATAACTTCACAGAGCTCTGGTTGTCCAAGAAATAACAGATAGAAATTATTCATAGCTGAATCATTTCAGCAGTCTTGAGAAAACATTGCAAGGAGTATGAGGTTGGAGCTTTTCAATCTCCTGGAATCATCTCCTTTCCTGAAAAGCACAGAGAGATCCTGGTGGTCCTAGGGTGAGGAGCAGAGGAGGTGGTGCTTCATATCCTGAGTCTGGTTTGAAGTTGGCTGGCAGCATCTTTCAGTGGATAAAGGCTTTTGCATGCCTGCTTTAACTGCTTTGAAGAACAAGCAAAAAAATAGGCAAATTAAAATGCAAAAAATCATATTCAAACCTTTAGAAGCAGCCAACTCAAAGATGCAGCTCTCAGGGCTGGCTGCAGACCCTGGGCTCTCATCAGGGTAAGGGGTGTGAGCCTGAAGCTGGCACCCTCTGGCCCTGGCTGCAGAGTGGTTTCTTTGCTGGGTACATGGCATTTCTCAGGCTGGGCTCTGGGCAGGCCATGCTATATTTAAATATCTTTTACTGGTGAGGGACTAAAGGGCCTCTAGAGCTGCAACTTCCTAAGGGCTATTCTGCAGATTCCTTCCTCCTTTCTTTTTCTTTCTTTTTTTTTTTTTCCTTTTTGTTTTCCTTTAAAGGAAACCCTCAATCTTCTTAGGAAATAATCTTTTGTTTGTGTCATGAAAAAACCTGTGCTGTCCTGGCTGGGAGGGTGGAAGGGCCAATAGGAAGAGGTGCCACTTGTGTGTTTCGATACAACCAAGCGTGTCTTAAATAAACATATGTTTATTTTTCTACCTTTCTGTTGAATTGCATCCTTGCCAGCATAGAAGGTAAAAGTATCCAGTTCAAAGGAGGCAACTGCAAGCGTAGGCTGACATCCTGTCATAAATATAGAACTGGCCCCATGACAATGCCCTGCTCGGGAACAATGGGAGCTGGGAGAGAGCAATGTGTGAATTAACACAGTCCAGGCAAATGATGAACAGCTGATGGAGGAAAAGAACTGTGGGCCAGGCTGCCAGCTCTCAGGGCTGCCTCTGAGCTGCCCTTTGTCCCCTTCACAGAGCTGTGTGATGTCTCTGCTGTGCTCATGTGCCAGCCGTGGTGCCACCCTGGGGACACCAAGGGCACGGGACACACCTCTGTGCCAAACCACAGAAGAGATTTCACAGAATCACAGAATAATGAGGTTGGAAGAAACCTCTAAGACTGAGTCCAACATATGCTAACTAACACCTCTACTAGGCTATAGCACCAAGTGCCATGTCCATTTTTTTTTTAAACACATCCAGAGATGGTGATTCTACCACCTCCCTGGGAAGAGCATTCCAGTACTTTATTATTCTTTTGGTGAAAAATTTCTTCCTAATATCCAACCTGTACCTTCCCTGACGTAGCTGGAGACTGTCCTCTGGTTTTATCAGTGGCTGCCTGGCTCAGACTGGGGCAGAGCCGAGCTTTCATCTGCTTCTGCCCCTGTCCCACCTTGCTGACAGGACACGTGGCCTTGGGGTGAGGGCAGCTTTCTGCCCTGCCCAGTGCTCAGGTCAAGGTTTGCAGGGCAGGGAAGGGACCAGCAGTGCAGGGAAGCTGCAGCCAGCCCCATTCCCTGCCCTCAGGACTGCTCTGGACAAATCCCTGTGGCCAGGTTATATCATCTCTCCATCCTGTATTGGAATGGCAGTAGACACCCATTTCCATGAGCAGGATGAGAGCCCCAGGCTCTGCTGGGACACATTTATCCCAGTCTGGCTTTGCCATGAGGAAACCAAATTCCAGGGTAATTAGGAGCCTCAGTGATACTTCCTGTGATACCTGAGAAACCTGTCAAGACTCAGTAAGAAGCAGCGTGTGGCTGTCAGTGGTTCTTGGCTCTGGCTGGGGCCCTGGCAGAGCTCACCAACTCCTGTCCCAGCCAGGAGCAGGCTGGGATAAGGAAGGGACCTGGGATAAGACAGGAGCCACATGCCTCTATTCCTGGGTTTCACCTTTACAATGTGCTTGTGGGGACATTGTGGTGACCTTTTGGGCACTGATGGCTAGAGTGGGTGCACTCCCATGCAAAATCCAGCCTCTGGTGAATCCCTCATATAAACTGTATTGAGTTTAAAAACATCAGAGCAGAGAGGAGCTTAGTTTAGCTTATGTTCATCCTTGTTTTCTTTGACTAGCTACATTATTTTGTGACTGTCATGTTGAAAATGATGGCTTGCAGTGGCAAGAATTCACCTCACTTTTGCCCTAAGCCACCTTCAGCTCCTGGGCTCAGCCAGCAGGGCAGCAGCCAAAGTAACAGCAAGTGACAGTCACCAGCTTATCTTATCTAGCACAGAGAGTGTGGCATTTGTGAGCTGAAGGCCTGGGTTTTCTTTCCTTCTCTTTCTGTGCAGCGCAGGGTGTGCCCCATTTGACCTAAATATTTGTGAAGTTACATCCTTGGGACAGGCTGACAAAAGGTTATAAACTCATTTGTTTTCATCTTTTCCTCAGGCTGGCAGGCTGCAGCGAGGCATCACAGCTGCCTCACGTGGCTGCCTCACACCTTCCCCTGAGCCAGCTGACACAGGGCTGTGGGCCTGATCCACACAATTCCTGCCTCCTTACCCCCAGAGACTCTGGGGATAAGAAGCAAATGGTGTGGTGGGATATCAGGTGTCATGTCACTGTCAGAGGGGCTCTGGGTGCTCTTGGGGTGATGCACAGCTCAGTGAGCCCCTGAGAATCTGCAAAGTGCTGTGAGGGGTCCATTGACATCAGTGCCATTGGTTCCTTGTGTCTACACCATCTCTGGAGGAAGATGGGAAGGAGTGAGTTCTGCATGTGAGTGGAAGGAAACGAGGGAGCTTAATCCCAAAGGTGAAGCGTGTGCTCACGCTTTTACATCTCCCCAGCACTGTTCAACAGCAGCTGCGCTGAATTATGGTTGTGGCACTGCTGTTTCTTTTTGGAACAGAGAGGAGTGAGGTGCAGCTTTGGAATTCAGGCATAAGACAGAGCAGAAGGCGTTTTTCCACTCCACTCTTGGCTTCAACAGTGGTCAAATTCCACAGCAACTTCAAGAGCCTCTCCTAATGTGGGTGCCAGCTGTGCCCAACATCTGGACTCCCCTGGGTGCAAAGATGCTTTTGCAGGGAGCAGTCCCAGGTGTGCAGGGGGAACAGTGCTGTGCCTCAAGCCAGTGCTGCATTACAGACCCATGGAACTGGGCAGAAAGCAGTGAGGATAAAAGACAGACAATATTCCAGAATTGTGTGATTCTGTGAGTGTCTTGTCTTTCACAGTGGATTTTAGTTTTTAGGCTGCAGCACCTTTGTGCTTGAGCACCACTCCCTACTATACATAGAGAGCTCACTCATGCTGCCCTACCAAGCAATCTTTCTTCTCAAAAAGCTGAACAAATCCACAGCCAAAGCATTTCAGAGTCACTGCACAGTTTCTGACAAAACTGCTCACTGCTGGAGCTGGGATTGCCTGCTCTGAAACAGCAGCTTTCCCTTTTAATGTGGTGTCAGTGAGCAGGTTTGGGGGTGCACTGGTGCACGGTCTGTCAGCTGCTGGGTGGAAGGGGGGTCCCAAAGCATTCTCTCAGTGGCAGGTGAGTTATTGCAGGAGTCAGGGCAGCCCAGAAGCAGAAACATGCAGGGTGTGAGGCTGGTACTGCCTGTGATTTGCAATGTGTGGCCAGCAGGGCTGTGAGCTTGATCCCACTGTTTGCCCCACTCTGTTATCAGAGCTGCTCAAATGTTTTCCATTAGCTAATCCTTAACCCTCTGCAGACACAGACCAATCCTGCACTGGAACCAAGAGCCAGATCAGAAATAAATTCTTTATATTTTTTCTTTGGAGAATTTTTGTAATCTGTTTCCCCACACCACTAAAAACCATGTGAAAATCATTTAGAAAGAAGCAGCAACCAACAACCCTCTCCTCTCCCAGAGGTGATATTTAAGAGGAACAAAATATCTGTGGAACAAAGTGATTTAAAAGCTTCTATGACAAGGTCAGAATCCAAAGTCAAATATGACTTTGAAAACTGACCAAAGGATTCATTCAGTGACAGAAGTGCCATTTGGAAAAAAAAAAGAAAAAAAAGCAGATTTCCTGGAGCAGGCCAGACACACCTAGGCAGGTCAAAGAGAGTTGAGTGCTTGATGGGTGTAGGGGACCTTCCCTATGTAACTGATAAAGATTCACTGAAAGAATACATGGATATAAAATTTCTGAGTTCTTGTCCAAGTATTTTACCATTCTTAGGGTAAAACTGTCTTTTCTTTGTAGCTGATCTAAATCTCCCATGCTGCAATTCATCTTTAGCTGTGCACTTTTGAGAGAGCAGGTTTGATCTTCTCTGTTAGCTCATGGTCTCATGGAAGCTACAATTCCCCACGCCATGTGCTTTGGCCTCACTGGCTCCCTCCACTTCCTCAGGATTGTGCCCTGGGAATTCCAAAGCTGGATGCAATATGCTGAGCACAGGGGCAGAACCACTTCCTTCAACCTGCTGCTTACACTCTCTCTGTTGTGGCCCAGTACAAAGCTGAATTTTGTCCCTGGAAGGGCACACTGAGTGAGGTTTAGTTGCAATGTAATAAATATCCCTCTCTCCCTGTGGCAGGCAGATCTGCAAAATGTCCCTGACTGACCTCCTGTGAGTCTCTATAAGCACCAGGGCCACATAAGGGCTTGAGCAATCCTGTATAGCTTCTATTTCTTTGTGCAGTTCCATGTTGCATCCAGCCTCTGATTGACCCTGTGACCAAAGCCTGCCTTTAAGTGTTTGTAAGCTCCTAGCAAAACCAGCAGCAAAAGTAAAATCTTGTCAGCTCTTTGAAATTTCTGTCCCAGGATCTTTTTTTTCCCTGAGCACTGGTTCAGGTCTCTGGGAAATGCAAAGATCTGGGAGAAGTCTCCAGGGAAACAGTGTAATTGTATTTCACTGATCTTGGAGGATCTGGCTATTCTTGTGTAGTTTTATTTCACTGATCTTGGAAGATCTGGCTATTCTTGACCACCAACTACTCACTCTGGTTGCAAATGAATAAATAAACAGGAATGCAGCTGCAGCAAGGAGTGAACAGGCTGGACAAACTCCTGCGTACAAGCTTTCCACCCCAAAGGACCTGCACATTGACAACTGATTGACAAATATATTATTTGTGTTGCCTGTGGGGGTGGAGAGCTGAAATTCTAGGAGGAAAAGGGGAATCTGTGCAGGCTCCCAAAGTGGCATTGTTATGTCCTGAATCTACAGCTGCTGAGCACCAGTGAGACTCCATTGATAAAACATTTTGCTCTGTGTTTAGGCAAGACATTTTTGTTGTCCCAAAGCCAACCATGCCATTCCTCCTGCTTCTGCCCAGCTGCTCTATCCTAATTCTGTGCCTGGAATGCACAAGACTTGCTTTGCTCTTTGGCCTCAGCCTTTTGGGTGCTTCCAGCTGTGCTCTGCCCCCACATCTGGTGGCACTGGAGATGGAAGTGCCACCAGCTACCCCCAGCAATGCAACAGAGCCCCATGCTGGGGACACACCGTGGCCTTGGGTCACCTGTGCCAGCAGGAGGGTGAGGCTCTGTGTGTGTGAGAGCCAGCCAGGTGCTCTCAGCCCAAGCCCTGAACTTTTGCACCGTGCTGAGGGGAAGGTGGATCATTTGGGAAGCCTGAGAATCCAGCAGCATTCCTGTATCCAGACTAGGTGGGGCAGCAACAAGGGATATTAGCTCTCCTGAGCAGTCAGTGTCTGAAACTTCCTTGTATTGTTTGTCCAATGCTAAGAGCTTCCCCCCAACACTAAAAATAGCTTTTTGTTTGTAAGTTCACTTTGCATTCACGTTTCCTCTCTTGGTTTTCTCAAGAGGTTCCTTGATATCTTTAAATTTGCTTGACCAACAGGAACAAAAGGCAGAAAAAGTCTCTCTGTGTGAAGATGGGGAGGTTTTCACCACAGAAAGAGAGAAGGGGAGGCAGCTTTTAATATCTTTTTATATTTAGTGCAGGTTTGACGGGTGAGAGCAAACACCATGTTCAGCCTTTATTCCGTTTACCCAGTGAGAGCAGAAGGGGAATGCATTGTCCTCCTGGGATCCCAGGGAATAGTTGGCAGTGATACCACAGAGTAAAAAATGCTGCTCTCAAAAATGCTCCAACAACCACCAAGCAACAGCAATCACAAGGACTCTCAGCTCTACCCTTGGCAGCTGTTATCTGGACCAGATGTTGTCTTAAGTAAAAGGGAGATGCTGTTTTCTGGAACAGAGGGATATATATTATTTTCTGACATTATTGCTCGATTGATTTCTTTTAAAAATAATGCCTTGTAGAATGTTAATAAATAGCTGTTTATTTTGACAGCAGTGTCAAGAGCATGCTAATGTGTTATTGTTTGGACTGTGGACACTTAAGATGTATAAAGGGAGATTGTGTTGCTGGTTCCAGGGAAGCAGGAGGGTTTTGCTCATGGTGGACCCAGTCCAGAGAATGTGCTTTACATATGGGTGTTTATATCTTGCTCCGTCTGTAAGAGTTCATTTGCCTGATGAAAGATTGTTTGCTAGCACTCTAGGAGCTGGCAGGGAGGTATTTATACCATTGTCAACTCTGATAAAAGTTTCAGATGTTACAAAAGCTCTTGGATTGTATTGGGCGGGGGGGGGGGGGGAGGAAAGGGAATTAATTAAATATGGATTTCTTCTTAATTTGTTAGTGTTCAAAAGTGATCTGGCCTGCAGGCCTTGGAATCTGGAATGATCTACTTGTTTTCAATTGCAGTAATCCTGACACAGCCGTGTGGAGCTCACTGTGGCACAGAAAACCAGGCTGTGCATTGGGTAAGGCAGCTCAGGCAGGGGCTGCTCTGGAGGTGCAGCAGTGCAGATGGGTCTGATAACTCACCCTGTCTGCAGGCAGATCCCACAACTCAAATTCTGGGTGTGGGTGTAAAATCACAGGGCTAGAAAAGGCTCCTAAAGAGTCACCTCCTCCCCTTGTTCTCTTGTTCTCTCAGACGTGGAGCTAAAGCAGCTGGTGATGGAAACTCTGAGGCAGCCCTGTCCTATCCCCACTGCCTGGAAAGTGTCCCTCACGGTACTGTCCCGGCCTTCCTGGCCTCAGTTTGCCTCTTGAAAGTGCAGTGGATGTGGTGGTGCTGCAGCATGAATACTCAGTCCTTCTGGAAATATTGCAGCTCTTCTGAATGCCTTCAGGGAGCAGAAATTGCAGTGCAACCACTGCGGGGCTATTTCAGCATCTATAACCCACTTGGGAAGGGAAAACAGATCTGTGAACACAGAGCCCTTTGTTCATACAAAGAGAAGCCCTGGAGACATGTAAATATCAGTTCTTTGGAGAAGGAACATATTCTCAAATCAACACTAGTGCTGGAGCAAGCACCCAGTGTGTGGTTGAAGCATCTCCACCTCTCTGAGGATGAACCCCAAAGATCCCAAAAGCTGCAGCAGCAGGAAAAGTCACAGTCCCTTGCCTTTGTGACATATTATGCATTGAAACAATACTTCCTCTGGGAAGGTCATGGCACTGAGTTGTGCAACAAGCCTTATCAACAAGTAGGTATATTATATATGAAATGTAGGCTCTCACACGTGTGAGAATGTTCCTTGAGACAGCATCTGAATTTATGTGGTGCTGGTAATAGGTGGATACATTTTCCACCAGGGAGAAGTACAATAAAATCAGATTGCAACTGAAACTAAATGCTAAATTGAATCATAAAATTCAAATAAAAATGAAGTGCTGGTGGACTCCCATCTAAATCCAATTCAATTAAAGAAACCGTTGAGGCCAAAATTACTCCTGAAGCAATTGCGAAGGACAGCCCAATAACAAGTCAACATTTGAATGAATTACTGTCCCTCGAATCCCCTTGAATTCACACAAAGGAATGGCCTTTTCAGCTGGTGTTTCTGAATTTTCCAGCCTGTCTGCATGCACAGACCCAGGTTATTTTGGGCTGTTTGGGGCTGGTGCAAGGCTGTGTCCAGGGAGGGTGTGCAGCAGTGCCTGATGAAACCCCTTGAGCCCCTCCAGTTCTGGGTGCTCTGTTCACTTCCAGGACAAAGCTCCACACAGCAGAGGGATTTTTTTCCAGATAATAATGAAAAAAGGGGTTGCTAAGCCTAAATGATCTTTAGTCCATCTGGCACATGCAGTTTGGGGATGAGGTAACTCTGCACTGGGTGCTGTTACCCCTGAACACATTTTTGCCTGGGCTCCTACCAGATCTCTGACTTCCACAGGAACACTGTCTTAATGAACTACTGTTTCAAAATGTTATTTTTTATTCAGGTGGGAATATTTTCCAGGATTTATTTAATTTATGCTTTCTTTTGGCACTTTCTTGCAGCTGTAATTATGTAAAATGTTTGGTAAGGAATTTTCTGACTAGGTTTTTGTAATCAGATAATGTTAATCTAAGATAACCTGCCTGTGTTTGTATGTACAAGGGCCAGTTCAGTAAATATCCCAGTCCTGAAAACATTTCCAAGTGGTTTCAAATGTGGAAAGCATGAGATCTGGATTTTTTTTCCAACAGTTTTATCTTGCTTTGCTGTTGCCTGTAACATTAAAAACAGAATGAACATTTCAGCTGATCCACACCATTTCCCCTCCTGAGATGATCCCTTTGCAAGGATTTTGGAGCTCTGGTTTTCCATTCCATCTCAGGGCAGTCAAGCACTCCCCTGGCTCTGGTCTTGAGTGAGTAGGAAGATTTACTGGAGTTTTCTGACAACTCAGTCCGAGTTCCAGTTAGGTGGGAGAAATCCTCACTGCAGGGACATCTCAACTGACTACAGTGCCGTTTACTGCTGTGTTTCAAATGCATTTCTGGTTATCAGAACAGTCACACAGTTCTGCACACTTTCAGACTCTTTTTGTTCCCAGAATGGAGCAGCAGCCCCTATTTCCAGTAGAAAACTGACCCTGTTCCTTTTGTAATGAAGCCTAAAGCTGGTTTTGATGCACCAGATTTGTTGGGAGGCCATGGGGGCAGAACCAGGGAGAAATAAGAAAGGTAAAATGTGATGTACTGGGATATTCTGGCTTTACCTGTCCCATGAAGTCTTCAGACACTGCTTAGTTACCAGAGGACAGAAACAGATATACAGCAAATATCATAGCTCTTGCAAATAACTGGAATTTGGGGGGGGACAGGGCTAGAAGGGAAGTGAAAGAAGAAGGGAGAAGAAACCCTATATGAAAAAGATTTTGCTATCCTAGACATATTTGAATTAAGCCAAACACTTCCTCGTAGCCAGGTGTTTTCCAGAGAACCACAACTCCTCCGTGCACCTGAGTGACAGATGCCAGCTGCACTGACTGTTTCCTCTGGAGGAAATGGTTTGCTTTCTATAAAGTTCTGCCCTGCTCTGAGTGCCAGCACATGCTGATGGTTAATGCAGTGTGCAACACAAAGCCTTTCTGGGCAGAAATCCTTCCCCAACTCCACAGAGCCCACGGGCTGTCCCAGGGGATGGCACAGCTCAGCAGCTCTGGGGGCACGTTCAGGCTCAACCAAGAGGAAAAACATCACATCTTGCAAAGGGAATTCAGCTCTGGGAGCTTTGTGGGTTGCATCTGCACCCTGCTGGAGCTGGTGGCCACAAGGTCAAACAAATCTGTGTGTGCTGGTGTGGAGGGGAAGGACAGGGCCGTGCTATCCAGCAGGGATAATCACTGGGGTCATACAGACCATCCCCGGGAAGAAAGATGAACTTGCATTTTTCTCCAGTGATGATGGTGATGTCATGATATGGTAAACAAAGTATTTCATCTTTTCTCCTTTTCTTCCCTCAGTTCCAGGAGCTATGCAGGGTTTTCTGCCAGAAAGCTGACTTTTCTCCTGGCTGAGGCTCGAGGGCCCATCAGTGCTGAAACATCGCTGGAATGTTCTGTCCTGCAGACACAGGGGAACAGAAACCTCTCTGGAGGAGGAAACACTAGCCTTAGAGCTACAGGCTTTGTTTCTGTACCTGTCACAGTTATTTATTATTTCAGGCAACTTCTGAATTTATATAGTGCTCCTGAAAAGTGGTGCTGAGCCCTGGATAAGTAGATGAATGGACTCTCAGCACCTCAGTGTTCATTTTGGCCAGAAAATGGAAAGCACTGTGATGGAACAGAAGGTACAGCATCTGAAGTTACCGGGTCATGTAGCAACAGCCAGTGATGCTTTTATTTCCCACTGGTACAGCCTTGAAAGCAGCTGGTTTGGGGGCTGAATAAAAGTGCAGTTTGTTTGCAATTAGTTGTTGACTTTGCCAAAACACAGCTCGTCCAAACAAAACTGTGTGGAGTGTGTGCATGTGCACACAGTGCACATGTGCTCACACACACACACATACACACACACACACACACACACACACATATATAAATATTCTGGCATGAGGCCAGAAATTTCAGAGAAAAAACTCTGAAATACAGTCTTGCAGTTTGGTACACAATTGTTGCTTTCTGAGTACCCTGCTTGAGTATGGGTACCAACATCCTTCTCTCTCCTGTCACTGCCTGACCCTCCTGAAAGCTGTGTTCCCAGAGCACTTTTCCCACCAGGAACAGACGTCAGAGGAGCTGGGATGAGGTCCAGCCTGGTGCCCTCTGCTCCTGTTGCTTACCCTGTGCTGGTTGTGCTCCCCCCTTCTCCTTGCTCTCCTCTTGCTGCGGGTGCTTCGGGATAAAGTGACTCAGCAGAGAACAAGGTGACTCAGACACATCTGTCAGCACTCAGGAAAGGGCTCAGACTTCTTGGAACCTTCTTGCAGTACCTCTAAGTATGCCTAATATGGCCTTGAATCTATTTCTTGCTTTTATGGCAAGTGCGGGTGGCATCAGGCTGTGTGAGGCTGGAGGTTCAGGGCATCAGTAGGGTTAGTCTTGGGACAGATGTGTGAATGGAGAAGGGATGTGAAACTTCTGCTCTGCATGGCTGTGGAGGTCTCAATATCCATAAAATATTCCCAGTATTCTCCATCCCATCTAGAGAGCCAGGCTTTCTGTCCCCCCAGGAATTCCCAGTTACAAGGGGCACTTTTAAGTAGGGGATCAGGCACAGAAATTTTGGTGCTTCTTGTGGGTTGTGGGGTGCAGGAGGAAGCCAGGGGTTGCTGAGGGATGAATCCCAAATATGTGCACATTTCCTCACTGTGTTTGCTGGCAGCTGTGGAGGCGCTGCTCTCCATCAGGGAGGTGTGAGAACACCAGAAACCAGCTCCTCTTCTGAGCCAGGCAATTGTGAGAAATCTTGTTTTCATAAAATTCTCTGAAACTGGCTCTTGACAAATGCAGTTTGGGCAAGAAAACTACATCTACTCACACATCGTCACATCTTCTGCTTCTGACTGTGGAATAGGCATGTTCAAGATGGGGGTTTTGGTCAAAGCCTCTGTGTGGTTGTGTTTGGGGTGGAGAACCTGAAGCTGTTTACATCTCACAACAGTTTTTCATGTTATATAGCTGCAAAGCAGCAAAAAGAAATATATTTCTCTGTCATGCCTATATGACAGTGCTAATTCCTCCTTGGGTACCTTTTCAATTTTGTGCTGGTTCAGTGGCTGGATTTTTGCTCTCAAATTCAGAGCTGCTCAAAGGATGCATCTTGGAGAGAAAAAATTAATTTACTGGGAAATATGGTTTGCCCTAGATTTCCCAGAAAACTCTTGATACTCAGCACAGATTCAACCCTCTCCCCTCGACAACTTGAGATAAATGTCACACAAATCTACAGGGCCCACTCAGACAAAAAGCAGCAGTCTCTTGTATAACAGAAGAAGCTGTAGGACCGAGAAAGGAGACCTATTTTTTTGGGAATAATGTCATATTAAAGTAACCCTTCCCTTTTGATAATTTTTAATTATATAACAGAAAACTGAAGTTGAAAAGTCAAGGGGAGTGAGAAAAACCTCTTGAGGATATTTTGAGTGGGCTGAGCCTTTCAAATTCAAGCTGAAACATGGCCAGGACAGGGAGTCTGAAAAACTCAGATTTGAAAAAAAAAACCCTGGAATTTATTAATCAAAGGCCTCCCCCCCACCCTTTTTTTTTTCCAGGAAAAACACAGTTAAGAACACGAAGCTGTAGTGAATAAGAACGTCTAAGTCAGCCAAAAGCATGAAATGAACCCTGTGATGCTATTTGAAGTATGTCGGTGGCATGCATAGAACTATTTACCTTTCTACTCCAGTGAGCTTATAAAACAATTAAGAGGTGTGCAGGAAGTCATGAGATGAAACATGGGCAATAGATAAAAAGTTAAAATTGTTTTTGAAAAAAAAGAAAAAAAAGAGGAAAGATACATAAGGAAAGGAATAGGTCCCTGTTGAAAACTGATGGAAGCTCCATCATTTGGAACATTTGAAACTGGGCTGCACACTTGTCTAAAATATATGCTGAGGGAAACAGCTGTATGGTTTGCTCCCCCAGGGAAGGGCAAGACAACCTAATATATCTTCTTAATTTCATTTCTAATTTCTATGCTTCAAATCATGTAGACAAACCTTGAAATATAACCTCCAGCCTGCTAATTCCTTCCTTTTTTCCTGTCTAGAGAGAGATGTTGAGTTGAAGGCAATTGCCCAAGATTTTTGACTATTATTTTTAGCCTGGTTTCCTAAGGAAATGAAGCTTATGTGAACATAGTGTCACCATGTCTGCCTGCCAATCCCTTCTTTTCCTCTTCCCCCAGGAAGTTATTGGGAAGATTTCAAGAAAACTTAGGATAGGGCTGGGAACTTAAAAGACATTTCAGTTCTTCAAGATTTAAGGGTAGAGGAAGCATTAGAATGAAGGGAGTGATGTGTGAATAAACCTGGGTTTAACATGCAAAAATCTACAGTGAGTCCCAGGAAGCTGTTGGTCTTCTGGCAAGGCATCTCCATGAGCATATAAAACAATTAAGAGATATGCTGGAAGTCATGAGATGAAAGATGGGCAATAGATAAAAAGGTTGAAGCTGAGGTGTTGGTGGAGATGGGGCTGTGCTGGGACCATTTTTCTGGAGCAGCAGCTCCTTGCTAGTCACAGTTGCGCGGCTTCCTCTGCCGTGCTGAAGCTTTCCTGTCCTTTTTATGGTCTCTCTGGGAGGGCTGGGGTGAACCACTGGCAACAAGGCTCTGCCTGGTGGCCTTCAGGCCAGGAATCAAACCTTCTCCATTCTCCCAGGAGGGCTTTTTCCCCTAACTCCTGCTTTGAAGTCCCCTCACCCCAAGCCTGAGGAAGCTGATGTCATCAGAGGATGGGAGGCCATGGCTCCTCTGGGCAGTTCCCACCTTTGGAGGAAGGAAATTCCTCGAGGCAGTGCTGTTTATCTGTTGGCCCCCAGAGAGCTGGGTTGAGAAACGCTGTGGTTTTGTGAAAGCTGTGGATTTTAGATTGCCCCCTTGCTGTGCTCCCATTGTGCAGGTGGCAGTGGCCGAGCCCTGGGGCCTGGCGCTTTTAATTGCTTTTACACCTTGCTTGAGGAATTTGCTCTGCAGAAACACAAAGCCTCGTGCAAGCCCAGTTTCTGTGGATTGATTGAGGAAGAAAAGCCCAACAAATGACCCCCCTCCGGATTAGGGAGGGCAAGGAGCCAATGCAGCTCTGCAAGAAGGAAAAGGTGGGACTTGCTGCTTCAGAGGATGCGAAGGAAGGGGCCCTGGCCATGGGCTGTGGGCCTTGTCACAGAGCTCTGAATCTGCCTGTGCTGTAGAGGAGATCAATGGCTGGAAGCCCTGTCACAGAGCTTTGAATCTGCCTGTGCTGTAGAGGAGATCAATGGAGAACCAGAGCAGGAAGGATGGAGAGGTTCTCAGACCATCCTGCCTGAGTTTACTCACAGTTACTGGCACATGCCTGCAGAAAAGGGCAGGGCAGGGCTGTGGGGTGCAATTTGCCACACAGGTGCCCATTTGCAGTGAGGGGTGGCACATACTTGGTGGGGGTTGTTCAGGAAAACCTTCCCTGTGAGGCAGATCTGGCTCTGCTCCATTGTAGCCAGCCCCACAAAAGGACAGCAGCTCAGCCAGGCCATGTGAATACCTCAGGCTCACATGAGGCAAACATTAGGCTCAGTAGCCCTGGAAGGGAAAGGTGAACTTCCTAAATATACCTTGCCTGCACAGGTAAACCCAGGGAGACTGTGTTTTAGGTTAAAATAAACACTTTCTGCCATGACATCCCCAGAGTGTGGTGCAGATACAGCCTTGGGTACCCACCTCACAGTCTGCTGGGCCCACAGCAGGCAGGACCAAAACCCTTGAGATTCAACTATAAAGCCCCACATGAAGCAGGAACCTGCCATGCATGTGGGCAGCAGGTCATGCCAGAATCCCAGGAAGGGCTGCATGTGTGGCTGGAGATCATCTCTGACCAAAAATTCACTTTGCAGCAGAGAGGATGTGTGTCAGGAAGGAATGTGCTTCTGGAGGGGCTCAGAGCAGCCAGAGCTCTCCCCTCACCACACAGTGTCTTGGCCTCCTTTTAGATATTGAATATTCTGATCCTTCTCATAGCTTTCCTCTAGCCCAGGTAAAGACTTCAGGGAATTTGGTGTGAGGTCTTTCCAGCAGGAGGAATGTGCTGACACACAGGTATCACTGACTGGCAGCCTGATCTGGAAACACAGTTGTTCAAGCCAAGAAGTTTCTTTTGCTGGTGTAGTTTATCAGAGCTACCCAAACAAAATTGACTATACCAGGAAGAAAAAAATAAACCTCTCTTTTGTAGTGCTGCATCCACACCAGGGGTTTTTTGTTGGCACAGCTCTCTCTCTTGTAGGGATGATGTAGTTGTTTTTTCAGACTCCTAGCTGGCATAATTAAGCTTAAAAAACTTCCTTGTGCACACTAACCCTAGCAGAAAAAGAGTCAGCTTGCTTCAGGAGCATTTCCATGCACCAGTGAGAATTGCTGCTGTCTTGAGGTAGTGCAGATGTTATATTTTCCACCATTGTAAAAGATTTTTCACAACACAGAGAAAAAAAGCAAGCCTAAAATCTCTGGTCTGTCCAGTTATTTTTGTTAATCCATTATACCTTGAGAGTGTGTGTTTTCACAAATTGCCATAGCACAGAGATTTGAGCATTGGTGATATTTACTTGCAGTTACTCAGGTGGATTGAAGAAGTGTGGAAAAAACATCACAATCTGGTGGTTGTGCTTGTTTCCATCTGGTAATTGGATATGCCATGTAAAAAAATCTGGAGCAATTTGTTGCTCTACAGAGTGTTGAATCAATGTGTTTAAATTACATGCTGCCCTTCATCCTGAGGGAGTTGTACAAGTGGGGATTTTTAATTCTTTTGCTGAAAACACAGCAGTGGCTGGTGAAGATGTCTGATGCTTCCTACAAGGGAAGAATATCCAGGTCTGGGATGGGTTTGTTTGGGAAATGGGCTTGTCACTTAATGTATGGAGCAGAAAGTATCACAGGAGGATGCCATCAATGAGGACAAGCAGACGTGACACTTAGGGACAAGCTGCAGTGTTCTGGTCTGTGGATATAGAGAATGTCCTGGAACTTTCTCCACTCCATGGACATCCTGTGCTGCATGTCCCTTATCCACCTGCATGACTTGAGAGGGGTTTTTCTGCTTGGTAAAAGTGGTTCTTTCCAACCAAAGCCCTCCACCCACCTCCCAGATTGTCCTTCCCATCCCTTCATTCCTTCTTTCCTTTTGTGTGTCCAAGCATCCCCTTGAAGGCCACCAGGAAGGACTCTGAGGACCACCACAGGCACTCCGTAGTGAGCCTAAAAAATCCTGCCTGGCTTTGGACCTGAGTGGTCAGCCTCTGTATGCTGATAACGTGCTACTGGATGAAAACAGTTTATCTCCCCCTATGCAGACAGAGTTTCAGCCTCACTAAATTATGCTCAGTGTGGGTATTTAGACTCAGTTTTGCAATACAACATTGCACCCCGAGGAGCGGTGCCTCCCAGTTTGTTGTGATATTAATCTTGGAAGCAAAACAAAATCCCTGACAAAAGATCAATTTAGTGCATCTCCTTTGTCTTGGCAGAAGACAAATTGGAGCTGCAACATCTGTTTTTTCTGAAGGGATAGTACTTTTCCACTCTTGGTTTTCTCTGGCAGCCATGCACCCCCTGAAATGCTGAAGTCAAGTAATTGTCAGTGGTACCTCTGACACTGAGCAGGATAATGGGACTTAGAGATGGGCTTAATATTTCAAAGCACAGGGCAGATTTTAATTATCTTTGCCATTATTGCCCTCGGCCCACCAACGAGTGTGGGTAAGCCATGGGGAGAAATACTGAATCAGGCAGACACTTTCATTTAGCAGAAAAAAGCATTGCTAAAAGTAGTGGCTGAAAGAAGAATCCCAAAAAATTCAAATGGGAAATGAAACTTGAATGCTCAGTAGGGATGGGAATTAATCACAGGGGGAAAAATACCAAGGGAAGTGCTGGCTTTTCTCCATCTCTTGATGTTTCAGATGAAGATAAGTTGTTCTTCTGTAAGAGATGGAGAGATATATATTGGTCAAACATAGGCAATTGGCCTTGATTCAGGCACAACTGAGAGAAATTAAAGGTTTTTTTGATATAGAGAAGCCAGACCAGACTCTTCTTTGTAGAGCTTTAAGCTTCATAAATCCACGATGTTAACTGTTCCCCCTACTTTATCTAAGGAAAAACCCAAACTGGCAGGTGATACAAGTTGCCCAAGGCCATATAAGAAATTAATGGCAGCATCAGGAATATAACTCAAGCTTTCCTGGCTTTCTGCCTGGCTCTCTGCTTGTGCAGCCCTGTGAGATGCTGGTGCTGCTGGGGAGAGGCTGAAGGAGGCTCTGCCTGCTCCTTGTCACAGCAGCCACTGCCAGGCTCCTGCTGAGGCAGCTGCACTCCTTCCTTGGTGCTGTCACTGCATCCCAGCACCTGAACAGGAATTCTCCACCAGAATTTGGGCACTGGACATGCTTTTTTGCTGTCTCCAAAGGCTGGAGCAGGGACCTCAGGCGCTTCATGCTGGACATGACAGTCAGACCTTCTCCTCCCTGTGAGGTCACTGCCCAGCATCCTTGCGGCTCTCCTGTATTTGCCTTCAGGAGTTTCAGCAACAGGCAGAGCTCAGAGCCAGGATGAGGGGCTTCTGCTGGAGAAAGGGTCAAGAAAAGTCTTCTCATGCAGGTTCAGGTGTGGCCAAACTGGAGCCAAGATGCAAAGCAGCAAAACAAGGCTGAGAGTGGAGCTGATAAGAGCTCTGACCCCATGTCAGCAAACTGAGAATATCCTTAAAACCACATCCTGCTGAATCCTGTGGAACACACTCTTGATGCTGCTCATGGGCTAAAGGCTTAGCTGAACCCAGCCTTGCGTAAATGGAGGTTTGTGCATCATTAGAGGTATTATTTTTGAAGTCACCTATAATAGAGGAGATAAGATCAGCTATTTCCTCAGTACATCTAGAAATATAATATTTTTTTTCCAAGAGAAATAAAATTCCAAACATAAGGAAAAACTCCAGCAGGAAACTGTACCAGGAAATCAGACAGACAGAATATTTTTGTGCTTGTGAGCTGATTTGAGCCATTAATAGCAATTTGTCATTTTGCATTTGAATATATCTTGGTGCTGTCAGGCCTGGTGACTCCTGTGTGGTGATGCTACTGCCAGGAAGGTGAATATTTGGGACAAGAGGGGAGGACTGGGTGCCCTCAGAGAGCAGCACAAAGTTAAGCTGTGCCCAAGGTTTGTCCCTGTTTGGCCTGGAGTTCAGGATGGCCATGGAATTCAGCTGCTGGGCTGGCTGGGAAATGGCTGCCATGTTTTAATCAGGTGGAAACATTGCAGCAGTCAGAGGTGTAAATGTTGGCTGTGGATTTGCACTGGGATATCTGATAAGCAGCCAGCACAACAAACATTTAAGTCTCTTTATGCTACCTAAAAGCTCAGGTCTTCTTACAGAAGTTATTAATCCATAGTTCAGAGCAGGCCCTACCTTAATATATTAACTTTGGATTTTTTAGTTGAAAGCCATTTCAGATGTTATCACATGGATTTCATCTCCTGTGTTGTGCTGGGACTGTGTTCCTACAAAGAAGGCGGCTTTTCTGTCCCGCTGGGGTGGGAGCCAATCCCAAATCCAAACAGGAATTTATGTCTTTTTGAAACGGTTCTATCAAGTCATGAACCTTTGAATAGGGTCCTTCAAAGGTTTCTTTCAAGCACTTTCTTTGAAATGCAATTACCCCATTCCCCTTTTCCTTGAAGTTTCTATTCCAAGGCACCTCTAATCTTCAGCAGCTGATAAAAGCAATCACAGGGGAATTGCTGGAGGGGGTCTCCTGTCACACAGGCACCTGTGGGAGCAGCAGGTGTGACAACCCAGAGTCACAACCTGGGGGGTGGGAAGGCCTCATCTGTCCCCCTTGCACGAAGGGAAGGTAAAGGCTTCCTGCCCTTAACTGGGTGAGCCGGCTCCTGGTGCTCTCCCCTGCTCACCCATCAATGTTGTCTGCCCCAAAACATGGTGGAGTCTCACAGATGATGAATTTTTAGTGCAAGACAGTTGGAAATTTTCTTGGTTTTTATAGGATATGTTATGTGTGGAAGCAGATCTCCTTCCTGGATGATGGGGAAGGTGAGGAGAGGTGTCAGGGAAAAGCATGTGGTGGTGGAGGAGCTCGACATTGCAGCCTGGGCAGGAGGGAGCACAGATGGGAACGTGAGGTCAGGATAAGCCTGCTTGAACACCATCCTATCCCCTCCACTTTAATAAATCCTGCCCAACCCTCTACCTAACTGCTCAGAGAAACTGTGGAATGGAGGGTTGCTGATTCTCTGGGTTAATCCTGCAGATCCATGGAGATGTGTCTCCATGGCACTGCCGAGCTGCAGCCTCCCGGACGGGAAGAGGGCAGCATATCCTCACAGGTCAGGAAATGCTGTCTTGGGCTGGGAGCTGCAAAATAAAACTGCACAAAGAAGCTATTGAAGGCCCTGTTTCTCAGTGCTTTCAGAGAAAAAGCGACAGCTTTCTGTAAGTCAGTTATTCAGCAAGAGGGTGGTCGGGCTTTCTTAATTTAAAAATCAGGCAGAAAAATCCAGGGAGGTACAACCTGAAACTGCTGCAATGAAAATGGGGAGGGAGCTGGTTTCTGTGCTGTGCTGTCTCTGCAGCCTCTGTGCAGTCATTTGTCAAGCCATTTGTTTTCTCCCTCCCATCTCTACAACTGGTAGCAAACCAGGCTGGAAGGGCAAGATGTAAAATCCTTCTATAAAACAATAACCAGACACAGCACTGCAGCATGGATATGGTGAAATCCCAGCAGACACAGAGTGAGGAAAGCTACAAGGCTATGAACCTACCTGGCCACATGGTGGGAATGATACCATGGGAATCTGTGGCTACCCAGGGTCCACAGCATATGGATCCAAAAACTTAAATCCTGGGAAATGTCTCTCTTGGCAGCACTTTACAACAGCAGCCTGTGAAAAGGAGGGACAGGGACTGTCCCCTGCAGCTGGAGGGTGCCATGGTATGGTGGCTCCAGCAACAGCTGTGCCCATCCCTGTCTCTGCTCTTTGGGACACAGCACTCTCTCATCCACAGCAGTGATATATTCTGAACTAACCCCCCAACTCTTCTGATGGAATTTCCTGGCTCAAATTCCCCACAGCTCACTGATCTGAGGTGGGTGAGGCCTCTGAAACGGCCCAAAGAGAAATGTCAGAAACCCCCAGGATGGATCCAGGGAGGGCATGAGAGGGCAGAGAGCTCTAAAATGAGAACTCGCAGTTTGGAGCTGTTGCCTTTCCAAGGGGAAAACCATTCAAGCAATAAATTAATGGACCTGATAGAAGAGATTGTCTGTCAGTGAAGTATAAATGGAAACATAAGTGGCATCAGCTGGGCAAGGGCCAGCTTCCAAATCTAGACCTGCAATCTCAGAACTTTTTAAGTTCAAGAAAAAAGCTTTACTCTGATTATTTTTGGAAAATAAACAAGCATTGCCTCATCTAGAAGGATACAAGGAAAAAATTGATTTTGCCACAGAAAATGCCCTCTGATTATGGATTTTCTCACAGAAATGATGTGAGCACTTTGCTTTTCCTTGTGGCTCAGATAACAGCCCTTGGAGGTGGCCCCATGACCAGGAATGCTGAGAAAGGGGAGCAGGCATTGCTTGAGAGGGAGGTGTGGGGTGTGAGGCAGCAGCCCAGCCTCACCCTTCAAAGGGACATCTTATTTTAGGGAGCAGGGTACTGGAATCACGATTCTGTGCTGAAAAATAAAGGAAAAATGACAGAAAGGTCACGTGTCATTTTAATGATGACGCTGTGCCTATAAGTTGGATTTCCATTTGTTGACGGTTTGCAAATTAAACTTGTTGTTTTCTAATTTTTCTAAAATCAGGATTTGCCAAACTGGTTGAAAAATGGCATGAACTTTTCTGATCTTCATTGTTTCTGTGTAAATCCACTGCTTGTTTGCTTGTTGAGTATCTGGAGACAAAAGAAAAGGAGTGGCTTGGAGTGTGGGGAAGTTACATTCCCCATTCTTGGGTGCCACTGAAGCTTGAAATGAATTGTATTATTTGAGGATAAAATACCTTATTATCCTTTCCCCATCCCAAGCCACACTTCCACAACTTGTGGTGGAATAACCAGACATGTCATGGGCCAGCTAAGGGTCAAAGCATTACCTTTCCTTTCAAACAGCATTGCTCCAACCCTGTTGTGCTCAGTGTTTTCATTTATTGCTCTGGAAGCTGAAACACGTTCCAGATGTGATCTGCCAGGGCTCCCGCAAGGTCACAGCCAAGTCGAGGTGCTCTGGTTGGCCTGTGGTGACCCCAAGGTGTCCAGGGGTGGGAGGCTGTCACTACAGATAAATCCCAACTTCTCCTGGGCTGGGAGCAGCCTCCCCCTCCTTTGGGGAGGGAGGAATGTGGGGTTTGCAGGCACCTCTGCCATCATCTGGTTCCTCTCCTGATGAAGGGACAGCACAAGGAGGGAGCTTTGTGCCTTGGGGGGATGCCTCTAGTTTTAGCTGTTATATTTTTCAGATTCTGTGCTGCTTTAGTGTGCAATTCTGAGATTCATATTAGGGGATGGTGAGCTCTCTTCACAGAATAGATAGCCAAAACAATTCCTTCTCTAGCTGAGGATCCAGGGACAGCTGATCCATATCTCAGGCCCAAGAGCACAAACAACGTGGACTGAAGAGAGGAAAAGATGGGACTTCATGGGCTAAAACTATAACTGAACAATGAATCCCAATATGCAAATGAAGCAGAACTTATAAAAGTGAGAGACCCTGTGACCTGTTGTCCAATTTTTTGGACCATTTTCAGTTGTGCTGCCCAAAGTGGATCTGTTGAGGCCTCTTAATAAATCCCTACTTTATTCTTAAGCTCTGTCTAGTCTCTGTTCTAGGTCAGGCTTCGCAAGGGACAGCAGACAAGATAAACTTGGTCTGCAGGGCTGAAAAACAGCGTTTGCACACTCTACAGCCTGGCCCTTGTATTCCTGTGAGGGATTTTCCTTTCTTAGATGAGTGAAAAAAAAAAAAAAAGAAAAGTGAAGAAAGAAATTATTTCCTTGATGGTATCATTCACCTCTCAATCCTTTAAGCTCACCAGACCTAAGTAACGATGCTGGTGTCTATTAAAAATAAATGGCTGTTTTTTCTGCTACTGTTCCCTCAGGACAAATTCAGGCTTAAAGCATAAAGACAACATAAATTCCTTTCTTCAATGTGAGCATGCTAATAGGCTGATTTTCAAAGGTCCAAGTGCAAGCAGGAGTGGGTGCCATGGAAAAGCCAGCTGCAAATTCCAGTTCCCAGAAACACTCACACAGATGTCATTCCAGCCAGGCTCCTGCTATGCACAGAGCTGTCACATCTCTGTGGCACTGAGGTTTAATTCCTCCACAGCAGCACTAAGAAGAATGTGGATTCCAGCTGATTTTGGGTGGATCAGCAGGTCCCTGCTGCAGGCTGAGGCTTTGGAGACTGCAGAACAGAACCACACTTGAGGTGCACTAAACTGTGCAGGTTGTCAGTCTCTTCCCACAGGACCTTCCACAGAAACTATTTCTGAAGCCCTGGTGTCTAAATGATGCCATGGATTTGCAGGAACACCATACAAAATGTGGTTACTTAGGTGTTTAAGATGAATTAAAGGATGTTTTTCTTCCAAGAATTTATCCACTTGCCCTTTACACCAATGTAAACATATTTTCTCTATTGCATCCCATTGCAATGAGTCCCATTGCTTCCCTGTAAGTTCTGTGCAAATGTGTCTTTTTTAGCCTGATCTGAATCTGCCATATGGAAGCCCCCTTCAATGTCCCTGTTTTCAAACAGGAGTATGATCAGATGTTTCCAAGTTTTGGCTAGTTCACAAAATCTGGAGTAAATTCTGCACACTTAGGCCATAGCTGGAGATTTTTCCTGATGGTCATGCTGCATCATGAGGGAAGAGCAGAGGAATCCACATGTTTCTTCTTTGCCCCAGCAGTCATATCCCATCTCCCAGTACAATTTTCATCTCTTTAGTCTCATAGCAATCTCCAGCTGAAGAAAAAAAACCTCTACAGGCCAAAAAAGCAGTTCTGGTTGCTCTGTGTAAACCATGTTCAGAGCCCAGGGTCGGGAGAACATCTTACCACAGCTGATGACTGTGGGCAAATCCTAACCAAACATCTGGCCATTCCAACCTGGCCTTTCTTTTTACCAATCAATTCTGTCTTAATTCCCATGAATGAAGACAGAATTTTTTTTTGTCCACATTTTCTCCAGCAGTCCTGACTGTGCTGCACAGAGGTGTGACCCAGACATGCTGGGGCTGCAGGAGGCTCCCAGGTGACTCCAGTCTGGCACTGCTCAGTGCTCTGGGCTCTCCTTGGAGACTCCTGGGCTCTGCTGGGCTTTACCCTCCTGGGTCTCTTCCATCTCTGCCTCACCTCTCCCCCACCTCCTCAGGGCTGCTCCTGCACAGCTGAGTGTTGAACTGACCCAGGTGATGGGAGAGGGGAGTGGCTGTGACCTCTCAGCAGTGAAATATGGCTTTGTGTCTGCAAGGGGGTTAGAGCTGCTCCCCAGCAAGAGCAGCGGAAGGAAATGCCCTGTAGCTAAGTTTCATTTTGGTGTACAGTATGAGAACATGTGCAACCCATTACAACAAAGCCCTTGCTGGAAAATGCCTAACCTATGCACTGTAAAACCTAATTAAGGGATTCCTTAAAAAACACTGTTACCGACCAGTATCAAGGAGTGGATAATGAGAGGCTGCTTTGTGTAATCCAGCCCTTTATCTTTAGGCCTTGGGGGTGTCCAGGGCCAGGCTCAGTCCCCTGGTTGCTGCTGAGGCCTTTATTGCAGCAGTGAGAAATGTTCCTCCATCCCTTGTAAAGCTGGCCGGCTCCACTGCAGAATCCTGCTGGACACAGTGCCAGTCCCTCAGGCAGAACAGCCTGCTCTGACCTTGGGGATGGGGTTTCTGAAAGCCCTGGGGGGGATCTGTGTCCAACCCAACCCAGACCTGAAGGTGAAGTGCCTGGGCTGGGAGGGACATGAAGAAGGACAGGGAGAAATGGAGACGCTGGAGGTTGTCTTTCTCCAAAACCTCTCCCAGGCCCAGAGACATCTTCCTGCTAGTTTGGCCAGCTGACATTAGCTTTTCTAGCATGGATGGAAACCATGCAAGGCTTTTCCTCAACCTCTCAATGCTGGAATGGTGGAGCCTGGTCTGAGCAGTTTTCTGCTCCAGCAGAGTGGGCACCATCCCTGCTGACATGCAGAAATTGTTGTTTGCAATAACAACACTTCTCCACATGTGTACACAAAATTAAGTATCCCTTCTGATGCATGGGTACTCCTGTCATCCAATCTCCATTTATTTTTGGCCATTTTTTGCTGAAGCCAGCCCCAGTGCAGCAACTTCCTAATTCCCATGTGTTCTCATGAGGACAGACTCCATCCAGACAGCTCCCACCTCCTCACCTCATCCCTCTGCTACTCTTCAGAGCCTCTGAGGGACCTCCTTCCACTCTCACAAACCAGACAAAACCACTTAGAGAGTCTGGAGGTTTGGTATAGGGTCTAACACATCCTCAAAGCCCACCTGAATTGGCCAGGTGAGGTCTGTTAAGCTGGAACATGCTTGGGACTTGTTGCAGCCAGTGACAAAGGGCAGGGTTTTTGCAGGCCAGATAACCTGCAAGCACTCTTCTTGCCATTAAACTCACAACATTATTAAATGTATTTCCTGTTGTGGTCATGGCCATTTATTTGACCCCTCATTAGGGTTAAAACAAGGAGCTGCCTGTCTGTGTGTAGGAAAATCCAGCAGGGGCAGAGGCCAAACCCTCTGTTATCACTGTCTGCATCTCCCTGTTGAGCTCAGCAGCTGGGCCTGAGAGCTAAGCTTAGTTTTACAATAACTGTAATTAGTCATTTTTATGGCGTGCTCATTTGCAATATCCTAGGTAAGGATCTGTCAATGTTTTCATTATGTACCCTTCTGTTTCCAGGGGTTTACAACCAGCCTATAAAAACACACTCTGGGGCAAGGCTTGCCACGTAAATTCTCAGCAGAGCACCTATTTTTGCTTTTGTTTTGGTTTTGTTTGGCTCTGTCACTTATAAATATGACTTTTAAATGAGTGGTAAATATAGAAAAAAAATCAGGTGGCTTCTTCAAGCATGTGTTTAACCAGGTTTTAGTCTGGCAGAGGCATACTGCAAAGAGGAATATTTTCTGTGGCTTTTGGGTAGCCTAAAAATGAGAAGTTGGGTGTAATTGAAGAGAAAGACTATCTGTGAACTGGCATCTGGATTTAGGGCTCTATTCACTGCACAAGCTGTGCTGGAATTGCTGACTGTCTGTGACTGCAGGAGGGCAGTTCCATCTCTCTGCCTTCAGCTCACATAGTGCACATTCAGACTCACCCAGGAGCCGTATCCAACACTCGATTTTCATACCTGCACATCCAAGCAAGGGGTCAATTCTAGATGAAATTAGGATAGAAAGAGAAGACTTGGTAGATAAATAGAAAAATGAAGTTTCAGAAGGGATTTTGGGTGGATGAGGGCTTGACCATGTTAAAGTGCCTACAGACCTAATGCTCTTCACTCATTTTTAGTGTGATTGGAAGCAAAACTTCATGTCAATGTTTAAGGTTTCCTGTAAAAAACAGGATATGGCACAGTGCTTATTCCATAGGCAATTCAATGCAAGGAGCTTTATGACATGAAAACATTAAACTGTCCCTGTCAGGCAACACAAGCAGCTCTCTCACTCTCTGATATCTCTGCTTTATAAAAGCTTTCTCTGCTTCCAGCAATTAGTGGTGACTGAGCTGCAGCATCTGCTGCTTGTCACCGTGCTGGTGGTGTCCCAAAATTCACCCTGGCACATCCAGCCAAGTGACAGGAGAGAAACCTCTGTTTGCTGTCCTGCCACCAGAGACTCCTCTGAGGGGAGACAACAAAGGATGAACAGGCTTCAAGGACTCAGGATCAGTTAAGAGGATTTTCCCTGTATCAAAGGCCAAGTTTTGCAACTCTTTCCTTACATGAAATATAAAGAACTGATTTATCTCCCTCAAGTGCAAGGGCTACAAAATCTGCTCCTCATCTTCTTTTGATGATTTTGCGGTATGTTCCTGTGATCCTCGGTCTGATCCTTTTAATTTCAAAAGCTTTAATCAAAACCTCTTAACAATACATCCACTCACTGGCTCTGCGGTTTACATTTAATTCTGATTGATTTTTTAAAAAGGATGGTTGCATTAAGATGCTTCTGCTGGAGTGATTCATTAATATATGCCTGGGATGGCACAGCCCCAGTCAGGCTGAAGCTTTGTGATGACAGACCACTAAAATAATACCCTGTGTGGGACTTCCCAGGGGGAAAATAGAGCTTTTACCAGGGAGACCTTAAACCCTTCCAGCATCCTGCAGGCGTGCTCAGGGAAGGCCTGGAGACACAGGTATAACACAGAATGTGTCACAGGGCTGTGGGACACTTGTCCTGTGTTTCTGGTGACAGTTTGGGTTCCTCTCATCTGGGATGAAGCGACATCAATTTGTCCTGGTGTGCGATGAGAGTGGGGCGAGCTACTGCCAGATGAATTAAATTAATATTAAAATAACAGGGTCTGTTTTCCAGGTTTAATGACAGGATTAGTGAGGAAGAGCCCCTTTTGCAGGAATGCTGCCTTGTCAGAGGGAGGAGAGTGGCTGCATGTGATTGCATTTAACTGGAAGAACTTGGCTGGTGTCTCTGAAAGCTGCTCTGCTTGCTGCCCTGAATATTAAAAATGTTGAGTAACTGCCTTATTTTTATTGACTGAAATACAGATCTGATTGCAAAAGTCCAAACAATGCAAAAGATCAACAGTTTGTGCAGCTTAAAATCACAGCTTCTTCCTTTTGCTGGGGCTCTGCAGAGTCACAGCATCTTGACAAACATGTGAGTCAGTTGAAGCTGTATTATCTTTTCAAGATTGACTTTTGACATTTGTTTCTCTAGAATCAAAAATATTATTCATTTCCTCCAAGCTCCTCTCTTCAGCATCTTTGCCAAGAGTAATGTCTAGCATGGAGAAGAAAGTAGATTTACATAGGAAAGAAAAAAAAATGTGTTTGTCATGGTTAATCTAAGTGCAATGATTTGATAACTAGGGAGGGGTTAGCCTGGACCTAAATTAATGTCATATTTTAATAGAGAAATGGAACAGGTGGTGAACAAGTTTTAAATGGAATAACAAAAATTTTAAAAGTTTTAAATGGAATAATAACAATAAAAATATTAACTGGAATAATAAAAATATGAAAGTTTATTTTCTTTCAGCTGCCTAATGATAAGAAAGGCTGTTTCAGGAGATGGGTGAGAATTTAGAGAGCAGGTGTATGCAGAGTAAAAGAGCTCTAGGAGCAGGTTCTGCAGGGGCTAATGCAGAAGGGCAGGTGCTGCCTGGGCTGGTGTGTGCTCAGGTGTGAGGGTCTCTGGAGATCACTCATGGGGAGCTGGGGCAGTGCTGAGTGAGAGACAGGGATTAAAGCATGCAGGGAGCTGGGAACGCTCCCCAGATGTGCTTCTGGGGCACGGAGGGGTCAGCAGTAATGAAGTTGTGATGGGAAGGGTTGTGCACCTGGGGTAGGACCCAGCACAGGGCTGCATTTCCCTCCTTGGCACTCCCAGAGTGAGAGCAGAGCAGAGAGAGGCTGGGTGCCCACAGTTGGGGTGGTTGTGCCTTTCATTTTCCTTCCTGAAATGTGTCAGACAGCAGTGTGTCCTACATCCCTGTGTGTCCTACATCCCTGCAGGGAAAGGGCCCTGGCTGTGCGCAAAGCCACCTTTCCTCCCATTTCCAGGACCTTTTGCCATGCCATACCAACATAACAAAACATCTGTCTCATGGTGCAGCTCTCGTTCCTGCAGGAACCCTCAGCTGTGGCCTTTTATCTCAGCTGGCTGCCTCCAGGGCTCCTTACAGCTCCCCAGCCAAGCACAGCGCTGCTTAAATCTGTCTCTGGGTTAATCAGGGAGGAGGAGGAGTTTGCAGTGAAGGTTTTCTAGTGATTTTGGAAGAGGAACCCTGAGCTACTCAGGAAAGTTTCATTTTGCATTTTCTTTCCATCTCTTGGTCCAGATACTTAGAGGTCTCTCAGCACCTTCATACCTGAGTGCCCCTGACAATCCTACACCAGGACTTGGACACTGCTGCCAGAGGGCTTTGGCCATTAAGAACCCAAAGTGTTCATGAGAAACTCTATTTCTGCCAAATGCAATGCTTTTTGGTTAGTTTTTTTAAAGAAAAAACTACTTTCTTTTACTTTGAAGGCAGATCTGAACATTTTCTACAAAAGGTCAGGAGAAACCTGAGGCCAGGAGACATTTCCACGCAGCCACAGCTGAATGACAAGCAATTTTTTTAGAAAAGCATTTCTGAACAGAGCTTTTCTTTTTCAAAGACTTTAATGCTTTAAGTTCACGTGAGAAAGGATTGGCTGTCTTGGAGTGGGGCAGATTTGGAAACTCTTCTCCAGGTGACCACTTTGAAGCCTCTTAAAAGACCTGTGAATTAAGCCAAGCTCAGTCCAAAACCCAGAATAATTTTGCCTGCACCAGAAGAAAGTGATAAAACTCAGTGCTCTTGCTGGCTGTCCCTGAAGAAAAGTCCCTGACTAAATGAGCCATGAAAGCTGAGCTCTCACCATGCTTCATCCAGCCAAGCACTGCACCATAATTTTTTAGCAAAGCACTGGGAAGGTTTGTTCTGGGTCTGTGCAGAGTGTTTACATCTTCATAACTGTCCAGCCAGCTCCTTTCAGGGGGCCTAAACTCTGCATATGAGGGAAAAGAATTCCCTCTTGTCCTATACCAAATGCCATGGACCTGAAAAAGTGAGGGAGCATTGCACCCTGGAAGAAAATAAAAGGGTGAAAAAGCTCTGAAAGTACATTTGTGTAGGATCTGCTCATGTATTTCTGTCTTCATCACATATATTCATGACTTGTCACTGCAAAATTATTCCCCATACCCCTGCTAAAATATTGCACTGCTTCAGATTCCCTTTTCCCCAAGGAGTTCTCATCTCTTTTCAGCTCAGTTGCTTGAATTAGTATTTAGATAATATATGTATTAACTAGTATGGGCTTTCTTTTGTCTCCATCACTATTAATGAAACTGGTCCTTTGGTAGACCAACTTGCTGTGTCGGTGAAGTTTAAGGAAACCTGAACTTCCTTGCTAAGCTCTGATGGGGAACACAAACTCACAGTTTTGGATCATCTTTCTTCCTAAAACACGAAACCACTTCCAGCTGGGGCTGCCCAGCCCCACCAGCTGAAGCCACTCTGGTAAAAGCACCAACACACAGCTGCATCCTGGAGGGGCACCTCTCCCTGGGCTCAGCTGCTCCTTGTCTGGCCACAAAATTTACCCCAATTAGCAGCCCTGGAGGCTGGGGAGCTGTCAGGTGCCTGACAGGAAACTTCAGGTGTAGTAAAAAATTAGTCTGGGGAAATGTCGTGCCAGCGCTGGTTTGAATGGAGAGGATCTGGGAGAGGCAGGGGAAGCTGCTGGGTGCAGGAGGTGAGAAGGGATGTCCTTTTTGCTCGGTGACAGGAGGTGGCTGGGGCAGCACCAGGCAGCTGCAGCAGCATCGCGTGCTCCTGCTAGGAGCGAGACAATAAAACTTCCTCCCTTCTCCCAGGCTCTGCAGCTTTCTGATGTCAACAACAGCAGCAGGAGGCTGCAGGCACGTTCCCGGCAGCTGATCGTATTTATGAAGTTCATGTTCCTTGCTTTTTATTTTTTTTTTAATTTATTATTTTTTTTAAATTTCTTTTTTTATTTCTTCCTTAGCTATCAAGGTCCGGGAGCCACAAGATGGCCTTGTTCCAACTCCAGCCCCTTTGAGGATACAGAAATGTGTGCTGGGGGCTGGAGCAGGGACATGCTTTCTCCATGTGAGCCAAAGAACAAACAGCAGAGCCCTCCACAGGGACTGATTGTTGACATGTTTATGATGATGAAGTGGGGTAGAACTCTCAAAGGGGGATGCTAGAAATGAAGAAGTAAAGTGTGGCACTGCTGAGGGCCTATATAATGCTAAATATTGTAGGAAACTGCAGTTTCTTCCTATTTGTGACCACTTCACGGAGCAGTTAGGGAAGTCCCTTCCCAGCCCTACATCACACGTTCCCCATTTGGAGCTGGAACAACAGCAACCCCCCAGCAGGCGCCAGGAGCATGGAGGGAGCAGACTAAAGTTACTCTGCCATAATTTATAGCCCTGCTCCAAAAGTGTGAAAGATACGACCCTGTGTGCCTGGAAATCCTGCCCAGGGGACAGCTTACAGACCCAGAGTGGGTATTGGGATACCCTGGTTAACTGGGGATTGCCACTTTGCTTGGGGTCACCTGCAAAAGCACTTCATCTTCCTCTGCTCTGTGCACTTGTGTGTCTGCTGCCCAAGGTCAAACCTCCCACCTGGCATTTGAAGGATGAGGGTGGGTTAAATTCTCCCTCATGGTGATGCACACACATGGATTTAACAGGAACATCCCTGCACACCCCACTGCCCAGCACTGGGCTGGCTCCTCATCAGAGCCCATAATCTGCTCTGGGTAATGATTTCAGCTTCTCCTGGTCTCAGCCTTGCATCCTGCAAGGTCTCCAGCTGAAAAGGCTGTAGGGGGGACAGCAGCTCTCCCAGATTTCCAGCACTTTCATTGGGACACTGAAATGGGGATCAGCACAGCTTTGGCCAGGGAATGGGTACCTGTCCATAGCCAGGTCTGGCCAGAGGTGGGACAGTGCCCAAGGCATGATGGCTATTAGAGTTTTAGATTATTCAGCTTGTGTTTGTTCAACCCAAAAGGTGAGAGGGCACAATTTGCTCTTGCCTGTGCAGACAAAGCAAGGAATATCTCCAAGATACTCCAATTCCTTCTCTTGGGTTACCCCCAAGCTGAGCAGCTCCAACCCACGTGTAATCTCTGCTCAGTTCTGCAGAACACAGCCTGTGAACATTTCTTTTTCTTTTTTTCTTTCTGTTTGAAAGCAAAACAGAAAAAGAAATGTTCACAGGCTGTGTTCTGCAGGGTCAATGGTGCTGTTATCTCTCATGGATCCTGCTGGCTGACTCTGAGCACACCTTGTGTGGGGGCAGAGCAGCTTTCACCATGAAGAAAAGAAACTCCCCATCTTTATCAGACAATATTTCAGTGTCTTAAACTGCTCTGGGTTTCCCTATGGGCCTCTTGAATGTATGAGGTGGGAGCTGATGGCTATGCCTCAGTCTGAATTTGGCTGCTACTGTACTGGGGCTGTGTGTCCCTTGCTGGGATGATAGGCTCTGGGCAGCCACTTTTCCCCCAAAATTTAGTGAGTTTTTTTCTGAAAACAATGTTTTGGGCTTTTTGTCCTTAATAGAAAATTTATCCTTTCAATGATTAAATGGAATTTTCTGTAGGAAAGGGACATTTGGGGTATGTGGTGGTGTCTCTCAAAATAATCTTTACCAGGAGTACTTGTAATTTTAGAACATCACTAAGTGAGGCATTTTCCCCAGAAAGCAGAACAAATATTGGCATTTTATCTTTATTGTAACATGGCAGCACCTGTGTTTCTGTACCTGTCTTTTTTCCCACCAGTGTGCTGTTCTTCATTGCTAAGAGCACATCAGCCTTGCTGGGAGCCACTGTGTTTGCATACCCACTTCCCATCTCTCGGCTTACAGCCCCACTGCAGGGCTTCTGATTTCCCCATCTCTGGCCTCTTCCATCTCTTGAACATTCCTGAGCTATATTGAGGCTCTGAACCCCCATGTGCTATCAGTAACCACCCCACTGAATTCTAGTCCAGCCCTATTTCCAGACCTGTGCATGGGAAGGACCACCTGAAAAGCACATTAAACTGTTTTCTTTTCCTCCTTTTCAGTGCTTTTCACAGCATCTCCAGTTTCACGATCCTCTGAACTGTAGCATTTCTTCTAGATCTGTTAAGTGGATGTTAGGGGAGTTAGACCTGGATTATTTCAGTGGTTCCTCCACATTTTAAGACACATGACAGCTGAGAACTCTGCACCCTCTGTTTTTAGTCCTGTCAGGCTGAAATCCTCCCACACCTGCCTGTATGAATGACTTTTTCAGCCTCATTTCCATGCCATAGGAGGCACGTCCGGGTCCCAGAGGCGCACAAGTACCATTTGCCACGTGTCCAACATCTCCCAGGAGTGTGACACAGGGAGGAATGTGAACCTCCCATTTGGAATATCTGTGTGTCAGGCCAGGAATCTAAATCCAGGAAACGTGGGGCTGCAGGATGCCTGTCTCACTGTTCTTTCCCTGAACTCAGCAGTGCTGGTGGTTCCACGCAACTTCTGACACGTTTTGCATTTCTGATTTGCCAGAAGAAAGTCACCAAACAGCAAATCTGACAAACAAACCACAGAGAACATCTGATCTGATCAGAAAATACGTAAGCCTGTTAGGGAGTGTAGGCATGGCCAGGGCCAGGATTGATGGGGAACATATTTGTTATTAAATCCCAGCCACATAACCCGATCAGAAACAGATGTGAGCCTTGGGGATATTAAAGAGTGGGCAAACTCCAGGGATCCTGAAGGTGCTGCTGCATGGGGGGAGAAGGGGAAATGGCACATCTTGGCTATCACTTGGGTTTTAGAAGGAGGGACTACATTTTTATGCTTTGCGTTCCCTGCTGGAGCTGGAAAATGCAGAGGGAGAGGTGGCAGGTTAAAGCAAGGATGGCTGCCTTTGGGAAGGGAAGGTTGGTGGCTAATAGGAGAGTTGGGATGAAAGAAAACCAGGTTCTCTGGCCCTAATCTGCGTGCAGGTGGGCTGTGATGGAGGGGTCAAACTGTCCTGCCATGGCCAGCAGGGCAAAAGGCTAAAATGTGTCCAGGGAAGATGGAGTTGCAGAAGTGTAAGAGGTATTGCTTGGGTATAAAAATGGTTTTCAGAGCAATTTTGCTGTTTCAGATTTGATAAGGTTTTTCAATACTTCAGATTTCCAGGCAGACATAGAATTTTGCAAGACAAGTTTCCTAGGATATTTCTGTGTTGCAAGCCCCTGTATTTTCCCTAGCCATCTTCTCTGAAACAGCTGAACCCTTTTATTGGCTGACAGCTAAAAAAAAAAGAAGGGATAAAAAAAATTCAGCCCAAGGCAGACACTTGGCATGGAAAATTGAAGCCCAAGTGGTTTAAGTTTAACAAAGTTATTAGCAATTGAAAACAGGGCTTTATAATTGGAAATGTTTGGCAAGCTGAGTAAGAGGTTGTGCTACCAGCCCTGCCTCTTAGATGTGTTCATGTTCAGGGATGTGCAAACACCCAACACAAAGGCAGGCTTTTGTTAAAGATGCTTGCAACTGGAGACAGGCACTAATGCCACGACACCACCTTTTGTTCACCTCTTTCTTCTCACCCTCAGTTCCGCGGGTTTCTGGTTGTACTTCCACCTCCAATTATAATTAAAACCAGAGCGCAAATGCTTCACAAAAAGCCAACTTGCAGGTGCTGGGAATGTAGCACAGACATTTTGTACCTGTGCTTTCCTCTTTGCCTGTTGCAATGGGAGTGGAGTTGTTGTTTTCAGTCTCTGTGAACATTCTTGTGGCCCTTTTGCACGTTTGCATCTCATCGGGTGGAGGTGGCAGATTTTTGGGTGGCTCTTCTGGCCAGAGGGCACCTACCTGGGCTATGAGGTGTCCTAACTGGGCTGAGCTGACCAGCTAGCCACTGTTTGCCTTCACCAGGGCTCTCTGTGGTGCTTGGCTGCTGCTCCATCCCGTGCCCCAGTAAAGTTTAAACTCTGGCTTACCATGAGCTCCAGTGCAGCCAGGAAACGACGTCAAGTTGAGCCATCATATTGTTTGAATTACACCAATATGAAAATCCATGAAAGCCACAGGGAGCCAGCATTTCCCCTTCTACATAAAATGGGGTTATGGCCATATTAAAAATCACAACAAAACCCAGCAGCTTTTAACAGGAGATGGTGGAACAGAGGTCTTCAGAGATGCCGAAAAAGCCAGGCATAAAAATAATTACATTTGAAACAAGGCCCTGCTCTTTCTTCTGCTCAGCCTCATGGTGACCTTGCCCCTGTCACTTCTACATCTCCTGCACTGCCTATTATTTTGGAGAGGGGAGAAGAGCAGCTTCTGATTGCTGAGTGGCAGCCCAGGTCATTCCAAGAGCTGGTGGCTGGAGGTGCCTGGTGTGAGTGGGATGTTTGGCGTCTCCTTGGTGTGCACTGAATAGCCCTGCTCTGTTCTGAAAACCTCTTTGCCTTGACCCAGCAAACTGTGATCATTCACAAAAGGAAAAAAAAGCTGAGGTTCAGGTACGAAAGAAAAAAATGTCTGGAAAGAAGACTATTCTCCAGCTCTTTCCATGACCATTTTACCAAACTCTCTTGTAAGCTGCAGAGCCATTTCTCTGACATTAAATAAAGGGAACATTTCCAAACTTGGGCAGCGCAAACCTTTATTTTTTCTGATGGTAGCATAAAGACCTCATCCTTTTTTATGAGACAGTCAGACCTTAGCCTATGCTGTAGAAGACCAGTGAATGGCCAGTGAGTCCACGGGGCAGATGACTCAATTGCCTTCCTATTTTACAGGCAAAGAGGAAGCAGGGATATTCTGATATTCATATTTTCTCTCAGGACTACAAAAGGTCCCCCTGCAAGGCCGGACATCACCACCCTTAATGTGCCAGTGAGCAAAGTTCACTGCCAGACAAATGTTGTGTCCTTCCCTAACACTTGGCTAGTTCTCTGTTGGCTTCCAGTTAAATTTCAGTGTTGCTAAATCTGAATCAGTTTTTGCTTTCAGATGCTGCTGAAATCCCCTGGAGAGTCTTCCTACTTCTTCTTCCCCAGAAGCAGAACCATTTGTGTACTGAGGCTCATTCTGGATATTAATAATTTGGTTTTTTGCTCTGTCCCCAAGGCTCTGAGGCTGTCCCAACTCCAGATCCAAGGCAAACCAGCCCTGCTGAAATCCAGAGCGAAGCCTTCACCCCTTTCAGGCTTCTTTTTTGTTGTGGCATTGTAAGTGGTGTTTGCACACTTTTTAATCACCTCAGCTCAAGGAGTTTGGGTCCCTTGCTGTTGGTAATTTTGATATATAGCTACCATGCTGCACAGCAAAAGTATTTCTGCTTTTCTACCTCCACATATGTATGCAGTCAGGAACAATTACCACTGTCAATCCTGTCTGCCTGCTAACTTGCTTTTTTTTTTTCCCTGTTGGTCATGCTGTAAATCATTTTCACATTTACAACATTAAGAAGGTGCTCTGAGCAATCATTCTTGTGGTCAACAAACTGTTACTGCTTCTCAAGTGTCATGGGTCACTACTTAATTACTGGATTTCACTCCCAGTTAAAACCATTAATCTTGTCTCCACCACCTTTCTCTGGGCCTCTCAGTCCAGTATGTTTTATGTTAGGCATATAAGTGCTGGGTTTTTTGGTTTTTTGTGTTTTTTTCATGCCAGCAGAGGTTCTGTAACTGGAATTTCTGGGCTTGGTAAGCGAGGTCACCCAACAGAGACTTTCTTAGGCCTGGTCATTCTAAGCTGAGCCTTTCTCCAGAGAACAGAGTTTTTCAAACAGAGGCAGAGACACTGAATTACAGCAAAAATGTAATGAGGGATCTCTGTGGTGGTGATGCCACCTCAGCCATAGGGATTCCCAAGCTTCATTCCATAGGATTATTGCTGAAAACACAATGGGCATGGGCACAACAAGAAATTCAGAGTAATCTGGGAAAACAGGCATTAATCTGTGAGTCCCAGAGGTTCGTCAGGAGTGGAACTCACCTGGGAATTCATAGGTGTTACATTGGACAGAGAAGGGCTTCCCTGTTGTTCCCTAGATGAAACTGCAGCAGAAACGTATTTAGAATTATAAGCACAACAAAAAAAAGGAACATAAGGGCTACAGAATCCTAACAAAACTTGTTTCTCAGGCCACGTCCACAGCGCGCTTGTACAAAATGCCACGTGAATCACACTTAATTTACTGCAGAATATTCTCTGCTATTTCAGGGGAAAATAAAAAAAAGCCTGTGAAGGGCAAGAGCCTTGCTGCATGTTAGTTGTAAAAGTTCCACGGGTATGGAATCTATTAAAACCATTATTTGTTTACGATGTGAAAGTGATTAGTCTCTTTCGAAAACAAAAAAACATGAAAACCCTAAATGCTGGGACTTTTCAGGAGAATAGCCACTGCTTCTTCATTATAATAATTTATATAATATGGCTCTATTTCTATGATATCTATAATTACTGTAGCAACTGGTTGCCTTAGCCAAAATCAGGGTCCTTTTGTGTATTCTTCTAGAAAACACCTTCCCTACCCTGATGGGCTCTAAGCAGGTGAGAGTTGGATGGTCACCTCAGGCTGGCAGATGGGGAACTGAGCTAAAAACTCATCTTGACTTGCCCAGGGTCACAGGGAAGCAACTTGGGTACCTTGGCTCAGCTGTCACCTGGAGCCACGTGGCTGGGCTGGTGGAGCCAGAACATTCCAGCACGAGCACAGGGACATCCATGTGGCCCCAATTACACACCCAGGGCCTTGGTTTCACTTCCTGGACTGGATACAACAACAGGATGCTGGAATATTTAGGCTGTGTTTACTGCAGGGAACAGTTTCTACTTTGAAAGCAGGAAAAAAAGTCTGTTTTTCTCCAAGATGTCAAATCACAGAAAGATGGGCGTTTTGTAGAAACCTCACCCAGTTTTGGCTTGTTGCCACCTCTTTAATGACACTGCTCACTTGATTTGAACATCCTGCTGGTGCTGAAGTGCTCCATGGCTTTTGGGGGCACCTTGTGCCTGCTGTCACCCTCCCTCGTGAGTGCTCACCTGGATGTTTGGGTGCTCCCAACACACAGCCCCAGTGTTCCCTGCTGATGTCACATCTCACAAACCATTGGCAAGGCCTTCTAAAATCCAAATCTGCAACACTTCCCAGGCTGCACCTCCTCTCCACATGCTGCAAGTCTCACCTTTGGAGCCTGGGGCATTTCTGGCAGGCAGAGAACACCTGGGCCCAGGTGGCCATGAAAATGCCACCAGTGAAAGCTGATGTCAGGATTCTGGTCCTTCACTGATGGTTGATGGCAAAAACAACTATCTTTTGGTTTAGCAGCCTCTTGGAGCTTTTGCCTTATTATTCCCAGGCATGGCATGAGGCTCTTCAAGGTTTCCTGGCCTATGTGCTTTGAGCCCCTTGTTTCATTTAAACCAGATTTGATGTGGGGTACAAATTAGGCCATCCTCTTCTGGTTTCTGCTCCTGAAAATGGTTTCCTTTTCTGATAATCTCAGAGTCTACCTTTCAGATGTTGTTATCCAGTATTTCCACCTCAGTGAGCTTTCAGTGACATCCATGGCACTGTGGTGCCTCACAGCTTGCACCACAAACTTCTGTCCATTTTATGTGACTTCTTGCCTCAAAATAATCCATTTAGTGTTACTCTTGTTCTCTTCTCTGGAGCATTTCTGAACCTGGGGTCATCAGCAATCTTCATTAGCACATTTCTTACATTACATGCCACAGTAACTAATGAGAATTCCCAGCAATATTCCCAATGCCCAGCACTGAAGAGCTCCATGATAACTCCCTTTAGTCAAAGAATTTCCTTTTCACATAATGCGTTTCCTTTCATACAAATCAACACTTCATGTACTTTTTCAGAACTTGTACAAATTCCTATTTTTTCCTGTAAAGAGCCATTTTCCATGTGGTCCTGTGTGACATACTTTACTGAAGTCCAGATCAATTGGATTCACTGTATGTCCTCTAGGAAATCTCTAGCAAAGAAGCCAGAGGAAATGAATATCTGTCTGGCAAATCCCAAAGTTGTACTCCATCCCAGTTCCCATATATACTTATGTCTTTAATTACTCTCCTTTGACTGCTGTTTTAAAGCCTTGTGTGCTATTAGAAATGATTAATGGTAACTGATTTGCCTGCTGCTATTTATAATCTTTGACCAAAAGGGAATCTTGCTGTCCAGGATGCAGCTGACACTTTTCTGCAAGCCTTTGGGGAGCAGGTAACCAACCTGCCCTACTGAATCCTGGCCATGGTGAGGAGAGGTTTCCAGAGGCATTTGGACATTTAAGGGGCAGATCTCAGCATTCCAAGTGGGATCCTGGGCCACAGAAGGCTTTAGAAGAGCTGTCATTCCCCTTGGTGGCTCTCACACAAATAATGGTGTCTGGGTCACATTTCTCTGTGGCATTTTCTGCCCAGATTTTATTTGTCCCCTTTCCCCACTTGATCATCATGAGAAGAAACTGGAGTTGGTTTATGCATTGGCTTCCTAAATTATTATTCTTTAAATGGAGTTTTTCTGAAAAGGGGAAATTTATTGTCATGCTTTCGCTCCTGCTTAGAAACACAAGTTTTGGTTTGTATCTACATCTATATTCATTCAAACTCAAGCAGATGCCCACAGATTTATCTAAAACATGCAAAATGCCTGCCCATGCTTGCAATAAAAGAAGTGGGTACTTTGTCCAATTTGAAAAATACCAGCCAAGAGGGAGGAGGAGGGATAATATGGATAAAGGATAAAAAGAGCCAAAATAAACTCAGCAGAAATGAGAAACTGGTAGGTGGAAACCTGAATGCAACAGAAGGGAAATGGGAACGTGCATGGAGAGTGGCAACAGAATGGTAATTAGTACATCCAACAGGAAGATGAGGATTTGACCTGGGAAAGTCAGCAAGGAGAAAAGAGAGAGAATTTCAGCTCTTTACTAAGGAGAGAAAATTCTTCCCCCAGAATCTGGCATGGAGAGAGGCCTGGAACGGATGAGAATCTGGATTTCAAGTGAAGGAATGTATGAGATGAGTCAAGGGAGAGAGAAAGATTTAAGGAAGATTTACTTCTATATCACAGATGTTGGAAGAGATAGCAAAATAAGTTTTTAATACCTTGAAAATTTCTAGTCAAAGAGAAGACATTTCTTTCCCCCTTTAAAACTCAATAACTTGAACTGAAACGGGTGGTCAATTATTGCTAGGATGAATATGGAGATGTGGCTCTGGTGTTTGGCAGAGAAGTGTTTGCCAGCAAATCTGAGTTGTCCCTATCTCTGTTTTGGAAGTTCCTGGCGTGCCAGGTAGGAACAGTGAGTTGTGTCAGGCTGGGAGAGCTGAGGGGGCACCACAGCCTCAAGGAATGCTCTGAGCAGCTCTGCTCCCCCAGCCTGGGGCAAGGCTTGGCTGCCCTCCCCTCCCTCCTCAGGAGCACAAAATGCAGGATTTAATAGTGACAGGGTGGTGAAAGCCTCTGCCTCTGAGCAGCTCTGCAGCCTCTGAATGAGGGATGTGTATCCCTGCCTGCGGTGCAGTTGTGGGATGGAGGCACATTCCCTGGTGTGTGTCCCACTTTGTCCCAAACAGTTCATAAGTCCGGGAATTGCTAACAAAGGGCATTCTGTTGAATGCAAATAATATCTGGAATACAATCACTGTTAATGCAGTTCATTTAGCCATTAATTTTATAGATTGTTGAAGCAATTAACAGTGCATAAAGAGGACTTCCTCCCGTGCAAGTGTGATCTGTGGTTGAATGGACCTTTGTAACGATCTCTAAGACAATGGCACAGAGTGGAATTGGAATTTCACTTGCCTTTATGGCCTTATTTGGGTATTTTTAACAATTTGTAAAATTATTTTTCTTTTTAGTGTGCTGACTTTTCATGTTTAACTTGTTTGGTTTTGTGGGTCAGTACATATAATTCTAAAATTAATAAATTAGTATCCTTTAGGTAAATTATTTAAATAATCAAGTATGTGAACAAATGCTGCCTACACAGAAAGGCTGTTATGTCTTTTACAGCTGGACAGGGTCTGCAGCATGAACAGGGTATTTTTGGGGTTTCCAGTTCATTTGTTTTGTTCTTTCTCCTCGAACATGGCTTTTTTTTTGGTTCCCTGTGTGTCTCATCTGCAGCTAAAAGCCATTTAGCACTGCAGCAGAAATGAAGATCTCCATTTATTTTTGCTGTCTCAAAGTTATATTCTCCCAATGGGAAACCATCCAAAGAACAGAACTTCCTCTCCTACATCACTGCTGCTCTTTGATCTCTCTCCTTCACCTGTAGGCTCTTCTCCATTTGTACTTACACAGATCTTTTGCAATTTTAAACCTTTCCATAGATGGAAACCCTTTCTGCCTTTCTTCTCAGAGATTTTGGTCTTTCCTCTGCCAAGAAAATGTTTTGTTTTGAGAGTGTGGGAACGATGATGACTACAGAAAAGGCAGCACAAGCAAATAAGGTTAATTCTGCCTCACTGGGCATAACCTCAGTTACCCAAAGATGCAGGGAGACACAACAAATTCTCAGTCTTGCTTTTCTACTGGTTAGCCTTATTGAAATAAATTTGCATCCTTTCATTCCCAGGGTGTTCTTAGAGTGTCCATGCCTGTTTTGGTAAATATTTGTTTGGTAGGTAGCTGAAGCACAGTCTTTGGTGTCACAATATCCTTGCTCTTGAAGAAATTAAGAGGTGCCCATTTGGTGTTTATTACAAGGACTTTTCCTCCTTCATGTGAAGGAAATGATATATCTTATTTCTCTCATTAGAGTAAAATATAACCCTTTAAATATGTTGGTACATCATTGCATAAATTATGAGGACTTCTCTGTTGATATGGAATGCAGATTTTTCAGAACTGGAGCACAGAGATGCTGGGCTGTGAATATAAAAAGCAGATGTCTTTCACTCAGGAGGTTCAAGCTTATCAGGGTATTTTAACTCTTAAGGTTCTGTGACAGGAAGCTTCTGTTGGATAGATGGAGCTGGCACTTTCAAGGTTGGGCATCTAGTTAATCCTGATTTGGGATTTGTTACAGGATGAAATAGAGTGTGACAGATGTGGAAGGGAAGTTTTGCCACTGTGGAGGTTTTTTAGTGTAAATAAAGTATAAAAGGTGGCCTGGAAAAAGTGTGGAGCTGGGTCATGGTCCCTTTCTGAAGCCCCCTTGGCAGACACTCTTCATGGAGTTGCTTGCTTGGTTTGCTTATCAATGTGAAGTGTATTTCCCACTCTTCACCCATAACTGTGGGGCTTTTGCATATCACCCATGGCATCCAAACAAATAGCAGGAATCTCCCCATGTAAGGGCTGAGACATTCAGGCTGCACAGGGAGGCTGACTGTGGAAAGAAAGAAGACAAAACATCTCACCCACATCCATTGTGCAGAGCAGCAGGTGACACAAAGCCATTTGTACCATGTTTGGGGGTCTCTTGGGCAGTGGGAATCCTGACATGTTCCTTTAGGCACCGTTTCCAGGCAGCTGGAGGCACTGGAATTGCACCTGCAGCCTGAGGATGGGATGGCTGGAGAGGGTGATGACTTCACCATGGGAAAATGAACTTAGGGCTGTGTGTGGAAAAGGAGCTGCATTAAAAAAAGAAAAAAAATCTGCATAAAACAGATCTTTGTCATGAAACACTGATTTAAACAAACTCTGAGAGCCAGGCAGATGACTCTAAAATGTGATGCTGGCCTGGACTTCATGGCATTGCCACAGCAGTTTATAGTGTTTGGAGGGAGAGTTATGACGCAGAACAAATGAGATAAAAAGCTTGTTTAAGTGTGATTAAATGGCTTTAAAAGCTGCCCATTTCATAGGAAGGAGCTGCAGGCACAGTGCCAGGCTGCAGCATGCTGTATGCTTCACCAGCTCGTCACATCCATCTGGGCTGACTCAGAGGAATCTGTTTTAAAGTAATCCAAACCATGAATTTATGGATGTTCTCATCACCGGGCCCAAGTGCATGAGGGAAGATACACCCAGCCAGGTCATAAAGTGGTACCAACATCTTCTGCTTCTAAAAGCAACATTTAGATGTTTGGGATTGTTGTCTTCTGACATCCCCCAGCAACCATCAGCACTGGTGGGGTGGTCATGGCCTTGTCATTTCCATATGGAGTTGTATTTGTTGGCAGCCAGCTCCAACAAGAAAGGATCATTGGGACTGGATGCTCCTGAGAGGGAAGTCAGGTTGCAGATGGATCAGATATCCCTGCAAAGAAAATGCTCCTTCAGCCAACAAGCTCCTTCTTTGATGGTTTATCCCAGGGAATAGAGCTGGTCAGAAATGTTCCCATGAAACATCATTCCTTAAACCTGGCTTATTTCTCTGGAACCGCGCTGAGCACAGTTGACTTTCCCCCATGCCTGAGGAAGAGAGCTTAAGGAAACCCACCTGTACTCCTGGCAGATGTGTTCCAGGACAGCAGAAACACAGAGTGCACGAGTCCCTGGCTCCCAGCGGATGCAGCTGGTGGGTTTGCCCCGAGGGCAGGGATCCTGGGAGCTCTGCAGCTGCCCCTGAGCCTCACAGGCTCTGACATGAGCTTCACTGCGAGGCTGCAGCAGCCTCTGGGGAGCTCCTGAGCTTCTGGCTTCCTGGAAACTGCTCTCCTTTCAAAAAACCTGGGCAAGGTTTCTGTTCAGTTTGGATAAACCCCAAATTTTATATTTTTATATATATATATATATATATATATTTAAATCCATACATTCTCAAGGCACTGGAAACACTGTTTTTCGGCCAGTTCCACTTGATAGTTTTATAGGGCTTTGCCATAATAAAAGCAAAGTGAGACGAAACAGAAAAGCCCTGCTCAGTAACAACGTGGGGTGGGGGAGTGGGAAGGGAGGCTCTGAGCAGAGCCAGGCTCCCTGAGCCACTGCTCTGCCAGCAGAGGACAAAATACGAGCGCCAGAAGTGGGATTGAAATCACATGGGTGCAAAGCTCTGCATCTCAGGGACCTCTCCACCCTCCACCCAGAGCAAACCAAGGTGCTCTTTGAGGTTCTCTGTCCTGAGAGGTCACTGCTCTCCTCCAGGAGAGCCCTGGGTTATTTCTCAGGCATATCTGAGCAGATGCTTCCAGCCTCTTACAGCCACATATGGAGCTTTGCTTTGTCACCAGACCCTGCCAAGGATCCAGCTCTCCTTTTGACAACAAAGAACTGGTTTTATTTACTATGAAAGCTGGCCTGGCCTTGGCTCTCTGTTTTGTAAGTTATTCATCTCGTGGCAGTAGCAGTGCAGCTCCTCTCATGTGTTTCTTTCCAGCAAAGGATCAAGTCCAGGTTTGGGGGGAGGAGGAGGTCGAGGGCAGGAGGAGTGAGGCAGAACAGGCTTTAATAGCTCAGTGTCATCATCAGCATGAGCAAGCCAGGTGATGTCCCCCCTGGATGATGTCCCATCCTCCCCTGTGCTGGGAGCAGCTGTGGCCTGTCCTATTTGTGTGTGGGGGAATGACAATAGATCAGCAATTAGAGCCAGGATCTGTCCTGACAAGGCTTTTCTTTCTTGCTGCCTAACCCACCTCCCTCCTCAGTGAAGGCACTTGTCTGAATCACACAGTTACAAAATAAAGTGGTTGCAGGAGATCCCTCAGCTAGATCTGGACTATCATCCAAAGTAGATCAGATGAACCATGCCTTGGAAACAGCCATGGAAGCAGATGCAAGATCACCTCTGAATAATGCCTTCCAGAGCTGAATTACCCAGCTACATAGAAAGCTTTTGCATTATACACTTCTTGTATTGCAATTTGTGTTGCACCTTTCATTAACTTTTCCTCCTTACCCAGAGTGTTTTAATGCATGACCACTGTAATGTCCTTTCACACAGCTGTTGGACATGCAGGCTTCCCCTTCTGCCTCCTCTCCACCAGGCTGTGCACGCCCTGCTCCTGTGCCCTGTGTTTCCCCCCACAGCTGGCCAGGAACTGCTGCATCATCGATTGCCACGCTCTGGGTCCAGCTGTCCAGCCTCTTTCCCACCCACACAATGATCCATTTGTCCACTCCATGCTTCCTCACATTACAAACCCACAACCATAAGAAATGGGGTCAGAAGCCTTCCTAAAAGCAGAGTAGAGCTCTGTTCCTCACCTTGTCTCCACAGCCAGCCATCTCACCATACAGGGCAATCAAACTGATGTGCTCCAGGTAGATCTGTGTTGGCTATTCCCTATTTTTCTTCTAGGACCCCCCCTGTGTGAGAATGCACTCCAGCCCATGTGTTCTGTGGTCCTTCCAGGGATGGAGGGAATGCAGCTGCCTGATACCCCTTTTACACCTTTCTGATAGACAATTTTTAAATTTTTTTTTAGCTTTTTCCTGTCATTAAGGACTTGCCTTGATCACTGTGACCCTTTTTTTGATACTGAACACTGGTCTTAAACATCACCCAGCTCCTTCATTCCCCTGAGGTGAAACCAATCCATCTCCATGGATTTAAATCCTGTGTTTTCTCCAACTTGTTGCTCCACTCTTGGTTGTTTCTTTATTTCCCAAGCAATTCTGGTTTGTGCTGAGGTCTAGGAGGAAGATTTACTGGTGAAGACAGAGGGGGAAAAAAAGGGTATTTAGTATGTTGGATTTTTTCAGACTGAAAGTGGTGCTGTCAGGAGGTTGTCTGCCACACAAATGACAAATTTTCCATTTGAACTCATTAATGGAACTGCAGGGTAAGATGTTGCAATCATCCAGAGCTCAGTGTGAGACAGGGATTTGCTTTGCTCAATATCTGACTTCCAGCAGATCAGTCTCATAGAGTGGGAACCCAAGTGAGGATGAATTCTCTATGCCACTTTGATATGCTTGTATCTGTTCCTATTTTCATGGATATTTTGGGCAGTAAGCCCCTTATCTCCAGCTGTGTGAACAGTTTTCTAAACATGTGTCAGTAGCACCCATGCCCATCTTGCTAATTTGGAGTGCCAGCCCTACCAAATCTGTATCTCACTACTAAAAACGTGATGCAATTTAAATTGTGGCCTGCCTCAAATGTTCAAAACTTTGTTCTGTATTTACAAGGCAATCTTTAGCCATAGGAAGGAACCCATTTCCAGCAGGAAAGCATTAGTGATGGGTGCAGTGGTGAGGGGATGGAGCTGAGCTGCGACTGAGCTGGGCCCTGGAGGTCAGATGGTTATCAGAACCAGCTGGGCCTGAAAAACCCAGAGAACAAATGGGTCTCTGGCATTTAGGCACTCTGTTAAATAGGATTTGTGGTGCTTTCTGCTTCAAGCCCTGCCAAGAATAGCATGAGTAGCCTTTCTTGTTGAAAACTGGCACATCTGGTCCCAGGCCTTCTTGGAAGCACTGGGGCACAAAAAATACGGTGCATTACTATTGTTTGTTTTGAAACGTTTACTGGAGGATTCAACCTAGACTGGATATTCACAGTGTTATGTGATTGCTCTTGTCTTTCTCAAGCTCTGCACTCAGCAGCAGAGCAGCACAAGTGTCAGAAAGTATTGATCATGAGGGAAAAATGGGATCTGCTCCTGCTCTGCTCCTGTGCTCTGTTCCCCCAGAGTTCCTGGGACACCAATCTTTCTAAAGTTACACAACAGCCCTGCACAGAGGAAGAGTTAATTTAACCAACCTACAGAGGGAGAAAGGACAGAAAAGTGAATGCATTTGGTGGGGCAGCCTGATGACAGCAATGGGAGGGGAGCTTGGGTGTGTTCTGGCCCATTTTGGGTCCTTATTTCCAGGCCAGCTTCCCCCTTACTGGCTCATACCACCCACCACACTGGGAGGGAAGGCAGAAACAAGAGAAGTGGGTGGATTTAATCCTCTATTTCAAAGATGTTGCTGCTGGGTTTGCAGATGGTGGCAGCAGATGACAGAAACAAGCTCATTTTTCCTCTGATCATTTCTTTCATCCCTAATAAAAACCCCAAAATCTTGAAACAAAGAAGTCCTACTAGAAATGTGGAGTTTTCTCCCTCTATGTTTTTTTTTCCTTTTCTATTAGAAGTAGGTAGAAAGAGAATAAATTCTTGCAATAATCTCAGGAGTATATTTTCTAAATATCTCAGTGATGGCCCATTCCACATAACTCCTATAGTTCCTCCTGCTATAGGCTGATGCAAGGCAGAGGGCATGGTTGGATGGCTTTTCTCATCCTTGTCTGCAGCTTTCTCCTCTTGGTAGCTGTTTCTGAGCCTGGATTTGCCAGTGGCTCCTGTTCCTTTCTTCCATGGGGACAGAGAAAGTGGTGTGGATTGCCCAGCCAAGAGCAGGCTGGTTAATCCAGACAACATCCAGACAGGCAGGCGGAATGTGGCAGTGTGGACAACTGGGCTGTGTTGGACACAAATGTGGTTTTGAGCCCTGAGCTGGCCCAAGAGCACAGACTGAGCTCCTGGTGCCAAGTGAGCCATGCACTGTCCTGGGAAACTTCTGATGTTTCAATACAGTTCTGTTCATGGAAGGAAAGGAGCTCAGGGAAGGAAAACTTCAGGACCTGCTTCCATGAATTTCAGCATGATATTTATTTCCCTAAGTTCTGATTAGACAGTGAAAAGGCAAAGGGAAATTCAGCCATCAAATATTTTCCTGTCTTGTTGCTCTTTGAGCTCAGTTTGCACTCCTGAATTAGACAGCTGTACTGCCAGTAAGAAAGAACCACCTTCTCTTTTTTTTTAATTTTTTTTTTAGGAAGGATACAACAGGTGTGATTCCCAGAAGCAGCTCTCTTTGCATGATTCATACGCTTCAGCAACACCTCGTCCTCCTGCACTCTCAGTTTTCCACTGTGTGTTCCTGGTGGGATGATTTGTGCTGATCTTAGCTCAACAGGCTTTACAGGTCCCCTGGTTACAGCCTAATAAGTGGGGTGTAATTATTAAAGGAAAAAACAAAACCATACCAAACCCATCAGGAAATTTCTTAGAATAATATGAATTGCCCATTCAGCTGTTCACACACTGCAAAGCAGAACCCAGACCCCTTCTGGAGCTGAAATCCTTCTTGAAGCCTGGATCCCATTGAGGATATAGGACTGGATTCTCATTTATACCAAGGTCTCCTGAGCCAACAAGTACAGGATGTAAATTATTTTTACTCTCACTTTCACATGAGAATTAGGCCTTTAGAGTCAACTTGAGTTACCTTGTGCTGGCTGCAGCAGCCATTCGTGACCACCTGTTGTTTCTCGGTTGAGCTCAGCAGTATTTAGGGGGGTTTTGGCATGAATTCTTCCTTTTTCTGTGTGTTTTCATAGCCCTGGCCACTAGGTGCTACTGCAACACAGATGCAGTGATGGTTAAATGGAGCCAGCCAAAATAGTGGCCCTGGGAGCTCAGGATGTTTCTGTACCACGGGGGATGCCCATCCTGAGCTGCTCAGGGGATGGCCTGGTGAGCCTGGAATGATAGAGGAGTATGGGGTGAGGCTCTAACAACCTCTCCGGGGAACTGAACCCCAGAGAAAAGGGTTGGAGGAGGAAATCCACTTCCTGCAGCTCAGGGTGAAATATGGGAGAGCACTGACTGCAAATGGGAATGGTGCTTTTGGCCACCAGCCATCGATGGGAGACCTAAATCTAAAGGTGAGTTGTGAAGTATTGCTTCACTGAAAGAAGCATTGATTGAAAGGGACATCAAAGATCATCTCATTCTGGGCAGGGACTTCTTCACCTGGATCTGGTTGCTCCAAGCCCTGTCCAGCCTTGAGCACTTGAAGCACCCACAGCTTCTCCAGGGAGACACTGAAACTGGGAGTTCACATCTCACTCCTCTCAAATGGTTCATTCATATTTCATAGAACCATAGAATTTAGAACCAAAATGAAAGCTTGGACCTTCTAAGGTGACATCCTCAGTGTAGTAAAAACCAGATTTCAGTGGTGAACCCAGTATGGAGACCAGCTGATGGTGTGTTGGCAAAAGAATCACTTCCAAAAAAGCTTCTTCTCAACCTTATATCAGGAGAGAAACACCATCCAAATTCCATGACTATTTGTGCTCTATGTCTGTGCACCATGTTTGTGCCTTCCCACTTGTTTGGATCCACCTTGGAGTATGGAAGAGGTTCTCCTCAAATACATACAACCAGGAGTCAAATAGGGAACAAAAATATATGTGCTAGATATGGGAAAAAGAATACATGTGATAGATCTGCTCTGTATTCTGCTACTGCACTTTCTTTCTGGTTTATATTTTGTTTGGTTTTTTTCCCCCTATAAGAAAATGAATCCTTCATAAAATGGAATTTATAATTAAAGCAACAAAACAAAACTTGTTCTTTTAAAACTCCAAAGTGAAAAATCTGGTTTTAGGAAAACTGTGTTTCTTTGGCTGGCTTCATTTGATATCTTCAATCCTCAGCATGACGCTGTCTTTCATAAGACTTAATTTGTTTAATAAAAACCAGCAATAAATGTAGGCAGCAAATGTTCCCTTTGCCCCGTTGCTAACTTTGGTTCATCTGGGCTGACTTCAGCACCTCCGAGGAGGCAGCAGAGGGACAGTTTGTACAACCCAGCCTCAGAACAAACATCTTAAATGGAGACAGAGAGTCCCATTCCCAGGGGCTCTGATTTGTCCCCCTGAGCAGTTTTCTTGCTGTAAGGACCCACAGGTCTCACGGGTCCCTGTCCAGCCCCAGCACTTCCCTGCTCCACACCATCACAGCCTGGGCTCTGCACACTGAGACCTTTGTGTGATTTTCCTTTTTTCAGGGTGAATGGGCCATCTGCCAAGCAGGTCGGGCAGAGCTCTGTGCATTTGGTAGTGCTGAATAATTCTGCTGCTGTCTTCTGTAAGAGGAGTGAGAATGCAGAGATTTTTGTTGGTATCCTCTAATGCTCTGATAGTTTTACTCTGGGCTTCTAGGAAAACAACAAACAATCTTTATCTATTGAGCTTGTAAATTTTGATTGCTTTTGACATGGCCTACTGTTCTGTGCTGTTTTAATTACTCCCCTGCCTTGTATCCAGTTGGAGCTGGAATTCAGAGCTGATTTAGTTTTTCATGCATGTAATGCAACTTAAAGAAAAAGCATTTCACTAGAGAGCTTTGGCATTGTTTGGTCCTTGTTTTACTGCTAAACTTGGGCTTTCTTTAGCTGAATGCAGGATGCAGGCTAGAGCAGAGCTTTGTGAACAACATCTTAGGACTTGTTATTATTTTTCAGCTGCTCCCTTAGAAGCTTGGCTGCTCCATGTTGAGCCCTTGCAGAATGGGAGCATCCTTGCTCCATCTGGTGCCCTTCTCCAACACAAAGTATTCCACAAAAAATTGCATGAGCAGTCAGGGGCCACTGCAGACCCGTGCAAGGTGGTCTATCCTGTGCTGCAGTGGGATTTGAGAGCAAAATCCAGAGATCAGCTCACACCTCTTCCAAAAAAGCAGTGCTGAATGCAGGTAGTGCTGGGCCATGATGGGGACAAGCATGGCTGGCACTGAGCTGCCATTCTGGTAAGATTGGTAGTACCTGATTTGATATGTTTTAAGGCAAAAGGAGCATTTTCTCCCCCTTTATGCTGTCTTTCAAGGAATTGCAGATTTCCCAGTTCACTGGCTGACCTTTGGTGCTGGTAATCACTCCAGACAGAAATCACTATCTTTTCAGGCATATATCCAGAGTTCCTGCTCTGCAGCATATGTTCAAATGAGAGTTTGCTGAGGAGCTAACTCTCCATCCAAGCAATAAATTCCTGAGGTGCTGCTGTGTTTGCTTCAGTCAAATGCTGAACCTCAAACCTCATTCCAACCTGGTCTTTAAAGCAGCTCTCCAAACCTGGCATTTTCATGCTGGTTGGAAAGAGCTATTGAGGGACCTCAAAAAAACCAAGTTTTTGGAAGTTCTTTTAATGGAGATTGAGGGAGGAGAGAAGTTTGGCAATGCAAGATAAGCAGTGATATTACGAAATTGTAAAGCTGTCTCCTACTGAAACCATGCTAAATGATTTGGAACACATTGAGAAAAGAAATGTGCACCATCAGCAGTAATGAGCTTGAGGGAGAGTTTGGCCAACCAAATTTTAGATTTGGCTACCAAAATTTTAGATTTGGATCAGGACTAATTTGCTTTCCAATTTTGCGTGTTTTCCCTGCACTCAAACTGTGCTCTTTCGAAGGCACTAAACCAGACCATTTAATTCCCATTGTACCAGTAAAACCCTGCCTGGACACTTCCCCACCCACAGCTAAGTGCTTTGTTTGTTGTCCATTGTCACCTTTCAGCCACACAGAGTGATTCTGTTGTAAATTATAATATCAGGATATAATTTGTCCCAGTGCCACATTGCTGTTGTTGTTTGAATACTACTTTGGGAGGAAACAGTTTAGAAGAACCATTCAAATGAGGCTCTTTCAGGCTTGGACACTGGAAAAACATCAAGACTTAAAATACTTAGCCAGACTGTTTGGTATATTGCAGTAGACTGGCTGGTGAGTGTGTTTGTCACCATCTTCTCCAAGGCAGGATGTGACATGAATCTTGTAGTGCCAAACCTTACAAGATATTTTTCTTCAACTCCAAGTGATGGATCGTGCTTTTAGGATCTGACTGCAGGGCTTAGTGTGGTGACAACATGCCATTTTTCATGGCCATAAAGTGGCTACAATAGATCTGAAGTGTTGTGAACCGCAAATACTTAGGAACAAATTTTATCTGCTACTCAAAGTTCCATCCAGATTGCTACATCTTTCCTTTAAACAATTGTTATTGTGCTTTTTGTGCAAACATTTGCTTATGAGCTGAGCCTGGAGGTTACAAGTTCAGAGTTTTCCCTCTGAAAAAAGGACAAGAAAATGGTCTTGATTGATGGTTGACATTGGGTCCTCCAAACCTTTGAGAATGTAGATCTCCAAAAGCTTTTTCTTTGATTACATTCTTTCCATCTCCTTGTCTTTACTCTGTACCAGAGCACCCTATTTTGCTTCTGGAGTGGTCATGTACCCCTCGAGGCTCCTGCTGTGGGCCAACCCAGCCCTTACACCCACCTTGTCCCCAGTCCAGGCCTTCTGTCATGAAGGTGGCACAACCATCATGGGCACCCCATCAGGAGATGCCAAACCTGAGCAAATACATCCACTGGAATTACATTTATTGCAGGCACTGAACACAGACCTCTTTAAGGAATATTGACTGAGAGAGTTGTTTAAAAATATGTTTATCTACAGACAAAAAAAAAAAAAGTCTTAATGAAGCAGTGATCTTATTTCTACAGAACTTACCAGCCCAGGAGCAGAGCTGCCCACCTACAACTCCACTACTTCCAGAGGTAACACCTCAGAGTTGTGTAGTTTGCAATGTTCCACCAAAGGGAATAAACCTTCCTGGAACCACCAGAACTGTGAGTTGCAGAGAGGTGATTGCCTCTGTGGGATGGTCCAGAATGAGTAAGAATCACTTGCATTTTTAAATCACTTGGATAATCCTCAATCCTTGCTGCCTCTGATAAAGGAAGGCTGAATATATCCTGAAAGTGCATGGGGGCTGTGCTGCAAACCCAATTCTGCAGGACTTGGTGCTTGTGTTTGGCCTTTGATGTTTATCTGTAGGAGTAAAAAACATCAACACATGTGCTCTCTTTTTGTATCCCCTGCTTTGAGGTTGGGCTGCCTTGGCTTTGGTCACAATGCTCTTTTTTGTTCCCCTTGATTCTTTTTTTCTTCTTTGCTCTGACACCTCAGTTTTTATCTGCTAATTTGTTATATTTTTGACACTGGATAGCTCTCTGGGCCAATGCCTTTTAAGAGCCTCTGGAGCAGGACAAAGGAAAAGAGCCATTCTGGAGAAAGGCTTGGAAGACACCCTCAGGAGAGCACACAGGTGGTGTGCTGGTCCAAAGGAATAGGAGTCAGCTTTCATCCTGAAGGCCAACAATGCATCTGCACTCACTGCCTCTGCTGCTGAGTAATTCCGGTTTCAGGCTGGGCCAGCTGTCCTGCAGGAGCTGTGCTGGGCAGGGATTGCAGTCTGCTCCCCTCCACCACCCAGCTTAGAACTGTGCTCAAACCATGGTCAAAACCATGGTCAGTGATCTCAGAGCTCTGTTCGAACCTCAGTGATCCCACAGTTTGGAATGCTGATGGAATAGTCAGCAAGCTGTGCAGCTTCATGAGGAAGTTCAATTGCTTTCCCTTCCTCAGATCCCTGAAAAATGGAAATATATGATGCTAAAAACCTCATTCACCATGACTTAGTTGTCTTAGGTGGTCTGTTCTTCCCCTGAGAGCCTTAGGGATTGTCCCACACAAAACTGCCTGGCCTCCTTGTGATGCCAGCACTCAAACATGGTCATTCCTTGCTTCATTGCCCAGAGTAGAAACATCTCTTTACAGAAAGAGTTAAGGATGTTCCATCTTTAGCATGGTTAGGGACTTCAGCATTATTAGGCAATGTTAAAATGCATACATCCTCCTGATCCAGTGAGGACAGCTCTGAAGTGACCTCGTGGAAAACTCTGAGGAGTTTCTGTATGATTTCACACAGGCTTATCCCCATCGTAGATGCTTTAAATCATAAAATCCATAAAAATGGGTTCATAAATGCCTTTTATGAATCCTCAACAGATGAGTGAACCTGGTGCTTATGCAAAAGAAGGGCTTATTTGTTTTACCCCCACGTTTCAGAGATTTGCATCATGCTTCACATAATTTTGATGATTTCTGGTTCCCCATCCCAAGCTGCTATCCAAGCACTCTGTGTAGCTCAACATTGCTCATCTGGGAGAGGGAAAGAAACCTGAGCAAGGCTTTTACAGGCCAGGACAGAGTGATGAAAAACTGTAATGTGGCAGTGTTGTATCAGCTCAATTTGAAATGATTCAGAGTTCCTTCTCTCCTTGGGAACTCACGGAGGGCTTGGGCAGACCACCAGTCTTACATAGGTCCTAAATATCAGCTGGAGGCCTCTGGATGTTGCCAGCCAAATTCATGGGCATGTACCTGAATCCCAAAGTGGTGGCCTGTCCATTCAAAGTGACAAGAGCAAAAAGCCCTTCTATTTGTGCTGAGCATGGAGTTTATTTAAAAGCTCCTTGAAAACCATTGGCAAGTAGCCTTTGCATCGGGGCCATTGTAAAAAACAAAGTTTGTGACTGGATCAAAAGATTGTTTTGAATCTTTTCTGCTATTTAAAAGCCAAGTTCTGCAATGTCCTCAACCATTTTCATTGTACAAGCCCACGTACTGAGAAAAGTGAACAAATTAGAGGACACAGAGTTTGTGTAGTAGCAGAGAGAAACTTGAATGCACTTTAGGAGCTGAATGTTCTTATTCTGCATCCAACAAACAGGAAATATATTCCCTCTGTGTGTTTCATTGCTAAGAGAGAACTTCCCAATCAGTATCTTTACCTTCCAAACTGTAAATACCCCAGGTTCTACTCAAAAGCATTGAGTAAAACTGAGATGTGCAGCCCCTTCAGTGGGAAATGTGAATATCCCTGCTCATCCCTTTCAGTTGTGACACCATATAAATGATATAAATATTGCAAAATTGCTCTCCCCTCTCCCTCCTGCTCTCCCCCACCTACCCACCCCCTTGGCATGTGCAAAGTTTGCTCTGCACATACACAGAGCCAGCTGGTTTGGACTCCTATAGCAGTCTGTGGGGTAACAAGGCAAAACCTCCAAAATCAAAGATTCTTGGGCATTGTGCAGCCAGCTGAAAGGAGCAGTTCTTTTCTACCTGCATGAAAAAGCCCAGGGTGTAGAAGCAGTAGGGTGAATTACCCCTCATTGTGGGCAGAAGTAATGAGCTTTCATTTTTCCTTCGCTAGGGAAGGCAGCAACTGCAGCAGCCTTTCTTCTGCTTTTGACAAGAAGTGAAATACGCATGTGATGGGGAAACAAATTAATTGTGAGGGTCCTAATTAAAATCACTGGGAGAGGTATTGCATTACAGTGCAAAGAAACAGATGAACATGACCTTTCTGTGAACTTCTCAACCCTACTAGGAGCATAAATTTGAAGTCTCCTAGCGGAAAAGTGTTCTGGCACTGAACTGGTGTCTACAATCAGGATTTTGTCTGCAGGTATCAATGCACAAAATCTCTGCCTCGTGGAGCCCCGAGTCCCCTGAGGCTCCTTATGTTTTGCCTTCGTTTGTTATAGTCCATGTCAGAGGGTTTCAGTGGCCTGGCTCTGGCTGCTCCCCTCTCCTCCAGCATTTCCTTAAAGCACAAGGAAAAGCTCTGCAAGGAGAGGGTGAAAAAGGCCAGGGTAGCTGGAGCAGAACGCCAGGCTGCGTCCTGCAGAAACGCTTGCTGGAGATATAAAACTTTTGTCTGCTACCAATTGTCACAAACGGTTAAAGCAAGCAATTTATGGCTGTGTGGCTCACATTTACCCTGCTAGATTTCCATCTCTCACTCCTACCTGGCCCATTTCACCAATTCCTCCTGATTTTTAACTTAGGGCAGGGCAGGATGAGCATTATGAAACCGATACATTAATTTTCTTTAAAAGACTGGGGGTTTGTTATGGTTTTGGTGGTTTTTTTTTTTGGTTTTTTTTGGTTTGGTTTTTTTTTTGGCTTCCTCATCATTAAGCAAATGCTTTTGCTGAGTGACAGCTGTTTCTGCTCAGAAACGGGACACAAAGTTTGGCTTTGTTTTAATCCTGGGATGTTTATCACAGCACTTTGAAGTGAACCCCCTTCATTTTCCCCTTCATTTTCCCCTTCTCTATCTCTCCAAAGCTTTGGGGTTGAGAAGAAGCAGGAAGAGGAAGGGTTTTCAAAGGGATGTTTTGCTGTTAAAAGTTTAGTTTTGCTCTCATATGTGATTTTCCTGGTTGGCAGCTTTATGGCTAAGACCCCTGTTCTAAAACTGGTGCGCACTGGTGATATCATGAGCATGCCACATGGTGTCTGATGGCTTTCAGTGACAGCAGATTTACAGCATTTTCCCTCATAAAAATCCTCTCCTCTGCCAAAAGAGGTCCAGCTGGAGTTATGAAATCACTAAATGGACCCTGCTGCAGCGAGGGAGTTTGGCCTTTCCAGTCCCCTCCATCTGCTGTGTGCAGTGCACATCATTGCCTGGCACTCTGGGAATCACACAGCATCCATGGGTACCCCTGGGAAAGCTCCTTATCCCTGTGGAAACATGGAATCTGAGAGCATTTGGGGTCTGTTTGTGCTGCTTTGCCATTAATAGGAAGTTCATCTTATTCCTTATGACTTTACTAAAATCAGTGCTTAAGATACTGGTGGAAAGGCCTAACCCCCCCTCAGCTGTGCGGTATTTCACCCCTGAAATCCGAGTGCCTCCAAACAGGGCTAATCCCTTCCTGAGTGCTTGGGAAGCAGTTAGGGGAGCTTGGATGTCACCCCAAAGGGGTCTTAGTTAATAATTCCTTCACTAGGAAATGTGTTCTGAATCTGCTGTGGCTCTCTGACCACTAATGGCTTTCGTGCTGCTCACTGTGAAATTCAGAGGCAATTAGGGGGATGGAGACAGATCTGATAGCTAATTGCTGCAAAAATCATCCTGTGAATGGCTGAAAACCAGAATTCCTCAGCTGAAGTCCACAAATGCCTTCATGCAAACTGAAGAGGTGTCACTGGTGTGGTGAGGATTTGGGGATACTGGAGCAGTGTGGGGGCTTTGGAGGAGCTGGGCTGGAAGCAGCAGAGGCAGCATGGGTTTCCCACCACTGCAGAGACCCTCCACTGCCATCCAAAGGCACCACTGGCTCTCCTGGCAATGGAGAATTTGCAGTTTTTTTGAGGTTTACTCTGAGCTCTTTTCCCTTTGGGGAACAGCTGTGCCATGAACAGAGTATGAGGGACAGAGTATGAGGGACAGTCAGGGCTAGAGAAACAACTTCATATCCAGCTTCCTTGGAATTCCCATTCTGTGTACCAGTTTAAGACTAGAAAGTCCAGTTCCTTGCTTGCTTTAATTTTTTGGATTGGGAGGAGAGTATGGTTTGATAGGCATCACTGAAAAGATATATATTGATCTTTATATATATATATGTGTATATATATATATATATATATACACACACATATATATACACATGTTATATATATTTCATATATATAACTAGATATATAAATATATAAATATAAATATAAATATAAATATAAATATATAAATATAAATAATTTGTAGCTGACATCCTGGCTGGTGTGAAGGGAGTGAAAAGAAAAATGGAAAAGAAAATGAAAAAAGAAGAGTGAAGAAATAAATGTCTCTGTGAAAAAGAATAAGAATTCCAGGGAAATCGTTCTGTGTCTTACAGTCTGGAATAAAAATCAGAGTGTCAGGATGAGGGAGTCAGCATTTTTCCTTATGAGTTTAGCAACACATTGGACTAATTAAGTGAGAGGACTGTCCTGGCTGGCTTCTGCTCAAACACATCACACCTGGCTCTGTGCTGTTTGTGCTGACCCCTGTCAAGGGAGAGTTTAGGGACCAGATCTGAGGAAAAGAGGGTTAAAGAGCAGGCTGGCATTTGGGCTGTGATGGCAGAGGCCTGGCACAGGCTGGCACAGGCTGGGCTCCTGCCCTGAGGCCCCTCCAGAGGCAGGACACAGAGGGGCTGTGTCGGTTCCGCGCCGCTTAACGTTGGTTTTATTTATTTATGCGCCACGTTTAATTCTTTATTTATTCTGCATGTGGGCGTGGATTCAATGCTTGGCTCCAGGCAGACCTGTGTTTATCCACAGGGCTGCAGAGGTTCACACTGACAATAGGTGACAAGGCCACCTCCAAGCCTGCTGCCACTCTGGGACACCGAGGAGCTGCCGGCACTTTAGCTGACAGGATATTTACTGCCAGAAGCAACCCTGAGGTCACTGAGTCCATGCCCAGGGGCCCAGACCATTCTCTGTTGGGTTGTGGCTCCCAAAGCACGAGTTGCAGAGGATGAGATGCTGCAGGGAGTGGCTCTGAGCTGCTGTTTGTCAGCAGAAGGGAGTTGGCCGTGTGGGATGGAGTTAATGGCACATCTGCACATCTTCCCTGGCCTCTGCTGGAAGCTCCTTCTATTCTCAGCGACAAAACAGCCCCTGAGGGGCAGATGCCACCAAGTGCACTGAGGGAATACCCCTGTGGATGCTCTGGCTCCTGCTCTGCGCCGGACAAAAAAGGCAGGAAACCAAAATACCCTGTACTGGTGCCATGTCCATGCCTTTGGCCCCATTCTCACACCACATGGAGCACAGAAGCCACGGGGAGCCAGTGTGTCACCATTGTTCATTGTTAGTGGCTTCAGATCTGAGGCAGAGAGCGGGGAGCCAACATCCCACTCCAGCTTGCAGAAACCATCCAGTTCCCTCTTTGCTTGTGGGCAAACTGGGGGGATAACAAAGGGCGCTGCTGAAATCCAGCAGTGTGGCAAGATCTGTGTGTGATAGCTGCAGAGCCAGTTGAAAAGGAGGAAAATAGGGTTTTATGAAGAAAAATTGCAGATCTTCGTGTTGCTGCTGTTTCCCAGGGTGGTGCCATGGCTGAAGGTGTGGCCTGGAGGGGTTCTCATGGCTGCCCTGCGTATTGCAGAAGTCAGAGAAATACTGTGAAGATGTCAAAGGAAAAGGAAAAAGAAAACCCCACAAATGAGAGAGATACTGTAAAGATGTCAAAGAAAGGGGAAAAAGAGAACCCCACAGACAAACAGCCTGTCAGTGCATTCAGTGGTGAAAGGAAGGTGAGGCAGGGATGAAAGAGGGACAGCCATCAATTAAGGAAATGAGGAAAAAGCTTGTAACACTTCAATTTTCCAAAACCCAAAGCTTATGTAAACCCTAGTTTGTTCTTGGTTTTAAATCCTTCCCTGTGAAAGAAAAGATCTAATGATTGGAAATTATGCTTTTGGACTGAATCTTTTAGTTTTGGGAAAACAGTAACAAAACCCTTCACCTAAAATATTCCAAAAGGCTGGAGGTGTCTGGGTGCAGTGCTGTAACTAGTGAAGGTGATTCTCAGATCAGACAGATGTTTCTGCAAGATTTCACCTGCTCTGAGGACAGTGTGACACCTCCTTCCCTTACAAACCCAATCCCATGGAAGGCTGGCACGTTTAGCCTGTGATGGCCACCAAACCCTTCCACACCAAGAAGTGGTCAGCAGGAGATGACAGCTGAAATATGGTCCCACACCTTTCCGTGTGAGCAGCCAGGAGCTCCAGACGTGGCAGGAAGCAGGGATTCTGGAGGACACAGCAAACACAGGGCCACGGGGAACAGGAGCCACAGACAAAGGTGACACCTTGGATGTCACACATCCAGCTGCAGGATGGATGGGCAGGACACAAACATCACCTGTGAGGGTGAAGTCCTCCTCCAAGGCATGCAGAAAAATCTCTTTGCTCTCATTTCCCTGCACGCCTGTCCCTTCTCATCCCTCTGATCCAGATGCTCCTTTTCATGCTGCTGAGAGAGGTTAATATTGCTGACAGGAATCGATAATCTGAGACGTGGAGCTCATTTCTTGGCAAATCAGCGCAGAGGAAGTAAACAGTGCCTGTTTGTTTTGACTTTCTTCCCTCGTTAAATCTGGTTTATTTTACTAGATGGTCTTTTGATTTCATTAATTAAAATACGGCTGGGTAGGGAATGAGAGCGAAGACAAAGGACTTGGGATTGATATATACAAAAAGGGAGGAATATCTCTTTGGATTCCTGTTGCCACTAAGGAAGTTGTAAGAGGTAATGCAGATCTTCATCTCTTGGCTCTGCAGCTGAGGGGAGGAGAGGATGGTAATTTTAGCTCTCCGTGGTGCTTTGCTGGGATTCAGGGTTGAGATTCAAGGTCTTTGAAAAAGCTGGGTTAATTAATGATAAATAAAACATGGTGAAGATAAGACATAGCAAAATAAAGCAGACTAAAGCAAAAATATATATTCCAAATAAATTGTTACAAAAGCATCCACTACATATCCCGTTTTTTAGCAAAACATTTGGGAATAAGGTTTTTTTGTCTGTTCATATTTCAGCAAATATTAATAAGCAGTTGTACTATCAGTGTGTGGATTCTTTTCAAATTGGTTGCACAGATTTTCCTTAATGCTTTCACCAAAATTTCCCCTCTGTGCTGCTGCACTGTCAAGACAATTCACCCAACTCATACCCCACTTGCTATGCTGAAATGAGATCAAGTAGCTGTGACACTTGCAGCTGGAATAGTAAATGTATTAAAAATTACAGCTTGAGAAAGACAAATTCTATTTCAAAATCAACTCTTGGACCTCAAAACGATGGATGGTGGCCATTGGAAAGAATGTTAAAGGCAAGATACAATATTTCATAATTTTGAAAAATGAAACACTTGGGAAGTGTCAAAGTATTTATTCAGAACTTTGCATAGGAATTATTTTAACTTTCATTGATTTGTTTAGTCTCGAAATTCACATTTATTTTAAAACAGGTGCTAAATAACTGTCTTTTCTTTATAGGTTTCCTTTTGGGCTGAAAAACATATGTCATTCAGTGTAAATCTACACCTTTTTAAGGCAGTCAAATGCTTTTAGTTGACTCAGTAAAATGCTTCCAGTTGACTTTATTGCTGGGCAAAAGCAAAATCTTCATTTTGGATTCAATTGAACCAAATTTCAGATTATTTCTTCTGTTCCCGCTGACAGAAAAACCAGCTGGCTCACCCTGGGATGACGCCCGTGATTGAAGGAGTAATTAAGCCCTTTGCAGTAATTGGATTATGAGGGAATTGGGCTGGTGGCTGCCAGGCTTCCCACCAGAGCCTGCCCAGCGAGGGCACAGCACCCAAAATGGATAGGAGAATATACACATTTCTGTTGGCTCCAACATTGGAAACATTTGATTTTTTTGCCCATATTCTCTGATTTGCACAATCCATAGGAAAATTTTATTTTTGCTCAGGAAGGAAATTGTTTCCCGCCCTCCCCAAAATACGAATTCTGGTTCTTTTTGAACAGGACTGGCCTTCAACAGGTCCATGGGCTGGCCTGAACTTGAGGAGAAACATTGTCAAGGGCTTGTGAGCACCATACAGATCACACCACCAGCTCTCCGTGTGTTTCCATGACAAAAAAGGGATTTTATCACCTCCTGTCAATTGGGAACCAGCTGAATCGGCAAATGTAATTTTTTTTCTCCCCACTACATGTTGGCATTGCTAGGCAAGCAGGCAAGCTTTTGGAGTGTTTTTCCCACTCAAGGTTTCCTACTGGGTGCCATTAAGAGGCAGGTAAATTGTGGAGGTGGTTGGGTGATGCATAGCACAATATTTTGTTTGCTACCTCACTGTGATAATTTGTGCTTTGCTGGGACGTTCTGCGAAACTGAAGGCTGTAAACATGTGTTATAAATTGCTTGAAAATGAGAGGAAACTTAACTTTCCTTATAAAAAGACTAAGGGCTGTAATTTATTACTGTAAACAAGAATGAGAGGACGAAAAAAAAAATCAATTAAATAGGAAAACGTCAAGCTCTTTTTGCTCAGAATTTGAAAGGACCTGAAGCCGATTGTTTCCTCCCGTGGAAGGTCTGGTTTCTATCAGGCAGGCAGAGGGGCTTTTGTTTCTAGCAGTCAAATCAACAGGCCAGTGAGAGTAGCTTTGAACTGCAATTTGTCTTTACGTATTTTGAAAATGTTCTTTCTATGTGTTTACACGTTGGCTGGGGCACTTCTGCTGCAGTCAGCTCTTTCTGGGATGATTAATCAAACTATCAAGTCTCTGATTAATCAAAGTTCCCCCTGACAACTCCTTTCTTTCAATCACCTGCTGAGCCTCTACTAAAACCCAAACAAGCAAATGATTAAACTCTTTTTTTTCTTTTTTAATGGGGAAGAATGAAAGAAAGAAATTAAAAAGAGGGCGGCGTGTCTTGCAGATTTGGCACTTTTCGAGGTACATACCTCAAGGAGAGAGAGATCTTGGACTGCATTTGTGATGCAAACTGGAACCTTTGGCTACCAAATGCAGGATGTGGTGTATCCTGTTCAAAGAGGCACATATTTTGCATGTTTTTGTTGGCTCCTCTCAATCAAAGCATGCTGTGATTCAGCTACACTAAAAATTAACAATCTATGTTATAGCCATGTATTACATTACACCCCCCCCTTTCTTCTTTTTTTAAAAAATCTTTTCCAGAAAGACATCTCCTAAAGAGAAGTGAAGGCAGGTAACAAAAACCTTCCAAATGTTTTCATAGTAATTATTCAATGGCAATCAAATCATGCCACTTTAAAAGATCAGCTGAGCTATCTGTAAATATTTTCTCATCTCTGTAGAGCAGTACAAACTCCTAATAAAATGCATCTGTTTCCATTTCTGGAGTAAATTTGAGGTGGATTTTTATGTCAATGGATCTTCAGTGTCAGTGCAAATAGCAAAGAAGAGGAGAGAGTTAAAACAGGAGATGCTGGCCCACAGCAACTTGGTATTTGTGTGAAACTGGTTTTGGGGATTTTCTTAAGGAGAGAAAACAGATTGCATTGATTGAGTAGTGCTGTCAAAAACCAAGGACTGAAATCTCAGTGATGGGTGATGTCATTTGAGTCTGCTGGCAGCTTAATCAAGCCTCTGAGCACTGTCTTTTTTTTTGTCTTCTAGGATTTTGGACTCTTTGTTAGTAGCCATTCTTCACCTCTGTCCTTCAGAGGTGTTTTACAAACCAATGAGGTGTACAGAGGTGGCACCTAAATACAATTCACTTTCTTTACAGAGAGAACCAAACTGAGCTACCAAGGAACTAAATTACTCAACTATGTCCAAGATCCAAGGAGGGAGAGATTCCTGGGTTACTCCAACACTGCTCACATCCCCAACTGCCCCTCTGACCAGGGAATCCTGTTCTTCCCTTCAAGCCAAACCCACCTGCTCCTGAAAATTGGATTAGAGGGTTGCCCTGCTGTGAGTGCACATAAAACACCTCTGGGTTAACTGGCAGACTAGGAGCACAACCATTTTTTGCATTCTCTGTTTCAGCATCACTGGTAAAACTCCAGATTTCCTGCTATTCTCTATTCCTGATGTACAAATCCTCCTGTCAGCCCACGGTTTTGTTCCCCTGCCACACCTATTTCTAACTCACTAATTGCTCTTGTTACATGCTGATGAGCCAAATAGTTTTTTCCCTTTCCCCAGGGTGGCAATTAAAATCCAAGGTTTTCTTTATTAGCTGAAGTGGCCTTAGGAAAAGATCTTGTCCAACGCATCTCATGACATCTCCTTAGCCTTTAATTTTCAGCAGGCATTTCCAACGAAACTCCATTTTGTTTCAGGCAAAACTTTTTATTTCAGATAATGCTGTTTGCAGCCTTCATAAAAAATCAACATCATGTTCATTCTTCCAGTTGCAAAACCCCCCTCAAAAACTACCTCAAGCAAACTTATTTTTCTGCCTGTTTGTATTTATTTTGTTCTGTTTTCAATAACCTGTGCCTGGCATGTTGGCTCTTTATCAGCCTAGAGAGGACTGGAGATGAAAAACCCAACTCAGCAGCTAAAAAAAAAAAAAAAAAAAAAAACGGAAGAAGAAGCCAAAATACAATTCTTCGAGAAATGATGTTTTGAGGAGTGAAATGACATAAAGGAGTTCGTTGTACTGGTGAAACAAGCAGTTGTGTCTTGATTTGTGGACACAGAAGTACAAGAATGTCTTAAAAATCACACATCTCTTCTGAATTCATCATGGAGAAGACTCCTGATGGTTGACAGACCCATGAAAATAGCTAAAATTGTCTTCTAGATGAATGTTTCTGGCTGTACACCTAAACCCTAATTTTAGCAGGAGGTGAGATCTCAGTCAACTACACTAAACTCAGAAAAAATATGGAGAGATAAAGACATATAAACTAATGCCACTAACAACCTGCCACATTTGAAATATTGAGCAGCCCTTTCTCATTCTGTAAAGTTTAAATATTTAAACAAATGGGGAAAATTCATCTTATTCTTGGCACAGGTCTTATCCATTTTATTACTCAGTATCTCCAATTATGCTGAGATGCCAAGTAATTTCCAGTTTTTATCAAATTTTAACTTTGGAGCATGACTCTGGGATATTATGTTCAGAAGTGTGTGGAGCTTTTGAAGCCGAATTTCCTTGGATTTAATATATCCCTTTCAGAACTTTCCCTTTAGATGGAAATTCATTCTGAGGCAGTAATATTATATGTTATTTCTAAAACTCTGAAGTTTATAAAGCACATAATGAAATTTAAGTCTTTAGCCCAGGTGGAGTCACGAATTAGCATTGAGCTCTCTGCAAACAGCAGGGCTGATTGCCCTTTTTGTGCTTTTGCATCATTTTGGATAAACCATGGATTGTGGCATGAAACAGCTGCAGAGCCATGGCAGTCACACTTTTTCCTGGGAATGCAATCCTTCCTTGGCAGGGGGAAAATGCTGGTGCTGGAAGTGTGGGAGAAAGCTGACCATGGCCTGGAGATATTTCCTCAGAAACTTCGTGGGTCTGGTCTATCTGTGCAGGAACAAAGGATTCCTTTTGATGTGGTTATTATCTGGAACGTAGCAATGGTGCAGCATTAATCACAGCGAGTGACAGAGAGGGGTTTTATTTTTAAACCATTTAGGATCACCATTCTTTAGTTATGAATTTTGCCATCTCAAATCCTCAGGCCAGTTTCCCACTCAGCCAAATTTATCTGATTCCAAATTACCAAATAGCTTAAATAAACTCAACATGCTGAAACAGTCGCTCCTGTGATGCTGGACAACATGAGTTTTCCTATTGTTTCTTTTGCAACATATTTATTCTGCAGGATATTTTAACCACCAAGCTCAATGTTTGATAAAGCTGTTGAACATAAATTGAACTAACTCCATCCTGGGTAATAAAGGCAATGAGAGGAAAAATAAAACACAGTGAGGAGAATTAATCCGTTACTACTGTCTTGTGTTGCCTGTATTACATCAAAGAAGTGCTGCTGGGGAGCATCATCTGGAAGTCCAGGAATTAGAGCAGATGCATGATCACAGCTTGTGTCAACCTGTGCCTGTGCACATGGACTTTTCTGATTGTCAGAGCAGGTGGGGGAGCCACTGGAGTTCAGGCATTGCCTACTGGGCAGCCCCCAGTAGCTCCATCACCTCTTAAATGTGTTTTCTCAGGGCTGCTCCTCTGTGTTTCAGGTGGGTCTTGCCTGCCAGAAGGAAAATTCTGTTTATGTAGCGTGTTATGGAGGTGACACGCTCTTTGCCCCTGTTAGGAAAAGTTTGCTTTTTCCCCTGAATCTAAACCAAAAGTCACACCCGGTGAAAGAATACAAATGCTCTTTTTATTTGGGAAAACACATAGCAGGAGTCAGTCACTTTCCCAGGCCAGTTGCAGGTAGAACTGGGGTCCAAATTGGCACAGCAGGGAAGCAAGCAGGAATTTCCAGCTGAACTGTGGCTAATGGACACTGTGCTATGTGACATCTCAGCTGCTGAGCCCCCGAGCGTGTTTTGACCAAGGAGATGAATTTGAGCAGAGCAAGGGTTCAGGTGCGACTGCTCAGGAGCAAAAGGCTTTTCAAGAGTCAGCACTTTTTCGCTTATCTGACAGGCAGACACTTGGCCATAGTGCTTATTGGTACAAGCAGAGTGTGTTTCATACCCGTTAGCTGCTTTTCCTTCCAGGAATTGACTTGTCCTGGAAGCTCTGCCAAGTGCTTTACATGCAAGCCCATCACTGATGAGCAGCTCACACTGCCTGCTAAGCCACAGCTGAATCCAGCCTGCTTTGCATTCCCTTTCCATACTCCAGAGAGCAAGCACCAAGATTTTGTCAGCCCAGAGCAAAAAAAAATTGAAACAATGGAAGTGTTCAGCGGTGTTTCCTTTGGAGATGCTCGGCGCTGATTAGATCTCCTGCACAGCAGGTATCCACCTAGCAAAGAGCTTAGCAAGAGCTGCCAGGGCGGCCCTGCAACGTGAAGGGATTTTTAATTCCATCTGTCACACACACAGCTCCTTGCAAGGCTTCCAAAAATCACATAACCCCGTGCCCAGCCCTGGCTCCGAGAGCCAAGGCCTTTTGTTTATTGTCTTTGGGCCTGGTGTGCCTGCAGCTGTGCTGGTGGCAGCCCCAGCCCCTCTGACAGACCCCTCAGTGGGGATGGGCACCTTCCCATGCCCAGAACTTCAGTTTTTGGAGTGATGGTGGCAGAAGGTCCTTGGCATCTTGTCCCTGTGCCTGAAGTGTCCTCATGGGGCCTGCTGGTGGCCATGCCCTGTGAAATGTCCCCCTGGGTGGGTTTTCCCCACACTGCCACCACCAAAGGCGTGACTTGTCCTTCACACCTGGACTATCAACTGTGATGACCTTCTCATGGCCAAGGTCTTTCCTAAATCCCACAAACTCTTTCTGGGCACCAGGGAAGATTCTATACCAGTTATGAGAGGTTTCTTTCCAAGTCTCGGACCGGTACCTTCTTTTTTGCTCCCCGTTGCACATCTGCTGCTCCTCATGCCAGAACTTCTACATTGCAGCAATGTGGGTGCTTTCAGGTGGCAGGAGGGCTGAGAGGGAGGTGGAAAGCTGGGGGGGTGGAAAGCTGTGCATGACACTTGTGGACCTCCAGTCAGCCCCTTTATTGGAGCAACAGCACCAAATTAAACCTACAGTGCATAAAATAATAACACAAATCCAACCGGAGTCACACCCATCCTTCAGTCATAAACAAAAACACGAAGCTGAGAGTTTCTCTGAAGTCCATACATGCTACCAGAGATGTGAAAACAGCAGAGGGGAAAAGATTCTCTTTCCAAGAGGTTGCTGGATCTGCAGCTCACGTCCCCTCGGTGAGCAGCTGCCGTGGGGCGGTGGCACACGCGCCATGGAATGTCTCTGGCACAGGAGCCTTTTTCAGCTGATGTTTTCCTAGAAGGCCATGCCAGGAGACATATTTGTGCTTATTGCCAGGGCTGGAAGCTGCCTGCAGGTGCTGATTATTGACCGTTCCTCCTCCACAAGGGAGCTAGTGTGTGAGGCACCCTCTGCCCTGCCTGGGAGTCACCATCGCGTTCCCAGCCCTTCCCTGCAGCTGGGAATGAGCTGTTTGGGTTGGCCTTGGTGGCACAGATGGTGCCACCTGTGGCAGACTCTGCCAGCAGGACGGATCCCAGGCAGCTGGGAGGTCATTCTCGGCAGGGGGAAGCCAAAATCCCATTTGCACTTACACCAGACTCCCCAGGCTGACAAATACCTTTGGCTGCTCCCACGCCCTGCCTTGGGGCTGATGGACTTGCAGAGGAGGCCTGCTCAGCCCTGAACATGGCCCAGTCTAATTTTGGGAGGAAAAAAGCATTCAGCATCCTCCCAAAAACCAGAGCAGCCTGATTTCCAAGGTTTCAAAGTGCCTGCAGACCTGCTTGCTTTACCCATAACATAATGACCCTCTCCTGTCCCATGAGAGGGTCACCAGAGACACTGAGCCCTCCTCAAATGAACATTTATTTCCTGCAGGGATTTTCTCTGGCAGCACCCAGCATGCCAGACTCAGTGATGTTAGGTTGGTTTTGCACACAAGTGATGAAATCCAGAGTATAAACTGGGATTTTTCACTCCTGATGGCTATCGGATGAAGAAAAATAACTTCTGGCTTTCTTCTGCCCTCTCTGTTCCCAAACAAGAAGCATTTATTATAAATTTTTTAATTAAGATTTAGGCTGATAAAGCAAAATTGCTGCCTCACCCTGTACTGCTGTTGCTGAAAAGACAGCTGAACATGATTACTAAAGGAAAAGTTTGGCCTTGATGATCTACTCTTCATTTTTTCACTGTGTTCTTTGCTGGTGTCCAATAAAATAATAGAATGTAAATCACAGCAGCCTAAAGGCTCAGGGCGAGATTCCCTGACAGGTGGCCTTGGAGCAGGCAGGGATTTGGGAAGATTCTTGCAGTGTGACTAAAATTGTCACATTCTGACTTTGTCAAATTGTTATGTGAAAAAGAAAATTACGGAGTCTTTGCACCTGAAGCTATAAAGTGGCTCGTGCTCCCTTGAAGCAGAGCCAGCACTTATTTGAAATTTGGTCCACCTCAGGGACCATCGTTTGAACTGAATAATAAAAGCCAAATTGAGGCAAATTCACCATGTGGCAGGGGTAGATGTGAAAGGCTTGTGTTGAGCTTTTTCATATGTTTGGTGTGGTTCTTTCTGCCCTGTGTTGGTGTGACACTGAGCCCAGTCAGGAGGTCCACAGCCATGCATTTGTGTTTAAAGAAATGGCAAAACCATGTATTTTCCAAGAAAATTCTCTAATTTGCTGGATTTTTTTTTTCTGAGATCCTTTGGGAAGAGGAGTCGAGCTCGGTAGGAAATCTAAATTTGAAAGTTTGTGTAAAACATATTTAAGGGCTTTTTGTTTTCAAACAATAACATTCCCGAGAAATATTAAAAAGAAATACATATCTTTCTTTCTTGTTTATTTTTTTGTAATTTTTAGATCAACACCCGTCATTTTCATTAGTGCTCTATGACCCAGTTCATCACTAACATGCCGAAAATTAAACATCCACTGAAGTACTTCACTAAATCAGGGGTTGGAGCTCCCTAATGACAAGTACATGCACACTCCACCAGCCAGCCATATGATTTTTTTTGCATCTATTTATGTCCTTTTTTCCTCCAGTGCAGAAAACCATGCCAAGATGCATTTTGCACCGGCCTACCGCACACTGAGATTTCCCCTGCTCCCAGACCCCTGACAGAGAGCACTTTTGCTTTCATTTATTACTTTAATATAACTTTTTTTCTTTTTCCCCTTCTGTGTTTCACAACATTTAGCAACTCCCCACTTTCTGTGATGGCCCAGTTTGGCACTGGTGGAAGAATCCCAGGCATGCTCCACCAGCCCCTCCTGACCCGTGGGCAGGCTTCAGGCTGCCACCCTCACCTCTCCCCTTCATTTTTTGGGGGCAGAGCTGGGTGAAGCCCAATTTTTCCATCTCACTTTGATATCTCAGGGCTGTTCCTCCATCTCCATCTCACTGAGAACCAATGGGTCTCGTTGGAAATGGATGAGTGGGAGAGGGAAAGGAGGAGAACAAATACCTTGCAGTCCCCTGGTGAGGGAAATGCTCGGGCTGCCAGCTCTCTAGGCTCCATTCCCAGCCCTCAAGGCTGTGCCTGTCACATCCCAGCTGCCTCCCCACCCCAGGCTGCAGGATGCTCTCACAAACTCCCTTTCTGCGCACTACCAAAAACTCCTCTTTGCAAGAAAGGAGTGGGAGCAAACCCATCATGTTCCTCCAAACAGTTTCCATCTCAGTGCATTGGTATTTTTCCACCTCCAAAAGCATTTCATAAGATCCTTCCAGCCCATTCCCTCCTGTGGCCTTTAAAAGCCATGTCAGTCACCCAGAGTTGTTTCAGTAGCTGGTCCCAGAGGAGTGGGTTCAACTCTGTTGGTTCCAATGGCACCTAATTTGTATGGATGAGTGTTTGCATGTCTACAGATACATGTAATGCTTTGGAAGACATTTATGTGCCTGATATAATTAAACCCAGTGGTTTTATATTCCTTCATATTGGCATAGTGGAGATGTTATGAGAATACCAGCTCTTTCCTTATGGAAAAGTCTTAGAGAATGTAATAAGAAAACAATAACCATTCTTAGGCTTTGGAGGTTTTTGAATAGGGTTTAAAACTGAATTACATCATTGCAATTCTATAGAATGTCTTAAAAAGTCTTTGCAAGAGGGGATCATTCTCTATCAAATTCTAGAGATTACACAGCCATTTCCATAGATTATTTCATTTCTCTCCAATTCTACTGGTTGCACTCCTATTAATTTCTGTGGGGTTTTCCCATATGGCACATATTATTTTGGCCATAAAACTACTCCCTGAGGCAAAAAGGCACACAGCCTCAGTTCAGCCCAATGAAATCCCATTAGCTTCCAGAAAGACTGAGTCAGGTTTGCAAAATCATTTTGTGTCCTTGTTCCATACATGCGCTCCAGTGCTGTGCACATGGATATTCCCTGCCCTGAGGAGGGCACAGCCCCAAATCTGAGATGTTTGAGTTCCTGTGTGTGGTTTAGGAGGCGTGCCAGAGCACATCACACTTAGTGGCATATTGAAGAGATTAGTGGCGTGATCAATTAAAATGTTTTCAATTTTAAGCAGCTTTTTCTTCCAAGCTTCGCCTCCTTTGCTCTGTCCCCCTGTCCCCTCCCTCCAGCAGTGTTTATGATGCAGCACCATAGCACATCTGCCCCTCTCCTGCCTCCAGGGCCAGTGCTGGATCAGCCTTGTGGCCATTTGGGGATTCTCCTGTGTTCCTGTGGCTCAGCCACCCTTGGGAGCATCCTTCCCTCCACACTGGTGTCCCATGGAGCCCATGAGGCTAAAGAAACCCCCCTGACCATCAGCCTTGGCCAGGAGCAGCCTGATTTCTTCCCTTAGGAGAAGCTGCTCTCCCAAGAGCTGCAACCAGCACTAATCAGGATGAATGATGAACCCCAGGGGCTCACACACCTTCCCTGAGCTTTGGGATACCAGGAGAGCAAATCTCTGCTTGCTGCTGATGTGCTGTGGTGGGTGCATGGGTGGGTGGGATGCCTTTCGGCTTTCACCTTACCATTGACCTCATGATTTATTTTGATTAACCTAAGCCTACTGAATTCCAGCCCTTCTTGTAGAGAACCTGCAGCACAAACCCCAGGCCTAATTCGGGCAAGCACAGCGCGCGGCTTCGCTTACGTTCGTTTCGCAGTGATTTATTTTTTCTTCTCATACCCTTATGAAAGTGGACACCACCCGTGGATGGTGGGGTCAGACTTCACCTTCTCTTGCATGTGCTAAGTAAGCAAATGTCTTTGAGGGAACTTCAAAGCAGGGGATTGGGAGCAGGGCAGATTTTGAGCCCTGGAATGAGCAGCTTGGCATGTTGAGGTTGAACCCCAGCACGGCGCTGGATGTGTGGGTGTCTTGGATGGAGCAGGGTGTAATATTAGCCCAGAAGAAAGCATGATTCTGGCATAGGTTGGTACAGCTGCACTTTTGCCAGTGGGCTGGTTTTGATTTCCAGAGGACGAGACCTAGTCCTTAATCTGCCATTTGAGGTTTTAAACTTATCCAACGTGGGGTGTAGAATGTCTCAACCTGCACAAAGTGGCCAAACCCTTCATTTCGAGGAAGCTGCACCTTTTTCTTCCAGAAGAGCATCTGATCCCTTGAAGCCTGTCTAGGAATCACTTAACAGTGGGAATTTACTCCTGTAGCAGCACAAATAATTTACAGCGAGGCTTTTGCCATTATTATTCTGCTGCATTTCTTCGAGATACAAAATTATTTTATATTGCATATTTTCCCATGCCCTTTCCCTGCTTACACTGTCTGCCTCGACTCGTTGCTAATGACGTTTGTTGACAAGCTCAGCGCATTTTGATAAGTCTTCTGCCAAAGTGTCTCTAATAAAAATAAGAAGAATGACAAGTGGAACAGCGCAAAGAGGATTCCAACAGCAACAACCGAAGGTTAAAGCAGCATAAAACAGGGGGAAAACATAACAAAAACAGAACACAGTGAGCCCAGATTGCCTTTGTTAAGAATATTTAATGCTTAATTTTGTTTTATAACCTGGCTCTCAAGCTATCCGTGCAGCTTACATTCCCTTGTTTTGCAGTTGGAGGAATTTGCCTTCAGTTTCTGTAGGGGCAGGGGGAGCTCTGTGTATGTATTTTGCACCTTCAGCCTTTGACCTTGTTGGATTTTTGGTCTTGTAAGGGTCACAGCAAGGAGGTATCTCCAGTGCCTGTGGCTGGAGAAGGGCTTCCAGTACCTCAGCACAGCTTGCTGCCAAAGGACGGAGATCCCACTGCGCTGAGGTGGGGCAGATATAATGGGGAGTGTGTAGCCAAGCATTTGGGACATTTCCTGGCTTGGCACATGCAGCTCTGCACCAGCTGCGGGTGCATATCCGTCCCTCTGCGCAGCTGGGGACAAGGGGTGAGAACCTGTTCAGAGGGGCAAGTTCCCAGGCACAGCACCTGCTGTTCCTGGCAGGGCATTGAAGCAGGGAGTGGGAACAACCCTCAGCCCTCACTCCTCAACCCATGGAGCCCTTCCCTGCCTCCTCCACCACCACTGCTCAGTTTTGGATGGCACCTGTGATTTCTCAGCTCTGTGCCTCTCCCTGCTCCACATGGAAGAAGAAAATAATTCCTGAGTGACTTTACCTCTGTTTGGGCTTCACCAGGTGGTGATGCCACAATTCTTAAGGGATGACCTCATTGCAGGGCAGTCAGGGGTTGGCTGGGGTTTGTGTCTTAGGGATGTAAAGAGAAATAAATGTACAACTGAAGCAGCAATGGATGATTTGATGGGAGATTTCAGTGCAGGCACTAAATGCATCTCCTCATGTTAGACCTTGGTGCCGTCAGCTGGGCCTGAGTGCAGGGAAAATCAAAGACAGAACCAGTTAATTCTCATGAAATAGCCCTGTTTGAAATTCTGGAGCTTTCTGCCGAATTTAATAAATCTTTTCAGCTGTTTCACAGAAGGCTTTGACAACCTTTTCAAAGATGCAGGAAGGCCAATGTATCCAAGCAGCTTTAGAGCCCTTGGCCCAGGATCGGGGCTGAGCACAGCTGTGCCTGACCCCGCCGTGAGAACCAGAGAGGGGCTGAATTCTCCATTTGTTAGCGCTGGGAAGGTCCTGGTTTGGCTCTTCTCCACTGTGAAAAGTCCCTTTTGAAGCAATGAGGGCTGGAGTTACAGGTGTCCCAGGCTGGGATCAGGGACAGCAGCAGCTGCAGGGAGGGCTGACCCCACTGCTGTGTCCCTGGTGTCACCTATGGGCCCTCACCAGGGCTGCTGTCCAGGACAGTTTTAGCAGCTCATGGGAACCACCATTTGAAAACATGTTTTAATGTAATGCCTTTCAGTCAGGAGCAAAGGATTAGATCTGGATTCCTCTCCTCGTGCCACAAGAGATATTTTTAGTGCCCTTGAAGCCAGCTGGATTTTCTGCAGAGGGGAGAACTCTGCCCTCTCCTGTAAGGTTTTTCTGGCACTGCCCTCATCAGTGCTGTGAATTACTCCTTCTGCTTGTTCAATTTTGCCCCAGTGGAACTTTTGGAACTTGTTCAAGTAAGTTCAATTTTTTAAAAGGGAATTTAGGCACCGTTTTTCCTTGGAATTAAGCTCTTAGGCCCTTCACCTGCCTGACACCAAGCTGCCAGCTCCCATGGGGTCCGTGAATGAAAGTCCCTCAAGTCATAGGGGAGTCTTAGCCCTACAACAAAGTTCAGGTGTGTGAATCCAGGACATGTGGGCATCTTTTTGGAGGATGTTGTAAAAGACTTCTGGGATGAAGTGTTGTGGGGATGGGGAACCCTTTGCTGTGCTCCCAGTCTTTCCATGAGGCTACAGGGACACTTGGGATGGTGCTAAACTGAGCTCCCAAGGAATGAGAGCTTCAAGAACTCAGAATGTGAGTCCTTCTTGACCAGATTCTGTGCTCAAGAACATTGACTACAACCAGTCTAGATTAAACTCTGATTACTTTTGGATACCTGACCCCTCAGCAGGACAATCCTGTCTTGCAGGGAACCAATGCTAGAAGGATAAAGCCCAATCCCAAACGATTGGGAGCAATACTCTCAGAACCAGGATGGTGTAGAAGGGCTTTATATCTTAAATGTGCCCAAAATAGGAGTGCAGGCATCCATCAACTCAGCAGGTAACAAATCTCCTTGCTTTCAGAGGTGGATGTTGTCATTTCTTGGCTTCGTGGCACCAGCACCTGGCTTGCTGCAATGGGTTTGTGTGTCTGCCTTTCCTCCCCTGGCTCTTTGCAGGGATCCAGTGGCTGATCTCACTCAGGTCTCATCCCTGCCCTGCAATTCCTACATTTCTCACCACCTGCAGCTCCCATGGATGTTTGCTTTCTCCTGTCTCAGGCTGGTGGCATTGAGCTCCTGCTGGCACAGACCTTGGATCCCATATTTGCAGGGTCTCAGCCTTGGGGCTGATCCTGGCTCCAGGAAAGATCTGGGCAGGGGCTCTGCCATGATGGTCTGGGCCTCAGTCCCCACCCTGTGCCCCAAACATGATATGGTGCTTTCTCCTTTCTTCCCTTCGTAAACGGTTAATTTATGGTTAATTCGGTCGTTCTGCAAATTTATATCAAACACCTTCATTTTGACCCTGTGAAAACAGATCTGTAAAAAAAAAAAAAAAAAAAAGCAGCTGAATTTCAACAAGTTTGAATCAGAAAACTTTATTTTCTTTTTATTTTATTTGAAATATCTATTCAAAAAATCCTCTGAAAAAATCTGCCTTTCAATCCAAACTTTTTCTTGGTTTTGTTTTGTTTTTTTTCCTGGAATATCCTTCAATTCTCCTAATACAACCAAGAGTATCTTTCCTGCCTCCCGCTAAAAACAGTCTGAAAAGAAAATATATAATCTAATTTAGGACTGAGCAAAGCCATTGATTCATCTCAGCAGAAAAAGCTGCGTGCTTCTCAGTTCTCCAAAGAAAATCTTTCCCTTTTTTCTGTTTCTTTTTCTCTTTGTCCCACGGTTTTCCCCTTTGTTCCATAAGGTCGACTTGGGACAATTCCTCCCCTCCCCAGTTTTTCAATATTACACAAGTGGACCAGAAAAAACAGCCATTCAGTTGCTCCAACCACAATCTAAATGAGAATGAGAAGATATTTCAGCTGTTTCTCTTGGTTTCCATTTTTTCCCCAGTTTCTGGCTCAGTAGCTCCCAGAACCTATTACACTAATTGTTCTTTTCCAAAATCTGACTGTCAACAAAAGGCAGGGAACCAGTCTAACAATTTTGACTGGAATTTCCACTACTTTGGTTCATTCCTGGTTTTGATTTTCACAAGCTTGTTTGCCCCCCGAGAAATTTGACATTTTGAGACACTTCCCAAACTCAAATTTGGTCCCACAAACTCTTCCTGTGACAAACATGAAATTCATTATCACAAGTGACACTTCATGGTGGGGCAGACACAAATGTCTCCCTCATTATATGACTTCTGTGATGGGAGAATTAAAGTGTTTGTGTGGAATTATATGGAATCAGGATGAGGTCAAGCCAATGGTGTGAGTTCCTCAGTGCAAATCCAGCTCCTCATGTTTCCAGAGGAACTTTTCTCCCACATATATACTTAATTCCTGGCCAAAATGCCCCTTTTCCAGCCAAAATTTGTCTTGCAAATGCAATGCACATTGTCAAAGGGAATGCTTGGGCTTTGTTCAAGACAATTGTTTGTCAATATGTTTTTCCAGTGTTCCCCTAGTAGGAAAGGCCTCTCCCAGCAGCACTTTAACTGCTTGGTTGTGTACAGGATGCTGAAACACGTGGCAGAAACAACAAACTGGTACAATGACATCTTTATATTATGGGCTCTGAATTGTTTGAGTTATTGAGTAAAGTCAGATCTGTGTTTATCTACATTCTGCATCACCCACTGGCACACTCAGCTTGCAGTAAATAGAATAAATCAGCTGCTTAAAATTAGGCACTTGCTTAAGGGCTCTGTTAAAACGCAGCCTAAATGCTACTGCAGATTTAGGAGGGACTTGAATTTTCCCTGGCAGAGAGATGTGGGAGTGGGATAGGGGAACCTCTGCTTGGACAACCCCAGCGAGACCAAACCAAACCCAAGCGAAGCCCTTCTTAACCATTTTCCTCTCATTCCCCTTCACATTTCTCCTCCCTTTTGTCTCCCCCAGCCCAGAGCCCCTGATAAAATGGAACAAACAAGAGCCCAGGGTAATTGTTTGCAGCGCTGGGGAAGGTTTTTGTGACGTGTCCCAGCGCTGGTGCCGCGAGCCAGGCACTGGCAGCTGGTTCCACTTTGCAGCCGTGTACGAGCTCGCGGCTCAGGCAGTTGTTGCACATTTACAAACCTCTGTCACTCTGGGGCTCTGCCTCTGCTCCCACTCCGTTGAGTTCTGCTTTGGTTTTCTTCTTTTTTTATTTATTTATTTTATTATTATTATTATTATTTCTTTCCTCTTTTTGTTGTTTGCAGAATGAATAAAGACCTTTTCGCGAGCAGGAATAAAGCCCTGGACACTCCTGGCTGCTGTTCTCCCTGTGCTACCACTCCTTCATTTGTATAAATTTAGCAGGGGGTCCAGGAGCTAAAATAGGAAGCACATGGTTTTGTGACTTTACAATTGAAATAAAGAAATCTAATATGACAGAAGAAGCATGTTGTTTATGGAACTACAGATTTCAGTGAAGGCCATCCCTACCAAATCATAATTAAAATTACCATAATGACCCCTGAGTTTCATTTGTTGGGCTGGGAGGAAGGAAAATACGGATATTTTCAGTGGGTTCTGCTGAAACAATTTATTGAGAGCCACAGCTGGTTTTAATGTGCTGATGAGCTGGGAAAATAGTCAAAATTGTGCTCCAGTCAAGTGACTGTGTAATATCTGAGGGCAGAACCAGACCAAAATCTCTGTCATTTTATTTAATCAAATGAATAGTGTTTTGTAACTGCAAAACATAATTGCTCTGCACATATGTTACACGCATACTTCACTAACAACATCCACAGTGCCACCAGTGGAACCAATGAAAACACTTTCAGCCTGATTTATTTAACCCTTCTAAATTTTGTCAGGACTTCTTTGGAATAAACCAAATATTTGGTATGGAGATCTTCAGCAGCGTGCATGCATGCTATTGGAAGGAAACTTGTGTTCCTTGAAATAAAAATACTGGAATTTTTCACAAGAAAGACATTTTTACAAAATTATTTATACATTTTAAGTAGATCTCAGGTTTTACACTGGATTTGCCTTTGAAGTCAGAGACACAAAACTAATCAACTTTAAAATTAGCACATAAAATTAATGATCGCTGGAGTTGGCAGGCTGGCTGGAAAACCAGGACTCTTCTGGCATTTTCATTTGGAAAAAGCTTCAAAGCTACTGCCTGTGTTTGACATTAGAACTAAGAGACGAAGAGTGAGGGAGAGAAAAGCAAAATGCCTCCCAAATATCAGGTGCAAAGTAAATTTCATGGGACAGAAAACCCCACGCTGTGTTTGGAGCCTCAGATTTGGAGAAATCACTGAAAGCAAATCTTTTTGCAAACCTCTGAGTAAGATTTTGTTGATTGTTTGTTTGCTGGGGTTTTGTTTGGGTTTGTTTTGTGGTGGTCGATGTTGTTGTTTTTCTTTAGCATTTGTTTGTGAAAGCAAACAAGGGGATGGTTTGGGGGCAGAAATAGGAGAAGCCACATGATAATTCATGGTAAATCCATAGCTGTGCCTTTTACAGAAGAACCACACATCTGCAGGAATGACCAGCTTGTGTTATGAAGACACTGTTTGATTTGGCTAAACTTGCTTAAAAATCTGAAATCTGCTCCTTCCCTGAAGAGGCTCAGACTCGCTCACCCACCTTCTGACCAAACCCAGGAGCTCAAGCATTTTATTGCACTTTTTGTGTTTTCCCAGTAAAACACAGCAAAATTTTCTGGGAGGGGGGCACCAGAGCATGACAAAAAGCTACCTGCTTTATCCCTTCATTAGTGGAAAATTAAGTTCTCCCTGTGCTGTGAGGAGCCAGCTGGGTGTGGGGCTGGTGATGGAAGACAGCTGCAAACAAATGTGTTGAGTGAATTAATGTAGTGTGTGATGGTGGAAAAAGAGCTCAGCTCTGCGGGACGGATTTGGTTATCACGGGCTGAGCAAGGCTGGGAGAGGGGCAGCAGAGACTGTCTGCAAGCTCAGCTGCAAACTCTGCACGAGTGCTTAAAAAAAAGAGAAGGAAAGGATGTCACGAGAGAGAGGAAAAACGGAAGAGAATATGAGTTTGGAGCAGAAAAAACTGGCAAAATATGAGTTGCTATAAGTTGGATTCTTGTTTTCTCGAGTGGATTTGGCTTCAAATGCAATTAGCTTCTTGTCACATGCTGGGGCAGCTGTGCCAAACAGTTCAACAACACATTATTTTTGTCATTGCACAAAAGGTGATATTGAGCCCAGAATAACTGTTTCCATTTATGACTTTGGCTTTTGGCCTAAGCTCAAAGGAAGTGAAGGAAAAAAAATAAAGAAAAAAAGTGATATCCTTTTCTGAAGGTCTTGGGGCACTTGAGTCTCAGATGTTGGTGTACAAGAAAGTTTACCAGGGTCCCAGTGTCAATAGAAAAGCCTGATAGCTTTATTTGGGTTGTTTGGCTGCTCACTGGGGGAAAACCCAGCACAGAAACTGTGTGGGATCAGGAACTGAGGCCACAGAGGTTCCTTAGTCCTGGATCTACCAAAGCCATTTCTGAGGTGTCAGCAGCTTCAGAAGGAAGAGGAAGACTGAGGCCAAGATTTAGATTTGTGTGTACTACCAACCCAGCAGCTCTAAGCAATATTCCAGTCCCCACCGAGGCACAGCCTTAGAAATGTTTCTTAAACTCTCCAGGAAAATATTTTGGTCCCTTAACGTGCTCACATGACACACTGAGAAAGGTGACAGAGCTCCTGCCTGCTAAAAGAAATTAGCGTTTAACCTGAATATTGATGAAGCCAACAAATCCTGCTGGCCAGGCTGCAATAACCAGAGGCACCCACAGGGATAAATGCCAGGTAAAAGAGGGTTTTGCTTGCAGGGGAAGGGAGAGCACACTCAGGCTGGAGGTATATGTGGAAATGGATTTAATAAACACCTACTGAGTCTCCCTTCTATTCCCCTGCCTGCAAATACCCACCATGGTATTTTAATCATGATGTTTTTAATAATATAAGAAAATCTTATTAATAATTCCATTTTGGAATGTTTCTGCTTAGTGAACTCCAGGGCAACAGTTAAACTTGACACAAAAGTGTTTGCTTTAAAATTGTGTGTGGACCATGCCAGTCCACGGAGGTGATTCATTTGCTAGCTAATTAACAAATGTCTAATGTAAATTTAACATTCACTTTGACTTACATTCCTGCAACCCAAACTTCTTTTTGATTGGGGTAGCTGTAAGTGGAAGCCAAATATTTTCCTTGGTGGAGCCAAGGGGATGGCATATGCTACTCGTTTAGATTTCCATTTCCTTTGCATCTTTTCAGGGGCCGAAATTCAGGCGTTAACGTTTCCGAACACAAAGTCATTTTTGTATGAAAATTTGCAAATAAACCCCCCAAGATTTTTCAGTACTGCTAGAAACCGAGTTCTTTCATTGGCAAAAAAAAAAAAGAAAGTGCCCTGTGAGGTTCTGCCTGTTCCTTCTCCCCAAATTCCTGGTGAATACATAATTACCCAGTTTGGCTTTAAGAGGAGTTTTTTGCCTTTCCTGTGCTGAGCATCTCCGTGAGCTGGAGAATCAAGCCAAGCCATTGCTCAGTGAAGAGGAGCTTTGACTCCTGGTCACCTCTCAGCCTCAATAATGTCCCCATTCTCCCAGATGGTACCTTTTTATTTTATTTTTTCCCTAGGCATTAAAGTTTCTGGATTATGATAACACTGACCGTGGCATAAACAGGATCATAGCTTTCCCAAAGGCCCATGTAAGAAAATAAACAACTTAATCCTGGAAAGAGACAGCAGGCTCCTGCAGCTGACCAGGAATCTATTCCTCAGTGGCTGGGAAATGCTGGGTAAATGATGGTAAAATAAAAATGAGATGCTCGAGGGGGGTTTGGGGGTGTAAGGCTGAGGTTTGGGGCACCAACAGTCTGGATTTCAATGCCTCCTGTCACAGGGCTGGGCACCATGAGCCCTGTCTGCTGCTCAGGGAGTGGCTTCTGGTCATTTCCCTCTGCTTCTGGAAGGTTCCCTGAGTGGGCAGGGCTCTGTGGGAATGTGGGAATGTGGGACATGCCCACATTCACCAGTGTTCCCTGGCAAGCTCTGGTGCAGTTTGGATCCCCTCAGGAGATGTCCAGAGGCAGCAGACAGAGCTACAGACGGAGCCAGCGTGAGGCTGGATGTGGGAAACCTGCACCTCTTCCAGAACCTTCCAGCCTCAATTCCTCCCCCCTGTCATCAGGTTGGGCTCCCAGGGCTGAAGGAGAAGGGTTTCTGGCCTGGACACCCACCCCATATGTTGCAGCAAGAGCTTCTTCAGCTTAAATGCTGGGAAACCCATGGTAAGCATCCATCATTTCATTTTTTAACTTTTTTTTTTTTTTTTTTAAGGGAAGGATTGCAGTTTTATGGAACATCTTGATGTTAATGTCCTACTCCAACTGGCCAGTTTTTCCTGTCTCCCTTGTGGGGAAATACTTTCTTAATGGAGCTGGATTTTGGGAAGCCTGTCCCAGGAAGTGTGAGACAAGGAGCTCAGGCCTCTCAATGGCATTTCTATCACTTCTGCTGTTTCACATTGCAAGTTTGGAAAGGTGACAGAGACTTAATTTTTTTCAGTTTCCAGCTCATCAAGGCAGAGCAAAAGCTGCTGAATCCCATCATCCCATCAGGGGCTGCTGTGAAGGGCAATTCAGTCACGTTCCTGAAGAGCATGGGAATCACCTGATGAAAGCCATATGCTGATGCTGCGCTCATCTAACACAGGTTTGATTTCAGGATTGTCTGGAAATGACCCAACAGAGAGAGGGAAGGCTTGTGAGGACTCCTGAGAGATGCCTGCACAGGATCAACCATCATCCTTGCTCACCAGGAGAGAGATCCAGGCATATCTGAGGGGATTTAGCTCAGAAATGGCTCTGCAATGCCTTGATAACATCATTCTGGTGTCATTCCCAGCACCTCCTGCCTACAGCTCTGTCTCAGTGAGGTGCAGAGATCTCTGAAAGTGTTGGGGGGTTACCAAATTTTGAAATCTCTTGGTGATGTAAATGCACTTTTCACTTAGTTTTGTTGGAGGTTTGGGCCAGGTCTGGGAGCTGAGCTTGGACAATGCAGGTTTTGCTCTGAACTTTGCAGCTCAGTCCTGTTGCTGAGACACCCGAGGAGAAGGGCATAGAATATTCACAGGGGTTTTTTCTGGTGAGGGAGGGATGCAGAGCCATGAAACACCACCTTGTTTTGTCAGCCAGCTCTGCTCTACCTGTGTGTATTTATGTTTGGGCTGCATGTATACATAAAATATTATGTATGCATAAAATATTTTTTGCCCCTGCTGCACGTTCTTCCACCTTGGTGAGGCTGGAGCTGAGGAAACGCCAGCAAAAAAAAAAAAGAAAAAAAAAATTCTTTTTGCTGCTTCCAAAAAAACAGAGTGCCCTTTTTAGATGAAAAATTCATGCTTTCGTTAGTGCTGACTGGTGTCTCCTTCACTCCTGCGCTCCCTCATGGCACAGGGAAACCTACATAAAGAAATTTGGCTGGCTCTTGAAAAGCATAAATGAGAGGAACTGGCTGTGGGGAGAGGTTTCTGAGGGCTCGAGGAGGAGTTCAAATGCTTCATTCTTCAGCTGCAGGAGATAAAAGTCCTGGTACATTCAATTCCCACTTTCTGCTGCTGCCAATAAGCAGGGGGGCTTCTTCCTCAGCCTCTTGCCACCACAGAAATAACAGAGATAAAGCTAGCAAAATAAATAAACGCTTTGTGGCTGGAATAGATAATAATTTCACCAGCTGAATATTAAAATATCAAAGCTGAAGGAGAGGATATATAATTATGGGCCTTTGAAGTTCAATAAAGGTCTGTTTCATCAATGTGGCATTTCAAATGCAGAGGCAGAATGATAATATTGCACTGGCATTTCTGACCCACTGAGAATATGCCAGGAGGAGAAGGAAGCCCTTTAAGACAGAAGCCATTTAGACAGGGCCTGATTAATTATCCTACCCCAAAATGATCCCTCCCTGACAGGAGAATGTTGTTCAGCATCATTTCTCTCCCTTTTATTCCTGCCATATTTTGATTTAAGAAGGATTGTTTGGCCCAGTATGAGCAGGTGATGTGAAACAATGAAATGAAGGGGCTCTTTTCTACCAGTTATGTTCCAGTTATAAATATTCCCATATTAAACAGGAGATCTAAATCCTTCAGTCCAACAAATTGTGGCTGAACTTAATTTGTTTGATGACCATTTCTAAACCAGGGTTAAAAAGCTCAGCAACATTTCTTTGTGGTGTGAATTTTTGACTGCACCTTATGGCAGGTAAAGAAAAATCAGTGTTGAGACAGGACATACAGCTCTGATACAAATTTTGTTCAGGAATATCACATTCTTCTCCCCAGACTTGCTCAGAGGCACTCCCTGCTGCCTCCAGGCTTATGGGAGTGATGGCTTCAGCTGTTTCTCACCTTATTTCCCAGGATGCAGGACAGCATCTGGCACATTGTTGGAGATGAGACCTGGCTCATGCAAAGGCTGGAGGGGAAGATTTTTGTGCTCCCAAAGGCACCACATCACCTTGGGTGAGGAGAATTTTTGAAGGAGTGCTACAAAATACTTTTCTTCTTATTTTTTTTTAATTTTTGGAAATGTTAAAAAAAGATGTTCCACTGTGATCACAATGAACTAAAAAAACCTCTTTGCTGAGGGTAAACTAGGCTGGAAGAAAAGCTGTTAAAACCAACTGAAGGTTTATGACTGCCCACAGTGTTTATACCATGCCATTCTTGTACTCAGAGAGAGTTTACTACATTAGGTTCTTTTATTTTTTAATAGACTGTCATCACATTTGGGTACATTTTCCATTTCCAATTAACATCCAGGCCAGTTTTGTGGTTTGGGAAAAACAAGCAAGAGCCCTCAGCTATATGTCAGTGGAAGAGGAGCTTTTATTTGAGGGTGGGGATGTTGAATGACCCCATGGCTTCCTGTTAGTGTTTTAAGAGCAGGACTCTCCCACCTGGTCTTGGCTGGAAAGTCAAGCTTGTGTGTGCTCATGTGGAGACCCTTTAAATGTGTGAGCAGAGTGTCCATATCCGATTTCCTAGGTAAAGTGTGCTGCATTTTGTTTTTGGTTCAAAGTGCAAATCAGCCTGTGGGGAAGAACTGGTCTTTCTCAGCATACCTCACACTCATGGGAGGTCTTGAACATGATGTTTCAAACTTCACAGTGCACTATAAAGGAAAGGAGAGTTTCTGAACGAGGCCGTTGATTTTGCATTTCAGCGTGCACGCTTGGTGGTGTGCAGGAGATCTGAGGGTTCTGTGCTGATTGGAAAATGACAATAAATTTTTGCCCTGACTCCAGTGAACGCTTGCATCAGACTTCCAGGCTGGCATTCCCTGCTGATAAACCATCATCTCTTCAAGGCTGGGAGGCTCCATTGCTCCCCATGCCAAAGGGCTCTGGTGCTTCTCAGCATTTCTCAGAGCACCTCGGTACAAAGTGTGCCTGACTGGAATGGCTTATTCCATCTGAAAAGCCAGGTTGGATGGAGCTCTGAATGACTTGATCTAGTGGAAGGCATCTCTGCTCGTGGCAGGGGGGTAGAATGAAATGATTTTTAAGGTCCTCTCCACTCCAAACCATTCTATGACCCTTGGTGTTCCCCAAATTCAACAATGGCTTGAAGACTATGAATATGTTGTTGTAAATCAGGGGTTTAGAATTACACTTTAGCCAAAAAGGGTTCTGGGTGTGCCTGGGTTCATTTTGCAGGTTATTTTTTCTCTCTGCAGAAGGGAGGGTTGGGAATGTGAGAGTAAATATCAGTCTTTGTTTAGACTTGATTTCTCTTGAGACGCATTGCTCTGGATGACAAATGGGGTCACCCCAATTTTGGGACTGGCACAGGTTGACCCTGGCACCCTCCCCTCTCTGCATCCCCCTGCACAAGCCAGGTTTATCCATCTAGGATGCACATGCAGGGGGATGTGGGTCCCCTGGGAAAGCCTCTTGATCCCCACACCCCGAGCTCCTCAGCCCTGGCTGCGCTCTGGGGGCTTTCACAGAGGACAAAGAATTCATTCAGGAAGTGCCTCAAATCAAAACCCAAATTATTGTAATGAAATCTAAATGAAACCATAATAGGAGAGAAATAGCAAACAGGGATTTCCTCTCTTTTTATGGCAGAACTGGCAATTTAAATTTAAAAAGTCAAAATCAGTGAGTGATACAGAGTTCAAAGGAGAGTCAGAGAGTCCTGGCTCTGCCAAAAAGGCATTCAGCTGCACATTCAGCCCTGTAGGCTTTTCTCTGCATGAAGACTCCTTTTTTTTTTTTTTCTTTTTTTTCATCTGTCAGCTGCTTCTACTAAACCACTTTAAATTAAGTCTTGGTCAATGTCAGAGTTGAGATCTGTTTTATAGGGATGTATTTGTGGAAAAGCATCCAAATACCTGCCTCAGAACTTGTCAGTTATAACTATATTCTCAGCAGACGTTGAAAGCCATAAACCTCATGCTGAGGGCTTTGAATATCACTTAAGAGCTTAAGCCATGTTCTTGGAATGAATTTATGAGAAAAACCCAGAGAGACTCAGCAGCAGGCAGGGGAAACTGCAGCTCTCCTTCCTTTATTTTAGCTGGGGGGAAGGAATCCCAATGGATAGCAACAGCAAAGCCTTTTCCAAACAGGGCAGCACTAACCCAGCAGGAAAAGTCCAGAAAACACTGGAACTAAAATGTCTTATGTTAGGATGGAGGGAGAGGTGGGATGGGTTGGTCAGAATGAAGGGGGAAGCACTTCCTTCGTACTAAAAAGAGCTTGTTAAAACCAAATTAATTGTTTGGCCCTCAAATTATCTGATAGTTGGTTGTCCTTCTGCAGCTGGCTCTGGTCCCTTTCTGACACCACAGACAAGAGCAAGCAAGCAGCTCTGATTTAGAAATGTCAACGTGGTTTAGGTTAGGGAGTGTTTGTAATAATTATGAATTGCCTTCATGGTTTGTTTGCTTTCCATAGCAATTGGGAGAAGACAGCAGCTGACAGCTGTGGAAATTCCTGGTGTTGTTCCCCTTGCATAGGACAACATGGATCTAATTAGCGTGTGCCAGCAGGGCTGTATTATTAAATTAATAATAATTAGAAAGCTGTTTGCACCTGTGCTAAAGTAACACTATTTATCCCAATGTGTGTTAAAGCATTGAGCCTTTCAAGTCTCTAATGACACCATGGGCAAACTGTGACCAGAGGCAGAGGCTTTCCCAGATGTACAAAAAATAGAGGATCACTGTATCAAATAACTTTTTTTTTTTAATTTTTTTTTTTTTTTTTTAGTGCATGTGGAGGAAATCAGAGTTATTGAAAATAAAACAGAGACTGTCTAGGCTGTGAACAGATTTTGCTAGTGCTGTGCAAGACAAACACTGGGATTTTTAACACATCAGCCAAGAGATTTGCTCTCAAAAATCCCTTACAGACTTACTAGGATTCCTTTTGCCTCCTAAGCAACAGGGGAATGGAGATGTTTGTTGAATTGCTATTCTGTGTTAGGCTTAGCTGGAGTGATTATAGTTGATATTTTTAGAGGAAGTAGATAGACCATAAGGAAACACGTTGGAGTCTAAACTATACCACATCCACACAAAATATTTGCTGTGGTTGAATTTGTACCTCTTGAAACGTGACTCTTTAACTTAATTTCTGTTTATTTTTGGCATTGTTGATAGTAGGAGACAGCAACATCCTTCCTTGAATGTTGTGTACCCTTCTGGGAAACACAAAAGAAATAATTTTTTACCAGGGTAATACCATTTATTATTATTACTCCCAGATATTTATTTTTATTTTAGTGGGGTAGGTAAGGCCAACTGGGGTCAAATTGTCTGTGTGAGGCATCTTATGGGGAAAGATGCTCTGTGCCTCAGGAACAACTGCAGTTGTTCATTCATTCATTGAACTGGCCTGCAGTTCAATGAATGCCTGGGCTCAGCAAAGTGTTTAGGCATGGATTTAATTGTAAGCACATGCATGAGTCCCTTTGATGCTGCATCATATCAGAAGCTGTGATACAAGATAACAATTAGGAATATTGAGCTACCCTATGGACCATGGACAGAGAGGGGAGCAAGGAGCTGGAGGGACATTACACAGGATGAAGAAATGAAAGATGATGCCCTTTTTCCTTGTTGCTTTGTCCGTGAGGAGGCAGGAGGCAGGAGGCTGGTCGATGAAAAGTAGAGCATTTAATGCCATCAGAGCCATTCTGTCCCATGTTGGCCAAAGGAAGATGACATGCAGGTGTGGATGGCATTGGGGTCAGCCCTGCAGACTGAGAGCACCCTGGCCAAGTGCTGGTGGAGCTGGTGGTGCCATTCTTACCCCCAAAGCAGAGGTGATGGTCGAATGTCTCCCTCTGAAATAATTCTCCAGCAGAGGAGCAATTGCTCCAGGTCAGCATCTCTGGCCAGCTTGAACTGTGTGAGTTTGTGGCTGTGTCAGCAAATTGCTGCTGCTCCCTTGGTCACCAGCTTCAGCTGTATCCTGTCAAAAGGGACAACTTGCCCACAGGAACCTCCTCCATGCCCTTCTGAGGTGGCGAGCAGCTGAGTGACCATCTGGCATTTCCGTGTGTCCGGCAGAACTGGGACAGATTGTTCACATCTTCCTGTGTGCAGCTGAGCTTTGCAACTGTCTGTGCTTGCCTGTGATGTCAGGCTTTGCTGGGAGAAAGTCACTCTGATGCTGTGTGTTTTGTAACAGATATTGCTGTACTGGTGATTCTCTGCTGAGGGACTGGCTGCTCGGTGTGAGGTGGAACTGCTGTCACTGCACTCAGCGCATTCAGTTCTACCTGATCAGTGCTGAGGGTTGGCTGAAGCCTCTGAGAGCATCACTACTGAAGCATCTTGAATCCCTTTTTTCTTTTCTCATGGTAGTAAGGTCAGAGGAAATGGTGATTTTTGCAGAAGTTATTTGTCCTTTGTGAACCTTCTTCGAATGAACCGATGAGCTTCGCTCCCTGCGCAATGAAACACCAGCACGGTGCCATCAAAGGGACAAGCTCTGCCCTCAAATGAGGGAGTGGGCAAGAAATTCTGAGCTCTGCACATGTGCCTGATGGCCTTACGTGTCTCATCTGCTCAGCATTGAATTCAGAAGCTTAAATGTACAGGCTCAGTGCTGAGAATCTGTCCTGCAGTATTTACGGCTGTTGTTTAACTTTAATCTCAGCCGTTCATTTGCTTCCTGGTTCTTATATAATTAGAACATATTAAACAGGAGCCAACCACAAGAAATATAAAAGGTTAACGCAGTTAGGAAATGTCAGTGGAATGAATACAGCTCACTAATTCACGGGTTCTTTCCATAAATATTTCCACCAGCCAAAATATTGACTTTAACCTTTTCCATCTCCTGCGTGTAAAGCTTTGTATTCCCTTGTTGCAGCAACAAATACCTTGGAGCGTGGGGATGGTGCTCAGCACAGGGAAGGCAGCTACACTCTGCAGTTATGGTATTAATTAAGTGGCAGAATCAGATTTCAGCATGGTAAGGCACACCCAGAGATGGAAAACCGGGATGTAATGAAAATGAGCAACATGTTATAGCTGGGATTGCAGAAAATTGTTTAGGATGACAGTTTGCAGCTGGTCCTGCAAATATCCAACCCAAAGATGTTTTGCTGTGGGTAGCACAAATGTTTGGATGTTTGGATTGAGGGATGTGGTAGGTCAGTGTCCTGTGCTAATGGAAGATGTGGATCTTCTCCACATCTCAGATATTTCTTTCATAAATTTGTCTAGACCCATCTTAGAAGCTGTCTTGACTCCAATGACACAAAATCCTTTTGGTTCTGGTGTCCCAGGGCTCCTGAGCACTCTAAACTCTTTCAGCACGTTATGGAGGGGGTGGCAGGCAGGGTTTGCTACTGACCTCCCATGGTCTGAGCTTCATTCAAGAAATTAGCAGCTCCTACCTGTGGCTTTTTCTTGCTAAAACTTGTCCTCTGCCCAGACTTCCTCAGGATGCTAAATGAAAGGGGATCCACTACTGTTTTCCTTGAATCCCTACCAAACTCCTGCCTGTTTGAGAGTGAGAGATAAATCTTTCTGTGGGTCTGTGGCACTAAACCCAGCAGCTGCACTCAGGGTTAAGTGTCCCCTGGGCTTTCCATGTGTGCATGGGGCACAGCTGCATGTGGAAAACATGTTATTCCCTTGCTCTGCTTCCCTGTGTGCTACCTGTGGTTTCAGCTGATAAGTGTTCTGGATGTTTTCCTCTGAACCATCTCGTAAAAGCAGCATGTGCTGTTAGAAAGCAGTGGGCTGCATCTCAGAAATCAAACCAGTCCTTTAAAGGACTAAGGACTGGAATGCGATTTTCTCCATGCAGTATTCTTTGATAGATTTTTGTATCTCACAGCCTGCTGGGATGCCTGCCCATCCTGGGAGCAGTACTGGGGATATTCATGTCACAGGATACAAACAATAAATACAGAATGGGGTGGGTTGGAAGGAACCTTAAAGACCATCCAGTTATCATCCAGTTCCACCCCCTGCCATGGGCAGGGACACTTCCCACTCTCCCAGTTTGCTCCACATCCCATTCAATCTGGCCTTGGGCACTTTCAGGGATGGGGCAGCCACAGCTTCTCTGGGCACCCTGTGCCAGGGCCTCACCACCCTCACAGGGCAGAATTTTTTCCCCAATATCCCATCTAACCCTGCCCCATGTCAGTGTGAAGCCATTCCCTCTTGTCCTGTCACTACATGCCCTTGTCCAAGTCCCTCTCCAGCTCTCCTGGAGCCCCTTTAGGCACTGGAAAAGGCTCTAAGGTCTCCCTGGAGCCTTTTCCTCCCCAGGCTGTATAAATCTGGGTCCAATCTACATCTGGGGGTACACAGATTACTGTACTTTAATGCCAATTCACATCACTGGTTTAATACTGGGCTCATGGCAGAAATCAAGATTTGCCTTTAAATGAATATATCTTTTGCAAAAGGAACCACAGTGAGCAGCCCAATCAGACATGCAGTTGTTTTTTTTATAAGGTTTTATACTGCCTTCATCCTCCTGAGATGTGTGTGCTTCCCATTAGTGCATTTCCCACCAACCTTGTCATCTGTCACAAGTGATTTGCTCTTTCTCATCTTATCCCTCCCAGAGGAGAACTGGTTCTGAACAGAAACCGTTAAGGTTGGGGTGGTTTTTTGTTTTCTAAATCTCTGTGTTAGTGCCCCTTGCTCATTGCTTATGCAAAGCAGGGCTGAAGATGCATCCCTTTCTCTGCCTTTGGGGGCAGGTGATGTGTGTGGTGGGTTGCATCAGCACCTGGGGCTTTTTGCACATGAAAAAAGCATTCTCAGATCTTGCCAGGACCTTTTCAATCCTCTGGTCCTGCTGTTCTTTACCAGTTTAATGGGTTAGAGGTGATCCAGTCACCAGAATGGAAATCCATCCTTCCCTGCTCCATATCTTGGGGCATGGCTTGGAAGGGCTGGGATGAGGGAGCTCTGGATTCCCCAACTCAAACCGCCTGAGAAACAGCAGCAATGAGATTTTGAGGCTGAGGTGGTTCTGTTTTGTTGTAATCCCCTCTCCAGTATTCCTTGGCAGCACTCTGGCTGAAACCTCCACCTGTCATCTTGTGGGTGCCAGTGACAAATCTTCAGTCTGCCCCTCTGAATTACATGGAAAATATTATTTCTTTTCCCTTAAAAAGAGCCAGTTCAGGCCTGGGCATGAGGGTAGGTGCATGGAAAGTCACCTGGGAGTAAAACCTGCATCTGCCTGGAGTTTCACCACCACATCTATTCCCTGTCACGTTAATTAAGAATTATTCTTTTCCCTCCCCTAAAAACCTTCCTGTGAAGTCGGCTCCACTGAAAGCCACAAGGGCTGAGTCACTGTGCAGACCCTCATGGCACATAATCACCTGGGGGATTATTTCCTCTGTGGAATAGCTGGAAAATCAAGTGTGTCTGGCCACTGGAAAGGAGAAGGAATTCCTGCCTGCATCCAAACCCACGGGGAGGTGAGCCATGGCTGGTGGCCAGCTGCAGGGATGAGCCAGCAGGGCCAGGTGTTTTGTTTCCTTGAACACCTCTGGCGTGGGGCAAGGCACCACTCAAGGCTTTGTCATCATCTGCTCCTTGGAAGAGGTTTTCTCCTGAGACAGCCTGCCTTTTGGCTCTGAGCTGAGCCGTGTCAGAAAGGTGTTTCTCATTGTGCCAATTATCATCAAGGAGTGGGGATTAGCTTCCTTTCTTGTGTTGCATGGGGATAATTTGGCATTGGCATGGCTTCTGAGTCCTTCTGATTGAAATGATTTAAAAGCTGAGGTCATGGCAGGGCTCCTTGCAAATATCCCCTTCAGCAGCCCTTGCTGTTCTGTATTTTCAAGGCATCCCAGTGTTTTGACTTTTCTCAGGCATAAAAAGAAGGAAAAAAAGAGAAAGGGAAGAGGGCCCCGCTAAGTTTGGAAATGCTCATGCTTCTTGCTGGAGAGCAGGTTATTTACTGTTGTTCTTGGCATGGGAGAGTTCCCAAGGCCATGAGCCTGGGTTTGGCTGTGTTCTCATGGGTCCTTGGCACCACAGAGATTCCTGTTTCACCAGAGGGGACAGATCCCCCCAGCCCCACATCAGCACTGACCCGTGTTGGAGACATGATTTAATCATCTCTGATAACTGGGCAACCAACCAGACAGATGCCCCCAACATTCAAGGAGTAAAATCATCCTCCATGTGCTCAGAAAGACTTGCATATCTACTGAAGTCAAGGCTAAAGATGCAAAAGTGCATGTCAGCCCTATTTCTAGCTGGGCTGCCAGCATGGGGACGGTGGCTTTGATCTATGAAGTAGGGAACAACTCCTTATAGAGAGATTTCAGGCTCTATGTGGGTGGGAAATCTGGGAAATCTCCTGGTGGAAGAATGCTAGTCTTGGTATCTTTCATAATAATATGAAATAACTTCAATATGAAAACTTCTACTTTTGCTACAACTGGCATAATATTTCCTTAAGTTATGATCCTCTGGATCTGTTTTTTTGTACAGGGCCTTTTCATCTTCAGATGTCTTTCCAAATTTTATCTGACTGAACTGCCTTAGAAGCACAATAAAACTGAGGGCAAAATATTACCTTTCTTTTCCTCCCAGGTAACATGTCACTCTTTCATCCTCATTTTGGATGAATGACTCTAGTTCTTCATAAAATTTCTTTTAGCATCCTGGTAAGATTTCCCTCTGGAATAGTTTCTCATGTGCTGTAACACGAATATGAGGGTAAGATTGACTGCCTTTCAAATTCTAACCTCAAAATTTTCGTCTGTCTTGGAGCCTTCCCTTGGCAGTCATCATCAAAGACCCTGTTAGTGCCTCTGTCGAGCTGCAGGCAGGGGTTTTGTTACAGCAGGAGTGGTCTGGGAGCCAATGCTAATCCTGCAGCTTCCCTTCAGAGTGGGATTTGAATGTGTGCTGGTGTTGTGCAGTGAAACCTGTGCAACAGATTATGGACCCTCTGTTCTCCACCACCCCATTGCTGGTTACCAAAGAATGCAGAGGCTTCACTTGCTCCAGGACCAGACAGATTTTAAAAATACTGCTGGCATCCAGTTGGTTTCCTCATTTATCAAGGCAAAAAGGCAGCAGGAGGGGCTGCAGGTCCCTTCTGCCCTTGGCTGTACCTGGAGGAGCACAGGAGCTCTGAGGTACAGGACAGAGGAGCTGTGGCATGTCAGGAATGTGGCTGGTGCCAGCTCAAGTGGAAGCCACAGGGCTTGATGCAGAAATTATCAGCTGAGACTGTTTGGTTTGTGCTTCACACACACTGGAGCTGGATGGGACCATCAACATTCCCTCCTGGGTCTACAAGTCTGTCAAAGGTAAAAAATGTGCAATTTAGGCCAAACATCTCAGGTGTTCCTGAGCATGGATGGATGAAAGGAATGCACTGGAGGTGCTGTGCCTGGAGCATAAGCCCTGACTTTTTTCTTCTGCAGCAAATGAACTTGCAAAATATTTATTTGGCTGAGATTTCCATGGGAACAAGAGGGAGGTTTTGCACTGGGAGACACATTTGTCTCTGGGAGTCCTTGAAAACTGGCACAATGTGTGATAAATAAATATTCCAGTGCTGCCTGTCATGAGGAAGGGTATTGTGGACCAGCACCTGGGGCTAGAACATGAAGTGATTTAATTTAACAATCCTGTTTGCAGAGCTGCCCAGTTGTACCTGTTGCGTCCACTGTCATTGTAAATAAAATTCTCATGCTGCTGCTGGGTCAGTTGGAAGGCAAAAGTCTGGAGCCATTGCAAAGAGGGCTTTCAGCATCTTTCAGAAGATGCAGCATGCATTCCTGTGTCACCCCTGGGTGAATGTGAACCTTCTGAAGAAGGGAGTGTGGACTGAGATGGAGGAGCTGCACAAGGCACCCAGGAGTGAAGCTGGTGTCTTGTGTGTGACGTGTGTGAGGTTCTGCAAACATGGGCCCACAGGAGGGATGTTCCTGCACCTCTGGACAGCCCAGATGTGCATGGGAAGTGTGCACATGTGAACTGTGTGGGTGTTGCTTGTGTAGCATCACAGCTGAGTGAGCAAACTTGTAACCCAACCTCGTCACCGGCTGGGGCCAAGCTATGAGAAAATGGTTAAAGCCATGGAGAAAGAGGATACACAGCCTGACTTGAAGGTAAAGTTTTTCCATCTGACTTCAGCTGGAGTTTGAACCATGTCCTAAGCTAATAGCATTTACACCCATCGCAGGGAGGAGGCCTCTGCTCTGTAATGAGTCTGCAGTTTGTTCTGTGATACCTTTTTCCTTTCTGCCATCTCTGCACAGCCTTGGATGGGTATTTATAGAGCGAGAATGTGTGAAACCTTCACCCTTCAAACATGTGCTCAGCCTGAGGAGCTGTAATGATTCATGTCCTCCTCTAATGACCATTGATTGTATGTGAAAAACTTGGATGAATCTTCTGAGGGGCTTAAAACACGATGTATATCTGGATTCCAAAACAGCCATATGGGCTGTGACTCATTCCTTCAGATGCTGTTCATAAAAATCAATTATATGGTCACTTTGGCTACCAGGAGGGATCTTTTCCCTTGCCTGCTTGTTTCCTAATACTGTCTTTTATGACTCTTAGAAAATCATAAAATGCTTGCAAATTAGATAATACTTCTGGCAAGAAACATCTTCCATGGAGACAGGTCTGTGGCAGTTTAGTTAAAAGCAGGCTGGAATCCTAGGACACATTGAAATTTTCAGCATTGATGTGCTAAAAACACCTGGCAGAAGAAAGGGGGGAAGTGCAAAGCATCTGGAAAAAGCAAGGAGGCTGTGAAGGGAGGGAAGGAGGCAGCTGATGGTGGCTGGAGCACAGTGGCTCTCTCAACTCTCATTCCTTGCCCAGCTCATGGAGCCTGATGTTTTCACACCTGATGGCTACAATTGAGAGCTCAAATGATTGAGTGATTATCCACCATCTCCTGCTGTCTGTGCATGGCTTGAACACCAGGTGATGGGAAGGGTCAGGGGTTTGGCTCCCTATGTGCAGATGTAGGTGGCTGTGGCAGAAGCAGCTCTGTTGGCTTCTGTTTTAAAGTGTTAGAGCAATTAAGGGATGTAGAGAATGAGGTTTGTGATACAAAATGCAACGGAGGTGCACAAATTCTTGATAACAATGGTGTACTGATTTTCATTGTCACCTCATACTGCAGTGTGGTCACCCCCAAGGGGTTTTATACTATTCCTTCTCTGGGCTAAGCCATTTGAGAGACTGCTAGTGTCTTCTCTCCACCTATAAACTGTGCAGATTTTCTTCTGTCTCTTCAGTGAGTAGATTCTGCTTTTGTGTCACATCATCCCAGGCAGCAGGAGCAGTGTTTGCCTGCTGAGAGGGGCAGGGTGGGACAGCACCTCTGAACCTCCAGCTCAGGATGGCTTTTGGTGGTGCCCTCTGGGCTGTGACTCTGGGCTATAAGTATTAATGAAAGATATTAATTTAAGAGGAGAAAATCTCAAATGTATCCTTGCCAGAGAGCATCGCAGCTACTTTAGATAACACACTTTGTCTTCTGAATAAAGAAAGATTGATTATCTCAGATTATCTCAGGCTCACTGGGTGTTTGCTCTGAATAAAATACAATTTAGCAACTGGCTGCCTGTGCCTGTGTATGTCAATCTGGCAGATCCACCAACCTTTCCTCAAAGCCTTTTGATGTCCTGTGGCTGGTTGATTAGGAGTCCCTCAGGAGATCCAGGGCTGCTCTTCAGATAAATCTCTTCTCATGCCCTGCCCTTGTATTTCCACTGCCTGCCCCATGTGTGGGACATCCACTGACAGAAACACACTCCAGAGCAAGCCTTGCCCTAACATAAACACATTGCTGCATTTCCTAATTTTATTTTTCTGGACCAGCACATATAAATTGTTGTTTGCCCTTGGCTCGGCTCTTTGAAATATTGCTCTGCCACTCGCCCGATCTTATCTTGCACAAATATTTACACACATTTGTACTTTGTAAGGCATGATTTAAACTGCCTTTGCTGGACAATTGAGGCGGTGCCTCTTTGATCCAACCCTTTGGGTTGTGAGGGAGCCAGCCCAGGACATGTGTGCCATGGAGGATTCCTGCTGATTCAGCCAGAAGGCTGCCATTCAAAGTTCCCATTCCCATCGAAGTTTTGCCACCTCTATGAGTAGCTGGATCTGCTGCCTACTCAATGAGCACAGAGTTGTTCTTACAAGGACTAGTAGTGAGTGGATAAGGGGGAATGGCTTCAAATTATATGGGATATTAGGAAGAAATTGTTCCCTGTGAGGGTGGGATGCCCTGGCACAGGTTCTCAGAGAAGCTGTGGCTGCACCATCCCTGCAAGTGTCCAAGGCTGGTTATCTGGGCAGGGCTTGGAGAAACCTGGGATGGTGGAAGGTGTCCCTGCCCATGGGAGAGGGTGGAGCAGGATGATCTTTAAGGTTCCTTCCAACCCAAACCATTCTGTGATTCTTTGGTTCTGTTTTTACAGCATCCCTCCTGACAAATGTTAGGAGAAAGTGTTTCAAGCCTTCCCCTGAGGATGCTTTACTCCAACGGAAGCTGAGCGTTTTGGGCAGGGGTTGCAGGGCGAGGCTGCACTCTCCAGGGAGCCAGACTGAACATTTGTGACGGCTCCTCTGGCCTTAAAACGCACGAATTTGTGCATTTCCGTGCTAAATGGATTTTTCTGTGCGTAAATCACCAGGCACTATTTACAGTGAGTCATCTGAAGGGAAGGATGCATCACTGCTGTGAGTTTGCTGGTGGCTCAGAGCTCACACTTGGTCAGAAATGGTGGGGAGGTTTTGGGTTGGGATTTCTCCCGTTTAACCCTTTCTAAGATGTCCCAGTGTCAGCCCTGCTGCTCCAGTGGTCAACATTATCTGGCCTGAGCCATGATTCAGCTTCTGCTTCTTCTTTTAAATACCAAAACATAGGCAGAGATAGGTGCAAAAAGTGTGAAGAAACTGGATCCAAATGATGGTAAAAACAGCTCAAAGTGAACCCAGTGATGGGTGATTCTGTATTTACAGAAGCCAGCAAGGTTCAGCAGAGCCCATTAAGGTTTCTGAGTCAGGTCAGTGCTTTGTCAGGACAGCTGCATGGTGAACTGTGCACCTAATGCACTTTTAATGAAAATGTTATCCTCTGGAGCAAGGCCAGGTACGGCTAGAGCAGCAGCAAAGACCCTCCTTTCCCTAGAAATCATGGGAAAAGATATTACAGCTATTTCATAAGCTTGTATGTTTTAAAAGTCTAAGAAACCCAGCCCACATCAACAGCAGAGAGAGCAGGCTTCCACACGGACACGTCATTTAATCACAATTTAATAAGGCTCCTGTATCAGACTTTCGTAATGAAACTTTTGGGCAGATCCAAACAAAGGGGTCAGTGTGGGAGAGAAGAATGCAGCCTTTGATTCAGGGTTTCTTTTTAGGGTTCACGATGGTTCGTTTTCAGCAAGCTGCTGGCGAAGTGAAATGCTTTCCGCATGCCAACTGTTACCTCATAAATGGACCTTGTGAAAAGTAATTTGTGATCACAAGATGATTATCAGCCTCCTCAGCCCAGCTCCTGTGAGAAGGGCGAGTTCTTCTTCCCTTGAAGAAGCCCTTGGGTGTTCAGTCCTTCCACAAGTGCTCCAGAGAGGTGTTTAGGGCCTGGATGACAAAAGGGTGTTATTTTAATAATACAGCAAAGCTGCTGGGAGCAAAAAAGCTGGACTTGTACAAATGTGCTCAGCATGGTGGGCTTGGGAGGACATGAAGGCAATGATGGATCAGGCAGAGGTGAGCTGCCTGCACTGAGGAACAAAATCTGCTGTGCCAAAGGATGCCAGAGAATCTTCATTCCCCTCCAGTGTCCATATTCTGGGGGCTTGTTGTGTGAGCTGGTAACTCACTGAGAGGTGAAGAGGGCCATGAATGATCTGGAAAAGGTCAATGAAGGTGGCATGAGGAGGAGAAAGGTGTCTTTGCTGTCAGTGTGAGACTCTTGGTGTTGCTATTCCTCTTGCTCACCAGCCGTGTAATTATTTGTGGTCCCCCTTGATCTGCAGAGCTGGGATGGGGGCCCAGGACCCACAAAGGAGGTGCATCCACCACCTACTGATGGACAGCATCATCTGAAGATGCAGCTTCCATCCCCGGAGGAAATAAAACACAACTTCTGAGCATTTTCAAGGCATAAATTTAGTTGGTTCATGCAGTGCCTGGACAGCTTTGGCCCAAAAGGACAAGCTGGAAAATACAGACTGGTTTTGGTTTTTTAATCCACAATTTGATGACTATTTCCAGAGTCTTTTAGTTCCAGTCTTTCTGATTTCTTGAAAAGGTCATGCTTGCCTGTTTTGGGTTGTCATTAACTTGTTTTTAACCAGCCCTTGAGGTATGGTGTGTGCTGAGCATTGAACTGGCACTGAAGTGGTGGAATCTCCAGCATTTTGTCATGGATGGTTTTCCTTGTTTTTCCATTAGCAGGACCCTCCCGGTGTGCCATGTGTGGCAGCATGTTGTTCCCAAGGATTCCTGCAGCCCATTCCTGGGGCTGCTCAGCTTTAATTTCATCCCTCATCTGTTCTCTTCTCATAAATGTTACACAGGCATTGGGCTGGGCAGTTGCGTTTTGCGTATCGGAAAAAAGAACTAAACTCTCCAGTGATTCTCACTGCAAGGAAGGATTTACTGGAGGAAAAAATAATTTAGAGTTGTTTTTTTCTTGTGAAGCTCTTTGAGGCTGAGCTTCACATCGCTGTCATCCCTGGTGTGGTGTTGGGAGGCACAAAATTGTCAGAATTGATGTGAGCTGAGCAAGGCTCATCCAGTGTGGGCTCCTGTTCACCTGGAGCTCCCTGTCCAGATGGGTTGGGCTGTTTTTCTGACCGTTTCCATGTTTCTGACAGTTTTTGTGTTTCTGGCTGAGCTTGCTGACAAATGCCATGTGCTGTCTTGCTTTTCCCTGCCATGAGTGACATGGTGGCTCTGGTTAGGATGGAGTAAAGTGTTGCATCAGTTCCTTTGCTTGGAAGAGCCACAGATGGATGAAGGTGAGGGCTTCTCTTTAACACATCACATTTGAAGCTCAGGAAGCCTCCAGCAGTGTATGCATAAATTCCATGATGGGACAATGGGCAGGCAGCTGTCCTGGCTCCTAAATGTCTCCGTAACTGTTATCTCTTTAATATTAAACAAGGACAACTTAGATTTTCTTTATCTTGCTCTAATGCTGCAGAAATGTTGGAATTACAGAACCAGACCCTTTGCTATTCTTTTTGTTGTTCACCAATCTGTTTTTTTGTAGTGGTGCAAGGTGGATTAAGATCCTGTCTGAAGAGAGAACCCTCCTTTCCCTTTAAGAAAAAAGCAATAAGGTGAAGCACAAGAATTCATGAGAGTTACTTATGAATACCAGGGTGGCAAAAATACACCTTCCTGAGGGGAGAGACAGTGGGTGATAGGTGAGGGGAGAGGGATTTTGTGCCTGTCTGCTGCAGGTTAAATGCAGGATGTGGTATCCCCCTCATCACTCACTCATCTTTCATAGCCATCCTTTCTAGCAAAGCTTTGCCTGTTATCTTTGGCTGCTCTGAGGTAGGGTATTATATCCCTGGCTGCATCTGATACTAACAAAATGTGGCTGAAACAAAATATAAAGTTCTCAAAGCAAGCCTTGCTTTCATATTTTTACATCAGAAAGCAGGGCATTTGTCCATCGGTGGCTCCAATACCATTGTGGGGAACAAAGACAGCCCCTTTGCAGGCTCTCCATAAATAAGCCTTGCTGCTCCTCAACCTAGTTTTCCTGGCAAAATCTTTTGCTTTCTCATGTGTCAGAAGACCTTCCCAAAGCTGCTGCTGAAGCGCCAAATGCCTCTCTAAAGAGTTTTGCAGAAGCTGAGGTTCCATAGTCTCTCCTTAAATCAGAGCTGAACACTTTGGAGTGTGTCTGCCTTCCACGTGATGCTGTTTCCAAAATTCAGGCCGTTTCTGCCTGCTGCAGGTCCTCCTGTTGGGCCACTAGAGCACCCAAAAGCTGAGTCACATCCTAGCCCTTGATGTCCCACCACAGCCCTGGTGTTGGGCTGGCTCCAGCATGGTGAGCACTGCTCTGCCAGCTCCAGTCTGTGCCAACTGGAGGGATTTAAAAGAAATGTAGATGTGGCACTTGGGGACATGTTTGGTGCTGGGTTAATGGTTGGACTCAGTGGTCTTTTCCAGCCTAAGTGATTCTGTGATTCTCTGCCTTCTGCAGTGGAGGATGTGCCCTTTCTCTTTTTTGCTCACTCACGTCTCCACAAAGCCTTGTACATAGTTGTAGTTCTGGGGAGCTCCTGTGTTCCTGAGTGCCAAAATAAAAAGCTGAAAAAGGGCAATGATGTGACAGGGCACGGTGCTTTCCACCAGTGGCTAAAGCTCTCCAGAGGAGGAGGAAGCAGCATGAAGGTTGCACCTTACCTGGCTGGCAGCAGTGTCTCCCAAAGGAGTGCATCCCTGTGTCCATCAGTGCTGGCTCTCCAGGAAAACTCCTCTGCTGGGAAACCTTGTGTGGTCAACACAAACATCCCTTGTCTCCAGCTGGCCGTGGCTTGAGCTCTGGGAATTCCCAGCAGAGGTGATCCAAGGGCAGTGCATGTGGCTGGGAGGGAGTGCTCCTTTTGGAGACCACGGTGGCTGCCACCTCCTCACAGGGGACAGTCCCATTCCTCAGTCCCCCACTGATATGGGGCTGGAAGGACCCTCACAGCACCCAGAACCACATCAGCTCCCTCTGAGTGTGATGCCCTTCCTAACTTAGATTTTGAAGTCCTTCCACCTCTGTTGCTACCTCTTGTGAAGCAGCTGCTGGGTAGCCCTGATGTGGAGTGACCTGCACTCACCACTTAGCAGGGAAGGAATAAAAATGCCTGCAGCATTCCAGCACCTGGCACAGGAAAGGTGGTTTTCCATCTATTGCTGAGATATCAAGGACAGAGGAAGCACAGAAGCAGCTCTGGAGGAGCCAGGCAGAAGGGCTGGAAGCGTAGGAAGCGTTGGCCAAATAAAAGTGGAGGATGTTTAGGGTGTGAAATCGGGAAGTGTCTTCAGGAAGCTGGTAGGAAAATTCAGCTGAGATAGGAGAGGGGACAACAAGAATGCTGAGAGGGGGAGGAGGGGCACTCTGCCTTGTTTAGCTGTGTTTATAGAAAATTGGACCATCCCCAATTCTTGTTCAGTCCTGAGCTGCCCAGATTTCCCTGCCCGCCCCATCCCTGTGATTCCCAGTCAGGAAGTGGTGCTGGTGTGTGTGCAGGGTTATTTTGGGGCTGGAGGCTATTTCAAGAAGCATCAGCAAGGCCAAGCTCATCAGTGCTGTCACATATGGACTTTGAGGGGGTGAACTTGGCTCATCAAGGAAAGAAAAAGACCAAACTTGGCAAATCAAAATTAACATGTTTGGGCTGTCTAAAAGCAAAGAACAGTGGAAGGAAATGGACTTTTTTTTTTTTTTCTTTTTCCACAACTGCCACTGAAGGTCTCAATGAGTTGCAGGAGGCATCTCTGTTTTATACAACTTAAATGAAAGATCTCTTCTTTTTTCCTCTTCTTTTAACAGAGAATAAAATGAGCATGTACGACCTCCCAGGATGGTAACAGGTATCATTTAATCTTGAAGGAAGAGCACTGGACAATACTCTCAAGCATAGGGTAGGATTCCATGATCCTTAGGGGGCCCTTCCAAGCCAGGATGCTCTGATTCACTGATTCACTGGCTTGCTCTCTTGCACAGAAGTGTTGGCACTAAAAATTCTCAGTTTTATGTCTCTAAGTCACCTCCAAGTTCTGGTGTGGTAGAGATTAGTGAAAATGGTCTTGTTAAACAACAACAAATTCTTGGGATGTGATCCCAAGGCAGGGCTTTAAAGCTACAAATGATGAAATACGTGGGACAAATTAAAGGTAATAATCTTTATAGTCCTTCATGTCCAATCCATCCAATCCATCATTAATTGTGCATGCTGTGGTCACTCCAAAATTCACTGCTGCAGGAAATCATGCAAGCCAAATGTCCTGGCTGCTATAACTTTATTTTTTGAGGAATGTTTTAATTTCACACTCATCAGTGGCATGTCTAGGTTAGCCAGGCAGCACAAGAAGTGTCTTTATTCACCTTTCAAGACATCACATGGTTCATGGGGAGGAATTATTTCTCATTTGTGTACAATAATGACAGAAGGTGGCCATTGCTGGAGGGGAAGGAATCACTTTCTTCTTCATTACACTTCACTCACACTTGGGGCAAGAGGCTTCACAGGAGAGATGTGAGATCTGTAAGCAAGGCTGATATTACCATATATTTGATTTAAATTTTAATCAAATGGAATTGTTTTTCAAATACAGATAACGCAGCAATGGCTCCAAAAATAAAACACAGACAAGCAATCTATCAGGCATGTCTGTCAGCAAAACAGACTCCATCTCATAAACCTGCCAAAACAACCCTTTGCTTCAAACAATAAAAACTGGGAGGAATGGAAAACCTCAACTTTAAAAAGATTTGTATGTTAAAAAAAAAAAAATTAAAAATCTCCCTAGCTCTCAATCGGTGTGATTTGGAAAAGGTTAATGTAAAAATGAAAGCCATTCAATAAATCTTTTAGTGGAGATCAAAAGCAATGAGTGCAGGAAACCAGAAAATTGATGATACGACATTTTCCGACACTCCATAACATTCATATTATTCAGGGAGCTGCCAACCACAATTGTTTGAATGCTCTTTTAACTGATGTTGTTACTTGAACTCATAAGCCAGCCACTGGTCTCCCCAAGGAAAACCATATGGGAAGACAGTAGCTCAATTAAAAGTAATGTGGTGTGTGGCTCTTAATCCTAGCTTGAGCCCTTGTGCCAGCAAGCTCTTAAGTGTGTGCTTAAATTTAAGCCTGTACTGAATTTTTGTCTGTTTTATGAGCGTTTCTTGAGCAAAACCTCCAAAATAATATTTTGCAGAGGGTCTGCTGTGCACACGGCCTGTGCTCAGAGGTGGCACCTACGTTCTCCTGGGTGCACTGGGCTCTGCCAGGATTTCAGGACAGTTTCTGCCGTGGGTGAACATGGATTTGTGATTGCAAAGCCTGGTTTGAATCCTGTCTCCCTCTAGTGTTGTGAAAACTCTTGGAAAAGGACTCAAAGGGGGTGCTGGTGATTCAATGCCCAAGGTGCTCTCCTGGCTGAGGGAGCAGCAAACTGAGGCCTACGAGATCCGAGGATGGCCTGAGGGGAGGGCTTGGAGGCACTCTGGATGGGGAGAGCTCGGAGCAGCTCTGGATGGGGAATGCTCACTCCCATCTCACTCACCCTGTGAGCAGAGCTGCTGCTGGTGGTTTGGCTGATAGTTCAGGCCCATTTTGGCTGGGTTCTGCTGCATCTCCTGCTCTGCTGCAGGCACGGCTGCTCCGTTGCGTGCCGGCGTCTGTGCTGGCTGTGAGTCTGGCATCCTCCTGCCTCTCCTGGAAATTAGTGACATCTGAAGGGAGGGAATGATGAAAACAAGATATGGGAAGCTCATTTGCATGTGGGGAGAAAAATATGGGTGTTTGGGGCTCCCTGTGGGTCACACAGGTTGGGTTGTGCCCCTCTCATTGCATGCTAGGCGGTGTCCACAGGGCCCAAGAGATGCTCTACAGGGAGGTGGTGGCATGGAATTGTTCTCCCCTGGTCAGGCTGCCATGGCTGGTCCCAGCAGATGGGAACAGCGTGTGGAAGGGAGCTGAAAATGTGCTTGTTTTCCTTTGCCTCCCCTTTGATGGGAGCAGTGCTGCCTGCACCTTGGCTGTGCGCTCACAATGGACAATGTCCCATGGAAGATGTGCCAGCTTCACTTCTTTTCCCATGGTATTTTACCACTCATTAATCCTTTTGATTTTTAGCCTCTTTGAAGCCCAGGGTTTGGAAGTCTTTCAGCTCCCACTGAAGTGGGACATGAAAACACTTCAACCAGTGCAAAAGTTTAAACCCCTTATTCATCCACCCTGGAAAGGCTTCGGCTTGATACGCTGACAATAACTGACTTTATTATGTTTATCTTTTGGCAATATCTCCTTCTGCAATTGATAGTGCCTGGGGTTTTCCCTGTGCCAGGTTGAATTTCCAGTCCCAGTGAATGAACCAGGCTGCCAGGCTGAGCCATGTGCAGGGCAGGCCGTGATTTCCGTGGTAAATACAAAGAAGAGTAAAATAAACATGTAGCCCAACAGCACACGCAGACACACACATATGATAAAAAGTCTGGTCTTTCACCTAATTTAGACCAGAAAATTGGCATATGATTTTATTGTTCAGGCAGACTCCAAGAACACAAACATATTTTTTCCTTCAAAACGAGAACTGCCAAAATATAAAGAATGATATCTGCTGGTTTGGGCTAATTGGGATTAACTGTTTCCTGACTGCTTTTTGTGGAACAAGTGGTATTTTATAACAGCAACACTTCCAAGTCTGGCTCAGGGAAATCGCTGTACCCAGCCACCAGATCAATGCAGGACAAACTTTCTGACCTGTGTCTTTGAAAAGGGATGAAAAAGGAATAGTCTCTCTTCCCAAAATCTCAGCCTTATGCTGCCAGCCCAGCTCCTGCTGCAGCATGGAGAGGTGAATTTAGAACAGCCAAGCCAGACAGGAAAGCATGACACGGAAAATGCTGAGCTTTCCGCAGTTTGGTTCCATTTTAATTAGCATTTTCTGCACACTTTTGATTTCCGATTTTCCTGCCCAGCTGTTGAGACTATTCATATTTCTGGAAATGTTTCCAAAAGGCAGAGGGAAAAAAAGCACAATCCTATGGCCAACCCAAGTGCTTAATTAAAATAGCTGGAATTAGAATAACATTGCAATTAGAGTTGTGTCTATTGGCCTTCCGGGGTTTAGGATCTGTGCTTTCAAGTTTTTTGCTGTAAACATGGGTCTGGAAATTTATCTTGGTTTCAAAATAGCCAAACGTTGCAAAACCCACCAGAAGGAGGGAGAGAGCTGGGAACACTGGCCCTGCAGGAGGATAGGGCAGAACACACCCATTGCCTGTGGCTCTGTTTGGGATGTTGAAATAGATACAGGGGGGAAAAATAAAATCCCACTTTCTGTAAGGGCTGATTTGAAGAATCCCACTGCAAAAGCAGTGGAAAGCGTGGCATGCTCTACACAGAAAACATGCAGCTTATTTTTAGCCCCATTTCCTGGCACCTTGTGAATTAACTGCTTCCAGAGCTGGAGCATGGGACAGGGATGGTCTGAGCCTCTGGAATTCTGGTGCTGGTGGTGAGATGGGGTGGCTGCTGCAACTGCAGAGCAGAGGGGGAGTTTTGCTGCAGCTCCCAGGGGATCTCTGGAGGCAGGGATGCCTGAGTGCTGCGGTGTGCCACTCAGCCAGATGTTGGTGCTGTGCTGGGAGCAGAGCGCACCTGCACACAAGCTGTTCCTGGGAGCAGGGACATGTGCAGCACGCAAGGCTGTCCCCAGGGATGCCATTGGGGCCACCAGCTCCAGCTCCAGCAGCCTTCTGGGGACATCAGCTGTCCTATCTCCAGGGACAGGGTGGAAAGGTGCTTTGTGCCCAGGGGGTATTATTTTCTGTATGAATTATTAAATTCTTTGCAAGAGGTCCCCGAGATGCTCCCCAGCCTAAATATATGCCCAAGATGTGAGCTGGCCCCTGAGAAAATAGAATCCCAAAGATCTGAGCTGACCCCCAGGAGAACAGCTGAGACAGATGCCATCAGAAGTGGGGATGTGCTGGCTTTCCTTGCTCTCAATAAAATTTTCAGTAATGCCACACAGGGATGATCCTCTGTCTGTCCCTGGATGACCTGGCATGCCAAGGGCTTCAGAGCATCATTTCCTTGTAAACTGGTCATGTTTTATTTATTCAATATTGTGCCAGGCTGTGTAAAGATGTGAGAGGAGATGAAAAGCCCTGGGGGAGAAAGAACTTTCTAGGAATGACATCTCCTTGGATGACCTTTAGGAATACATTGAAGCATATACATGAGCAGCAGGGAGAAGGATAAGGCAAATCTGTTTGCCCATGGATGCTTTCCTGAGCTGTGGGCATTTAAACTTCCCAGCAGAGCCCACTTTGGTGGATACAACAGGGAGATCTCCCTACCCCTGCCAGTCTGGTTTTGCTGCTGGGTCATTGAGGGAACCACTAAACCAGCCGAGGGAACATTGATTTTGAGTTCACAGGATCACAGAATATTCTGATTTGGAAGGATCATTGAGTAAGTGGCCCAAACAGGGATCAAACCCACACCCTTGGAGTTATTAGCATCATCAGCACCATGCTCTAACCAACTGAGCTCATCTCGCTGGTTTGTTTGTTTAGTGTTGGATTCTGATGTGAAAATCTGAGGCAAATTAAGAAAAAACAAAGGAAAGATCTTTCTTGGGAGGAAAGAAAATCAGCCTCAGGAACCCACACTGTATTTCATAACTCTGAGGAGAAGAAAAAGTGAGTACATGGACAACCCTCCCCACCACCTGCATGAGAATAATTCTGAGTCTAGAAAATAAGTGATCCCACCAAAAGACCCCTGGCAAGGTAACAGGAACTCCCAGACCATGAAAAAAAGTGATGGATTTCCCCTCCTCTTTGCTGCTTTTGCCTCCCAGAATGTGTCACTGGATTCACCTTCGTTGATGTGATTTTCCCCTCCAAAGGAAGGGGGAGAGAAGCCCAGACCCCAACATCCTCACACCTGGCTCTGATTCCCGCTTGGAGCCCTAGAATTGATGATGTGCCAAGTGACAAGGCTCTGGCTTCAATTTGGGTGTCAAATGGGGAGAGGTGGCTCATGAAAGATGGGTCTGGGGCAGGGCTCAGCTGGCAGCTGGCAGCAGCCAGGAGGAGGAGGAGGATGAGGAAGCACAGACATGGACCATGGGCAGACAGATGATGCTCAGGCTGTAAAGGGATGAAGGCAGACTCCTGACAGCTGGGGAAGCCTCATGGCATGGCTGCCAAGGCTTTTGTGACCGTAGCATCTTATCTTCAAAGAGAAATATAAAGGTTTTGGTGTCTTGCATCGATCCTGGGAGCTGTGCACGTGCTTCAGGAACAGCAGCTTTCTGTCTCATTTTTACCTCTGCTTCTGATTTACTCTGTCACCTCAGGCAAATCATTTAACCCTGGCTTCAACCTATTTTACGGGGATGTTGCAAGGCTTAATTAGGGCTTGTAAAAGATCTTGAGTTCCTGAGAGGTGCCTGCTGGATTTGGGTGATTAATCACATGTTGATGGGAGAAATATTAGGGGGGTAAATCTGAGCAGTCAACAATAGGGCAGATGATATTTTTCCCTGGGGGAATAAGACAAGGGGGTTCTGAAAGCATGTACACATCAGGTTTATTAATTCTGGATATCAAGCTGTTGAAACTGTAGGGAGGCTCTGTGGTCAAAACCACAGAAATCTGACTGTATGGTTGAGATAAAGACACTTTGCATTTCCACAAAAATCAATCAAACGCACATAAATTAGGGTGTTTTCCCCCCAGACTTCAAAGCCACAAAGGCGAACAATTTGCAAAGCTTCAAGTTTTGGAAATAAATGTTTGGCACTTGTTCTGAACACCACCGGAAAACACACTGAAATCACCTTGTTAGTATTCATTGCTGTGGAGCAAAAGGGGAGATTATTCAGAGGAGCAGGAGGAGGGGAAGAAAAACCCCCCACATTTTGCCGGACTTTATGCAGTTTTTCGCATGACTGCCCAATTGCTTTCCCATATAGGAGAGGAGGGGGGAAATGCCAGGCTTTGTACAGTGATTTTCAGGATGACCCAGTTCTCCTTCTCTGCGGAAGAAACAGAGAGAGAGAGAGAACAGTCGCCTGCTGAACTCTGATTTTGGTTTATTTTTTCGGCCCAGTTCTTTTCTGCTGCAGTTTCATCTCCTTCAGTAGGCTGCTCCCTAATTTGCACCAGCACGATGAAAAGGAGCCGGGGCTTGGGAAGCAGAGCAGGCAAAGGCTGAGCAGCCTTTGATGGGCTTTAGAATCCTGATGGTGACAAAGGGAGGGACCCGGCGCTGGGCTGGGTGTGCAGGGATTTGATTTGCCTCTGAATAGCGAGCAGGGCTCTCCAGGGCCGGGGTGACTGCGAGGAATGCAGCGAGCCCTGGCTCCGACAAGCCAGGGTGATTTCATCCTCTTTTCAGAGACACGGCATAAATCAATATTGTTTTGTAGATCGCTTGGCTCGCCACACTTTCTTTTTCCTGGGGGAACATCCAGTGTCCGTGCGCTCTGGGAAGGATGCTGCAGGGGAGAGGGGGTGCCTGTGCCCTCTCCATGTGCAGCTCAGTGAAAACTGGATTTTTGTTCTTGCAGGGACCAAACAGAGCCAGCCAAAACCAGAGATTATCATCACTAAGGAATCCTGCCTGGGGAGCTCCCACCAACCAAGAGAGCAGTTAGTTTGGGATATTTTAAAGCGTTTTTTTTTTTTTTTTTTTTTATAGCAAGGCAGTTTTAGTTGAGCTAAATGAAGCTTATTGCAGTGGGGAATTCAGCGTGCACATGCTTAACAATCTTTAAAGATTGGATATTTAACTCCAGCAAATAATCAAGTCCCAGGAACAATTTAGATGAGTAATATATTAAAAACAGGCTTACACAGATCCAAGAAAAACGTTGGAGGATCCATAGGGGTCATTGTTATGCACCGCAGGCTTAAATATATTGACTTTTACAACTGCAAATGGATGGTTGCAGAGTGGTTTCCACCGAAGAGCAGTTTCAGTTGTGATAACTCATACAAAGTGAAATTCAGTCTTGTGCTCGGAGCCGTCATGAGGTCTAGGAACCGAGTGAACTTAATCTTTATCTCTCTCCAAACATTACATCTCTTTAATCCTTGAGGCATGCCATTCCTGGGAGGATCCTGCATAAAGGATGCAAGAGAGCAGGGCAGGAATCAGACTTGTTATTTATGGAAAAAATCTGAAATTAGAGAAAACATGTTCTGAAATTACAGGAAAGAAAACATTTTTCCAGAGGGGAAGAAAATCTCAAACCCAAAAATAAACGGATTTTTTTTTCACCAAAAAAAGTGTTTTTTCCTTCTCTAAGATTACATCATTGTATTGCAAATGAATGAGAAGGATGAAATGTGCCAGCCAGTGTTATGTCTACCCTTCCGCTGCAGGAAAATCAGAATGCATTTTGTGAAGGGGGCTTCTTTTTGATATAAGTTTTGTGAAGCTTGTAGATTTTACTAGAATATTATTCTATTTGGGGGGAAAACCACCAAAACAGCAAAATAACAACCAAACAACTTTATTTTGGAAAATCTGCCAACCACTCTGCTAAAGCCAAAACATCTATGGAAGTCTGAGTTTTAAAAGTGCATAGATAAGAAATATTTAATGGATATCCATTCATATTTAATGTATATTTAATTTATTGTGAGCTGTTCTTCTGGACTGCTAGAAAAGATAGAACAGTGAAATCAGCTGTCATGGGCAATGCTTTGGGATCACTGGTATTTTCCTGGCTGGGATTGCTGCCTGAACCAAGACACTTTACATGCAACATGCGTACAAAACTATCCCATCCACAGAGAAGTGTTGGTTTGCACTTGTCAGAGTCACACAAAGCTACTGAGGTGACTTGAATCAATTTTTAATCAAATTTATCCTCTCATGCCAGAAAAAAAAAAAAACCTGGTTGATGAAACTGGGTTTCCATTGGCACCAAGACCTAAACACTCAGCAAATAAACCAGCGTGGGAGCTGTAATCAGCCTGGGAGGGGGCACAGCCAGATCCCCCAAGAGTGCTGAATAGCTGCATTTCTGTAATGCTTCCTCCTATGGCGTGGTGTGACAGCAAATATTTCCTCCCTGAAGATGGATTTGTCACCAGCAATACCAGGAGAGGTGGCAGTGGCAGAAGCAGGGCTTGTAATCACCCTTGGCACCAAGGTATTTTGCAGAAACCCAGGCATCTGAAGGGAAATATTTTGTTTTCCTCCAAAAAGGCTCATTTCTGGTCCATTGGAGGAGCTATGCCATTTGCTAATTAGGGAATTGGGAGCTGGGGGTCCATGGGTTGTAATCCTTGGCTGAGTGAAGCAGTGTGTTCATTACAGCTGTCACTCATCTCCCTCCTCTCTCATTTTCCTGATCTGTAAATTGAGGTTAATACCCTCTGTACACCGAGGGTGCAAGGAGGATTAATCAGAGGGCATCCAGAGCACTGCTGCCTTTTCCTTGGGTGGTGGCTGGAGCTCCTGGAGAAACTTAAATGTCTCACTGGGAAATTTTGTTTTCCATTGAGAGCCTGAATAGAGGCACTTCAGTTCTGAATTACTGAGATGTTACTGTTTTCACCTCAAAATTACCAAAATATGAAGCAATTGTTTCTGGCACAAGGGGGATGGGAGGAAAAACTGACCTTGGAAAAGTATTTAATAGGTTTACCTGTGAAGGAGAGCGAGGGGATTTTTCTGTTGAAAAAAAATCCCAACTCAAACACCCTGAATACTTGGCAGCTGCATAATCATGACTTTAATAGAGCCCTCGGTTTTCCTGTTACAATAAATGAGGTCTGCTCTGAGTTAGAAACAAAGCAAAGGGGAAGCAAACAAACCAAAACCCCAGCCCTCATGGCAGTCCAGGGAAATGGGGTCACTATTGGGCACATCTCAAAACCTGTCCAGGAACTGTGTGTTCTCCAGCCGACTGCATTTACCCTCCAGCCTCTTGTTGGGCCACATTAGCAAACAAAACAAACTGGGCTGACACTTTGTGCTGTACTGAAAGCACCACTCCCAATGGCTTTTCCAGTTCCAGGGATGGAGCAGGCAGCTTAACTACTTATTTACTCGAGCCTGCTCACCCAGAAAGGACCCAACCTGATGGATGGCCCCTGACCTCCCTGCTCTACATGGCCACCAGCCAGACTGCCACTTGGGTGTCTCCAGCAAGCCTCCCATCTGGCAAGAGTCCAGCCTGTTTTTGCTGCCTACCAGGGTAAGAAATACTACACTTCCCCAAATGGGTGACCCTGAAGTCGCGCACGGGTTAAAGACAAGCATAAGTTATCTGGACTTACAGCCATGAAACCATTCTCTGGGAGGAAAGGGTAAATAAACAAATCATTTATTAGCAAGTAAAATTGTTTTTTCTTTGAAATGCAAAAATGTGCTCTCTGGTGAGTTATGTTTTTAGCTTCACCCTTCAATCTCACCAGGCGTGTCAGGAGCAAAGATGCTTTCAAGTCACCCATCCAGCTGGTCCTCTGCAGGGTGGTGTAGGGGTGGTTAATCACTCAGGGCAGCACTGGATTAGGGGGAATTCAGCCACTGGGGACAGCAGGATGTGACTGAGGATATGGGGCAGCATGAAGACACTCCGATGTCCTTGGTGCTCTGGTGCAGGGAGGATGATCTCAGGTACCACCAAGGAGAGTGGGGAGGGTGTTCACACCTAATGAGGAAGGGAACAGCTCTGTGGACATGAGAGGTGTCTGGAGAACCTCCTGGCTTTTCCTGTGGTGCAGATGGTGTGGGGCAGGCTCTGTAGAGGGCAAAGTGTCAGAATTGTGATGCGATGCCCTTCCTGCACAGGCCCCACATCAGGGGGATGTCTCCCAACACTCAGCCTCATTCAGTTGTTTCTATTGGTGCTGTTTCATCTTCCCCACTTGGGAGAAGGGGGAAGGACAATGGTCCAGCCTGCAGAACCCCTGGCTGGGTGGCCAGCACATGTCCTCCTCCAGGAAGGAGATGGAGCTCCCAGGGTCACCTCCCCTCACAGGGGACAGTCAGCATGTTCATTATGCCATCCACCCTCAGGAAGCTCCTGTGTCACATCTCTGCTCTGGGCCACAGGCACACAATGAACTCACATCCAGCAAGTCTTGGATTCACTCTGGAGGCCTTGGAGTCACTCTGGAAGTCTTGTATTCACTCTGGAGGTCTCAGATTCACTCTGGAGGCCTTGGATTCACTATGAAGGCCTTGGATTCACTCTGGAGGTCTTGGATTCACTGTGGAGGCCTTGAATTTACTCTGGAGGCCTTGGATTCACTCTGGAAGTTGTGGATTCATGCTGGAAGTCTTGGATTCACTGTGGAGGCCTTGGATTCATTGTGGAGGTCTTGGATTCACTCTGGAGGTCTCTTTTCATGGCTGGCTGACATGGCTGATCTCTGGGCTGGGGAAATTCACATGGGTAGAAGATGTCTTTGCACCTCTGCCTGTTGGTGATGCCAATAAGGAGGTGCCATGTGGGAAATTGGGCTGAATTCCTGCAGTTTCTGCACTGCCCTGGTTGTCAGCAATGCTGGTGAGGGGGGTCCCTGCCCTATGGGGCTGTGGTGATGAGTCAGGGAGGAAAAGCAGAGATTTGTGTGCTGAGGAGGAAAATTAAGTGGGGAGATGAAAGTAAGAAGGAAAGCTGGGGGAGAAATCATTACTGGGTCATGTCACCTTAGCAGATGAGAGCTCCTAATTCCTTCAGTAGGCTGCAGGTCAGGGACAAACCTCCCACTTTCCTCACCTTCAGAAATGGCTTTCAAGCCCATAAAGTGTCTTAGAAATGCCAATTCAGCATGGGATCAAACTGCTGCTGCTGAGGACACTCAAATTTGTGATTTGGCAAGTCACAATTCACTCATAGCACCATGAGCAGGTCATTTGCACTGGAAGCAAATATTTTTTCACATTGGTGTAAATAAGTTAGAGTTGTTACCACAAAAATGTTATTTTTCTCTTGTTTCTGGTGCACCAGCCAAATGAACCCATGGACATACAAGCTCAGCACAAACCCTTCCTCCTGTTGGTTGGAAGAATTAAGATATTCATCAAGCACTTGGGTTTTGGAATAAACTTTCATGTAAGAGACACAAATCCAAAGCAACAGATAATGTACATCCCTTGCCATGGCTCTGGAGCTCCAAAGAAGCTGTTTGCTAGTCAGATGTGATTTACAGAACTGTTTTCAATATCATATCATCAAGTATGTCCTAAAAATTGCCTTTTCCCCAAAGACTGGTCTCTAGAAATCAGATTCCTGACATTCCTCATATTGTCCAGCTGAGACCTGTGGTACAAACAGCATTTTTGTAAGGCTGTTTTGAAAAGTGAGCTGTGGTTGTTATTGAACCCTCTCTCCATCTTATTTAGACTTTTCTTCTTTCTCTACTGTTATTATTTATGAACATGAAACTGGGGCTGCTGTTTGGAGAGGGATTGTTTCTCAAGTAAAATTGTGGGTTTCAGTGGACTGCAGCTTCTGAGAGAACACTTTGAGTCAATAAATGTGCTACCACAATTCCATAACTATCCACATGAGGATTAAAATAAGCTGAGGAAAGAAACAAAACAAATCTGTTATTTTTGCTGTGACTACTCAAACCTGCAGAGTGAGAGAAAAAGCACATCTTGCTTTCTGATTTAAACATCATTGATTTATTTTTAGCCCTGTGGCCAGTGTGGGAATGTGTGGCTGAAGCAGAGACAGGGATGCAGTGGCTGGATAAAGTCTCCTGGGCTGCTAAATCCTTTCTCTGGCTGCTTAAATACCTGTGCCAGGCAGCAGCTCAGAGCTCCAGCATGGGATGGTGGGGAAAAATGGGAAAAGTGGGATTGGCATCAACAGCCTCAGGTTCAAACCCTAAATCTGACAATCATGAAATGCACGCAACTGGAAGCTTTTGGGGAGGCTTTCTGGGAAGGCTTTTGGGGGAAATAGGAAGGCAACCTTTCCCTTAGTGCTGGCATCTTCCTATTGTTGACCCTATTTCTCCTGGAGCTGACCCATGTGAGGGTACATTTCACCTTGCAGAGCTTGTCTTCCCTTTCCTGTGGCCTGACCAGGGCAAAAGCAGCTCCAGCAAACACAGCAGTTGCTGCTAAGAAGAAATATGTGTGCTCTGACCTGATACTGAGCAGGAAGGGTAATTGTCTTGTTTGGGGAAGCTGGGTGCTTGCAGAGGAGGAGAGTGGAATAGCACTCATGCCACTGAGGCCACAGCTTTGGGAAGGGTTTTCTTGGTGTTTCCAGGCTTAAGGACAAGTCCTTCCACGAGGTCTGAGGGGATTTGCCCTTGCCTCTGCATGGGGTCCTATTTTGGAAAGGTAATTAGGCCCCAAAAGATGCAGAAGCAACTGAGGACCTTGTAAAGGATGAGGCTGATGCAAGCTGCAAACCCAGGGAAAACAAGGGATTGTTTAGGCGAACACAGGCATTTAATATTGCCTAAAGTTTCTGATGGTACCCAAGCCTTCCTCATGGGACTGAAGAGTGGAACTTGGGAAGGAAAGGAGACCTGCAGTTCACACAGGGAACAGCCCTTAGGAGGTGTAGCACCTGCAAGCCAGGGTGGCTTTTCTTCTCCAGCATTTGTGTCCAGCCTCTGCTGCTTCTTGGAAATCATGTTTTCTCTCATGCAGGCTGATGCCCCACAGAATGCACAGTCCTGAGCCCCCAGCTTGCCTGGGGCTTGGCTGAGGCCTGCACATGGCAGCGTTTCTGCATCCCCAGCTGGAACCATGCAGAGGCCAAAACATCAGCATTCCAAATGAGCTGCTGAGGAATTCTCTGGATTTCAAACACTCTGATCCATGGAGCTCTACTTGAACCTCAGAGCCACCCTTAGCATGGGGTTCTGAACCGCTCCAGAAGAGCCAGCACTGCAGCCAGAGCAGTCTGGGCTGTGCCTTTGTACTCCATTTCTCAGCATCAACTAAAATGGAAAGGCCACAGAGACACTGTCATTTATAAAAAGATAGAAACAAACAGTTGCATTTGGTAAAGAAAATGTCACATCACTGATCTAGAGCTGAGCTGTTTACAATGAAGAAGGGTTGATATTTAGTGGAAGGTTAACTCCTTTTCCTTTCTTTTTTTTTTTTTTTAGGTGCCTAAAATTACCAGACTTTGCATAAAATATGGTTCTGATTAAGAAACATCTGACTTAACAAAAGCAAAGTCAAAGTTAATATGTGCAGAGTTTTGTATTAGCCTGCCTTTAGTTCTGAGGTAAAACTCTAATGACTACAGTAAATTTGCTCATTTATGAATCAGATAGGAAATGCAATACACAGAAGAGATTAGGGGCAAGAAAAACAACCCTTTTGCTGCAATTGAGACGAGCCATGCTGCTGCCCAAATCCTCTGAACTGCTCCCTCTAGGCTCTCTCAGAAACAGGGACATGGATTTTTCAAGGATACATAAACTTCCACATCACAGGGGAAAAAAATTCAGGATACAAAGAGAGATTTGAGAGCTTTCCTGGGCAGAATAATGTTTTACTAGAGACTGAATGTGTGAAATTGTGTCTTGCTGCTTGTCTGAAATTACTAAAGGGAGAAGGCAAGTGGTAGAAAAAGAGAAGAAACCTAAATTCTGCAAGTTTTTGAAGAAAGAGTGAGCCCTAACCAGCCTAGAGAGGGCAGGGTTGACTCTGTGAGTCCTTTTTTGGGCACCCAAAGATGGACACAGAGCCAAGATCTCATCCTGCAGGAGCACAGAGCAGCAGTCAGAGCCCCCCAGATGCAGGATGAGTGGGAAAAGCTTTGCTGGAGGAATGCCTGGGAGGAGAGCAGGGCGATGTGGTCACTGGGTCTCAGTGCCAGCAAGCAGCAGGGTCCCTTTTGTGGTCCCCTCAGTGCCACCCTCCCCTGCACTGCTCGGTGGCTGCCCTGCCATGTGTGACCCCAGCATCTGCTGCTGCCCAAACAGAACTCACCCCAGGTTCACCAAAGCCACAATCTAAAATAAAAGTTTATGTTTTGAAAAATGTTTTTTTCAAAACATAAACCATGTCAGTGTTGCTCTTTTTTTCTGACAGGACACAAACATCTCCCATTAACCATTCCATCCCTTCAAAACGAACATCCCAGTGGGATTGTCCCAGAGGATGGGACCTGTGCTGGATGTGCCTGCTCTGGATGTCCCTCAGGACTCGAGGCAGGGGATGGCCACTTTGTTTTCCAGCCAGGATTTTATTTGCGGGCGGGAGGGAGCGTTTGATCTCAGTGATGGGAAAAGCTGCTGCAGTGGATACCTCTGGAAGCCGCTGCTTTGGCGATGGCCCTGATAAGGCCAGCGGTGGCTTTGAAGGTGGGAGGGAGGGCACAACAGCCCGGGCGCGGAGCTCAGCTTATCTAAATAGCACATCAATCACTGCCACTCCTCCAGCAGGGACAGCACAAGCCGTTCATGACACACAAACAGCTGTATTTTGAGGGACTGCTGTAAATTTTATTATAATTTCCTTCCACTTGATAAGCACTTCCATGGGGACAGAGGTGGCAGAGCCGCTCCCCTCCCGTCCCAGTCACCACCCGTGGGACATCTTGGCAGCCCCAGCTCTGGGAGGGATCCAGCCCATTCACCTCCAGCTGCAAGCCATGAAAAGGAGTGGTTTTGTTTTGTTTTGTTTTGTTTTGTTCCGTTTGTCTGGATGGAGCCTCTCATCCCCACTGGCTGACCCGAGGTTGCATCTTGCACACCTGCTGTTTAAAAGTCCCATAAAGTGTCAAGGCAAAGCCCAACGTCCCCACACCACAAGAATAAAGCAATAATAAACCCTCCTTGCAGGAGAGACGTGGAGAAGGCCATAACTGCTCATGTTTGGGGTTTGGAAGGCAACGAGAACCATTGCTGACGCTCTCACGGCTTTGCCCCAGTCTCTTGAGGATTTGCATGTTCTCCAAATATTTACAGAGAAGCATGTGTATGTGGATGGAGAATGCTGCTTTTTCTCCTTGGTGTTGTGCTGCTCTCTCCGAGTGGGAGTGGATGTTGCTGGGAGATGAACCACAGTGTGTGGCAGCAGTAAGCCCAGAGCAGGAATGGGATGGATGGTCACAGGTCTGCAGCACTGGTTTTTCTCATAGCAAGGATGTAATTTTGTATTGCTTTTCTATCACTTTTATCAAGTGGTTCGTGTGCTGATGGAAGGAAGGTGCGAATCCCTGCCCAGCTCTCCAGTTTGTGGTGCTGGGCTGCACAGGCAGTGTTGTTTGTGGGGTGATTTACTCATAGGGTGATTCAGAGTCTAGATCATAAAATCCTAGAAGGCTTTTGGTCATCTTGTTCCAAACCCCTCCTGTGGTCAGAGACTCCTGAAGGTGTAAGGTGCCAAAATGATTGACCAAACCATGGATGGGATGCATCAACAAGCTCTCTGCTCTGTCTTGCTGTTTGGTTTTTCCCCCCAACATTATTTATAAATCATGATGGGTTTGTTTTCTAGGTTTTCATGTACCACACAAGGGATGGGAGCAAGGTGCAAGAATACAACAGGAGAAGGCAGCTGCTGGGGAAAGCTGAGCCAGATTTGTTTTCTCTGTAGAGACCCAAACCCAGAAATTTGGTTTTGCCATTGGAAAAGGCATTTGTGTACATAGTGGGAGATGTTTTTACTTTTGGGACAGCTGAGAGAAACCACAGGAAAGATTTGAGCTAAGTCAGATGGCCCAGAAGCTGCTGAGGTTTGGAGATGACCCTGAGCAGCATCCAGGACAGAAACACCTCACTTAGCGCAGTGCAGTCTATGAAAGAACATTTTCCCCCCTTTTTAAGCAAGTTTCTTGCTGTGGTGTGTGCAGATGTCCAACCCTGGCTGGCACAGGACCATGGGGATGCATTGCAATAAACCTGGATTTTATCTGAAGGGAAAAGCCTCTGGAGGAGCAAAGCTTTGAACATTTCAGTTTGTGACGGTGCAAGGCTGGCAGGGAAAGCTGTGAATGAAAACTTGTGGGACCCAGGGTGAGCCAGTTAATCTAAATGGGTTTCCTTATTTTTCTTTCCTCGTAGGCATTGAGTGTAGGTTGAATTTTATCCTGACGGCCAAATGCTGGGCTGCCTGTGAGCGGCTCCTGCGTGCCCACACTTCTGAGCTCTGGGAAATCTGAGCTGAGAATGGAAAAACTGCAGAGTAGCAAAGCATTTTTGCTGTTCCTAGAGTAAATCCACTGTCCACTCTCATATTTGTCAGCAAAAGGGAGGATTTCAGGGTATTGTGGCTGATGCTTTCCAAACTGAGCTTCTCAAGAATAATTCTTTTTTTCTTTTTTCCTTTTCTTTTTCTCTTTCTCTCTTTACTTTTTTTTCTGAGGCTGATTAAGTGTGAAAGAAATTTGGAATAAAATAATCTTTCCATCCTAACCTCAGAGATCTTATATATCAAAGAAATGTGGATGGAATAGCAAGAGAGGAGGTTGGGAGGGTGGTGACAAGGTCATGGCAAATAGATCTGTGGGATGCACACCTGGGATAAAGGACTTGAAATAAAAAGTAGGGAAGAAGTAGGACTTACCTGGAGAGGTAAATTTAGGGTAGAATCCCCATGTTTACAACAAAAAGAAAATATAGGGGATGATAATGGAATCATAGAATGGTTTGTGTTGGAAGGGACTTTAAAGATCACCTTGTTCCAACCCCTCTGCCCCAGGAAACACCTTCCACTAGGTCAGGTTTTATGGGATTTCTTCCTCTTGCCTCCATATAAGCAGAGTTATGGATGCTCAGACTGAAAAAATTTGGCAAGAGGGATTTTCATCACAGTCCAAGACACAAATACATTTCAGGGAAAAAGAGGAACATTGCTGTTTTTTTTTTTAAAAGTAATAATTTCCCAGAAAATATAGGGAATTTTCAGTAAATTTTCTTAATGCTTTTGTGAAAGGTTCAAAAATTTTTGTGGGTTTTTATCCTCCCATCCTAATCTTCACCCAGCTTAAGAGACACCAACAATTTTGATGGCACTCCCACTCAAGTGTGTTTGCAGGATGTCAACCCACAAAGAACTATTAAAAAGAAAAATTCCTTGGACAGTTTTATGCATGGAATTACTCAAAACCCCACCGCAAAATATTGAAAAATCTGCTGAAATTTGGGAAAAAAAGAAAAAAGAGTCTGAAGGATAGTGAAGAAATGAAAGCATGAAGAAAAGGCTGCAGGCCAAAAAGATTTGTATCATAATACATTCTGACACATAATAAAGAAAATAAATTTCAAAAGTCGCTGGATCCATTTTCTGCACATCCACATGGATATTCGTCTCTTTTTTTGGATTTGTTTTTGTTTTCCATGTTCTGCTGTGGGTCTCAGGGGCTGTTGTCACCATGGCCAGGGGACAATGTCTTCTCCAAGGACGCCTGGCATGTGCCACCTCCCCTGCAGCTCCCACCTGGCCATGGGGATGGGCAGGAGAAGATCAGGGTGTTTTCCTGGCAGGGATGGGATTGAAAAGCCTCTCTCTGTGAGGAATGCATGACCTGCCCCCAACTCTCAGCCAAAACATCCCCCACACTCTGGGGTTTAAAATGAAACCTCTTCACCTTTTCCTTATCGTGGGCTTTGGGCAGACACTCTTTTATATTGCACTGCATCACTTATATCAAAACCAGAGCAGACAAAATTCTCCTTGGCCCATTCTTTTTTTTTCTCTTTTATGACTCTGTGTGAATTTCAAAGCAGTTCAGGATTAGGCAGGGGTAAAAGAAAAAGGTACTTGCAGCCTTCATCTAAAACGGATTCATTTCTGTCACCGAAGTGTGTTAAAAATATAAATAAGTAAAACACAAACTAGATCCAGGCAAGACATATGGATGTGATGGTTGAACTTTGGATGATGCTGGCCATGCCGAGCCATTGTGATGTATCCTGAGTGTGTGAAATACACACGATGGTGAATAAAATGTGATTTTCACACTAATGCAGTGTTTGTATATTTACATGGAACTCTTGAAACATTAAATTAGACAAAATACTCAAGTATCCACTCGAATCTTCATATAGCCCTGCATTTACAGGACATCCTGCATATCTGCTCTGCAAAGCTGCCTTGTGCAGGACAAACAGGGGAAGAAAAGAAATGGAAACCCTTGCAAGGGCTGCACGTCTCCATTTCTTTGGATTAGCATTCCTACCTGGAATCATCTGAGTTTTGTGTGTCTTTAACTGAACCAGGGGCTTTAGAATCATAGAATCTTTCAAGTTAGATAGTTAGATGGGCCCCATAAGTATCGTCAAGCCCAAGTCCATCAAGCCTCAGCAGGAGAAACCATTGTCCTTGAGCCATTGGAAAACCACCAGGAAAACTGCTCTTAGTCAGTGTCACAGCCTGTCTGAGCTGCAGCCATCAGTGTTTGTGTCAGAAAAGTCTGGAAAGCAAGTCCCAATATAAATTTTACCATTGAAATGCCAAAAATATTTGGGAAAATTAAAAGGGAAAAAAAAGAGAATTTAGCTTGAATTGTATTGTACCCAAATCTCTGAATTCTGAGTAATGACTGAAACACTCAGGTAGTGCCAATTAAGAATGAGCAGAGAGCAACCATGATAATGAATTGTGATAATTAACCATGCTGAGTTGTGTCTCACCTTTTTTGCTCACCAGTAGCTCCAGCTCAGCAGCTCTTCCAGGAGGCCACCAAGGCTGGCTTTGCCTGGGACACAGCACAGAATTCCAGGCAAGGCTGTTACTCCTCCTCTTTTCTGCTCACAATACTCAGCAGAACATTTTCCTGGGATATTCAGACACTTTTCTTATGCCCTTCCAAATTGTTGAGTGTTATCTCTTGTGATTCTTAAAATTTAATTTACTTTTATTTTATGGTTGTGGCAGCATGTTCTGCAAGGCATTCTGGAGCACTGACCCCTTTTTTCAGTGCCTTTGGAGCAATGTCTGGAGATGGTACCTCAGTAAATGAGCACCATGTGCAGGGTGAGGCTCAGGTGTGAGGAGGGAGCCTTGGTTTTGGGAAGCCCTGGCACAGCCTGCTCTGCTTGGACAGACCCAGTGGTTTGGACACTCCGACATCCATATGCAATGATTTTTCTTGATTCACAATGTTGAAACTAAAAACCACTTGGCTTTAAACCTTAAGCCTCTGCCTGCATTCCCCTGAGAATGAGCGTTTCTGGCAAACTCCAAGTTCTTAAATATCACTTCTCCAATTACATTCTCACAGGTTAGTATTTATGCAGGCCTGGCTTTTCCAATCCACGGAGCTGGTACTGGGCTGAGGCTTTAATGCATTACAGGTGGCTGGTGGTGCTTTGGGCTCTCTGGCCAAACTGGTTCCAGATGGCCACACAGTATGAGTAATAACATCAGCTCATTAAGTTGCAAGGTTTCAACTACAATCACAGAATTATCAATGAAATAAAAGCTAACGGCGTATCAGCTGCACTCTAAGCCATAAATAGGATTTACAGCGAAACAAAAACTTTTTTGAACCCAGATCTCTCATCGTTTCAGTGCTGGGTGTCCACAGAATGGGTTTATTCACTAGCAAAAAAAGCAAAAAAATAAATCTGCCCCACCCTCTCCAAAACATATTCCTTAAGGCTACTGCACTGCTGCCCTGAGAGCTTCTGGTTTTGGAAAAGCTTTGGATTGGGGTCACTGGGAATGCAAAGCAGCACTTATCTGTGATGCCTTAGAACACAAGTGGAATGAGCCTAATTCTCAGATCAGAGATAAGCATCAGGAAGCCTCATTACCTCGAGTTTAATCACGGTTGCAAATGTTTTTCTTTGTGCAAATCTCTGTCTGTCTGTGCTGCACACATAGCCCTGGCTCCTGCAGGGTGTGCAGGTGGCTCCTGCTGCTCCATAGCCCGTGGCAACAGTGGGTTTGTGGGTCTGGATCTCTTTTCTGTTCAGAATTACCATGGGGAAACATTTCCCGAGCTGCCAGGGTGGCTGGGGTGCTCGAGATCCCTGATCTTGGCTATCAAAGGGGGCATTTCGCATTACGAAAAATGTAAAAATAATATAAAAATATACAGAAATTATGTAATGCCTCTTTGAAATGTCATAGTCCTGGGGCCAAGCAGGAGGTGTCAGTACACAAGTTCAGCAGCTGAAGCAATTCTTCTGTAAAGTCTCCTGGCTTCTCTGAGTTTTGGTTGACTTGATAAAACTCCTGTCACCCGTCCCAGACACTTCAGAACCTGGTCAGCCTCACTGAGGGGAATCACAGGGAGGGTTCACACTCCCCTTGCTCTCTCTTCCATTCTGCTAAATCTGACCCCACTGCCAGGAAATTGGGACTTCATTAGTACTGAAACCTAAATGACTTCAAGGAGAAAAAATACCCCAAAACCAGATAAACATTAAATATGGTGCCACATGGCTCGGAGAAAGGTATCTTGTATGTTGAGGCATAAATGATGCCAGAATTCTAAATAGGGAATGTTTCCAGCCAAATCAGAGGATATTTTGTTTTCCTCCATAGCAGGCATCCAGCAAACCAGTGTGTTGGAAGCAGGAAGGTATCTTGCTGGGTATAGCAAAAAAGCCTTGTGAAACCTAAGGTGAAAATGTGTTCCACAGGTTTGTGGGAAGCCTGAAGAAGCTCTGTATGATCTTGGTTTGGTCCCAGAGGTCCTGGTTCTGTTTAAAGCATTGATTTAATCCCCTGAGTAATGCTGACAATCTGCTTTGCTATTCTCCGTGTGAATAAGAGTCAAAATCACTCCCTTGATAATTAGAGATGTTTTCTTTAGATTTATCCTACCTGCTCAGCCTCCCCAGCTGCACTTCTGTTACAAGTGCAAGAAAAGTCCACCTACTCCTCCTGTTTCCATCATCATCATCATCATCATCAAGTAGGAATCAATTTGAGCATTACGGTGTTAGGGAGGGTGAGCACATCTAGTGACCTCCTATTTAGGATTTAATTACCAGCAGAACTGATCCTGTAGGTAGTTCTCTCTCCATCCTGCAGTTCTGATGCAGATGTGCAGTGTCACTGCTTCCAGATGCTGGCGGCCCTTTCAGAGCCCTGGGCACCAGCCCAAGCAGGGATTTGGTTTCGAGGAATTCTGGCACCGGCTGCGTTTCCAGAGATGCACACTGAGGAAATTATTGTGTGTGAGTGTGATGCAGAGACACCACTGCAGGCTGAGCTTAAGTCCCTGGGCAGGCACAGTATTGATCAAAAGTCAAGACTGTGAGCAAGCATGGACAAAGTAACGTGGTGACATAGTGGCGTGGGTTTTCTCTGTCTCAGGCTGCTCTTATCCTTTGTGTTTTTTGAATTATAGGCCTCCAACCCCCCTGTCCCACAAGGAGCAGGTTTTCAGCAAGGTTCCTGGTGTTACTGCGAGTTTTGAGGGTGGTACTGTGGTACTTGCACCTTCTTCTTTAAACACACATAATTTGGGTGATGCTATGGTGATGTCTCAGCAGGGTCATCCTGCCTGGATTTAGACCTGTGTTCCCTGCACAAACAGGATTAATGGAGAGAGTGGAGAGCCCCTGAGGAACCCCAGCCTTAGGGGCTTCCATGGGGGCTTGGGTGATGGATGTGCTGGGCTGAGACTTGTCAGTGTTAAACGAGGCACAAACTCATATCCAGGCAGGGCTTGGTGGCAGCATCCTGGTTTGTGGGTTGTTTTTGGGGATGTTGAAGGTAGGATGTGCCCTAACAGAGGAGTAACAAGCTCTGAATGCAGCTCAGCTCCTAACCCAAGGGTCTGCTGGCCACATCTCTGGGGGAGCAGAATCCTCCAGCATTTTGGGGCTGAGATTGTTCCCCACTCCCCTACCAATGCACACCACAGGGTCGTGCAAACCCCTGCAGGGTCAGCATCCCAATTTGGGATTTTCCTCTGCTAACCAAGGCTTTGTGGCTCCCAGTGGGTGGTGTCCAGCCTGGTATCAGCTTGCTGTAAATAGAGAGCACAAGAGCTGGGTGCTGGCAGTGGCTGTCAGTGCTGGAGCAAAGCTCACATGCCAGGCAGTGGTGCTGGAGAGAGCCTTGTGTGCAGCATGAGGAATGCCAGACCCACCCGCTGTCTCCAGGGCCGTCTCCCCAGCCAGGCTCTGGATCTTATTTGGATGCAGAGAGATTTATAAGGCATTCTCTTAATTAGGGGCCCCTGTTTTGACTGAGAGAGAATGGGGAATGAGGAGACCTAACAGGGGAGAGGGTAAACAGTGGCCTGGAAGGGAAGGCTGGGGAGACCTGTGGTGGTGTGTGCTGTAAAGAAGAGGGGGCAATAAAACACACCAATAAAAATGATGTGTACGTCTGCAGCCTCATCTAGGAGAGGGGAACAACAGCTTGTCCCTTCTCAGGGCGAACAAAAGAAACCCCTCCATGTGTAAGCAATTATTGGAAACACATGGGAGAGGTGGACAGGGCAGGCAAATCCAAAAGCCATGTGATATTGCACAGAAGAGCAGGGCTCATGTGAAGGCTGGGAGTTCATGTATTTCACAACCCACAATGTACAGGGAGCTTGGCCTCCTCCGAAAGCTGCAACTGGGAAGGCTCCTCTTACTTTGGCCTCAAGGTCTGTGGACAGATGGCTAAAGCTGGGGGAAAAGTGCTGGGATGAAGCAGTTGGCATGCTGCTGGGGAGAGCTGGAGCTCTGCTTGGCTTTGCTGTGCCCTTTATTGAATTTGCAGCTGGTCAGTGGCACAGCAGCACTTTGCTGGGGTACAGGGAGCAGCACAGCTGTGTGCTGCTCAGCTAACTGTGCTTTTGTTTGGTTTCAAGGGTGGAGTTTTGATTATCACCTTTAAATTTTCCTTCAGTGTAGTGGCAGGATGATTTTCACTGCAGGGATTGGAGTCCCAGAAACTTTGCAACCTGATTTCTATGCTTGTATGAGGAACAAACAGCATCAGAGTCAATGGCTGGACACGATGCTCTTGGAGATCTTTTACAGTCGTATTGATTCCATGGTTCCACAAGGATTGTGGTGTGATCTGGATGTTCCTGAGCTGCTTTCACACTCCTGGCCATGCACTGCTGCTCTGAAGGCCACAGCAGGGCTGGAACCCAAGGTGTTATCCAGCTCCTCGTGTGCAGAGCTGGAATGCCTTCGATCACACAATGCTCTGGAGTTACAGAGAGATTCTCTTTGATGACACCCAGCCCTGTGGAGCGCCAGATCAGCTCAGTTGAGAACATTTGGTCTTGGCAACTGATCTGAACCACTTTTATGAGCTGCTTCATGACCACTTGCAAAGAACATGCTGTGAACTCCATGCATGTTGTCAGCTCAGTGTCCCCACTGCTCCAGTATCAGGTCAGTGCCTAAAAGTGCCCCCAGTCAGGATAAATACTCAAGCTGCTGCTTCCAAATGCCTCATGTCACAAGTTCAGGGATGTTTTCCCCAGGTTAAGTGGAGAAGCAGCTTGCAGAAGACAAAATTATTCCCTTTGGCTTTCCCATTTTAGCCCAGGCGGCAATTCCTACAGATCATAGCATTGACTTTGTTTTCCCAGAAGTAACCAGACAACTTTCCTCCCTTTAGTCTTAATAGTAGGAGCAAAGACTGGGAGAAACTGAGTTTTTAAAATGGAAATACCCTCCTTGTGCCAGTTTGTTGTCAAGTCTTGGACAGCTCTGAGCTGCTATAGATGCTTTGCATCCACTCTAATACAAGTGCTGTGCTTGTATTAGCCTTGCAGTCTGAGGTTGGACTGGGAAAAAAGAGCTTCCAAATGGAGCTTTGAGCCTTGTGTGAAGGCTGCTTCCTTTCTAATGGACAACTTCAGGTTTCTTCACATTGGACTGTGAAAGGAGCTGCTCTGGCTGTGAAATGCATCACTGCTGTGTGTGCAGGGAGCTACAGAAAGTGATTCTGCCTTGTAAGAAACAAGAGAGAGGAAAGGAAGTTCCCTTAGCTCCTGGATATGCCACGCTCATGAATGTTAACATGATTGTGGGGTTGTTTTTTCCACTGAGCAAGCAGATGTTTTAGTGCTCTGAGGATCACCTTTGCTGCAAAGGGTGGTGCTTGCACCTCTGGGGGCAATGGTATGTTCAGGCTCAGTAAACATGTTCTGCTCCATCTCACTGAGCACTGAAAGCAGAAACTGCTCTTGGGTTTCATCGCAGAAGGGGCAGCTCTGCCAATATAAAGAGGAACTTGTTCAGGGGCTGCTTTCATCTCTGTGCATTATCAGAGCTACTAAAATAAGGAAAGAGCCCTTTAAGCCTCATTGGACAGTGACACTAAAAATACCCCCACCAGCTCTCTCAGTCCTGAGCCCCAAACAACAGAAAAACAAAAGCCAGCCCCAAACCCTAAGCCCTGGAAAACCCTGTGGTATCCATCACTGCCATGTCTAATCACAGCTAGAAACCCAAATGAAGTCTGCAGCCTGTCAGCTCCGCAGACAGATTTGGTGGTGATATGAGCAAAGCCAACATTTAAAAATGACTGAATTCTCATTATAAAGATACATGATCCTCCTTCTCATTGAGAACAGTTGGGCTTTGCTTCCAGTGGAGAGCCAAACCATTTATTTTATAGCTCCATTGTATGCTGCACTGGGAATTGTTCCTGCAGATAGAGGAACAATTCTAGCATGCTTTCCCTATGTACTCTGTTCCACATGCACTGTGCCCTTTGCACATGCTGAGGGCTCTCACATGAATTACACTTTGCCTGATTTGGTTGGATGGGTTTCCTACGTTTGTGTCCTATAAATTGGCATGGCGATGTATTTATTTTGGTAATCAACCAGTTCTTTGTAAATCTGTGAGCTTAATCCTCCAAGAGAGGGAAATAAAAGGCTCAGCTTTTTTTTTTTCCTAACAATGAAGATAAATACCTTTATTTTCATAACTTTTGGACATCTTTTTTTTCATGGCATCCAGCCAAATCATGAGGTCCTCGCTCAGGCAAGAACACACAGATGTCATTAAGTTCCTCACCAGGCTTGTTAGGGCATGGAAAAACTCTTAAGAGGAAGAATGGTCTCATGGTTTTGCCATTGAGCAAGAATTCACTTCAACTGGGCTAAGTTTTCTCTTCTGCCATATATTTCCAATGTGACCTTGTTTGACCCTCTCTCTCCACATCTGCTCCCCCAAAATCTCCTGCTGCTGAGCTTATAAATCTCCTTGGTTCAGAGCCCCTCTCGCTGTGGGTCGGATCGTGCAGGAATTTCGGCCATGGGGCATTGCAGAGGCAGTGCAGACCCTAGAGCAGCAGCTGGCTTTTGGCTCTCTGAGATCTGGGACCGACTCCCTCCTGCTCCAAGGTGATGGGATGTGAGCCAGGAGCCGCCAGAGCTTTTTAATGCTCAGCTGTGCCCAAAATAATAGACATCAGCTCTCACCTTGTTAGCGCAGGGGCTGCAGCAATCAGATTTGGACGCGGTGGTTGTGGTGCTCCTTGCACTGGAGGTGACAGCTCAAGGAACAAGGATGGCTGTTGTGGGATCTGCCCTCCTTTTCTGGCAGCCCATCCCTTCCCAGGAACTCCAACATCATCCCTCATCTGCTGGTCATTAGTGCTTCAGTCACCTCTTGGTCAGCCCGGCTGTGCAAGCGTCCAGGTTTCATTCCTGTCTGGAGGTGCTGGAAAGATCTCCCTGCAGGATTTTAAATAATACTGGGAAAACAAAGCATTAGGGCTGAGTGGGTGAGACCATGGCCGAGCATAAAGGAGCAGGGTGGTGGGGTAAGGAATACTCCCTGCACTGAGTGACACTCTGGGGGGAGCTGGCACAGGGAAGCACAGGCTTGGCTCAGGGGGCTCATCTCAAGAGGGTGGTACAGAATTCACAGAATTACTAAGCTGGAAGAGACCTTCAAGATCATCGAGTCCAAACCCATGCCCTAACACAACTCAAGCCTGGCACCCAGTGCCACATCCAGGCTTTGTTAAACACCCAGGGATGGGGACTGCACCACCTCCCCAGGCAGCCATTCCAGAACTTTATCACTCTTTCAGTGAAAAATTTTTTCCAAATATCCAACCTAAATTTCCCTTGGTGCAGCTTGAGACTGTGCCCTCTGGTTCTGTCAGTGCTGCCTGGAGAAAGAGACCAACCCCACCTGACCACAACCACCTTTCAGGGAGTTGTAGAAAGCACAAAGATCACCCCTGAGTCTCCCCTTTTCCAGGTTAAACAACCCCAGCTCCCTCAGTTGTTCCTCACAGGGCTTGCATTCCCATTGTGGATTATGGCATGACAAGCACACTACGGCCTCTTCAGTCTTCCTTCTCCCTGGCCTGGCTGAAGGTGCTCATCAGGCCCAAAGGCCTCCCTGACCGCCTAAGGTTTCATTGGATAAGTGGAAAAAAACAAATCCTTGAAGACATGAGCTATGGCCACCATCCCCTTGGCTGCGGCACATGTGATGATTTTTTGGGGGTGAAGAAAAATTCACATGCCAGTAAACCCCATCTATTTCTCTGTCTCTTTACAATAACTACTTCTAAAATACCCTTTTGTGATTTTTTTTTTAATCAGTAAAAAATCATAACTGGGGAAAGGATGTTTATAGAAAGCAGAGATTTCCTAAGTTACTCTCTTTCCATAGTCAAAAAAATTTCTTTTACAATAAGTAATGATAATGGTCCATTTTAGGTTTTTTTCCAGCCTTTACAGTGAAAGCAATATGTTGGCAATAAATCTTCAAGTTGGTTAATTCCTATGAAATTCTGCCAGCAGAATCAAATGATTTTACTACCCCATGTCAAGTTAATCGTTGGGTGTCAACCTGTGTCACTTCCTGCTTGAAAAATGACTATGCCATTAAGAGGATTTTATTTATGCTTTCCTGCCTGGTGATCAAAAATAGCAAAATGCAACAGTTAGGGTGGGGAGAAATCAATTTCATAAATACCATTACCACCACATCTCTTTGGAATAAGTCCAAGGTGATGCCCACACAGTGGGACATGGGTGCCTGCCCTGGATGTTTGACTCTGTTTTCCATTTTCTGACTGGTTGCCATGGGAAGATAATTAGGATTCAAGGACCTAAAAGAATCTCTGGTCCTTCTTCAGTTGATTACCTGAGTTGATGAGATGGGTGGGATGTGCCCCTTTTGTAATAAGTTGTCTGAAATTCTTCTTTCTAACCCATATTTAGATATGGCAAAGGCCAGAAAGAAAAGACCAGGCTGTCTTCTGGCTGCTGCCTGGAATAAATTCCCAAAGATTGAAGGAATAACTTCTGTAGTCTGGTGCTAGAGGTCTCATATGTGTCCATTTCTGAGAAAGTGCTCAGTCTTGGTGCGCAGGAAGTTGGTGGCACCTTGATGGGATGCCAACTGTAATCTATTAGTTTAACTGATTATTAGTTGCTAATAAGTTGGTTTTTAGTGGCTAATTGTTTTATGGTGATACCTGCAATGTACAGAGACCATGCAGGGGTGCATGGTCAGCTGCAGGCCAGCCTGGAAGGAGTTCATTGCCTTTGGTCCAAGTTTTGGAAGAAAAACACAAAGAAATCCATATCATGGTTTGGGTAGAACAGAATAAGCAAACAGAAAAAAGATTTGTGGTGTTGCAATGTCCTTGTGAGAAACACTCCATCAATAACTGGTGACCTTTCCTGCACAGGGACAAAGAACCAGGTAAGACTGTCCCACTGGGAGTTTGTTTGTTCAGAAGGCAATGATCCTCGACAGGCCCATGGGCAGCTGCAGAGAGTGGCCTGGATGGATTCAGCTCCCTGCTCTCCCCCATCCAGCCCAGGCAGGCAGATGGAAAGAGCAGCTGCCAAGCTCACCACACCTCTGCAATAACAATCAGGGTTCAGCTCACCTCTGGCCCTCAGTGTGTGTCTGGAGAAGCTCTCCTGGTGCCAGCTGCCCCACGTTCAAGGCTATCCCTTGGCTGGAATCTCCAGGGATTTGGCTTTCTGGTGAGCTGCAGCCCCAAAGGCCAGATGAGGACGTTGGGATGGGCAACATGAAAGACAATCCTCCTTCTGAGTCAGCTTTCAGCTCCTCCAGCACTGCCAGGACTGTTTCTCTTGCTGCCCTGGCTGTGGCTGTTCTCTCTGAGCCCAAATATTTCCACTGTATATTTTGGGAAGAACTGGAACGTTCCACTCAGTCTTCCAAAATCTGAATATCGTTCTTTATGGCCCTCCCTAACACCTAAGAGTCAGTTCTGGACACGCTGCAGATTATTTTTATCCATCCTAAGTGTTGTTGTATGCCCAGTTTTGCAGTGTTGTGTCCACCCCCAGTGAGATGTCTCAGGATATGTAACAGGGATGGTCCTCACCCTTGTGGTCTCTCCTGTCTCAGGATCAGCTGGCCCTGAATTAAAAAAGAAACAGCCAATGCACATCACATCATCCAGAATTTGCAGCATACTGGGGTCTCTTATAGCTGTTCTGTGATCACTTCTGAATCTCTTTGCAAAACCACCCCAAACTCTGTGGAGGAATGGCATGGAGCCAGAACACATACAGGGTTTTTATCTGGGGAGCAGGACTGGGACACGTCTCCTGCCCTCACAGTCAGACCCATTCCATCTCCTCCCTATTTGGGTAGGACAGCACAACCTTTCTGTTCTTTCCTCCACTCCACCTCTTGTTTCCCAGGTCAACATTACAGTCCACTGAGAATTCATGTGATTTCATCACAACTGCAGGCCATGAGTCCTGAGAGGTAACTATGCTCTGCTTGCATAATCCCATCCACAGAGCCAGAAAGAGAAGAAGAAAATAAATAGGGAGGTTTTGGTGACCTTATGGTGCAAAATCCATACTCCAAACATCTTCTATGCTTCTTTAATAAAGATCTAGGCTGGAGAGATTTTTGACATGCAAGATCCCTATGGTTTAACACCAGCTGGCAACTAAACCCCACACAGCTCCTCGCCCACTCCCCACCGTGGGATGGGGAAGAGAAACAGAAAGGGGAGAACTCATGGGCTAAAATAAAGGTGGTTTAATAGGTAAAGCAAAAGTCATGTGTGCAAGCAAACCAAACCAAGGAATTCATTCCTATGGGCAGGAAAGTGTTCAGGAATCCCCAGGGATAAAGGGCTCCATTATGTGTGACAGTGACTTGGGATGACAAACAACAACCACTCCAAATATTCCATCTTCTGTCTTCAGCAGAAATCAAAAACACAGCCCCACACCAGATACTATGAATAAAATTAACTCTAGCCCAGCCAAAACCAGCACAACACTTCTTGCAAACTGTGAATCAATCATTCAGCCAAGGAACCTTTACCACGTCTAGAATTTCCTGTAGCTTGTTTTGATTTGCTTCATGAACCTCTCCAGCCCAGATGTTCCAAGATGCTTGAGCCTTTCAGCCAAGGAGTAACCAACTCCCAACAAGTGGCCATGAGGTGCTAATATCCCTTTGCCATCATGGACCAAGCTCACAGCTGCAGGGTAAGGACATCTGAAAGAACATAGGAAAAATCAAACAGTTCAGACACATGACCTCAGGGCTAACATTTTGTTAAAGAATATTTATATATTAACACTGTTCCCTCTGATAGAGAAATTATTTAGGCTCTGCTTGAAAAGAAACTCCTCACCTATTGCTTTATCTTCCTACACAAGGGTTTATTTTGTCACCAGGCTAAATAAAGCCATGTAGTGAGAACCCTTTGGCACCTGCTTGCACGTTTGCATCTGGGAAGAAAATGCTTCTGACCGCTCTCTTTCCCTGTGTGCAGTCAGTTTATAGAGCCAAAGCTACCCCTAGGGCTCACTGCTCCTGCTTGCTCTTGGAGCAATCTCTTTCCAAGGCAGCAAGTGTCAGGATGGTTGGAGGGAGTGGAGCCTGACCAACCATTCCTGGCGATGTTCCCCAAAAATCAAAGTGCGACAAAGCGTTCAGAGGATGCCTAATTATGTTACAAGGTGTGAAGAACTTGGAACCATAATATTGAGACTGCTAGAGAGAAGATTATTGTGCCTCAAATTTTCCAGTGTGGCGAGCTTATAAAAAGTAAGCTTTTTATTTTATAATGTTTTTATATTATAATTATATTTTAACTCTCACTTTTAAACGCATAAAAAGCTGTAATGTTCTATAACCTTGTTGAACTGGAAAATCTGAGGCATGCACATTTGGTGATGATGACAGTTTGATGCATGGATTTTTTGGGTTGGTCAAATGCCCTTGTCAAAATTCCATAATTGCATCTCAGCCATATGTAGGTTTTTATACTCAGTCCCATCAAAGTCTCATTCAAGACCTTAAAATAGAGTTTAACTTATTCACAGAGGTTGTGTTGGCCTTACTGAGTTGATTCACCCAAGCTCACAGTAATAGTAACAGTAATAAATGATTCTTAACAACATCATTGTGTTATTTCTGATTGCTCCCCCTGGGATTCATGCATGTGACAAAGGAAGCTGGAATCACTCTGCTTTTAAGATAAAACACACCCAGCTTAATGGGGGGGGGTGTTAATTAGACTTTGGGCATCCATGTTTTAATCTTCTTGCTTTTATCATTTTCCTACATGTGAAATGTTTAAAAAAGTGTGGACGCAAATGAGATAAACATCTGCTCCACCTTGGAATCATCCATGCAGCCCATAATTCAGCATGTGGCAGGGTTTCAGTGGTGAATGTGGCTCTGAAAAGGGCAGACAAAAATAGCATCATCTTCCCAGGGAGCCAGGCCAGGCTGCTGGTGGGTGTTCATCAGTGTCTGTGTTCCAGCTCTGCCTGCTCAAGGTGTGGTTCATCTCCACCAAACCTTACTGGCGTGCTTTGAGATGTTCCAAGCTGATTATCCAGCTCATTTCTCCCATCCAAGGAGGTCTCACTGCGGGGTTTCTCCTGGAGGAGCCAAACAATTCATGGATTAATTCTTGTCTCTCTGATCCAAGCCTGGTGGGACACCAAGTGCAAGTGGGCACACACAAGGCATCAAAATGGGATGCTGAGCTAAAAAATGAACCCCTGGATGATGCCAGTGGAGGAGTTAACATTCCCTTACTATTCCTCCTGTGAATAATGTGGTGAACCCATTCTCAAGTGTTTTCTGCGCAATCTTTACCCAAAATTAGCTTTAAAGGTAGCCCTGAGCACAGGGTTTCCCAGGGGTGCTGTGCAGGTGACTGGTGAACAGGAGCAGTGCTGAGGTGACATTTACCCAAAAAATGGGCCTGCCTTTCCTGTGTGAGAAGCTCCCAGTGGTCCCTTCTGGATTTGAAATCTGAGAGGTACCTGCATTTGGCGAGGGCTTGCAGGAATGGAAAAGCAGCCCCTCAGCCTGGACCAGACTTCTGAAGCTCCAGCACTGGCTGGAGAATTGAGCCAGGTGGGATTTACCCCTTGCTCTTGCCAATGTGTAACCTGGCAGGGCTGAAGCTATTGGATAGAAATTCCTGCTCCTCTGCTCTGGTGAAAGCAGGGAGCCAGAGAGCAGCAGCTCCCAAAGGCATCTGTTACCCCAGGGCGACTTGCACTGCCTGCTGTGAAAAGCTGTAAATTACACACCAATAACTGCATGGAAATGGCTGGGCAAATATTTTGAAAGAGGGGAGAAACCTTGTAGAAACCACTGCTTTGTGAGTCACTCATGGGTGGAAAAAGGTGAGCCCAAAAGATATCCCTGGCAAAAGATTTGCTGGACATTATCCATCCTCACAGCACTGCTCCCTCTTTTCTTCCCCCTCTTTTATATCTCCTTTCCCTTTTACTCCTGCTATTCAAAGCCTGATGAAACCATAGTTTCCAAATTGAATTTTTTTTTTCCCTTCCAAATTTCTACTGTCAATAAACACTTCAAAGGTAGAGAGAACTCTAATGCTAGAACTTCTAGCCTGGAGCTGACTTTTACAGCTCTGTAATAAACCCCTTTAACAAAATGTTTATAATGGCCATGGCACTTGACCACTGCAGTGCTTTCTGTCACCCCCATAGTATTAAGTGCCAATAAATCACCTGCACTGTCGTGGTGCCCTGTATTTATTTACAAAGCTGTTACAGGAGTACTTCTTATTTTTATTGACCAAGTGGAACAAAAGCTGAAATTCTTCGTTCTGTGGGTTTATTGGGGAATTTGGGGGGGGGGGGGTTTCCTTTGTGATAAATGCCACCTAACCCTCCAGCTGGCCTCTTGTACCTGAGGTATGTAGTGCTGATATTTTTGGAGGTGTTTCACAGGGATCCAGCCCAGCTCAGAGGCTGGGGGTGCAGTGGTTGCTTGGCAGACAAAGCCATGAGCATCTCCCAACCTGCGCTGGAGCTGAGCCTGCAGCCACAAATAGCTTAGAGGGGAGGCACCAGCCTGCACTGAGATGTGGGGCAGGAGGAAGAGGGCTTTTTTCTCTTTGTAGGCACTGCTCAGAAGCCTCCCTGCCCCTGTTTATGGCAGAAGGGGATTTCTGGGCTCTGATTTCCTGCCCCATGTTAGGCTGGGCAGGGCACAGAGATCAATTACTTCTCTTACCACCTAGCTCTGACCCTGCTTTGGTCTCTCAGGGGGTTGTGCTGGGGCTTATAAACTCCACCATTCCCCTTTTGCAAAGAGCATTTTTTCGACCTTTACTCACTGAGTAAAGATCAAAAAATATATATTTGTATATATGTTCATATATATATGAAAATATATATTTATATATATATATATGATCATATATATATTCATATTTCACTCACTGATAAGCAGAAGTATTAAAACCATAAACCCATAAAATAAAACTTCTTCCTCATCCTTGTTTCATGCATGTTTTCATCTCTGCAGTAAAGGTTTCTGAAGATAACTCCCTGTTTGTGACAGAGGATGAAGAAGAGCAGAATTAGAGATTGCACTGTGAGCGTGGACACAGTTTTGGTTTGAAATTAATGCATAAAATCCAAACTGTTTTCTCCAAAAGAGTAAACATAGTAAATTTTCCAACTGTGTCAATAACCCCAGGACAGAACGGATTTTCAGGCAGCGATGGATCATATAGGAAAACAAGGTTTAGCTGTTGGAAATTAAAAGTTAATATTGGAAGTAAAAGGGCAATCAGCCCCAAAAGCCACCTGCCTCCCCTTAGAGCGTGTTTTGAAGATCCTTCCCACATACTGTGTTAGGAGCTGCTGCCTTTGAGTGTATCACCTGGTTGGAATTTTTCACGGAGCTTGAATTTATTAGAAAACAGCCCCAGTCAAGCAGAACTGTGCAAATTAAATTGGATTTACATGACAAGGTGGAGCCCAAGCACAGCAGCTAGGAAATGCCTGAGAAGCAAAAGACAAACCAGAGGGGATCAGGGAGGAAGGCTGCACTGTGTAAACAGTGTTTAAAAAAAAAAGGGAAAAAATGTTTGACAAATAGTGCAATAAAATTAAAATTCCCGCTTCGGCTGCCCTGGGGGTTTCAAAAGGAGACACTGAGGGAGACTTGGACACTAGAGGAAATAAACAGATTTGAGCATCTAATAAGAGGGAGGCTGGAATATTATTGTAGGATAAAGTGTTCTGGGATGGGACGAGCTGACCCAGAACTTGTTCCTGTTGTGAGGAGGGTGAAGACTTGATCTCCAACCCCAGTGGAGCCTACAGGACTCAGTCCACTGGCTTCAACAAGCTTTGGGAGAAGCCTGATTTCCTTGTAGGCATTAGAAGCTTCATATTTTCTTCGCTGTCAGCTCACACTGCTGCCTATTATCTTATCAAAACATGGTTTCTTCATCAGTAATACGTAGGTTTCATCTGAATTTGTAAAAACTGAATTGCTTCCATATGCCAGATATTTCACTGGAGAGACCCTCCACTTTGGGAATGTCATTACTGCCCAAAATAATCTCCTGCAAGTCGTAATGTAAACTCAAAGTTATTGCAATTTATTAGCAATCACAATTTGCCAGGAAAATGGAATCAAGGGAGTATCAGGGAAAGTAACTCCACTGCAAAATGAACATGCCCTCTGCTGCAGTCTGAGCCCATTAATATTGACTTTCCAAATTCAGAGAGTGATTTCCTCCCGTGCCTGTGCAATAAGGCAGTGCAGCATGTTTTCTCCTGAAGGAAGCAACAGGATTTTGTTGAATATATGGAAGGGAATTGGTTTTCTGGATTGTTGCTTAAAGCTGATCCTTACTGTCAACATTTGTGATGAGCAAGCCTCATGAAATAACACGGCTAAAGGCTTAATCTGGTGCCACTGTGATTTGCAGGGCTAAATTGGGGAGACATGGCTGTGGCCAGGGACCAAGGAGTGCACAGTGCTGCTCTTAAAAATTGAGGGGATCTGCTCCCAGAGATAGTGTGCTGCCATGGGCAGAGATTGGGAGGGGGCGCGAAGGAGATGTGGTGGAAAAATTCATGAAAGAAGTGCTAAATGTGCCATTTCCTGCTGGAGCCCTTCAGCTTATGAGAAATCCTCCCTCTTGCATCCTACTGTTTGCAGTGTGGATTTGGGAGGGTGAGAAAAGGCTCTTCATTAGCAACACTTTGATTCCCCTGATCCCGGCGGGCTCGTGGCTGGGATTTCCTCCAGCTGAACGCTGATGTGAGCGGCTCCCAAGTCTGTTTGTGCAGAAATATCAACGTGTGACAGATCTGGCTGTGGGGTGGGACACCCCATCCCAGAGCCCTGGCCCTGCTGTGAGTCCTCACACAGAGGGCAGTGCTGTATCCACAGATGGAGGCGCCTTTGGAGCTGCTGAGGTCCTTCAGCACTGGCCTGAGGTGTCCCCAGGATTGTCCCTGTGGAATGGACAGGCTTGGCCTTGCTGTGGTGCATGGTTGTGACCGTGTTCACAGGGGTCCGAGGACGAGGGAAGAGACGAGGATCTGACTCTGTGTTTCAGAAGGCTTGATTTATTATTTTATGATATATATTATATTAAAACTATACTAAAAGAGTAGAAGAAAGGATTTCATCAGAATGCTAGCTAAGAATAGAATAGCAAAGAAGTAATGATAACAAAGGTTTGTGGCTTGGACTGTCTGTCCATGCCAGCTGACTGTGATTGGCCATTAATTAGAAACAACCACATGAGACAGTGCAACCAACAGATGCACCTGTTGCATTCCACAGCAGCAGATAATCATTGTTTACACTTTGTTCACACTTTGTTCCTGAGGCCTCAGCTTCTCAGGAGGAAAATTCCTAAGGAAAGAATTTTTCATAAAAGATGTCTGTGACACATGGTGGACAACATCATGACCCTTAGATTTACTGAGTCCCAGGTGATACCAAGGGAATTTTGGAGGGTTGAGTACGTGGGATCATGTCAGATATCTGGGAGTGGTTGTGCAGCCACACTAAATGGTGTCAGCAGAGCTGTCCAAAATTCCCCTATCCACCCCCATGCAAAGAACAACCCCTGACTCATGTCAGCATCATAAAACAGCCATAAATTGTTTGTCTCTTCATGGCACTCATTTCCCTGTCAGGGACACCCCTTCTCCTGTGGCATTGGCATTTCTGAGTCACTGGCCTGGTGTGAAGCTGCAGTTGTGGAAGATCAGAGAGGGAGGATGGAGCAAGCTGGTCTCCAACAGGGGAAACACAGGAGCTGTCACTCCCTGGGAGCCTGGGCTGCCCCTGGGCTGCTGATAATGCATGCAAACTGGGTGTGGGACACTGCATCCCCTGCCGTGTCACAGCAGATGGAAACAGAGCACAGCCTCACCCTGTAAAGCCACTCAGAGACATCAGGGGCTGAACTATTTTGGTAGGAGAATAAAAGCCTGGAAGCACCCCGCCCCTTGAGAGTTTGCATGGTGGATGTTGTACCCACCCACCCTGAGCTTGCTTTAGCACCAAAACCAGGCTCTGCCTGTGAGCAGCACCACCTTCATACCCTTAGAGCAGCAGTGCAGGAATAACAGGAATAACAGGCCACTTGGGGCATGGGAGGAGCAATTTAGGAGCCTTAGCCTAGAGCAGGTTGCATCCTTACAGCATCCTTAGTCTGGAGCAGATTGCATCCTTACAGCATCCTTATCCTAGAACAGATTGCATCCTTACAACATCCTTAACCCAGAGCAGATTGCATCCTTAAAGCTGGAGCAGCAGCTCACTTCTGTAGCAGGTACATGTCACCCACAGGGAATATAAGAGTCATCAAGGTTTGCTTCAATGTGGACTAAAGTTGGGTTTCAACAGATCTTTTCCTTCCCTTTTGGATTTCTTTCTGGTTTTTTTACCTTGCTGGAAAAAAAAAAATACACTGTGAAATTTTGTTCCACTCTCTTTGAATTTAACGGCAGGTTTTTTTCCACTAATTTCAGTGAGATTGCAGGTATTGGTGTGTGTTTCCACCAGCCAGTGCCCAAGTGTAGCAGCTGAGCTGGCCTGAAAAAAAAAAAAAAAAAAAGGGTTTCTTACAGAGAAAAGGAAAATGGAGCTCTGCTGGAAAAGCTTTTGTTTGGCAGTGGCTGGAAAAGGTTGTTCTGGGACTGATTTAAGGAGCACTGGGTAAACTTATGCACATGCCCTCAGGGCAGCCATAAGTTCAGTGATGAAAATGTCTGCATGTTTTACACAGCTCTGCTCAGGGGCTGAGGGAGAGGCAGCAACACACAGAGAAGTCATTGCTGAGGGGACAGGATGCTCCAAGGGGAGCAGGACAAACCCTGTGGGTCCTTTGGTGTGCAGGATGGACCATCAGTGCCAAGCACAGTCCTAACCCCATCCATAGAGAATTCCTGATGGGAGATGCAGTTCCTCCCCAGCCAGAGCCAGGGAGAGCAGCTATCCCCCTGCACGTGCTTCTGATTTGCATAATTTGTGTACTAATTTACGGAGCAGAAGGAAGGAGGGCTTGGAAGAGATGGTGGCTGCTTTTTTTTTGTGATGCTGTGCTTGATGTGGCTGCTTTCCATGCTGGAGTTTTGCATGTGTATGTATGTGTGTGACATAAGTGGCCTTAAAAATACAAGGGATTGGGTGGGAGGAAAATGAGAATGGAAACTGTTTTTTACTAAGCTAGATACCATAATAACACCATCATAATCCTGGCAGTGAGCTAACGGAGAGCTCCAGAGATGGATTTCCTTTCTGCCATACATTTGTTTTCAGTATAACCCAGAGAGGAGGGACCTTCCCACTTGCTGAGCAGCAGCCATGCCCAAGGGGACTTGGTTATAACTAATCCCAGAACAGGGTGTCCCTTTTGGGGATCTCTGTGTGCTTTGCACATAAAACTTGCACCCTGCCCCTAGGACTGACATTAAAATATGGAAAATGAACTCCAAAGGCTCGAGTGGTGAATGGGGCTCTTTGTTCTGGGGCATTGTCACCCAGGAGTGAGCCCTACAGGGAGATTTATAGCAAGATTCCACACTGCTCATGAGGGAAGGTTCTCTCAGCAGTCAGGTGGCAAAGCACAGCAGCCCATGCTCAAGGAAGAGGAAGATAAGGTTGGCTGTACAAACAAGCCCCTAGGTGAGTGCATGAAAATTTGGGTATTAATGTGCTGTATGCTCAGCTTAGAGAGCTGCTGCAGCTGAGGGAAGGTGCTTGGCCAAAGCTCTTGGGCTTGGCCATGGGGCCCTGGGGTTTGGCCATTTCTGAAGCAATCCTTGGGTTTCTGGATGTGGCTCCAGTTTGCAGTGGCTTGTTGAGGTCTCTGAGGAGCCCTTGTGTCACTGTGGGACTGCACAGCTCTGCTCTCTTTGCTGTCATGGTCACTGCCTACAAAATCTCAGCTCCTTTCATCCCTAAACCACCTGGACATCTTACTCATGGCCAAAGCTGCCTGAATCAAAGAAGGAGCATCCCATGGGTCCAACAGGGACCACTGACCCTGCAGAATCTCCTGGAAGGACTCAAAGCAATAAAGGGCAGTGTTGGGTGGAGATAAGGAGCCACCACAGGCAGATGAGATAAAGCCAAGGGCTTTGGTCAGGCTTCTCTGTGCAGTGCAGCAGATCCAGTTATCCTCTGCAAGCAGGTGATGCTGACAGCTCAGCATCAATTGCTTGCAGAGGATAACTGCTCCCCTGCTCCATCTGTAAATAGCTACAGTGCAGTGAGAATGGTTGTTATCTCTGCTGGAGTGACTGGGATCAGCCATCCCGGCTGATTTCTCAATGGAGAGAAAGCTTTGTCTTGCTCAAGATCAAGCAGGAAGGCTGTAAAGCTGCTGGGATATGAGAGCACATTCTTGCTTCAGTCCAGTTCCAAACAGGCTTCACCTTCTGGAAGGGTTTTCTTACATTTTGTTAATTCTCTATCATGCAGGAAGGCAGGTTTATGGCTTGTGCTCACTCTGCTTACAGTGCTAATGAAATTGAGTAGTTAATCAATTTAGTGTGAGTTCTTCTAAGTTAAGAAAAAACCCAAACCAACTAAAAAACATATATCTATATATAAAAAAAACCATCCAATTTCTGCTTACTCCTTGCAGAATGTTTTCTGTCCTGTCAGTCTAAACACTGGGAAGTATTTTAAACAGATGTAGGCCATCAGTTTCTATAAACATTGTAATTGCTTGGCACCACCAATGCTTACAAGGAAGGATTCAGATTGCCAGGATCTGCACAGACACCAGCCACACGCTTTCTGCTGCGCCCAGAAACTCAGTTTACATCCCATTGGAGGCCTGTAACCTCCCTCCTGTAGAACTCTAGCCTGGAGCCTGGCACAGCCAAGGGCTGCTAACCCTGCAGCTTTATACAGCCCTGAGCTGCAGGCTCAGCCATTTCAGCATCCTGGCTCGGCAGGGTTTGATGGGAGGGTGTGATTTGGATTCCACCCCAAAAACTCTTTGTTCTCATCACCCTGCTGCAAAACAGACACAATGGTACTGGCACCTCAGGGTGAAAAGAATGCAACTGGGCTCCCTGTGCTCACATTCAGTCATTTACCAGCTTTCTGTGAGCTCATCCTGTGTGATTTTTGGGAGGTGGTGAAGCTGATGTCCACGGTGCTGTCCCTGGGAAGCAGAGGAGGTGTGGTCCTCAATTTGCCCTCTCGTAAAAATGATGGATTGAGATGGAGGGGGGAAGGGGTAGAAGGAAGGGATGGATAACATCCCTGATAATAAATCTAGTGGGGCAATTAAGATCTCCTTTAAAAATGTGTATTATCGGCACAAATTGAAATACAGACGAGAGCAGCAGCCAAGGGCTGCTCTGTGTCTGTAACAAACAGGATGGACTCATCATTTAACCAGGGACTGCTGGCCAAGCCCATGGCTCTCCAGGACTGGGGTGAGCAGCTCTCCCAATCCATCTTTCAGCCTGAGGTCATGTGCAGCTCAGTCATTTTTATGCCATATTTGCCTGCAACAAGGTGATGGGTGATTTGGCAGCATCTTGGGCCCTTGCAGTGTTTTTGTTGGTGATTCTTTCCATTATTCCTAACTGGGGTGGATCAGAATTGGACACCTCTGCACTGCAGATAAGTGGCCTGAAGGTGTAAAGCCATTCAGGGCTTTGTCCTGCATTGTTCCTGTCTCAAGACAGCCCCATGTGTACATTCTCCTCCTGTTAAGAAATACTAAGTGGCAACACAAAATGAGACTTTGCTGATAGCATATGTTCAAAACACAGGCTCATTTCTTAATATGCTTTGGCTCCAGCCTCTAGCTGAGAAGCCAGATTGCTAAAGCACCAGAAGTGTGGATAAATGTACAGTCGGGGCATTGCATAATTTTTGCCTCAGTGTGACTTACAGAGAAAACTGTGAATATCACCACAGACCAGGGAAAGCAACTGCTGCTCTCCTGAAACAAACATTTCAGGTCACCCTTCTATCCACTATTAATTCTTGGTCAGTTTAGTGTTGGGAAAGGTGTTGTCCAGATTTTGAAGCACAAATGAAGAATTTCCCACCCCATGGAGGCACAGAGGACAGAGTACCACAAAAGTATTCATCTCCAGAAGGTGATGACACCTCCAGGTGTCTCCTTAAGCTGTCTAAGTCTTTAAGTCTCTAAGTCAGTTTAGCTGCCTGGCTAAACTGCTCAACAGCTCCTTTACACAGGGAAGAGACAAAGGTTACTCTGCAAGTCTCTTCCCTGCACAGGAGGTTAATTCCTGCTCTATACTCACTTAAAGAAATGTCTCTGCAGAGATTATAAAGAGATCAAAGGCAGATCAGCCACCTAATTTAGTTGCTTACACGATTAAAGTTCTCTGGGGCAAATGTTCTTTTTCCTTTGCTCCCAGTGACAAAGGTTTCTAGGGCATCTGGTGAGCACCTTCATGGAGCAAGGAACAGGTTTCTGCAGCAATAAAAAAGGGGCCCCTTCTCCCCAAAAACACTAAACTTTGCCCAGAAAGCTTCCAAGTCTCTGCTAGGAAACCTAAATCTGGAGCAAAAGGTTGGAGTTTATGGAAGTGGTTTGTGGTTGTGGTTAAGAGAGTTTGCTCTTCCATCTGCGCACAAGGGTCTTTTTCTAGGAATTTTTGCTCGTGTCACTAGGAATTCAGCCCAAAATAGACTCATTGGGACAGAGGAGAAGTGAGAGCATGGCTCAGGAGCCAGAAATGCACAAAACTTGGCCCGAAACAGAGTTTTGTACTCTCTGAGAAGGGCATAATCTGATGTCAAGCTTTCCCCAAGAGTCATGCTCCTCAATGGGACAGAGCCCAGAATGATCACATGCTGCGTGCCTGCTCACAGACAAGTGGCTCTTACTGCCAAACAAACTGGAGGGGAGGGCTGCTCTTGAAAAATCCACTGCTGCCCACGTGCTGATCCTCCTCTGGAGAGCAGGCATTTCTCAATCACAGCCAGGCCAATTGCTCTTCTCAAAACCAGCATTCCAGGAGTCATCACCTCCCTCCCTACTGGGGCCAGGAGCTCTGCAGTGCTCTGCCACTCAGCTGTCCCTCCCCTTTCAACCGAGGTGGGCGTCAGCAAATCTTTCTGGAATTTCCTCAGGTGGCTTCTGGTAGAGAAAACAGAGAAAAAGAAACTTGTACTCCTGAGTATGGCTGTTTGATTTTGCCCTGGGCATTCCTCTGGGTTTGGGGTAACATAACAAACAGGAACATGGAGAAAATGGTGTCTCTCCTGTTCTTTTACTGCACTTGATGGGTTTTGAAATATAAAGACTGTCCTCTCTCCAAATGAAGCATAACTTGAATTTCTTACTCCAGAAGTTAAACTGGATTCTTGGTCAAAAACATCCTCTGAAGAAAGTGCGGTGAGGTTTCAGGTCTTTCCATCACTTCAGTTTTTCTTGATTTTATTAGGGTCCTTGCCTCTGTTTCTCAAGTGACACATTTCTAAAGAAGTGCAGGTTTTGTCCTTTAGGTAGCAGGCCAGAGTAAATTCTGTAAACTGAAATTTTTCAATTCAGCAAACACATCAACAGGCAGTGATGCCTTCAGAGCAGACCTGAATTTCTCAAATTAGTCATATTCGCTATGAAACTCTTCCATGGTCCAGCAGAAGTCAGGGATCAGGTCTTGTACTGGGATGTGAGAGCTGTCCGACACAGTATCTCAACAGTTACATAACATTTTTAAATTAGGAAGACTCGATCATTCATCCCTTCCTGCCTCCTTTGAAGGCAGGATTCATGGGTTTATAAGGACGTGACCTGACTTTCTAAACTTGCTTGCCCATTCCCCCCAGTGAGAGTGGCCCACCAGCCAGAGCAGCAGGGATCCCTCATTCCAGCATCATCAGAACTTGAGACACTCCACATTAAGACCTGAATCCCAAGACTGGCCTCTGCCAAACTGCAGGCAGGGGTCCAAACATCAGTAGCAACTATTTAGGAAAGGCTTATTCCAAGATATGGTTTAGAAATGCCTGCAGTATTTCCACCCTGGCAGACAGGGACCAGAGCACATTCCCAGCCCCTTGGAAACCAAATGCTGAGCCCCTTGCAGCCTACCTAGGACCTGGCTGGGCTGGGTTTGAAGCCTCTCTCAAATCATCTGCAGGTCCCATGTTATTGTACAGCAAGACAATGTCTCTTCCTCACTGCTAGAAATTTCTCCAATGGCAATGCAGAAATCAAGTTCTGGCAACAATTCCCTCTTAGCATTTCCACCTGAAGGAGAAAAGGAAAATAAAATAAAACAAAGCAGCACAAGTTGCTGTCTGTGGGGCTTTCAGGGTGACAAATTCTGATGCTGCAAGGCCCACACCTTGGAAAGAACAGCCTCTTTCAGGCATTTTGTTGGAAATAGAGGGAGCGGTGGCCAAGCCCTTCTGTTCAGTGAGGGCTCTTGATCCATGGCTCTTTCACCATTCCCACTAGCCCAAGGTCCAACAAGGGCTCCTTTGACATCCCTTGGAACTGAGCAGCAGCAGGGTTGGGCAAAGCCTTTCCCTTCAAATGGGAGGAGGAAAGGTGTTTATGGGAACGCCTGGGTGCTCGTGGGCATCTCGGGAAGTCACTGAGCAGTCAAGTCAATTATTTTTAATGAACTGGGCCAAAGCTGATTGTGTTATTTTGTAACATATTAGTTTGGAAAGCAGTGAAATTATTTGGCATCTTTCCCTGGCCATCACAGGGACCCCTTTGTGCTTCCCTTTCCTCCACTTTTCTCTCGTGTATATAGCTGGCTCCCAAATCTCCACTTGCTGACGCTGATTGATTGCATTAATATCACTGTAAATATTACATAATCTCTGCTTACAATGCTAGAAGGAACTGATGAGTTTTACTCTGCCAAGAGTTTTCAGGCTGGAAAGTAATAATGAAAAAAATAATCTCAAAAAAATAAAATCTCTCTAACTCCTTACCTCCATATTTTTTTATTTGCCATTGGCCCCATTGGCTGCACATCAAGACAAAGCGGTATGGAGTGTTTCTGGCCATTGCTTCAAGGGGACCATGAAAAAGAAGTCACAGCATGACAGTAAACTGTGCCTGGCCTCAGGAGAGGTGATGGGGACAAGGGAAATTGGAAGACAACTTAAAGAAAAAATCAGTTTCAGAAATTCAGAAAAAATTCAGTTTCAGGGTTCCGCTGAGCTAAGGGAGATGAGGATGGGCAGGGAGGTCTATACCCCATCCCGATACTATGAGCCAATGAAAATATGGATTGTTGGAATGTGGTACCCTCTTTTCTCCATCAGTGGGTGATTTAAGCCAGTTTCCTGGCTGTTTGAGCTCATCCCCTTTAGGATTTGAAGATTCTGAGACACAGGCTGGGGAGGTTGCATGGCTGCTGGGAGGGATGGAGGGGATGCTCTCCTGTCCTCCAAAGAGCCCTGTGGGATGGATGGTCCTTCCCACCCTGCTTGGGGCAGGTGGGAGGGGAGATGTGACTCCTCCCTCTCCAGCACCAGCCCAGGGTTGTTTGAGCCCCTACACGTAACACATCCTCCATCCCTGCCCTCATCCAGGCCAGCTCTGTTTCTTTTCTCTGTCTCCCTGCCGGAGACAACTCGGGATCAGGTTGCGCTCTGAAGCAGGCGCACCGTTCTCAGACTCTGCAGAAAATCCATTTATCATATCAGCCTTGCATTAGCCAAAGTATCGGAGATAAAAATTATCTTGGAAATCTAAACACAGATTCTAATCTAAGGTACAGCAGCATCTGCTTCCCATTACTTTTTATGGCTCGCAAGGTTGGAGCGGCATCGCTCCCACCGTGAGACATTTGGGAAAGCAGAGGTCTGCTCTTCCCAGAACTCCAGGTCCCAATGCTGCTTGCTGCTCATCTCCCAGGGCTCATCTGCATGGGAATAGCTGATTACTCAGCCTGCAGCGTTGGGAAGCGTGTCCAGTGCACTCCAGGCTCCGCAGGCAGCGCTCTGCCTGAGCTCAGGGTTATGCTGACTTCAGCAGCACCAGCACTGGCCTTGGACTCCTTTCAGAAGGCAGCTCAGGGATGTTTTTCAGATGTATTTGTAATACCAGCCTGCCAGACTGCACTGGTCCAAACTGGCTGGGATGAGGCAGTGATGTGGATACACGGACACAAAGCCATGATTTTGGGCTGCTTTTCTAGCAGAGCCTTTTCTGAGCTGTGCTTTGGGGATGAGGATCTCCACTCAAAGTGACTCAAACTGCTGCCAGAAGTGACTCAAACCTGCCACTACTTCTCACCTCACAAGGCCAAATCCTGCATGGTTGGGTGTGTGGGGCAGCTTTTGGCTTAGCCATGGGCAGGCCGCTTGCTCCAGTGTAATTCAGCCACCTTGTAATGCAACCTCCCTCAGGGAATTGTTTCAGGGCAGCCACATCCCAGGGACATCCACAGCCCAGCTGGGGGCCCTGAGGGCACTAAAAAACCTTGATGTTTTCAATATCTATCAGTATCTGAAGGGAGAGAGCCAGGAGGATGGACCAGGCTCTGCCCTGTGGTGATGAGCAATGGGACAAGAGGCAATGGGCAGAAATGGATGCACAGGAAGCTCCACATGAGCATGAGGAAGAACTTCTTTGTTGTGCAGTGGCTGAGCACTGGAATAGATTGCCCACAGAGGGTGTGGAGCCTCCCTCAGACACAATCCTGTGCCATCTGCTCTGGGATGACCCTGCTTGAGCAGGGAGGCTGGACCAGATGACCGCACTGTGGTCCCTTCCAGCATCACCCATTCCCTGACCTGCCTCACCTTGGACTTGTGATGGTCCCCACTTGAGCTGAGCCCAGCCTGAGCTGCACCACAGGCTTGCCTGCCCTCTGCCCTGCTCCTGTGCTGCTGCTGCTTGGTTTTCCTGGCTTTTCCTTTAGGGAGCAGCCCTGCTCTTGTGCCTCTCCCTGACTGACGGCAGCACGCCTGCCGTGGTGTGCAGTGCCTTGGGCATGTGCTGTGAACTCAGCCTTGCCCCGCCGCACAGAGACAAGTATGCAGCTCTGCAAACTACTGTTTGCCTCTGGAGACAAATTATGGCATGCTGCAATAGCTGAGGAATAGCATAAGAGGAGTATGCAATGAATCATGATGCATATGCACACGAGGGGAAAAGTTCAACCTTCTGTTTGCCATTATCTGACTCTTGAAAGCTGAACTGCTCAATTCTTGCATTTTCTGTGTGGAGTTTATTTCTGTGGCATTTCCTAAGTCTTTCTGTCAGTCTCAAGGCAGGGGAAAGAGTGTGTCCCTCTGCAGAACATTGCATTTGTGCTGGCTTGCAAATAAAAATCGAATCAAAAATAAAATAGGATAAGAAGCATGTTGTGTGTAACTCTAGATCTCTGTATTTGTGGAGTTGAACACTTTTGCTCAGCTGTGGTGTGCCTGAAGGCTCATGAGCTGCTGCACATTCTGGCTGGGGTGGAAGTGGCTGCAGGCATGGGGAGTTTGGAAACTATTGTGGCTGCAGGAGGACATGTGCCCTGACATGCTAGTGGTGTTTAAAAAAATAATGTGTTTTGATTAGAGTCAGAGATGTCATGCTTTCTCACTACATCAGTTGAATTTGGTTTTCTCTGATAAAGACAGAGAAAGTGAAGAGAGGAGATCCTCTCCACCAACTTACTCAAAGTTGACTTCACATCTCAACCCTCATATTGGGTTTTCCCCAATAATGACAGCAAGGGGTCCCCACCTGAGCTCAGCCCAGCCTGAGCTGCAGGATTGCCTGCCTTTTGCCCTGTTCCTGGGCTGCTGCTTGGCTTTCCTGGCTTTTCCATTAGGGAGCAGCCCTGCTCTCCCCGACTAATCACCTAAACTAGCTCCCTTGGGGTGCTTGGGCTTTTCAGGGCAGCCTGAAATCCCCCAAAATTTCTATGGCAATAGAAGAAAATTAGTCTTTAATTCATTTCATGATCACTATGCATAAGCAGTCCCAAAGAATTGTGGTACCCAGGATGAGATACAAATCAGGGATTTGTTAGTCTCTGCTCAATACGTCAGATTTTGTCAAACTTCCAAGCTGCATAGTGGATATTCGTCCTTCCTCAGGCAAATATTTAATGCAAAGAGCAGGCCAAGAGGTTTCCAATCATCTCTTAATCATCTATGAACACCCACATGGGACAGAGGTTTTTTTTGCGGGGGGATGTGGGGGAAACAAAAGCATCTCCTTAATCTAGCGGAAAAACGAGATCCTAAAATAATGAGGAAACAGAAGCTAAACACATTTAGAGTGGTGACAAGACGTGGGTTTTCAAGAATGGCACTAATTATGCATTGAAACCCATTAACTTGGTGGCTGGAAGAGGCTGCATTCCTTCCTTCCTTCCTCCCCTTGGCTGCCAGAACTCCTCTGGAAGTGCAGGATGAGCCACGCTGGAGGTCAGGGCTGCCACTGCTGCTGCCCCTGACCTGGGAGGAGGAAATGTGGGAATGAATGCCTCACAATGGCTGTAACCTCACCCTGCTCCCCAGCCTGGAGCCTTAACCCTGAAACCTTAACCCCGAAGTCTAAGGATGCCCATTTCTACTTGAGAAGTAATTTAGGTCCACTTTCTTAGCAACAACACATGTTTTTGCTGGGATTAGGACCAGGAGGAACCAGTCACATCTTTCCATCTCAGATCCCGTTCCTGGACCTCTTTGCACTTCTCCACACGTCTTGAGTGAGTTGGTTTTGTCATAGCTCTGTGCATGTCCTAGAGAAGCACATGTATCTCGTGTCTAAAACTACAATTTGGTTACGTAGCAATGAGGGCAGTTAAATGAACAATTTCACTGGAACCTGACCTGCCAAATGAGCCTGGCCAAAATACACTTGTGATGTTTACATGAATCTGATTTTTCTGATAGTCTCTTGATAATCAGTCACCTCATTCCATCTCAGATCCCATTCCTGGACCTCTTTGACCTGCTCCACACATCTTGGGTGAGTTGGTTTTGTCATAGCTCTGTGCCTGTCCTAGAGAAGCACATTTGGCTCATGTGTCTAAAACTATGTAACTTTGGTTACATAGCAATGAGAGCAGTTAAATGAACAATTTCACAGCAACCTGACCTGCCAAATGAACCTGGTCAAAATAAACTTGTGATGTTTACACGAATCTGATTTTTCTGATAGTCTCTCAGGGGAAAAAAACCCAACAAAATAAAACACGCCCCCTCGGTGATATTAATTAATCACAGTGATGTTTGCTTTCTTATTGGGCGCTTAAGCCGGCAGTGCAATTACCAAAAAATTAGAAAACTGTGCCATATCTTATTTTTTATAAAAAAACCCCAAAAAAAGCAAAGCAAAACAAAACAAAAAAAAAACCCCAAAACCAAAAAAGCCAGCTGTGACTGTGTGATCTGGCTGCATGCAGCAGTGAAAAGTCATTCTGGAGAACAGGCTCGGGGACCAAGTGCTGTTTGGATATTTACAGACCTCAAACAGTTCGGGATCAGAGATACTGGATAGGATTTTGCACAGAATTTGATACAGCAGAGCCTAGACCTCAAAGCGTGCCCAAAACACAGGGATGGGGATTGTCTGCATGGGTTAATCCTGGCCTGTCCATGCACTGGAGGAAATCCTGCAGCATTCTCCCTGTGCCCAGGAGGAGAACTCAGGTCAAAGTACAGAGAGCTCTATCACAGTATTAGCACTTATTATCCAGTTTGATTCTATTAAGGGAAACCTGCAGTGAGGAATGAGAATGGAGTTGGCCCTTTCCACAAGTGCTTTAACAGCTGGTGGCCCAAGAGCTGTTTTGATGAAATAAATCACCCCGGTGGAAAAATCTCAAAAGCCGCAGACTGTGGAAAGTTGACCAGATCTTTACTGGCAATATTTAGGGATGCTCTAAACAATGAGACAGTTGTTTTCCTATTACTTTCAGTACTGTGCCTGGAAAAACATGATATCCCTGAAGCCTGCCTGCCCTGGAAGCTTTGGGATGCGTGGCACTGCTAAACCTGACTGCAGGATTCCTGGAGGGGCTCCTGTGCTTGTAAAGAATTTTAGTGTGTCCAATAATTAGCTGGATTGCCTTGACCTCAGCTGGAGACAGCAGGATAGGCACGGTTGGAGGTTTTTCCTTATGGAGCCTGGCTTATTCCTGCAAGTATCCTCCACAATCCTGCACCTGCTGTGAATTCCTGGGGAAAAAAAAAGGAAAAAAAAAATCAAAAAAGGGTTGTTGCAATGCACAGCCTGTGCCATAAAACCTGTGAAAAGTAAATACAGAGGCAGGGCTGAATGAGCCCTGGAGAGGCTGAAAGGCACCAGCTCCCTCTGTGCCTGTGGCAGGTTCCCCCTTGGAGCTGTCTGGCCTCTGGATGGCATCACAGGGAGGCAAATCCAGAGTTTCCATCTGCTAACGCTATTTTGGATTATAGCTCCAAGGGGATGAGCTGCACAAAAGCATCTCCTGGGGCAGACAGAGGCTTTGCTTGCTCAGACTGGAGACAAAAGCTGGGCAGAGCTGCACACACACAGGACAGGTCATCTCATCAGAAAGAGATCTAATGGTCACCTTCTGCTCCTGGGAAGGTCTTCAGTGTCCTGTCAGGGGCTGGGGCTAAGGACAGGCAGGAAAAATAATCTGCTCTAAGGTGCTGAGCTCAGAAATCCCCCTGCAGCAGCAAAAGGAGGTTAAGGCAGACAAGAAAGGAGACCTTTCCTGTCTGGTTGGTGTTGGTGGCTGTTTCTGATGAGGCTTGACCTTTTCCTGAGTGCTGCAGAGCAGCTCAGAGCTGGCCTGAAGCATTGAGGAATTAGAATAGTAGAATATTACAGAAATAATAGTAGAATATTACAGAAATAATCTGTAAATGTGATCTCCCAAACTCTGTCTAACAAAGCCTTTTTCTTTAAGTGGGGCTTTGTGGAAGTGGTAATGGTGGCTTAAATACAAGGTGCAGGGGTTGCTGGTGGGGTCCTCTCCTCCAGGCAGGCTCTCAGAGAGATTTTTGGGTCATCCTGATTGAAGATTCCTCTGTGGCACCTTCCTGCTGCTGCTCCTATCAGTGCTTTTCATAAAGCTCTGATGGGTGACAGCCACCAGTCTCCCTGCTTATTATCCTGAAGGGAAAACCCGATGACCTTCCAAGGTATCACCAGCACCTTTTCACAATCAGTAGAACATGCAGCTTTGCATACATTTTCCTTCCCTACCCCGTTGTTTCTCCTGTTTACACTCATGTCCCATTTACACCTTTTGACACAAAGGATCAATCTCCCGTGTTTATATTAAAGCTTTTGGCCATGGTTCCTTTGTTGTGGATAAAGCAGAGAGCCTTTACGGAGATTCATTCCACCTTATGGAAGAAAAAAAGCACTAAAATAAGTTATTACAGTCAGAAAGTCCTGTGTTTACAAGGGAAAAAAATAGATCATGTAATTCAGTAACTGTGGGCTGTGGGAGAAAAGATGTAATTGTTGTCTGTGCTAAACACAAACCTAAACAGGATCACAAGTAATTAGCTATTTAATAGGTGACTAAAGTAAATACTGCAATTAAAAATCCTATTAAAAATAATATTAAAAAAAAGAAACCTCGCAAGAAATGCAGCTTTGTCCTGGACTGCCAGTCAACAAAATCAACAAATCATTATGAAAAAAAATGTCCGTGCATGCCCAAATCAGTAAAACACATAGTAATTACTTGGCACATTTTATCTTCAAAGTTCTCTGCGTGAGCTAAGTAATTAATCCTCCCAACACCTCGGTGCGGTATGTGCAGCAGGCACCGGTGAAAAGCAAGTTTGTCTTGCAGCCAGGTACAAATACCTTGTTGTGGGGCTCCTTCTTGATAGAGGAAATGCCACTGTAAAGTCAATAACGGGCGGTGGAGGTGGTTATCTCTTCAATGGCGCTCATTGTAAGCCGCTGCTGCTTTTGTTTGAGGAGGGGGCACTGAGACACCAGGAATTCAGAGGCTGTCCTTGGATTGCCCATCGCATTCCAGCATGAGCAATGGCTTTGCAGAAAGCCCACGCAGCTCCTGCCTTCACACCTGCGTCTGAACCGGGGTCAGGGTGATCTGCCAGGCCTGGAAACACTTCCCCACACAGGCTGTGGGTCTGCCCAGTTGGAAATTAATGGGTTTCTGTTTAATTAGCTGTTTCAGGGCAGAGGGAAAAGGGAGCTGCCCCTTGCTCGTGGTGATGCTCCAGCAGCAGCTGGGGAGGACAGGTAAGACCTGGATGATAAAACCTCGTGTGCCTGTGGTGCTCTGAGCCCACTTCTGGGCTCTCTGCCAAACAGAGGACAGCATTCTGCTCTGATCCTTCTGCCATAAAGCCAAAAGGTGGGGAAAAGATAAATACAGGTAGCAGATCAGAGCGGAATAACGTCAGGGAAGGAGAGGTGAGGATGCAGTGGCAGAGCATGGAAAACTCACATTAACATCAAGCTGTGTCATAAACACATCCAAGCCTGAGCTCTGGGAGTGCCAGCAGAAACAAAATACCTTACAGAGAGAGATCAAAGGTGGGACCATCAGCTCCATCCTCCTCCTGTAAAGTGCAGCAGAAGGCAGGTGCCACATGGAGCAAACATTCCACCTGGGAATGACTAATCCCACCCTGGCTGCCATTAAGAGACCATTTGCAGCAGTGGCTAATTGGGCTGAGCAAAATAAACTTTCCCACAAAGAAGGTTGAGCTACAAATGGAAAAATACCTGTGCAGAGATTAATTCTGGTGTGGGAAGGAAGGCGCTTCTGCCAAATGAAAGGGAGCACTGGAAAATGGAGTTGCTTTCCCTTTGATCAGAGGGGCACCTGGGCAGCAAGGAGGAAAATGGAGGTTTATGGATGGAGGTTTGTGGAGATGCAGCTGGCAGAGAAGAGTGTTTTCACCAGAAGTGAGATTTTTGTAGCTGTAGTTGCAGGTGTGCTGCTGTGTACGTGGAATGGGAGTGTTGCTCTACATCAACAGGCCAGGCCTGTACAGGCCAGGATGTGAACAACGTTGCTGTACATCAGGTCAGGATGTGAACAACACCAAAATGTGCCTCCTCCTCCCTTCAAGGAATGTCATTTTTTCCCTTTTTTTGCCCCTTCTATCTTTTCTTGTTTTCTTTTTCCTCTTCTCCAGGCTCCTCTGCTTCTCAGCTCTCAGGGGAGACCCATACCTGACTTTATTCTCCAGCCTGCTGTTGATCAGAGTAAATGATGTTCTCCAGGATGAATCCCCAAGAATAGGTACTCATCAGCCTCATTAGCCTGGTCATCTCCCTGTGGATTTTCCATTTTTCTAGGAATTAAAAGGAAAACAAAGGGGGCAGAGTTCAGAATCTCGAATGGGTTTAGTAACGCGTGGAACATTTTCCAACCCCTCACGTCGTGCAGGCACAAGTCATGCAGTGTGCTCACAAGTCCCATCCCAAATCCAGAGTAAACTGCCAAGTTATTTCCCTGTAGGACATGCTCAGTGACGTGCATCAGCTGGGTCATCAGCAGAGCCCAGCCCTGAAAGCAGCATCTAAACACATGCTGGGGCTTAAACAAGGAGCTCAAGCACGTGCTTTAGGATTACGTGCTATCCTGATTTATAAATAATTCCCACAACTCTGATTAGAAGCATGGGATGAGGCTATATTGACCTGTCTATTCAGAGGTTTCCAGGGAATGTCACCTTTCCAGCTCTCTCTTTTTGTGCCATTAGGATGTCAGGCTTGGCTGGAAGAGCTGTGGAGGTGATTCCTCTTGCAGGCTGGATGTGACAGCACCATGTGGAAAAACTCCTCTTAACAAAGCCCAAACTGTTACTGCAGCAAATATTTAACTGGCATCAAATGCCTGCTTATTTCTGGTCTTCCCAAATAATCTTAATTCTGCTCTTTGCCAATAATTTGCTGCTTGGAGGGCATTTCATTATTTCTTCAATGTCTCTTTCTTAGGAGAAAATCTGCTTTACCACACCAGTTGCCTCTGAAAGGACACAAAGAACAGGGACACTCGGGATCCATCCTTTCCAGAAGGTGATGGATTCCATGGCTCATCCAGGAGCTGCTGGATTCCCTGGAGAAAAGGGGATCCAAACTGGATCACGGACATCAGCAAATAACCTTGTTCTCCTCAGCATTTTTTTTCAGAGCAAATGTCCCAAGCACATGACTTTCCTTTCTGCCTTCCAGGCAGTGGGAAGCAGCATTCCCAGACTACACACATGACTTTCCCCTGTTTATCCCACAGTGTCTCTCGGCTTAGACCCCTCTGCCATCCATCATCCATGCAGAGATACAGATTTCACTAATAGCCACAGTGTAAATATTTACAGTAAACAGTTGTAACAGCTGACTTTTAGTAGCCACTGTGCATATGGAAATGCATAAACAGGAAGGACGATTATGGGGATGGAAAAATTGGCACAGGAAGGAAGGAAAACAAGAAAGTACAATGCTGAAGTCCTAGAGTAATTAATTAATATAATATTAATTAATTAATGTATATAATTAATATAATTACTTATATAAATATATAAATATATAAAATATATACAAATATTAAGATCTATTAATTAAGTATATAACTAATATAATTAATTAATAAAATAATTAATTAGAAATTACCCTTCTTTTCTGAAGACCCATGAAGCAAACATGTAATATTATTTGGCCCTACAAATAATGCACTGAAATTCATCTAATATTATCTTTTTGACCCAAATGATTAGCCAGAATGTGGGGTCTCAGGGCTCTTTTTTCCACTAGAAGTAGATATTAATGATGATCTCAAGTATTTCTTTAACACAATCCTGTTTATTTCAAAGCCTGGGCAAAATCCTTGTTCCCTGAACTCGTTAGGAATTAAATAGCAGGAGGCAGTTTCCTTGGGCAGTGGTCCAATTCCCCTTTTCCAGCCAGCACTCAACCCAAAAAACTCACTTCATCAGTCTCATTTCAGGGTCATGCTTCATGTGCTTCTTCAGTTATCCTTGACTCTTTCAGCTGCCTTCTCTCCTTGCTACCGTGATATTTCTCATGATGTTTTTACTACCTATTTCTCCCTTTTCCCCTGTTTCCTTTCCATTTCCATCCTCCCCTTCCCCCCAAAAAAGACCCGAGAAACAGCATGAAATCCCTTCAAATCCTTAGCCCTTAGCACTTGCTCACACTTTAGGCAGTGTGAATGTTTGGGCACTAATTCTCCCCTCACCCTTGCAAAAATAGATATTTCTTCAATTTATTCTCATCAAAAAGTGACATTTATTCTGATCAAAAAGTTTATTTTGCATCTCCCTCCCACCTGACCGTAACTTTGTCAGCTGTTGTCGCTTGCCTGTGATTTATTTTATTTTATTTTATTTTATTTTATTTTATTTTATATTTATTTTATTTTATTTTATTTCTTGATTTATTTTATTTTTTATTATACTTACTTTACTATTTATTTTATTTTATGTTTTTTATTTTATTTATTTTTAATTTTATTTCTTGTTTTATTATATTTATTTTTATTTTATATTTTATTTTATGTTGTTTTATTTTTGATTTTGTTTTATTTATTTTTATTTTATTTTTATTTTATTTTATTTTTAATTATTTTTATTTTATTTTGTTTATTTTATTTTATTTATTTTATTTTGTTTTATTTTTACTTTGTTTTATTTTATTGATTTTATTTGATTTTATGTTTTTAATTTAATTTTTTTGTTTTATTTATTATTTTTATTATTTTATTTTAATTTAATTTAATTTAATTTTTTTCTTGTCTCCACAAGAATCTTCCCAAGGGAAAGGCAGAATTTGTTCTGCTTTTTTTAGCCAGGCTTTGCCTCTGGATGGGGTTTTGTTTTTACTTTCCCCTCCAGCTGGTAAATCCCTGTCACCATGTCACACACCACACAGTGACAAATTCCTGTGCACACTTTGCCTGTGGGTTCACAGGCACACACTTTGGACCTCAGCAAGAAGAAATATTGGCTTCCATTCCCCCCCTCTGCCAGAATAATTCTTCCTCTCCATGTGTTTGTTTAACTAATCTGTTCTAAGGCCACCTGCTCCTCCAAAGGCAGCAGCAGCATTAAGAAAATAACAAAATGCTTCAATATTTTAGTGGGAATCGAGGCTCCGTGGCTTTTTTTGGGCCCAGCAGCAGGGTATTTACAAGGCTAATTTCAGCTACTCAGAGCATTTCAGCAGCTTTTTAAAGGGGGGACCCATGAACCTGAACTGAGCCAGGCTTAAACTCGGGTTTATCCATCCCAGGTGCCAGGAGGGCTCGGATCCACACTCAGTATTCCCTGCTTGCATCTGCTGTGTCCTGCAGGAGGAGGAAGGTTATTTGACTTGGAACTGGGCAGATGGCTGACAAAATAATGTGACCAAATTAAGATGGATGGAAAGTGGGGACACAGGAGGGGAGAAAAGTGAATTTCTTTTCCTCTTGTGGAAAATTTAAGCAGGCCAATACCTGCTGCAGTCCAGGTGGCATTCATTTCCCTCATTTACCTTGTTGGGGAGACTGGGATTTTAATTTTATTTCATTTATTTTCTTTTTACGATTTCTCAAAGCTTTTTTTTTTTTCATCTCTATTTTGATTTTCTTTAGAACCACATGTCTTCCTGCTACATGGAAAAGATTCAGTAAGCCATCACCTCCATTTCCTAAAACACTTTTACCAGTGATTTTTCCTTTTTTAAAATTAAATGTATTTTTGAAAACCTGTTATTGCTTAAAAAAAAAAACAACACCTAAAAAAACCCCCATAACCAAAAAGAAGTAGTAAAAGAATTAATAATTCTAATAACTCAGTGGGAAAGATGTAGCCTGTGGTGACTGGCTGAGGCAAAATCCTCAGAAGATCATTAAATAATTGTAATAATTAATAATTTAAATAATTAAATAATTTCAATAAATTATTTCAATAATTTCAAGGCCTGCTGCCAAGGGAAACACCATGGAGAATGTGTTATCATAAACTGGTGAACAAACTGTGACAAAAAAAACTTTTCCCGATGCAGAGGAAAGATGGAAATATCGAAAGAGAGCAGGAGGGGCAATGCAATTATGAAGAATTTGAAGCTTCAACATAAATACAGGAATATACCCCCTGAACCAGCACTGGTCTAAAAGATGTGTAATTTTAAACTTATGAAATGTAGATATTAAATCACATATGCTAATTGCGTGCTTAAAATTAGGCCTCACTGGGCTGGAGGTCAGGTGGGGCATGGATATAAATGGTGTTGAACTCTTGGTGTGTGAAAAGGAGTGAAAAGGAAAAGAAATAAAAAAAGAAAAGAGGTGAGAAGATGTGAATCATGAAGAAAATTCCTGTTTGGATAGCCAATACACAAGAAATATCACATCAGGAGAGGGAAGAGGGATATCCTTGGAACAATTGGATCAGGTAACCTTGAAGGAACCAGCAAAGATGCTGCCTTGGTGATGTTCTCAAAAGACACGGTTGGACTTGAGACAGTTCCTTCTGTTTTCATAGCAGGCTTCCCTTCATTTCTTCCTTTCCTAATTATATTCCATATATATTTCCTAATTATATTTCCATATTCCATGTAAAAAGAAAAATCCTGCAGGAGATCTTCTGCCTTTGTTTAGGACCTCCTGGAGTCCCATCACTGCTGTTCTGTTGCTGCAAAAGGCATCTCCCATCTCAAGTGGGACCTTCAAGGTTTCTGGAGAATGTACCACATTGTCTGGTTGGAAAACCCCTGGCCATTTAATAATTGGTTGGGTTTCTTATAATCTTATCAATAATTTTGTTTCTGCTGCTCTGTTGCTGCAAAAGGCATCTCCCACCTCAAGTGGCACCTTCAAGGTTTCTGGAGAATGTACCACATTATCTCTTTGAAAAAACCCTGCCAATTTAATAAGTGCTTGGGTTTCTCATAATCTTATCAATAATTTTGCTCACAAAGACAGATTGCCAACAGAAAAATACTTCTGTGGGTCTGATCCGAAGTTCAGGTGAAGTCAATGAAAATATTCCTCAGGCACTCTCCTTGTGGAACCATATTTTGACCTGTCTTTCTAAAGCTTGCAGGGAAAGAGAGCTGCTCAATCTGTCTAGTTGCTCTTTAACAAATGGTTTTAGTGTTTTTAAAATTCTGCCTTTGGGATGTTCATGCATCACTGAGCACTGTTAAAATAGAATTTGACATTGGTATTCACAGCAATGCTAAGAAAACTGCCTTTCTTTATAGGAAGGAAAATACCTAACCCTAAAAGGAACATTAAACACATAAATAACATGAAATTTGCCTGTTTCCACAATAATTTCAATGATTCATTTATTTGTTTTTAGTCCAGGGCTTTTAAGATAAAGATTCATCATATGAATTATTTTTTTAGGTAATGCACACCATAAACATTTTATTTTCCTCCTCCCTCAAGATCTGATGCCTTTCCTTTTTTTTTTCCTGCGGAAAGCAAAATTTTTCCAAACTTTTGGTGAATAAGTGATGACGACGGGAAGTTCTCTAATCTCTTGCCATTTCCAAGTGAGTCCACGTGGAGCTTTTGGATGGAAAGTTGCAGCAGAAGGTTCCAAGGGCTGCAGGGCCCTCTAGCTCCAAGCTGGGCTGAGTGTATGGAGATGTATCCCAGGCAGCAAAATCCAACTTTTCCAGAATAAGCTCATTTTAAAGATGTGTGGATGTGGCACTTGGGGACATGGGTTAGTGGTGGACTTGGCAGTGTTGGGCTAGCAGTTGGACTTGATGATCTCAAAGGTCTTTTCCAAACTAAATGATGCTCTGATTCTAATTTTTTTTTTTTTTCTCATCCTTGCCCTCTAATGAGCTGTGGCAGCTTTTTCTTGCCTGCACATTCCTTAATTCCTATGCAGCCAGAACCTTCTGGGATAGGCAGGGGAGGATTTGGCTGCTGTAGGGCTGTCACAGGATCGCTCTGGTCTGACCCTGGAGACCATGCTCTGCTTTTCCTTTTTCCCGCATCCAGAGGTGTTTGTTTGGAGGGAGTGTGAAATTTGCATTTCAGCAGCCCCGACTTCAGTCCCCGGATTAACTCCTCCTGCTCCTCCCTTGCAGAGGAGTTGTGTCATCTGGACAGGGGCTTAGGGGTGAGGAATGAGTCTGTCCATGACTTCTGGTGATTTAACTGGGTGGTTTATTCCATTAATACATTATGTTTTGAGGCATGGCCCTTGGGAGTCAACGGGAATGTTTCCAGTTGGTTTCCATTAACCAAATATAAAATGGAGTTGCAGCTTCAGAGGAATTTAACTGTGGAAAAACTCCAGTAATCACAAACCCTGGGACACCAGACCCTACAGATCATGGGTGGTGGGTGAGTGTGACCTGCAGAACAGTCTCCTCTCCTCTCTCAGGGTTAAGGCCAAGCCTTGGAAGGACCAACTCCATCTCGGTTTAGCAAGTGCGGGGTCAAGAACAAACCCCTTCACCCTTGCTAAAATTCCTTCACCAAACACACCCAGAAATGAAACCTGGCATTTCTTCCAAGGTTATTACATTGCTGTCAAATATATATATATATATAAAACATGAGATATATTGGGGATATTAGGCTTGTGCTTGTGGTGGTCTTCTCCAAATTCCTCATCGCTCCTGCAAGGGGACCTTGTTTCAGGTCTTGTGCTCCAAGTTTCCAGCTCTGTGGTGGTCACAGCTCTCCCTCACTGCTTCTGCTGTTTTTTTCGTTGTGTCAACTTTTCAGTTTACTGCAGCTCCTTTATCCATGTGGGAAGTGTTTTTTTTTATAGTCCGTACACCACTGGGGAGATACAAAAAATGTCAGCTGGGTTCAGCTCTCAGATTTGCTGCAATAAAAATGATACAAGGGCAAAAGTAATTAATGAATATTGAATATCAAAAGCAGACTCAGTTCTAGAACGTTTTGAGCATTTTTGCTTTGGAGCAAATACTCTGCTTGGGCTAAAATGTGAAAGGCTTGCAGGATTTTTATTTTTTTCCAGAGAGAGGGTTGCTGCTATGTGGAAATACTGTCTCTTATGCCACATAGTAAAGTACATTTTTTTCCTCTTTTGCAAAAAAAATGGTGAGAAGCCAGCTTTCTTATTTATCCAACTTGTCATTCCGCAGGGAGAGGACTGGAGATTTAGTAATATCTAGAAAAAAGGATTGCCAATACAAATGCAATTTTCTCTCACAAAGGCACATTAAGGAGACAACATTCAGTGCTTCCAAAAACGCAAAACAAAGCTGGATGTAAAATAATTTTGAGAGGAATTTGTGGTATGTAACTAGGAATGAGTGCATGCCTGCTGAAAGGACAGATCATTTAAGTTCAACGGGATGTATTTCTTCACAAGCCAGATATTCCATGTATCATAATTCAGGAAGCCCCATGGGAGCAGCTGTAGGTGGAGAATGGACTCTTGGGTGATGTGTTTATTCACAAGCTCAACAGGAATCAAAGCTTTTCCAAATGGAGAGCTGTTTGCGTGCTTAAGACATCCACTAAAGTTGCCCAGCTGGGCTGGTGGGACACTCCATGTACAGCCAAGAAAACATGGATTGAACACTGGGACATTAACCCACAAACAAAGCAGGGATCCAGGAGTCCTGTGCACAGGACTTGGCAGCTTCAACTCTTTGATGATAGCAGGAGAGGCACAGCTCAGATCCCAGCTCAGCTACGAAATTTAACCACACCTCCACGTTCCCAACCCTGCACAGTTCTGGCTAAATTGCATTAATTTTAGTGTAAACAGGACGTGTTTCATATTTATGCAGGGCTCTGGCTGGGATTGCTGTCCTGAACTGGAGCCACGGCAGATGAACATCTCCTCTTCAGCCTTGTTTGTGTTTTGCTGGTTCTGCTCACAGCAAACAACCGTGTCTGAGAAGCCTGGGGTCCGTGGGATCAACTGTTTAATCAGCTGTAGCAAGAATGTGATTGTCTTTGTTGTTAACCACTCAGCTATGAAAAGCGTGAATAGTATATGTACATTTGGAAGCACCACACGAGTGGTTTTGTCCCTGCTTTGCTCCCTCCTACTGGTCAGATGCTCAAAATAAGTTAAATATTTTGGAAGTCAAGCATTTTGCTGTTTTTTCTCCAAAGTCTGTGTTTTCAGTTCAAACAGATAATTGCATCTGTAATGGAGAGATGTTTTCCTTGCTTGGCACTGTTCACATCATAAAACACCTGCTAGGGCTGAGCTGCTTTTACCTCTGAAATGTTTGTTTTCCACCACTTTTTCTGCAATATAAATGTGCCACTGTAACTACAAAAGCTTTGCCTTAAAATTGTTTAAAAGCTCCCCTCCTTGGCATGGAGAATTATACAGTCTTTTGACAGGTTTTGTTGGATTTTTAATTTTTTTATATTTTCCTTAGACTCTAAAAATTTTTTGGGCTTGCAAGAGAAAGGAAAAAAAACCCCAGCCAAGTCTAATGTAACTGTTGAAGTGTCAGAAATGCAAATCTGCTGCTGCTGTTTTGGTGTTCATGGGATAGAGAAGGTGGCTCCTCCTCCCAGGGCAGCAGTTTTGCATCGCTGCAAAGGCAGGATTGCACTGCCTCTCTCTACCCACACAGAGAGGGCTCTCTGTGCATTTTAGGGGTGCCCACACTGGGCAGGTGGGCTGGCAGAGGTCACTGGTGGTCACTCAGCTCCCATGAACCAGGAGAAGCCAACTGTGGTCCTGGCTGCTCCTGAGCTCTGCAGTGTGGCTGCAAGGAGCTGAGGACCAGCCCATGTGAGTGATTGCTTCACTCTGCTGGGTGGCTGGATGTTGCAAGACCACTCAAGGTTCCAGTTGTTTTCCTGGACCCTGGAATGTGTCTCTGGTCTGAGTGTTGACTCATTTCTCCCAGGAATGGGTGAGTGGCTGCTGGCTCTGGATGTCCCGAGCAGCTCCTGGGCACCCAGGGGAGCAGGGGCAGCCTGTGGGTGCACACCCTCTCAGGCACACAGAAATAGGATGTTGCAACGCTCAGACCTGTAGATTGCCAGGTTTTTAATGGAAAGTTAATGGATGGCTGACCTCAAGATGCTGGATGCTACCTAGAGGGTTACGTCACTCCACCACCCACGAGCGTTTCTCGTGAACTTTTCCCGACTTTCCTTCCCGAACCCCTCAGCTGTCATCTCCTCTGCGTTTGGACAGGCAGCAGCATTTGGGTTTGGTTTTCAACTCCTAGGAAAGGCATTTCTGAGGTGCTGCTGAGTGTGGAGACAGGAGAGGTTTCTGATGATGCCAAGTGTGGCACAGACTGTGTTCCTGAGCTGAGCTCTGACTCTGTTAGTGTTGATACCAAGGAGCTGCTGATACTGAGGAGCTATTGGGTGGGAGAGGGTCTATCCCCTTTTCTCTCACCACTGTGTCATCTGAATCTTCCTTGAAAGACATCAGGGAAGAGCAAACCAGAGGATCCTTTAAAATTTTCCCCAGTGTCATCATTGCTGTGTCACGCTTTTGAAATGTCAGCCCAAGAAGTGAAGTGTCCCTGTTTTCTCGCACCCCCAGCAGCCCGTTTTCTAATTCTCATCTTCAATTTCAGAAAAAAAAAAGAGATTAAAAACCCCCAGAAGTGATAAACATCTTGCCACATTGCATAACTCCTGCCCTCAGCGCATTTTCCATGCTCCCAAGCCAGACAGGTTTTCCACTTTGACTTCATAGTTATGTCTCACTCCTCGAAGCAACAGCTCTATCACAAAAATCTCTATCTCTTGTTTTCCAAATCTGCAGCTGTTTATGTTCTTCCAGCTTCCAAATTGCTCTTGGTCCCTGGCCACACCGGAGTGTCCCAAAGCCACCAGCGGGAGAACAAGCGCTGGCTGTGAGGAGATGGTGGGTGGTCTGCAAAGGGGCTGTGCCTTAGCCCTCCACCTCTGCTCGGGCAAAAAAATGTCCTGCAGGACCCAGAAATGTGTTTTCCTTTCGTGTGCAACCCCCAGGTAAAAGCGGAGCTCCCAGATTGGAGGCTTTGCCAAGAGCGGGCAGGCTGCTCCTCGCCTGCCCGTCACAAACACCCGCTTGTTTCCAACAGCTCGGGATTGACAGGCAAAACTCAGATTATTCTGGCGCTTTCCCCCCTTGGTTTTAGCACAGAGCTGACCTTCAAGGATCCATTTGCCTGCCTTTTCCATGGTGTGGAGGGTGGCACAGAGGACAGAACCTCTCCTTGAAGCCGCCGCTGTTGTGCCGGAGTTTGCCTCTCCCTGCCCGCAAAGCGTAACCCGAGCCTCCTGCATGGAACTCGCTCAATTTAAAGTTTACACAAATCATCTCGTTACTTCCAGTTTTGCTTGGCTCTCGCGGGGGTTTGTTTGTTTTTCAGGCCTTTTCTCAGAGGTGGTTTCTCAGCACCCAGCTGCCCCCTGGTTCCAGGGCAGAGGGAGCCTCCAGGGGTCAGGTTTCCCACCTGGATTATGCAGAGCCCCAGGGAAAGGAGATGTGAAGGAGCTGGGAGATGCTGGTTTAGTTATCCAAGCAACAGGGAGGTGGTGAGGATATTACAGTTCTGCGGTGTCCTAAGGACGGTGTCAGGAGGTCACCCAAAGCCCAGGTATAGCTTTACGATAAGGAAATTCAGGAGAAAAAGGACAGATTTCTGACAACCAGGACTATGTGATTCTGAGCACTTAAGGAGGCGTAAAAACCCTTCAGTTTTATAGGTGGGTCTCTGGGAAGTGCTATGTGATGAGGGTAAGACTGGGGGATGCAGTTCCAATCTGAAATGTCCCTCTGCCTGGGGACAAGGCAGATTCACTTTTTCTGGGTTCTTTGCACTGCCAGGACCCCTTTAAACCTTAATCCTCTCTCAGCGTGCCTGACTTCATATAGATGCACATAAGATAATAATTGTCCTGCTTTTATGGAGTTACTTTTCATGCTACTCCACTCTCACACTGTAATTTAAACCAATTTCTATTGGCTTAATACATACTGAAGATGACAATTTTATTTCTTTTTTTTTTCCCTCAACCCCCTGCTAATTCCTTCCTTCAATTTTCTTCTCCCAAGACCATAGCTAGAGCACTTTTTGTCATGATTATCACTCATCATAATTGAGCCAGCCTAACTCATGATGTCACAATAAGAAATCAACTCTCTTAAGCTATTTTGTAGACAACTTGTCTCAATAATTCCCCTGCCTTTACCCTGACAATAACCTTATATCTTTTTGGCCTGTTTTTTTCTTTTAACTAGCACAATCGGTTTTGTCATGATGGTAGCAGTGCTTTGAGTGCCAAAAATGTATTCCCAGAGCAGCTGTGATGAACAACATAGTAGTGAATTTTGCAAGTCATTATTAGTCATTTGCCAAAAATGAATGGCAGCTCAGCTCCAAATGTGCTACCCAGAGGATGCCCAGGAAGGAAAGCTCTGTGTGCCAGGGGCTTTCTTCTTTCCACCCAGACAGGACAGGCTTTCACTGAGGGTGGGCACAATGACTCATGTCCTGCCAGAAAAAGAGCTGGGACCCATTTCTTGGAAGAAACAGGAATGGAAGCAAAGCCTGATTCACTATGTCTTAATATTTCTTGAAAAAGTGCTTTTGAAGGCTTGCCTTGCTGTCAGTTCAGATTCAGTGACCTGACAGTGCCTTTGCTGTCTTTTTCTCCTTGCTGCATTCCCTAAATGCAGTTATTGCACTTTCAGGGGTTACAAATCCACACTCCTGATGTGCAGTTTCTCAAATGCTTTTCAAACCCCATTAGGGAGATTCCCCCATCCCTCTAAACTTCCCTGTGTGATGCTGTGGCTGTGACACTCTCTCAGCTCCATCCTTTCCATGTCCTCTCCTCAATTTCCACCCCATCTCTGCAGCAGCCCTTTGCTGAGCCCTGGGCAGGGGTGACAGGCTTGGAGCAACACTCAGCTCTCTGATTTCTGCTCCATTTTCACTGCACCACAAAACACTTTTTCCCTCCCTGTGTTTGTGGCTGGAAAACCTCTGAGACTGTTTTCCTCACTGAAACTCCCATCTGGGTTAATTTTGATAGTTCTTACCTCTCCTCTCCCCAGCCTCCAATAAGCTCCTCTGTTGCTTTTGCACCCTTGATAAGACTCCCTCTATTCTTCCACACCAAGATATCCATGTGAGACAGGGAGGAGACCTTTCTCTTTAGCAGGGTGGTGAATTTGACAGCATTTTTTTGTGTTTCCTAATAGAAATTCCAAGGTCCTTGATCACAGCAGTCACTGTGCCCTTCAAAGCCTGACTCCTCCAGCTCTACATCCTTTTTGGTGCTGGAAGCCTTGGTGTTATTTTGAGTGAGTCAGTGGTGGTCACTCATTTTAAAGCTCTTTGCCATGAGTTAGGAAGAACTTTTGCAGTGCTTGACCAAAAGCAGGGCGGAAACAGCAGCTCCTGAGGAAGCCCATGCAGGAACAATTGCGCTCCACCAGGTTAGCAGAATGGTTTTTCCAATTTTCCCCCAGGAAATCTCCATCCAGAGCGCAATTCCTGGCTCTCTCCAGCACCCTGCAGAGGTCATTGCCAAGGTCCAGTCTCTGTCAGACAGTCCTGTCTCAGCACAAATCTGTCCTGGACAGATTCTGACTGGTCCCTGATGGATCTCTTTCCTCTGCATCAGCAGCACAGCAGTGGCTGGTGATTTATCAGACCCTGCTGCTCTGCACAAGTCCTGCCAGAGAGTCTGAACCAGCTCATGTGATAATTTCAAGGGCTTTTGTGGTCTTGATTGGGGAATTTGTCTCTTCAGGTAATATTTTTTCCATCCCTGAAGGCCCTGTGTGAATTTCATGGACTTATTTGGCTCTTAAAGTCCTCCCTTGCTGGGGAGAAAGCTCCTGTGAGCTCATGGAAGGCTGTGCTCTGTCTGCCCTTCCACAGGAGCCCTCTTGTTCAGGCCTCTCCAAAATCCACCTTTTATCCTCTGCCACTTTTGATTTGTTGGTGTTTCTTCTCCCACCAGTGCTTTTTTTCAAGCCTGGTTTTAAGTATGAGGGAGGTTAAATATATTACATTGTTTATAGCAGACATTTCTACCTCAGTTTAGCTGGAAATGCTGTGTGAGAGGTGGTCCTTGCCTCATTCCAAATCACCTTTAATCTCCCACCAGGAATCACTGCCACTTTCCACTCGAGCCTGGCTTTGCTTGATGGCCAAGGGCCCAGGTAATCTGTCCTTCTGAAAATTCCTCTTCTGAAGAAATCAAATTCTCCACTTCCAACTTGGGGGGGGGAACCCAAAACACTTGCCCCATACTCCCCCAAAAAAATCCCTAAAAACAAACAAACAAAAACCAAAAAAAACCCCCCTGTGACGGTGTTCACAGTGGTTCTTAGGTGAGGGAAGAGACGAGCATCTGACTCCATGTTTCAGAAGGCTTGATTTATTATTTTATGATATATATTACATTAAAACTATACTAAAAGAGTAGAAGAAAGGATTTCATCAGAAGGCTAGCTAAGAATAGAATAGGAAAGAATGATAACAAAGGTTTGTGGCTCAGACAGAGTCCGAGCCAGCTGACTGTGATTGGCCATTAATTAGAAACAACCGCATGAGACCAATCACAGATGCACCTGTTGCATTCCACAGCAGCAGATAACCATTGTTTACATTTTGTTCCTGAGGCCTCACAGCTTCTCAGGAGGAAAAATTCTAAGGAAAGGATTTTCCATAAAAGATGTCTGCAACCAACCCCAAACCCCCAAAACAAAAACACTAAAACAAAACAAACAAAAACCCCCCAAAAAACCTCCAAAGAACAACAATAGCAACAACAACAAAAACCAATTACACCAACAAAAAGCAAAAAAAACCAAGAAAAAGCCTCATGATCTCAGCAGGTCTGAGAGGTTCCTCTGGGGCAGATATTTGGCACTGTCCTGCCAGCTGAATCCATGGACAGCCCATTTTGATGAGCTCCAGTGAGAGCCTGGATTTGGGCAATCTCCAGGAGATGACGAGCTGCTCACCAGAGCCCTTTCAAACCAGCTCAGCTCCAAGGAATTGTTTCCCTTCCATCAGATGTGTCCTTACCCCCACCCCTTCTGTGTGGGATTTCTTCCTGCTGATGGTTTCTTTTTGCAGTGGACAGGGAGCTTAAAAAGATGGGAAAAAATTGTCTTCCTGTGATGCTGTCATTAAATGTATGCTCTGGGAACTGCCTTCTTGGCAGAAATATGGACAAATCATATATCATATATTTCCTTTAGTTTTGACTTGGAAATACATTAAAAAAAATGACAGCAGTCACAAAGCTGTATTGTTACCCATGAATGCTGTTTGGGGAGACCTTGTTTTGCTGTTTCTTTTCCATACATTTATTTGGGAGGTTTTCTTGGCTGCTTTTCTCTTCCATAGGCAATAAAGTTCAAATTATTGTAGGATTTGGAGCTTCACTTAAGAAAAAGTCAGAACTTGACAAAATGCCCACTAATGGAAGTGGAAAGTCTCCCACTGACTTTGAGAAAGATTTGCTCGTGTCAGAGAACATCCAAGAAATGTTTTATTTTATGGTACTTTCACAGTTCAGGAAATGGTGACTCTTTAAATCACAAGAGTAGATGAATGCTGGCTCACACATTTGCAGGATTTTTATCCTGCTCCAGCATCACTATTTGATTTTGGAATGGACACTGTAGAGGACACAGCACTAATATGGAAATGTCCTATTTTTTACCCCTGTTGTCATCATAGGCTGTCCAATATACTTAATTTTTACTTAAAAATAGTATTTGGACAATGAACTTAAAATTTGAAGAAAAATCATTTAGGAATGGGATTCTCCTTTGCATATCAAAACGAGATAAAACAAGATACAACATCCAGACAAATCTGGGCTGGAAACACAGTTAAAAATTTTAATGGTGGAAGTAGATAACTATAAGATACCTCATGAAGATTAGAGTTATGGGTGGGATATGTAGGATTCTCCATCACTAGAAGCCAAAATTGGGTTGTTTTCTTCTGGGTGCTCAGCATGACTCAGAGGAACCACTGGGTGGGGAGAAATTCAGGACAAATGCCACCCTGGGTTGTGCAGGAGGCGACAAAAGACCATCATTACAGCCCACCCCAAATTTATAATCTCAAAATTGCATGAAGTAGGTAATTATTGACAACTTGGACTTCAAATCTCAGTTCTCATCCAGGTGACAGAAGGCTTCATCTGCAGAGAAATATTCTGGAAAACAGGGAAATTCCGATGCAGCCTCTGGAAAGCTGCAGTGTGGGAGGTGGAAAGGGGTTATAAAAAGTGGAATTAATGAGGTGTTTGGTGCAGGTAAAAACGAGGCTCTGCCTTTCTGGTCCTGCTCTGGTGGCGGCCAAACTCTCAGGGTGCTTGGTGGCTCCAATCCCTGAAATAGGGGCATCCCAATGTGCTGATGAGGATATTTTGGGGTCCTAGGCTCTGTTAAACTCCAAGTTATTTTGAAGTAACAGAAACTGTGAAGTTGACACCAAGAAAAAGGAAAAAGAAGAAAAAAAAGGGGCCCATGTTTTGTGGTTAACAATAAACGAGCGTCACATCTCCTTCCAAAGCAGAAACCTCTAAATTTTTGCTTCTGTCTCATTCAATTATGCTCAAAGGGCCACACTTAAGAAGTGCAGGAAAAAGGAGTCAGACCTTTACAATAAAAGACACAAAGCTGAGTTTGGCTGTGCCAGCCTTTGCTTTCTGCAGTTCAATTCTGGAGAGCAGCCAAGGCTGGGCTGGTGCCAGGGCTGGCAGGTAAATAACCCCTGGCACCTGGGCATGCCCTGGGCTGGCAGCTGTGCACCCACCCAGCTCACTGCCAGGCTCCTCCAGAGCATCCCAATAAAGACATTTCTGATGGCAGATTAATCAGGGTGCCCATTTCCCTGTCTCAGATATAAAATTTGGAAGAAATGCTACAAAAGAATGAACTTTTTCTTGACCAAGACACAAACTCCCAGAGAGTTTACATCTGAGATGTTTAAATCTCTGAGGCTGGACATGGTGCGTCCACTTATCTTGTTCTGGACCAGTGTAAATCTCCTTTATTGAAGGTTTAAGATCCTCAGATAACCCATACATAAGGTCCCCAGTTCATAACCTTATTGGGATTGCACTTAAAATTATTTTTCTCTCCCATTATAATTAATAATATTAATAATACTATAGATATTAATATTTTAAATGTTATTATTAATAATAATAATAATAATAATAATAATAATAATAATAATAATAATAATAATAATAATAATAATAATAATAATAATAATAATAATAATAATAAGTTAATATTCATATATTTTAGTATTTCCATGCCATGGCTTACTTTGTTGTTGTGGATTGGAGCCTCTGTTGGGAATTTTAGAGCAGCAAGGCACAGGCTCTCACAAACATTCCTCTGCCTTCTGGATGTCTCTAAGCTTACTCTCATGCTCTGATTTTTTCACCAGGATGCAAGGAAATCACACAGATGCCTCTGTTCCCACTTTTATTCCGGCTACATAAAATGCTGAGAGCCTCTCCCACTTTTGCTGATTTGTTTCAAAATTAATTGGAAGCTAAGGAGAGGCAAATGGGATATGGCAGGCATGGTGCTGAGCCCAGATGGGATACTGAACTGAAAAAAGTTCTTGGATAGGGAGATAGGTAAGGAAATGCGCTAGATCATTAATACTGAATAAATCTTCCTCTATTGTTTTTCTTTTCCAAGTAAAATTCTAACAGATACTCATTTACAGTTTGGATATCTGCCGTGAAATGTTTGACACACGGTTAACTTCACTCTGTTAATTATTGGAGGCTTTCTGGAAGTCTCCTGAGGTATTTGGTGCAGAGCAGTTCCTGTGCAGGAGAGGTGGCAGGAGAAGATTCCACCTTTGTTGTGCTGGCTGCTGCCAGGCTGTGCCATCTTCCCAGCAGGATGTCAGCCCAGCTTGGAAAATTCATTTCTGTTTGTAACTCAGCCCTGTGCAGCAGGCAGAGCGTGTGCATCTTTTGGAGCAGGGATTGCATCAGGGTCAGCAGAAGGGGCAGAGCCCCACAGGTGGTTTAGCTCAGAGCCTGTGAGAGCTGGAGGGAGCAGCAGTGATCTGCCTTTCCCAGGAGCAGCGGGGCTGGAGACCCTCCTCTGCTCAGCACTCCATCCAGGGATTCCTGACATCCTGGGGGCTCAGTGCTGAGTGCCAGCACGGCCCAGAGCTCTGGAGAGCCTTTCTCCCACCAGGTTCAAGCTTGGAGCAAGCCACAGGCTGGTTTGTGTGTACACAAGGGCTGGGGCTGGGCAGGCAGGGAGCTACAGCCAGTGGAGCTGAAAGCTTCAAGCTCTGCTTTGTTCCCCATAAAGCCAGGGAATGTTGGATTCTCCTGCTTACTGGGGAGGCAGGAAAGACAGGAATTTCAAAACTTCATTCCTTCAATTCACCCTTCCCTCAAAAATGCTGCTCTTCCTTCAATTTCTTCTCTGGTCTCCAGCCTAAGCCAAGTTTTCATAACTCCTTTTTTTCCCCCCCCACCCTCTGGTTTGAATTATTGCAGTGTCTATCAGTTTTAGCTGACATTGTGAATAAACTCTCATAACGCAGAGAACATCTTGCTTTCTAAATCACTTAAGCGATAATCAAATTTAGCAGGATGATTTAGAGCCCAGGAAGTTTGCAGGGTGTGTTTATTTTACTAGAATTTTTCTGTACACAGAAGTGACCGTCCTGCTAACTGTCCATATGAAGAACTTTAATTCAGAACTTTCCTTCGCTACCCCATTTCCACTTTTATTGCAATCCCATGTTTTGGAGGATGCTAAAAATCCCAGCTTTTGTTGCTGGAGATGAACTAATGCTGAAAACTCCCCAGAGAGAAATGAGCTTTCATCCAAGTGTGGGCCAGACAGCCAATTATTTTTCCTTAATAAGAACAACTGCTTGATGCTGCATCATACTTGAAACTAATAGTGAGTTAAATAATAGCAACAACAGCTGGTGGAAAGTGAAAGAATAGCAGGAAATAGCTCCTCAGGCATCCTATAGTTAGCTTGTGGCCTTCATTGGCACAGGAGATGGTGGTGATGACTGCTATTGTACGGACGCCATGGCTCCTGCTCAAGAAAAACCAATCCTTATCTGCCTGAAAACTCTCTGTGGGAGGTTCCTGGAAAAGCACATTGCAGTGCTAAGGTGGGAATGACAGACAATGACTTCATGTCCAGGCAAGGTGACTGCTCTCCATGGCTAGGAAACTCTGTCAGGGTTCCTTGGAGGCTTTCTGGGAAGCTGAAATAAATAACTTGGGAATTACTGTTCCTGGAATCATAATGCTTAATCGGTCACAGAATCACAGAACATGGAATAGTTTGGGTTTGAAGGGGCCTTAAGGATCATTCCTACCCCCTGCCATGGGCAGGGACACCTCCCACTATCCCAGGTTGCTCCAAACCTTGTCCAGTCTGGCCTTGGGCACTTCCAGGGATGGGGCAGCCACAGCTTCTCTGGGAATCTGTGCCAGGGCATCACCACCCTCACAGGGAAGAAATTTTCCCTAATGCCCCATCTAAATCTGCCCTGTTTCAGTTTAAATCCATGCTTCATTTCTCCTGAGCTCCCTGAAATCAGCTGAACGGAAGAGGGTTTCGTGTACAGCAGTTGTCAGATTCCCATTGCAAAATCACTCCTGAGCTCTACCTGCCTCCAGTCTGACTCTGCAGAAAAACTTCTCCAGCCTTATTTTGGATCCTAATGCCTGTGAATTAAATGCTGCAGAGCCATGGAAAAGCAGTCTGTGAGCATCCAAGCAGTGTGAGGGCCAGCAGCCTGTCCCCAGTCTGATGTTTCCATCCCTGCACTGACAGATTCTGCCTCAGGCAACCCTAATTAGAGGTAAGATTGTCTGAGGATCTGAGCAAATTTATTCAGCTATTCTGCATATCCTGACACCAGTAAGGTTTTCTCCAGAGTCTGAACATTAATTTTGACATTTAAATTTCCTTTATGGGTTTCTAAGTTCATACTTCTAATAAGCTTGACCTGCACTTTTCCCACTGATGCCCACAATATGCTTCATTTTAAGACCGATGGAACAAGATGAGATCTTCTGGTTGTTTTATTTTCCAGGACACAGGCTGGAAATTACACAAGGAGCTAAAACATGCTTGAACCTCTTATCAGCACCATCAGATATATATCACAGTGTTGGTTACTTAGGAAGGGCTGTCTGCACAACAACTGGGAAAAGGTGTGAGTCATCTCTTCTTACTCCATCTCCGTGAGGGGAACATCACACCACAGCTCATAAGATGCCATTGAATGTGAGAGGGAAGATTTCAGCTATCAGGCCTTATCACTGAGATTTTGCAATAGAAATGACCCGTGATTCACATCTAATTTTGGAAGGTTTGGCAGTTGTTGGGGTAGTTATTATTTTTTTTTTTTGAGTGAATGAAAAGCAGCAAGGAATGAAGGAATGCACCCTGTGAGATCCAGAGCCCTGTGTTGTACAGAGGCATCGATGCTGTTTGGACACATAAAGGGCAAAGGACTTGCCAAACAGTTGTGTCCTGACACTTCACTATTGGCTGGAAATTGACATCCACACAGGGCTCCCTATCAGCTCAGCTGCCTCGTGTTCTCATTAGGTTGGCTCAGGAGCTGCTTTTTCTGCAGCCATGAATTTGTGCATACCTCAAGTGCGCCATTCCAGCTGTCCTTGCTGCACATCTGCCATCAGCCATGGAGGTCATGGACATCTAATGGCCAGGGGGGCAAATGAGTCCCAGAAAATCAATAAAAGCCCCACAAAGCATCCCAGGAGCAATCCAAATGGGGATCTGCTGCAAACCCTACCTTTTCAAGCATTTGGTGCTAATTTCAGAAAGCTCAACCCTGGTGAGAAAAAATTCTTTACTGAGTAAATTGAAGCATTTTGCAACTGCTGCCTCTGTTCCTCTGTTCTCTTGGCTGTTTTTTTTTGATTTTTTTTTTTTACTGGCCAAATTTCATCCCAGTACTCCTGTGCAGTCTCTTTTCCAAGAAACGAACAGCCAAGCCGTGGCCAGTGAGTGTGTAATGGGAACATGAGTGGGAAGGGACACTCAGAAGCAAGGACTACCCAAAACCTTGATAATTAACTTGACTGGAATGATTAATATTAACTACACAGAGCAAAATATAAAGTTTGGGAGGTTTGGGGTGAAAACAAACAGTGCTGTTTCCCATAAACTCCTCTGCTCCCTGGCTGAGTTCTGCTCTTACCCCAAATGTTCATGTTGTTTACTCCTTGCAAGACCTGGACAGTCACGTTGACCAAATATTGGGTTTTATAGTTATGATTAATCTTTTGTTCTTCTTGCCAAGGACAAACAAAACATAATGATGGAGGAAGAAGTTCAGCTGAAGTCTTCAGGCACTTTGAATGAAGGGCAGATGTTGGTCTAGAGGACAGATGTTTGTCTGGAGGACACTGACTCAGCCATGCACATCTGTATTACCTCTGGAAATATCACAGGGTTTTTGCAGGAGGGCAGCTGGGTGGTTTTAAAAGCTCTTTCTAGCTTTCAGATCCATGACTCTATGTATCCTCTCATTTAAACCAAAGCATTTTCCTGAGGATTTTAAGAAGCTGAACATAAACTGCTGATTCCTGGGTGGAATAACTCCCTCCAGCCATCATGAGCTGTGAAATGCCTCTTTTACCAACATCATTGCAGCTCTTATTAAAAGTCCACTGGACTCTGCAGCTCTTCACTGACCCTTGCTGGCCTTAGGCTGATGCAATTATACACAGAAAAAGCTGTCTTGAAAATTTTTTGAAGTTGGGTTTTGCTGCCACTTTACATACGGAACATGACTGAGGTTTGGGTAATTGTTCCAATGGTGAAAACCAGCAGGAATCAAGCTCACCTGAACAATCGCTCTTGTCTGATGATCTGGGCTTGATTAGGGCCCTTTGTAGATGTCTGAAAGCCAGTTCACATCCTTTGCTTCGTGGGCAAGCTGCACAAAACCCATTGAGTGTCCCAGCGAGTGCTGCTCAGGCTGAGTCCCATGTTTGTTTCTGGCCAGGGCTCAGCGGGAGTTGCCAGCAGCGAACGCACACATGGAGAGGCTGCCAAGCACATGGTGCCAATCTGGGCAAGCCCCATGCAAACACCCAGTCTGGACAAAGGGATCTGCAGACAGAAGCCAGCCCTGATGTCACAGGAGATCAAGTGTTGATAAAATTGCCAAACCGGGGAGCCAGAGGGGTTTTGTGTCAAACTCAGGTAGCGCGTAGCGAGGATGTTTTTGTTCAGGCTGAGTTAATGGAGGTTTTGACTTAATATATTACTTCAGACTTGCTAATTCTGCATCCAAGATCTGAGAGAAGCCCTTGCTTTGCTTAGTCCTTAGGTGTCTTTCTGGATTGCAGAGCGCTGAGCCCATCTCTGGGTGAGGCCTCAGTTCTGTATCACAGAATTCACAGAATTCACAGAATCACTGGGTTGGAAGAGACTTTCAAGATCATGGAGTCCAACCCAGACCCAACACCCCAACTAAACCATGGCACCCAGTGCCACATCCAGGCTTTGTTAAACACATCCGTGGATGGTGACTCCACCACCTTCCCGGGCAGCCATTCCAGAACTTTATCACTCTTTCTGTAAAAATTTTTCTCTTAATTTCCAACCTCTATTTCCCTTGATGTAGCTTGAGATGGTGTCCTCTGGTTCTGTCAGTTGCTAACGTGTCCCCCCTGATGCCTCCAGGGTGCTGTCTGGAGTGCACAGGTGTGTGATCCCAGGGACAGACCAACTCACCTGGACCCCAAGTCCCCTTTCCATGTCTGCTGCCTCCCATAAACACAGTGGATCCATGCAGCTGTTCCCAAGCAAGTGCCATCACCTTCAGTGAGGACAAGAGGACACAGTCTCAAGCTGCGCCAAGGGAGATACAGACTAGAATTAAGGAGGAAATTTTTCACAGAAAGAGTGGTCAAATACTGGAATCATCTACCCAGGGAGGTGGTGGAGTCACCATCCCTCGATGTGTTTAAAAAAGACTGGATGTGGTACTTGGTGCCATGATCTAGTTGAGGTGTTAGAACACGGGTTGGACTCAATGATCTTAAAGGTCTCTTCCAACCTAGAAATTCTGTGATTCTGTGATTCAGTTCTGTGGATCCTCTGGAGTGTGTAATGTGGGGCTGGTGTGGGCAGTGGCTTAGAAAATTCTGCACATCTATTTGCATTTCCATGAAGGGCGTTGACGTAAGGAGCAGCTGAATTCCAGCAGCTGAGCAACTCTTGCCATCTGGAAGTAGACTCCCAGCAAAACTGCTGTGATGAAATAAAGCACAGGCTCCGTCTGATCTGTGCCACACTTCTGCCATTAGAGCTGTGGGATGGCCTCTTGAGGCTCTGGTCACTCTGCTTATCATGTAAATCACAATGAACCTGCTGCCCCTGCCCAGAGCACTCAGAAATGCTTAACCAGCCCCTTTCTATGCTCCACTGCTCCTCTTAGCCTTGCATGCCTTATCTGAGATCTGAATCACATAATCTGCTTTGTACCTCTGCAATTGTATGGATTGTCCTGGTTGCAGGAGTGGTTGATCAGATCCCAGTTTGTCCTGAGGTTGTCCTGCCAGCCATCTGCACACACTCTGCTCTGGAAGGCAAACTTTTAGCCTGATTTCTGGAACACAAAGTTTCCCCAAGCCAGAATAACAAACAAACTAACGAACAAAACTTATTCCTGGGAAGTGATTTGGAGTGCAGAGCAATCTGTCTGCCACTAATCAGGTTAGGGCCATAATAAGCACCATGAAAGAGAAAGCCTGATATGTGGTTGCTGTGGTGGGGCAGAATCCCACAGTCTGTGTCCTGGGCTCTCTCTGTCCCCAAGGCACTGTCCTGCTCTGCTCTGCCTCAGGACCAGCTCCAACCTCTCCCAAAGGATGATCTCCTTTGCTTCCAGCTGGGCAGATGTTTGATCTGCTGGATGCTCCTCTCCTCTGTCCCCTTGGGCAACGGCACTGAATGAGCATGAACCATGGCATGGCTGGTCCTGCAGAGCTGCTCTGAGGAGCCCACAGGGACATCACAGCACTGGCATTGCCACAGCAAGGGCCACCTTCAGCTGTGGCCCCTCCCAGGCATGAGATGTGCAGAGATGATGTGTGCCCGTGCCCCCTTCCCCTCATTAAGAAAAGCTCTAGGGAAGATGCTCTTTCATATTTCCTCCAGCTGCCCCCAGAGGCACAGAAAAGCCCTGAAATGAGGGAAGTCATATAATCTATGTTTTGGATTTGGCTTAAAAGTGAGTTAACCCCCCTCCCTCTTTTCTTTTGGTGGAATTTCCTTTGTTTTACTGAACAGCTGCAGGCTGCAAGGTCCCAGAATTGTAATTTTGGCCACCATATACTGTCACAGTGTGTATTACATATCCAATAAAGCCTGACTATTGCGTCCTCTGGGCACACTTTAAAATAATTGCTTGTAAAAGCACACACTCATCTCAGCTGCACTCATCTGAGGGACCAGTGACAAAAAAGGTTCCCCAAATTCATGTTTTCCTTATTGTCCTTATGCCTGTCATTGTCCCTAACTCCAAGTCCAAGATTTTCCAAGGGAGTCACACAGTATTTCTCTCTCGCACAAGGCTGCCTGGAGGTGGCCCAAAATGCAGCAGGAAAAGCATCTTGGGGATGAGGGGGTGGCAGAGGAAAGAGAGTGGGATTGTCCTGTCTCTCCTGTAGGAGATGAAGGACCAGACGACAGCAAAAGATGTTGGCTTGTCTGCGAGACCATGATGTCACCCTGGTGTCTGCCATCCCTCTGGTGCTGCTCAAACATCAAAACTCCTGTGGAACACCAAGGAAAAGCAACTCCTCCAGACAACACAGCCTACAAACCCCAGAGGCTTTTCATTTCCTCCATCTCTCCAATCCTCTGTGCCAGCAAGGAGCCCAAAGCCCATTCTTGGCCCTTCCACCTGGTCTCAGGGTGACAATTAGAAATTAGTGATGAGTGAACATCCAGTGCTTTGCAGTTTGGGATCACTTGACTTTAAATCAACATCCAAACGTTCGCAGTAGAACCAGCCAAAGCTCATTTGTCTTGAAATTTTCTCACGCCATTTCAGGCATAATTTCTTCTGGCCACAGCTGGGAGTATCAGGAGAATAATCCTCTTTGCTGTGTTTTGGCATGGTTGGCTCTAGTGCTGGCCAGAACTGGAAGAAAAATTATCTATCTATCTATCTATCTATCTATCTATCTATCTATCTATCTATCTATCTATCTAATGTATTTTATGTCTGTGTCCAAAAACTTTAAACCCTCAGAACCCTAATGAAGCTTTACTCAAAATTTGGCTGAATTGGACCTAACATTTTGAAAAGTAGCTCCTCATTTCTAACCTACAAACTTACTAGGAATCAGAATTTTAGTGCATTTGAAAGAAAAGAAGTCAAGAGATCTGACTCTGTGTGTGTGTTCTCAACTTTATCCATTTACAGAAAGTTACGGGTGAAAGTTTATCAGCTGACAGCTCATTTGTGAGAATTCCAGGTAGGAGCTTGCAATATTTACACAAGGTGTTTCATTGTGAGCCCTCAGAATGGGAAAGCATTAAAACTCCAGAAATACACAGGGCGAGCTGCGTAAAATTAATTCTCTTGCTTTCATTTCGGTACTTGCAAGGAATCCTTGCCAGTCCTCTTTCCATTCCAGAGCACAGCAACGCCCATAAAAGAGCAGAAGAGTGTCTGCTCTGTGCAACATTTCTGCTTGTTTATAACAGGAGGCTGGGGGAGAAAAAGGGCTGAATTTATTGCAGCTGCTGGGGGAATCTGGTTTTGTCCATTTTAACCTGATTGTCGCTGAAACCATATGCACAATATAAATGCAATGGAACATACCTGCAAAGAATTTCTGCTATGGAGCTTTCTGCAGGGTTTTCCTGAAGCCTGACCTTCAGCAATCATGGTTTTGCCTTGTTTTACAGAGATCTAATTGTTCCTAATTTCCTGTGGATAAATGGTACAAGGTGTGGAGTTGCACTTTTAATGTTAAATTTCAATCATTTGTCTGACTTAATAGACGTAAATGGCTCTTTCAAGCCTAAGTGCCTTCGGTTCATGTAGAACAAGTTTGTACTGAAAAATCTATTTTGAGTGGGTAAAGCCATTTTTCAGGAGGTAGGAGGATATTTCTACCTGCAGCTGCTGAGCTCTGGGGGAGCTGTGGGCACAGGGCTTGGATCTCCTGATCTCCAGAAATCAGCTCTGTAGAAGGATTTTTATTTCCTCCCAGTGCAAATCACCACAGATTCCCACTTGGCACAGGGCTTGGATCTCCTGATCTCCAGATATCAATTCTGTAGGAGGATTTTTCTTTCCTCCCAGTGCAAATCACCATGGATTCCCACTTGCCACAGACAGGTCACAGTCATGTGTAGCTCAGATTTTGGGTAATCCTGGTGGTACAAGGGTGATGCTTCCTCCTGGAACATTTTTGGTCCTCTGGCATCTTTCTCCTCTTACCCAATACTTCCAGAAAAGACATATCTTTTTAATGGCTGTGTTTCTGTGAAAACCACAAATGTTTCTTGCAGTAATCTGCTTTTTTTGCCACCAGTTTATCTTGCTGTCACTGATAAAGTGCTTCCTTAGCCAGAGGCAGGCTGGAAGGAAACTGGTGCATCCAATTTAGGGATTAAATTTTCAGGGATTAGCTCCTCCATCTCCTCCTCTTGTCTGCAGAGGCAGGTGAGGAAGCTCCATACATTCCTGCTGTGCCCATGGAGCACAGGAGCTGCAGCTTGGGATCCCTGAGGGAGCAGCCAAGGACACTTCTGGCTCTGGGAAAGAAGAGCAGAGCCCCCATCTATGTGTTTTCATCCCAAATACACATCAACATTTCTGCTGGACATTGACCTTGCTAGGTGTGGTAGTGTTTCCACCAGTTAATGCTTTAAAGAGGCAATAAAATCACAGATAAAATTGCTCTTGAACCGAGATGATGCAATTAACTGCTGGCAAAACTGTTTCAACAGGATGCAGGAGAAATTATAAGAGAATTATTAATGATTTCTGATAAACCAACTGAGGCAAAGCAGTCTGTGTACAGACAGTGAGTACTTGATTCTGTTGCAGACATGAGTAACTCTTCAGTAAAGTGCAATTTACTGAAATTTTTAAGTCAGCAGTCATTAGCCTGTAGTGATTAATCTACAGATGAATTTAGGCCTATGTTGCTAAACACTGTTTAGGAACTGATTAAAAAGATATTTGACTCACCACATAATTTCCCAGCCTGTACGGATCCACAGTAATTATTCCAGTTACAATGTCCTTGTGTTTGGTGTTTTTCATTCAGTTTTACACACTATTGTGAAACAATGTTAAATTTTGTCTGAGCATTTTCTCCCTTTCTAAAGCACTCAATTGCACCCAAAAATCTATTTGTTTCTGAATATATGGAGCAATTCTTTTATTTGAAGTGTGTGATATTGCTTTTAGAGCTCTGAATCTCTGAGAAGTGTCTGCTTTTGCTATGAAAAAAGATGTGTATCAGAACTTTTCCTTAGCACAGACTGTGCTTTAATATAATTCAACTCATAGCTAATCCCCTTCTGCACAGATAACATTTCATACTCAAATTTTGCTCTTTGAGCTTTCCAGCCTTTCAATTCCAGCTCTGGATCCAGATCAGATTTCCTCACTTAAATAGCTCCCCTGTCTGTTTTGTATAACTCCCAATGGTTTACAGGGTATCTTTGTTTCAAAATCTGTTTCTCTGCTCTGCTGGGACCACATATGTCTCTGTTGTGTTTAACTATCCCCTGCAACCTGTTAATACAGCATAATGGGTTTGCAAAGATAAAAACCTCACCAACAAAATAATACTTCTTTCATTACAAAATGGAGGCTGGGAAAAAAAAAGAAAATAAGTAGAGTCTTGAAATCAAAAATATTTGAAGAGAAGAAATATCTAGGTCACAGCTTTTCTCAATTTTTGTAATTTAATGCAGCCTGGAATAATTGCTGCATGCATTCTTTTGAAATCAAGTTTTATAATGCACTTATTGCCCAATCTCTATTTTCAGATGTTGCTGGTAAGATACAACATTCTGTTTTCCAAATAACTACATTGTAAAAATGCTAAAAAAGTAAGTTGAAGGAGAGTTTATCCAAATATTGAAAAGAAATGTAGCCATCCACATCAGCCTGGTAGTTGGTGGGTTCTTCATGGGAAACTGACTCCACTTCTGAAGATGCCACAGCCACCAAGTCCCAAACTCTGGAGAAATAAATACTTGAGTGAGGGAGAAGTAAAAAAGGGGAAGAGAAAGATTTATGGCTCCAGTCTCAGGTAATCTCAGGGAAATCTGAGGAAATTAAGCAGTGCATCAATGATGCAGAGACTTTCAGTGTTGAGTCCCTTCAGAGAAAACAGTGTAATCACATATGAGGTCTTCTTCAAGATTGTGCCCTTTTCCTCTTATACTTTAGGGTCACTCTAAAGCAATTTAAAAACATCAGGAGGAGGTAAAAAGGTTGAAGGCTTTGTGTACAGTCCCTAGGAGTCACCTGGCAGCCCCAGCTTCGCATCACAAAAAATAACTGGAAAACCAGTTTTGTGAGGTTTGCCTTGCTCAGGAATGCAGGGAGGGGGAGATTCTGGGCAGACAACAGCAGAAAAGCAGCTGCGCCTTCACTTGTCACTCTCAGAAAATAAAAGGTGGGCATATAATACCCTTGGGCTGACACAAAATAGGTTTTAATTTTCCTCTAGCCACACATTTTTCTACACCCCACTTCATGTTCCACCAGGTCAGGGGTAAGATGGAAGATAAAGACTGAACACAAGTATCTCCTTATCTGCTGAGAGAGAAAACCCTGGCATGTTTTCAGGCCAGGCCCAAGTGTTTGAGAGGCCAGCCTGTTACACAGAAACATTGTTTTCCACTCCACAGCGAAAAATGAAGCACTTGAAAAGTCCCAGCATGTCTCAGGAAAAATTGTTGACTGTAAGTATGAAGTGGGGCTGACAAGGTGGTGTTAGGCCCTCACTGGAATTTCTGGCCACGTGCCCTCTGAAATTAGAAGATTTTACCTCTCTCCGCTTTTGTTGTGTCTATGAAGAAGCAGTTTTCAAACAGGAAAAGGGGGAAAGCTTCAGTTGCCCTCATGAGTAGCTCCTGACCCTTCCTCTCCACCCCTGCTCTTCCTCACCAGCTCTCCAGCAGGGCCTAGGCCTGGGCTGGGTTTTAGGTGGGGTTTGGAATTTAGGCCTGGACCATCTCTGTGGCTGATCAGCCTGATGTGCTGCCCACAGAGTCCAACATCATCTGAAAACAAGTCAGGAATGTCCATTCCCCCGTTACTCATTGCCACATTTCTTGTTTTGCCACAGTTTTTCCTATGGATAATTCCCCTCTGCCCAGATAAGTTGCTATGGCACTTTTAACAGCCGCAAGTATTGGCTTTTTTGTGTTTTTTTTTTTTTTCTTTTCCCCATTTCCTATCATTGATTTAATGCAGAGATCTAACTGGGCCTGCAAAAGAAAATTTAAATCAGAAAAACTTTAATTAAGATTTTTAACTTTGATTGAGATTTTTAATTTTTAAATTTAATTGAGATTTTTCCTATCAATTCATATCAAGTAGGTGCCTCTCTTTTTACTCTTGCAGGACTAGGGGTTAACCAGTTGAGCTCAGTAATTACTGATACAACAACCGAGCTGGTTTAAGTGGCTTTTCAGCCAAATTTTTAATTACACTGCACAGATGGGGCAGATTTTAAAATCCTTTTGCCCTGTTCAAATTTAATTATTCAGTTTGGGGTTTGTTTTGTTTTGTTTTGAGAAGTCATCACTGCATCCATATTAACAAAATTGTCTGGATTGCCCTTTCCAAGCTGTTAAGTCTTAGTTTTTATTCTTTATGCTGATGGTGGTAATTGGATTGAACCAAGGGCCTTTTTTTGGTTGGTTTGTGGGATCTTTTTTTCCCCTATTCACATGATTAGTCATAATGACCATAAACAGCCCTATTTCCATCTGAATCAGTGGAGACACTCTGACTAATGTAGGAGTCCTTATACAGCAGAAGCTGAAATTTCTTTGTGTTTTCTGATGTTGAAAGTTCATCTTTGAATTCACCACAAGTACTATGGTAGTGTTCCAGACAGGCACAACACACTCTGCTCCTGCTCTCAAAAGTCTCAAACAGCATCAATCACTTAATTAATCCACTGAAAAATCCTATTTTATTTTTTCCTTATCTGGAATAATCAAATAATATCATTAATGTTCTTAATCAGTACAAAATTTTCTTCAAAAATAATTGTTCACCTGCTAATTTTTCTTATCAATATGGAAACATCATCTGAGGTTTTAGTTTTGTTTTTATTAGCCACTAGATTTACGGGAGAGCGTAATACAACTTCATTCCATGATCAAAGCAACACTTAGTGCCAAGTTTCCAATATAAATACCCGTGTTATAAAAATATCTGTCCATTAATTTGTTGCTTCTATAATTGTTCTTGTCAGTAAATGTGTTCATTACTGGAAAGAGAAACGTTAAAAGAACACAAGACCAGTTACAGTGCATTCAATAAGGCATTAAAATGAGTATTCCTGGGAACCTTTTTTGTAGTATTTTCCCAGCAGTACATCTTCCAATGGACAGCTCTACAGCAAGCTCAGGGAGAGAAGGAGCCTAGGTCATTTTCCATGGAAATCCTGGTTCATTTAGTCCAGAGACTGCAAGACTGGACACTGTTTGGCAAGACATAATTCAATAACAATATCTTCCTTGCCTGGGAATATAACTCAGTTGCTTGGTTTATCTGAGAAACCTTCTCTGTGTTTGTAAGCACGGAAATCAGCAGCTGGTTAAGAGGAGGATTGGAAGCAATTTTGTTTGAAAATGTGACCCTTTTCAAACAGCAAACCTCAACTATCTGTACTCTTTCAGTAACCTGAGATGAATGATTATTTGAGAGAGCCTAAATGCACATCCATTCTTGGTGGCAAGCCTTGTATTTTCATATCTGTTCCTTGGATGGAAAAGAAACACGAAAGAAATCATTAAGAAAGGCCTTTTTCCCCGCTGTTTGCTGAGGAAAGTCAACAGGGCAAAGAGAGCTCAGGTGTTTTATTAGAGATTTCACAACTTAGCTGCTGGACCGTGGTATCCCTTCACCTTCCCAAACTGGAAAAGTCCCTTCTCTCCTTTCATCATCACCTGACATCCATGAGTCACCTTCAGCAAATGTTCTGATAAGAAATGCAATTTAACTTTTTTCCATGCTGAAACAAAGGTGCTGGAATCAAGAAATAAAGCACTGGAATGGTTTGCCTGGGGAGGTGGTGGAGTCCCCATCCCTGCGTGTGTTTAACAAAGCCTGGATGTGGCACTGGGGGCCAGGGTTTAGTTGGGGTTTAGCTGGGAATGGGTTTGACTCGATGATCTTGAAGGTCTCTTCCAAACTTGTGATTCTGTGAAAATCATCACCAGTTGGGCCTACAAGAAACAATTAAACAGAACCTTGCAACTGGATTAGAAGGCCGTGATTCCACCTTAAATTTCTCTGGTTTAGACCCATTTGGAGTGAAAGGCACTGAAGAGCTGCAGGAGTAGAACAACGGAACTTGCAGCAGATAAAATGACACCTGAGACAATGAGAGGCTTCATCTTCCTTTGGTGTCATAAATTTAGAGTTTTGCTACAGATTCATGCATTACATCAGTTTTGCAGTGAGGGACCATACATCTCCTGTCGCCTGTGTAATCACACACTAAGTCATAGCTGCACACAAAAAAGAGCAGGATTTACTGCTCTATTTTATTCGTATTAAATCTCAGACTTTGTTCTTTTTGCCATAGTTTATGCTATCACCTCAGTCATCAGGAAGAGATGCCACTCTGCCCCAGCATCATTTTCTGTGGTTTAAAAAGGGAAGGAACTATTTTTTTCCAGCAGAATTTGTAGTGATAAGGCAGAAAGCTCTCCCCAGAACACCTAAAACTGTGTGTCTCACCTGACCCAGTGTGTGCTGGTGTCAAAACCTGAGCTGACACTCCTTGGAGTCAGTAGAGGGAAACAGGAACATAAAGGACCTCAAACACTTCCTCGGCAGTAGCCACCACTCCTTAAATTCACCTGTTTCTCCCCATTGGATTTGAGGGACACCATGAACCTCTCACCATGTGCAAGTCTTCCTTGTGTGTTGTGAAGGAGCAGGGAAGAGGATCCATTGACAAAGATCTCATTAATCACATCTGCCAGTTTTGCTTGTGTTTCCTTTTCGTATTTATTTTTCTGGCTCTTAGTGGGTTAAAGGGAAAGCAGCCCCACACTGCTGGAGCTGCAGGTTAGTACTCTGAGATTTGGAAGGATTTTTCTTTCTTGTCGGGTCGTTCTGTAGAAATAACATCATTGTTTGCTGGAAAACAAAGCAAAACATCTGTTTTCCTCCTCAAACCAGGAACTCCATTTGTCAAACCCTGCTAAGGCTACTGAAGCAGGAGACCATCAAAACAGGAGAACCACTGTAATGTCTGAGGGGAATTCACAGCTCTGCTGTACCTGGGAAGAACATGAGTCACAGAGAATCTGGCAAGTGCAGAGATGCTGGGAATGTGTCTTGCAAAGGGATGTCAGAGGGAGCAGATGGATTGTGTTGAGCTCTGCGGGCTTGGAGGATGTTCTGCTGTCTCCCAGAGCAAAGCAGTTGCTCTGGAATATGTCTCACATCACACTTTGTGCTGATGGAGTGGTCACTGTGCAGGAAGCAGCTGAACCCTTTCCAGCTCTTCCCAGCAGCCAAGGGGGAGCATCCTGATGGTGTCATCCTCAGAGATGGGCTGCCTGAGGACAGGCAGTGACAAACCAAGTGCACAAGGAATTTTCAGATTAACAGTAGCAACGAGGGGGAAAGTGATCCTATGGAAGTGTAGGAGATCCATCAATTTTTTGTTTTAGTGAAGGAATTGCTATTTTTTTAATTGCACGTTTCTGAGAGAGAGGGAGATGAGTGAGACCCTTTGCAAAGCAGATGCCAGCTGCTCCTTGGGGAGTAGCAAAGCAGCCTGGATGTATTTTGATTAAAACTTGGGTGCAGAGCATTGACTCTGGAATTCTTTGCCATCAATCCCAAGGCAGATGGGCTCAGGTCTTCCCAGCATGGTACTGCTGGGCTCACTGGAACATACACAAAGCTGTTTAGATATTCACAACCTGCCAGAAAAATTTCACCTCAACCCCTTGCTTAAGAGAGAAGTGTTGTGCCCCAAAACTATGTGGGAAGATGGCAACCAGATTTTCACATTGGTGTTCTGTTTGCAGATTTTGACCAAACTCTGTGGCCAAATCACAAGCCCTGATTAGAGGGGAAGTGCTGAGAGAATGCAGTGCCTGTGTGCTGTGTGGATGATCTGGAACCACTGTGCTGTGCCTCAGCTAATTGGCACAGGGCTCACTAACGTGGGTCGTTTCATACATAAAAGATTGTAATTGTGTGAGTCTTTCCACTCACTGCCGGTTGGGCTGATGAAAACTGCACAGATGTGAGGGTAAAAGGTTGTGTGAGACTCAGGATGTCGCCAGCTCCTCTTAAACAGCCTCCCTGGGCTGCTCAAACATCATTTCAATAATAGTAGTAGCTGTATTAATTTATTGTAAATTGAAAAGGAGAGGTAAAGGGTAAGAAAGCTGTGCCAGGATCCTCCAGGAAGACAAAAGATAAAAATCCAGGGGAGCCTCTTCTTCTTTCCCAAACTGAAAAGCCCCTTTGGGGGAATTGAGGGCTGTGCATTTCTGCCACCCCACCCTGCCCAATCCATAACAATTTGCACAGGGAGAATTTCCTCCAGCAGCTGGGCTTGCTCTTCCCACACACCATCCCCCCCTTGGATGCATTGCATGGGCATTTGAACAACTACCCAACCATAAAATAAGCATAAATGTTTTCTCAGGGAGAAGATGAGGACTGTGTTTTCAATCCAATCCAAGATTTCCCTAAAATAGAGACTCCGTGTCCATGGACAATAATTGTATTAGCATACCAGGAAGTTAAAATAAAAAAAGGAGCTAAAAAGGGACTGTGTGGGTCACACACTGCTGGGTTTGTCCCTTTCTGGACACACTTGATTGGACTTTTTACTGTTTTGTAGACAACCTGAATCTAACAGAGAAGGACTGAAGTACTGACATATGGTTAAGACAGTAAAACATCCAAAACCTTTCCAAGCTTTAGCTGAACCTAATCCAAAATTCCATTAAAATACTCACTGAAATAATGTGGAAAAAGAGGAGGGATTTTTAAAATTATTTTAGTCATTTATGTGGGTTTTTGTGTTTCTTAGTGTCTTCGTGACTCTCGGTTCAAATTCCTCAAGTTCACACACCTCGCTCAAAGTGCTGCCTTTGACTTGGTGCCACGACTGGGGTCCATTTAGGGGAGCCTAATCTCCTGGACCCTAAAACCTAACACCTCCAAATTAACACCAATTGTGGTTAGCTTCTCCTCGTGCACTCTCTGGATGTTCCTTGCTGGCTGTGTGCTGCTGCTGACAGGAAGAACGTGCTGGAAGGATTTGACTCGAGCCACACGCGAGCAGAGGATGTTCCATAGCATCGGTGCTTCCACAGGGATCTGGGTGCTGGGAGTTTGGAGAAGCGTTTCTGGTGTTTTCATGCCTCAAATGCAGTCCCTGATGATGGGGGTGGCTTCATAAAAGCCTGCCCTGCTTTCCCAAATCCTATTCTAACAGCTTAAAAAGGTCCAGAGGGCTCATTCTTCCTCCTAAGCACCTTGATTGGGAAGGTAGAGAATATTCCAGCCTGGGCTGTGGTGTCTTGAGGGAAAAGTAAAAGGCATCTGGGACATGGATTGGGTCAGGGACCTCCAAGAAACCCTTCTTTGGCAAGCTGGAGTTCAGTGCATATTATTTCATTTCCCTTCTTTGACCATCTAGAGTTCAGTGCACACCATTATTTCATTTCCATGAGGTTCTGAACCATTTCCCCCTTATTTTTCCAAAGTGCACAGCTTGGACAAGAGCAGGAAAGCAAACAGAGCAGAATGCCTAGAAAACTAGAAGGCATTGGACATGATGTCAGGACCCTAAGATTCTCTTGGCCATCTAGTCACTCACACCTATTTCTTCCATGAGGTCTGAACCATTCTCCTATTTTCCAATGCCGTGACATGCAGAAGACAAAAAGAATGGTCTGCTGGCCCAAGTGCAGGAGTTGTGTGCAGTCAAGGTGGGCTGTGAATGTCCGCCACAGTCACACACAGCTCCACACCTGAAAGATGAGGAGACATGGCTGCATCTGTGACTGATTTGTGAGTGCCCCAAAAAGGAAATTGAATTGCAGAAAGGTTTTGCACTCTGGCTGTGTTTTTGTTTCAAGCTGGTGAGATTTTGCTGGAGGTTCACTACCCAGCCCTGAATGTGTGGTTTAAATATTTTGACATCACTAGTTAAGGAAACAGTGAAAAATTGTTTTGTTTTATCCTATTAATCCTAAAATGGGACATTTATCTGGAAAACAACACCACATCCATCTTCTCTTTATTGGAAATTTACTGGAGTTTTGTCTGAGAAGAAAATTTGCTAAAATATTCTTTTGAGATGATAAATTAGTCAGGCAACTTCCAGATAGTTTCACCTGCAAATCAGTGAGGAAGTGTAATAACTTTCATATATTACATATGTTTTGTTTAAATAGATTTTTTTTCCCTGTTCTATTTGGATATTTTTTTCCCCCTAAATAAACCACCCCAACTCTTTTCCAAAGGCTAAGAAAATTACAATCCAATTGTGAAAATGAAACAGAATCATTAGTTTGCAGTCATACAAAGCAGATTAGTCAATATGAAATGGACTTTTTTCCCTTATTTGTCTGGTTTGTCAGCCAAATTTAAAAAAAATATCCATTCTTTGCACAACTCTAAATATTGTGTTTCAAAAATGGTCCAAAGGGATAAATTCACACAGAAACTGATTCTCTTTCATTTTTAAGTGATCCAGTAGAGCAGGGAAGAAAAGGGAACAGAAGCTCCTCCAAGTTTCCTTCTGCTGCTCCTCTTAAAAGAGGGAAAACACATTTCTGACCACATTACATGTTTTAGTTGGACACCACGAAATGCAAGGCTCCTGCTGAAATGCAAAAACCCCACCCGACCCAAGTTAAAAGCTGGGCAAGCAGCCATGATTATTTGCAAAATAAAATTAATCTGAAAGTTGTCATAAACAAAAATGCAGCAGTAAATGGGAGCATCCTCCTGGCTGTAAACGTCCTCCCACCTTTGTCCCTGACTCATTTATCCCAAGATTTGCTCTCCCTTTGTGACACAGGCAGAATTTAGGTCATGAGGACTTTGGCATGGGATGCAGGGCTGTCCTGCCTTTCCTTCCTTCATCCTTCCTGCTGTGTTTTGGTTTGGGCAGCACTTGAAGGCAACGTCTTGGTTTTCATGGAGCGCACCGGGATCCATTTCTGGCTAGGAGGAGGACAAATAAAGGCCCTGCTGTTGGAAAGGAGCAGTGATTTCTCTGAGGGCTTTGCTGTAGCTCCTTCATCTTCCCTCACTGGAGGACCTTTCCCAATGTGGTATTCCATGTCAGCAAATCTGGCCTCCTTCCTCCACACATCCACTTAAAAATAAAGCTGTGGGGTGGAATGTGTCCCTGATGTCTCTTAATGCCTTTTTCTTTTAAGAACTTTTACTAAATATTGTGTTTCAATTCTTTAGTTTCTACTTTTTGGGGTTGTGTTCCAGTTCATTTGGATGTATGAATTCAGGATTTTCTGTATTCCTCCCTCTTTTGCCTCATAGGGACCTTCCTGCCAAGCCAGCAGTGGACTCTGAGCGCTGTGACGTGCCTGATTGCCTTCACACTCTGGTTAAAGCGTGTGGCAGTGGGTGAACTTGCCAGATCCCCGTATCTACCAACAGTTTAACTAGCTGAAGACCTGGGAGTGCACAAGAAGTGCAGCAACAGAGATTTTTCTGCTTCTCCCATCCCAAATCTCCAACCACTACGAGATCTGCAGAGCGCATCCATGTATCTGGGCAGGAAAAAAAAAATCCATGTTCAAAAAAAAGCAGCAAACATTTGTGTTTCTTTCCATGCCCAAGGGCATTCCTGGACATCACCTTCTAAGAATAGTTTTGACAACAGCAAGATCTTTGGGTCTGCTTGTGTGCTGCTGTCAAATCAGAAGATTTGTAAGACTGAGAGAAGAATTCTAAGATTGAGAGGATCAAAGAGGGTAAAGCAGAACCACACAAGAACTCCTGGATGTCTCCATGACTAGAACCAGAACTGTGACTGGAACCAGCTCCTTCCCAGGCACTGGTGCCTGAGGTGTGTGTCCTGCACCACCCCAAACCCCCTCAGAACTGGTCTTGCAAAATCCTCCCCGGGTTTGAACTCGCCCACGGTTCCAGCAGTGGTTTTTGCTGTAACCAGAGAGCCTTTCTAACTTTTTTCTTTTGGCTGTAGCAGCTCGCCAAAATTCTGGGCTTAGCACTTCTTGTTTTCCCTCTGCTCTGCTGCTTTCTTTGCCTGTTTGGCTGGTGGGAAGAGGAATGCCTCCCTGGAATGGGAGCTGGGCTGGTGTGGGCAGTTTCTTCCAGGAGCGGCTGTGAAGTGCCGCTTCCCTCCGCGCATCGGGAATCAAAGAGCCGGAAAGGCTCCTCTGCTTCCAGAGCCAAGTGCTGTTCCCAACCAGCTCCTGGCCCCAAAAACTTCCCTTTGGAGCTTCTCAGTTCCTCTGCTTATTCTGGCCTCGTCCTCTGCTGCTGCTGCTGATTCCAAGCTGCGGGCACGCTCCAGGCGCTCTTCCCAGTGCCACGTCCACCAGGAACTTATCCCCGATCCGTGATGGAGCTCAGCGTCCTGCCAGAGAAGGTCACCTCAGAACAACCCATGCTCAGTGCTGAGGCAACCATTTTCCACCACAAAGAAACCATTTTCCACCACATTAGCCCTTGGCAATGGGTGTCAACAAGGAGAGCCATCTGTGCAGCGCTGCTGGATTTTGGGATGAGCAGGAGCTCGTGTGTCCCATCTCCTGGATTGGCAGCCAGGATGGAGGGCTGGGATTTAAGGGTCAGACGTGGCATGTAATGCAACAAAGCAGTTGCAGCACTGAGATTTAAGTAGGACCTGTTTTGTTTGTGATGGGTGAACCGTGTGAGTTTCACTTGGAGCTTCCGCACTGAAGAAAACAGACCCAACATAATTCCATGTATATGTGGCTGCTTTAGTAAATACACTTGTGTGTGTGCTGTAAAAATAGAATATTTTCCTGGCCTTTAGGGTGTGGATTTGTCTGCAAGCATTGCTGTGACATGAAATTTCAGAATCCCTTGCTGCAGTGGAAAAGAGAAGATTTTAAGTATTTGATTTAAAAGAAAAAAAAGAAGAACAGTCACTGGAGTTGTCTGCAGCACAAAACTTTGTTATTATTCACATCATCAACAAACAGTCTAAAAGAAGTGGTGTGCAGGGGTGTGGGAAAAGAGCTTTGTGGTTTTCTGTTTCAGCTCTGCCTATGAATCACTTTGCAGAGCTGGGCAAGTGGCTGAACCTTGTGGGGGCTCTCTGTGTGTAGCTCTGCAGTGGCTGAGCAGCATTCAGGGCACCTCAAATAAGGGGGTGTCTGAAATAGCCACGAGATATGAGAAGATGCAGAGTCCCTGAAGAAAGATGGCAGTAAATGTAACATAGTATTATCATGGTTTTATCCCCCCAGAAATCCAGATGTCTTAGATGAAAAGGGTGTTTTTGCTACGTGTGTATGGATTTTAGTTCCTTAGAGGCAAACAAAGCAGCATCTTCCTGACAGGGACCAAGATCCTGACATCCTCATCAGGCAGACTCCCACCTAAGCCAAGGATGGTTTTGCCTGAGCTAGAAATTGGCTCTTTGTGAATAATCCAACACAATCCATTGAATCTTTAACCCATAAATTGTCAAACTCAATTATTTCCAGCTTATCAGCTAGCTGAAAATAAATAATCTGCAAGATAAGGTACTCTGGCTTTGGTTTTAAGTCAAATTCAAGTTTGTTCAACATGAACGTTATAGTTACATAAATAACAAGAGAAAAAATCACCCCCAAATCCAAAAATCGCATTTCTGCAAAAACATAGAGGATCAATTTCTCTAGTTTAGAATTACCAAACTTGGCAGTATTTCATATTTGAAATATAATGATGTCATCTGGTTGGCCTCTTCCCATTGCAAACAGTAAATCTTAAAATCTGGAGAGATCTTTTATTTGGTTATTCATATTGTACTGCATCAAGGGGTTACAACACATGTGCCTGGGCTTATTAAAATCATCTGGTAGAGAAGAAGCTATTATTTAAAGGCACAGTACTCGAGCCTGGGCTGCTTTTCTTGGAGGCTGCTCTGCTCTGATGTCAGCTGGTCATCCAGTTGTGTGTTCATTGCCACATGTGTCACATCAAGGGGTCCTTTGGTTTGGGGTGTCTTCATTGGTGTCTGGAAAGAGACACTTTATCCAGCACTCAAGGGACTGGGAGTGCACAGTGCCTCCCAGTTTATTCAGGAAAGAATAAACCATCTTCTACCATCATGGTCAATCTCCCAGTTTGCTTGCAAATGGGAAGTTCCTGCTGTCTGGTGATGGAGCCCACAGAAACCCTCCCATTCTGGCCAACAGGAACTTTGCTGTGCCAGCCAAATATCTTGCTCCCAGGGACAGTTCCATTGCATTGACTCTGGTGAAGGGGACAAACAGCAGACTGGACTTCTCCAAGTCCTGTGGTGCCTTCCACTGGGCTGCTCCTCTCCCTGTTTTACCTAAATTTCAGGAGGCTTCTTTCTCCTGCTTGTTTTTATTTACTTTTCTGAGGTCTACATTGTTTGGCGCTTGGTTTGGGCTGCTGGCTGCTGTTCTTGGAAAAAAGTGTGGTGGAGCCAGTGCAGGATGTCCTCACAACTCTGTTTCGTGGAAATTTCCCTTGCTGGAGATCACTCTGTGTTTCTCCAAGGCTTGGAGCCAGCCCAGCAGTACCAAGTAACCTGGATATTTTTACAGTCAGTGGATCCCTGGCCATGGATCTATGCAGGACCTAATTATGCCTCTGCATAGGTTTTTTTCAATGTATACTTAATATGTGTGCTTGTGCCAGAATATTCTGCCCTGGTTCCCCCTTAAATCCCTCCTTGTTGGCTTCTTCCTCCAACCTGTGTGGTTAAAAGTTTCACTGGTTTATTAAATTCTCCTTATAGAAGAGGGGAAAGGCTCTTTTTGCAACTTAGACAGGTAGAAAAGTTTCCTGCTGGAGTGAAACTTTGCTGAACTCTTTTCCTGCAACAGCAAAGAAGAAACCACCACATTTTTTCATATATTTGGAGAAGGAAACACTAACACCTGAAAAATTAAGATAGATCTATTTGGGAAGATAATTTTTGCTTTTTTCTCCACAAGTATTCGGCAAGATGTGGCAATTGGAAAAAGCCAGCTGTGGCTTTGAAAGGAGCAGATGATTCCCCACATGGAATGCCACCACAAAAGCCACTTTTCTGTGACAGGGAATGGGTAACTTCAATGGACATGAACATCTTGGGGTGTCAGGAATGTAACTGTAAGATGTGCCAGTAAAAGTCTTATTCTGTCCATTTCCTCTCCTTCATCATAGCAACCTGATTTTCAGTGCAGCTCTTGCTGCCTGCAGTAATGTTTATCAAGTAGTTCTCTAAATCCATTTTCGCCATGGAAAAGCTTCCTACATCCTCCACACTAGTGTATATAATTTTTGTCCATTTATCTATATAAATAGCAGTGATAAAAGGCAGATCCCTCTGCTTTCTTTTAAAAAATCCAGGTTCTCAAGGCTTTTAAACTTCAAGGGCTGAGTATCCTTTTAGCACAGTACTGTCACAGTTTTCTACACTCACTGTGCCACCCCAAGAGTTGGTTTTTTTGTGTCACTTTACTGGATATGAATGTTAATTATTTTTCTGCATATTGACTGTGACCACAGACTTGCTTTAGATAATATTAAATCCTGTCCCAAGAGATAGAATAGGCTCCTCACATGTTGCAGTTTGTGCGATTGTGCAGGATAATGTCATGCAAATGATTATGATGATTATGATCATGATGATGATGATGAAAATGATGTTTTCAGGCTTTCAGCTGCTCTGGTTTAGTAGCAGTAGCTGCCAGAACTTGGTTGTGTCTCCATTTCTGCATTTCAGCATTTAATGTGGATGCAACATGATTGCTAAAAAGCCCAGAAAGAAGTCTAAGTAATAGTCACAAATTTCCAGCCAGGCTTGTAATGTAAATCATCTTTCTTTCTCTTTCTTTTTAATTTTTTTCTTTTCCAAAAATAAGACCTGCTTTCTGTGGAGGAAAGAACCTGACATTTCCTGAAATCAGCATAAGTTTTCATCTGGCGATGAAAAATTTACTATTCCCAGTTGAAAGCTTTTTGATTCTTTTTATGAAAACACAACAGTCCTAAGAAAAGAAAGATCTGCCTGGCTGGTCCTGGTTGATTGTTGCTTTACCCTGTGTCATACCTGATCACTTTTGTGTTGACTTTTCCTTAGCTTAGGAAAAGAGATTTGATTAATACCGTTGCAGAAGCCTGTGAAATGGCAGTGAATATTTCAGAGTTCTTGTACCTGCTTAGTCAAACAGAACGTGCTTCCAATTAGCGTCGGCCTGCGCTGCTTCAAAATAAATGTGTAACTCATTATCAGCTGGTATCACAGGTTTGGAACCAAAATACATCCCAAAGGAAATGTATAACAAATATTTCGTATCAGTTGCATAAATCATGAGAAAATGTGCTTTGTTTTTCTTTTTTTTTTTTTCTTTTCTCTCTCCTTCTGGAGATGCTGAACACCCTTGTGTGCATGTCTCTTAAATGCAGGGCTTGTCACCTCCACTCCTTTCCCTGGAGTCCTGGAGAAGGCAATGGGCAAGTTCATAAAATCATGGGATCATTAAGGTTGGAAAAGACCTCCAAGATCATCGAGCGTCACCTTTGACCCAACACAAGTTACAACTTCATAGTGAATTAGGGTCAGATGGTATCAGCTGCAAACAACCCCAAATAATCCCTGCCTGCACCGGGGGCTCTGGGCGGCTGCAGGGCTGGGAGCTGCTGGATCCTCCAAGGGACAAGAGTGGTGTAAAAAAAGGATATGAGAGGAAGGAGAGGCTTTAAAAAAAAAAAAGGAATGCAGTGTTTACATATTTGATGGGGCTGCACATGAAGTGGTTGGAGCGATGCTGCACAGACACGTTGTCCAAATTGGAGGGTGTTAAATGCTTGGATGGTTTTCAAACATGCACATTCACCATGTCACCCGCTGGCTTCTAGCAGCAGGCCAAATCCCTGAGGAGCCCTGTGATTAATTTATCCTTGATTCTTAGATAGGCACAGACTATTTTGATAAAGGGAGGAGAGCTATTGTGACTTTCCTTCCTTTATTGCTCCACCCAAGATAAAGCAGACAGGATATTTTACGGCATTGTACAGACAGCCAATCTGTCATCTAGCAAAAGGTGCTGGACCTCAGAGACCAGGCTCCCTTCTGTTCTAGGCTCTTTAGCTCATATATAAAACTTGAGAAATCTGATTTTTCAGGATTTTCTCCTTGCTCTTAAATCGCTCAGCCCAAATTTCTCTGCGTCAGATCATGTTATAGAAGCAATGAAGACACATGTTTGGTCTTTACTTATCTTTAAATATAATTCAAAGGATAAAGCCCCTATTTGGATCAACGTTGCACCCATTTTTCTGGGTTTTTTGAGCTTTCTACTGTGCAGTTTGCATTGCCTTAAGTCCTGCTGTTTTGCAGCAAGAGATTTCTGGCCAAACCATTGATTCTGGGGCCATAGCAGAGAAACACACCATGAACCCTTCAGTCAAAATTGAGCCAGAATTCAGTCAAAATACAGCTTTGTCCCCTCAAAGGCTGTGCTCCAGAAGTGTGTGCAAATGTTGCTGTGGGCCCATTATGACCCACACCTTGGGTAGTCTGGGCTGGCAGTGACCCTTGTGTCTGTTTTATCACTGTTGTGTCTCTGCACAGACCTTTGAGCTGATGGCAAAACACCCTGGGAGATGTGCAGAGCTTTTGCTGCCCACCACATCTCTCAGTCCCCTGCTCAGGAAGGTGGCACCAGGTAGGAAGAAGAGAGTTACACTGGCAAGGATTGCTGTTGGAAAATGTCACTAAGAAATCTGATTTATTATATGTTTTCTTCCTACAGGATCAATTCTTTTGCCCTCATATGTAGAGACTTAATCAAGGAAAGCAGGAAGGATTCTGTAGACCTGAAATACCCTGAGACATAACCAGTTTAGACCCTAAACTGCCTGAGATATAGGAAAAGAGTGGACTGGTAGTGAGGTCCTGGACAGGTTGCCCAGGGAAGCTGTGGCTGCCCCATTCCTGGAAGTGTTCAAAGCCAGGTTGGGCAGGACTTGGAGCACCCTGGAATAGTGGTCCTGCCCATGGCAAGAGGTGGAACAAGGTGATCTTTAAGGCCCCTTTGAACCCAAACCATTCCAGGATTCTGTGGTTCTATGACTGACATTATTATTTATATTATTGGTGACAAATCTTTGCTCTGCACAGGTGGGATGGGGGCTGGAGACTGGACCAGGAGCAGTGGTCAGGTACCTGCCTGGACCCTGACAATATGAGCTATATTTATCCCTTTTGGGCCTTTTCATATACAGCCACATCAAAATATTGATCCTCTTCTGGGAAAAAGTCTAAAAAAACCCAAAACAGAGCCATGAAACTGCTCCTGGGACAGTCCCTGTGCTGATTCAGAGCTAAGCCCAGAGTCCCACCATGGAAGTGACGTGTTCCGTGTCTTTTCCAGTAACAGACATATCAGAGGGACACAAGTCTGGTGCTGTGTTTACCCACCTTCCTCCATCAATACAAGTGACTCAGACAAAATAGATTATTGTCTAATAAAAGAAGCCATCTACTCCATTATCCTTTCAAAGAAAAACAGCCTTAAACACAAATGATTAAGCCACATCGCTTTAATGAGACGTGGAAATTAGCTGTCACTGCCAAAACGTAGCTCCTTCTCTCAGCCTCCTGTTCTCATTGTAAGAATGGTAATTTGCCAGCTCCCAGCTTCCTGTTATTAAGCCAATTGTTAAATTTTTATAAATATTTGAGACAGTCATTTAAAACCATGGGGTTGACATTCTCCCGGCAAGGATGATTATCACCTTTTCCTCCTCCTTCTCTTCCTCCTCCTTTCCTGGGTTTACAGACCTTCCTGTCTCTGAACACTGTGGAAATTCATGCAATGGGGAGGGAGCTGCAGGAGACCCCTGGCAACCAGAAGAAGGAATCAGCCACAATATTTCCTGGAGGAAATGATGCCACACCACAAGCCTTGTTTGTTTTTCCTTAGGGAAAAACCCCAACATTTTTTTGTCTGAAAGAGACAGTCCTTTTAAAGGAAAAACCTTGCTTTATTCACAAAGCAATGTATCTAGAATAGGTTGGTTAAGAGCATGGTGATAATAGAAACAAGGTTGTGTGTTTGATCCCTCTATGGCCCATTCATTTCAGACTTGGACTTAATGATTCTTGTGGGTCCCTTCCAACACAGGATATTCTCTCATTCTGTAAATAAATAAGATTCCTTTGTGGTATGAAATCTATTGAAAGAGAGAATAACTACAATAAAAAAGGACTTTGCATGCCTGGTTTCTGTAGGGCACAGTCATCCTCACAAAGAGAAATACAGGTAGTGTTTTTATAAAAACCTGTCACCATTCTGTCTAAACATTACAGGAGAGGTTTTCAAACACACAAACAGCAGTTCAGCTTCCAACTCCCACCAGCCCTCCAAGGGAGATGACCATGAAATTGCCCTTTGTACAGTGAAAATCACTGCTGCCCATACTGTGCTATTGGGTTACCCATATGGGCTCCTTCTGCTGACCTCAAACCCCCACGGAGCTCGTGTTCCCAGCTGCTGGCAGGGCTGGCACTGGGAGGAGAGATAACATCACCAGTGCCTTTGCACCCTGCCTGCTTCACTGTTTCTTTTGTATGACACACATTTTTTCAGTGTCAAATGCCTGTATTTCTGTGCAGATATGTATGTAGATATATATATAGAGAGAGAGATAGACAGATATAGAAATATTTGTCCAACATTCTTACAATAACATCACATTGGAAATTTGTGACAGGCAGGATCTATGTTTTAAACTCTCTCTTCTGTGACTGATAGCAAAGTTAATGTTTCCTAATGTATTTCATTAAGTTGTCCACATAAGGAATCTCACTGCCTCCTGCTTTGATTCCTATTGCATTTTATTTCCTACCACAGTCCATAGTCTGTCTCTTCGTCCTAGGGAAATATGGATTATGTGAAATTTATTGTCCAAATGAAGTCTACTGAATATTTTCCTCCAAGTGAGGGAATTTCTCTGCTGATTTGTTTCTGTGAGGAGGCTACACACTCACATACAGGCAGAGGTACACACAGTTCCTCTCACAGCTATAAAACATTGTTGTTTACAGAGGTATACTTTCCCAGATCTCTGCTGTATTAATCATTGCTCCCAATGCAGAATGTTTATCCTGAAAAACAACCACCACAGACCACATCTGCCCTCTGGGATGTGATATTAAAGCATGAATGCAATGGAGAGGGCCAGGCTCTGCACCCTCCTCATCCTCTCAGTTGCCTTGTAAGACACACCCCGGGAGCCAGGCTGGGTCTGTAATTGAAGCCCATCCATCAGCTCCTTCCCAAAACCTGTGGCTCAGCTATAACTGACGTGGCAGGGCTGTTTGTTTATCCTCCTGAACAGATGTTTGAGCAGAGGCTCCCCAGCCTCCCATAAAATATCGCAGACAACTGTGAAGTTTGCTAAGCCCTCGTTAAAGCAATCTCCTTGAAGTCCTTAACTCACCAGAAGATAAACTGCACCAACGTGGAGCACTCCCACTCTCAAGGACATGGAGAGAGCCATTCCCACCAGCAAGCACAGATCATAAACTCCTGCACTGGAAATGGCTGTGTCTCTGCTTTAGATCAATGCCATTAAAACAAAGGCAGATGGAATACTTTACCCTTATCTGGGGCAGTGCTTAATTGCCTTTCTGATTGCTCACATCTCCAGCCCCTCTCTTCCCTTCCTGCCCCACTGTGGCTGTCACAGGGTGGTGCCAAGGAGTGCTGGAGCACCCATCTGCACATCCACAGCTGGGATTAACCCTGTGCATGGCAGCAGGACCAGCACTCACAGCACAACCTGTAGAAGTGATTCTGCTTGCAAAACCAGCAAATTGGTGCAGGGACAATGCTCCCATTCCAACCACAACAAGCTTGCCAGCATTTGCTTGTTCTTCATGTACTCTCTGCCCAGCATGGTTATGGTCAGTCTCAAGCCACCCAAGAGGAGAGAGCAGGAGCTGACAGACAGGGGTGAGACCCATGGGCACAGAGCTGGGACACCATGAGGGACAAGAAGTGGGGAAGAGAACAGGCTGACCATGGCAGCAGCCCATGGAGCATTAGCTGAGGACAGGGTGATCATTATTTAGTGGCTGACCAGCTCTTTTTTCCCCCAAGGCACAATATTTCTCTAAATCTGCAAAGTCCAATGTACAGCCTACATTTTATTTTTTGACACCATTCCCCCAGGTTTTCATCTCTGAGCCCTTTCTCCCTCCAGCCGCACCCTTCCAGGAATTCACACTGCACACATTTCTGCAAAGGGAATTAATGGCTTCTCTTTAAAGCTATGGGAGAGGAATGCCCTTTCTATTAATGCTTATCATTGTGTACTGCTTCAATAAAGATTTCTTGTAAACCCAAAAGAATGTCCTGAGCAGTGCTGGGGGCTGAATTGCCCAAGATGTTCAGTGGCCAGGGCCAGACGCCTGAACATGCACAATTTTAAAAACAAAGAGAACACTAAATATCAGCTCAAATATTCAGTTGGCTCAGGGCAGTGTTTTTTTCCATGCTACCCATTGTACAGCACTGGGGTTGTGATTTCTTTTTGTTTTCTTTGTAAATAAATCCTGGTAATGACTTTCCCGTATCTGATTCCAGCACAGCCGATGGCTCAGGCGACAGCAATGATTCAGCATGGTGAGGTCCCCAGCCTGTGTCTGAAGCTTGTCTGTGCCAAGGGACCTCATGAAATGTCCCAGGGATCCCTTCTTTCCCAAGGAAATGGAGGACACAGCCCGTGCTCAGGTCAGTTCCCAACAAGGAGCCAGGACACAGCATCCAGAGAGCAGAGGGTGAGCACACACAGAGTCAGAGCCATCATCCATCACATCATTTTGCTGGAAGCCATCCCTTTTCCGAAGGTGTCACCAGGCCAGCAGGCAGCATCACAACAGTGCATGGGATCCACACATCCCAAGCAGACATGGGGTTTCTGTCACCACAATGCGTGAGCTGTTGTCACCTGAGCTCTGGTGGCAGCTCCCTCAGCTGGTGTCAGCAGCAGATTTCTGTCCTCCACTGTCCTCTCTCCATGCCCTTGAGAGAGACACAAATCCCAGTGCAGATACTTCACAGTGTCTGGGTTGACTGGTGAAAGGTTGGTTTTCTCTTTTGCAAAGTCAGTCTTCCATTCCTTGGACCATGTTAGTAGTATCTGATAGTATATAGTGTAGGAAAGATGGAGCTTCTATACCCCAGACAACAGACTCCATAAATGCATTTCTAAAATAATTCAGTGAGAGATCATCTGTTACGTTTGTGCATGATGAGAGGGAAATGGTCCAAAATTTGTATTCTAATGGGGAAAAAATAATCCTTGGAAGCAGAGAGAGGGAATCTGCTGGCCAAGAGACCCCAGAAAGCTTTGAGTGTTTCGCAGGCTGTAACTGATACTGAAACTTTTGGGCAAATGGACAAAGGGATTCCTGAAGGCAGACCTCTCTCAAGCCCTCAAATGCACAATTTTTTTTATTTTGTGAAGAGACATCTATAATGTTTTGGTGGAGGAGGTTGCTGGCCTGTCAAAGCTTTGGGAGGTTATTTAACTTCTTCCAGTCACAGTCCTGGACTCCATGGTCTTCTGTCTTTATTTCTAATGAATTTCTGTCTCAGCTCTAAAATGTCTGGTTCCCATTCCAAGGATGTAATTTGACTTCTCCTGCAAGGGGTCTGACTACATCCATGGTTTTTCTGCAGCCAGAACTTACAGGCACTTCAACATCTATTCAAAGCAAACTTTGGGCTCTGTGTACAGGTTGGGGCCAAACTCCAGCAAAGCCAAGTGCCCTCAAGCCTTCATTATGTCAGACCCCTTGTACTTTTGATGTTTGTAAAGCACAGAAAATGAAGTGTTCTGCCTCTTTTGTAAAATAAGAGCAAAAGGAGAGAAGTGCTCAGAACACCCTGAAATTGTATGGAAATTTAAGTATGCTTGTGCCCACAGTTTAGAGGTTGAAAACACTGGGCTGGCTGGGTATAAGGGATGTCAAGGAATGCTCATTATCAGGATGGAGGATGAAGTCCAGGGTTGGTTTGAAACCTCATAAATACCCTATTCATATCCCTTTACTTATTCCCGTAACAGAAGAGAAAAATTTTCATTGTTTCTTTACCCCAGAAATCTTCTCTCACAGCAATGCTTCCCTCCAACCCCTCTGCACCCCAACACTGTGACTGTGTCTCACTAGAGAAACATTCTGATGACTTCTCATCCCTAAATTCCTCCAGCTCTTGGAGTCACTCTTTTCAAATGACTGCATCCCTCTGGATGAAGCTCTGAGCACTGAAAATCCTCATTTCCCTTGGTAGCCAGAGTTCATTCAGGTCAGTGGATCTTGTTCCATGAGCAAGCCTTATTAGACCAGAGCCGTGCTGCTGCTTAACAAAAAAGGAGAGCAAGAAGGGACAGGACTAAACTCATGTACTTAAGCAGCAGAGCTGGGAGATAAATAAACCTCTAAATCACAGTGCTGCACCGTTGCCAGAGTGATCTATCTCTCCTTTGAAAATTGTGTCTGCAAGGAAATGACGAATAATTTTCCACACGCAGACACACCGGAGTGAGGCCGTCAGGATTTTCGGTATTCCCGTCCTTCTGCAGAACTGCAGCCAAATCCCAGTACAACCAAACCTCTCCCTCCTGCAAACCCCACTGGGGACTGGGAGACCACTGTCAGTAAATTAGGAGTAAAGGGCCTGAAACAATGTGCAGGATTCCAGCAGGATTTCAGCAGGATTCCTGCAGGACCTGGGCTCGCGCCTGGCCAGTGGCCGCACAGAGGTCACCAAGGGAGGGAAATAAATCAATGTCCAGTGAGCTGTGCCGGTGGGTTTGGCTGTGATTCCCACCCCAGGCTCATGGCAGCCACTCCAGGAGCTCCATTCGTCAGCCGGACAGCGGAAATGCAAAATCCAGATCCTTACAATGGAGAACATGGACAGGAGGATCTCAGGAGGAACTCAGCAAAGGGAGTCATTAGCACTTTGCAGCTGTGTGTTGTCTAGGATGAGAAAACACGGGGAAAAATAAATAAATACCCCCAAATCCTGCTTGAAGGTCTCAGACCAAATGAAGTCACTTCCAGGAAAACATTGTGGAGCGCTGTGCTGGTGGAGCACATGGGTCTGTGCTGTGGTCAGAGCCCTCAGCAGGTTCCTCAGGGGCTGGAGAGCCTGGTGCCCTGCCCGGGGTGCAATGGGGTGGCACAGTCCCTGCATGGTGTCCTCTCAGATGTCCCCAGCCTTTCCAACATAAGCCAAGAGATTTCTGGCTCTCAAAGGAAGTGCTCAACTTGATCATTAGTCGCAGTTTTTTCCCACTAAGATTTCCCAATCCTTACTTCCCTCATATTTATTTTATCCTCCTTTCACACCCTGGCTTTTGCAGATTCTCCATGATGCTCTTGATGCCTCCAAAAACTCCAATGTGGCAGATGGGGAGATTTTATTGTGCAATTATTGCTGAGTGCTAAACGTAGACTGTATTGTGGGGATTTGTGCTCATCCTGAGAGGTAAATCATGGCCTGAGAGAACTAGCTACAAATTTAGATTTTAAGATGCTCCAAATAGAATAACCCAGGAAGATCTATTATTCTTTTAAAAGCAAGAGGATTGAGATCTGGCGATGGCTCTGTCAGCTCCTTGGTGCCTGTGGGGCTGTTTATCCTGGAGAAGAGGAGGCTCGGGGGAGATCTTTTCACTCTCCAAAACTCCCTGGCAGGAAGATGGAGCCAGGTGGGGATCAGGCTCTTCTCCCAGGGAACAAGGGACAGAGCAAGAGGAAATGCACCAGGGGAGGCTCAGGTTGAACATCAGGAAGAATTTCTGCACTGAAAAGGTGTTCAGGCATTGGAAGAAGCTGCCCAGGTTGGTGGTGGATTCCCATCCCTGGGGGTGCTCAAGGAACCCCTGGCCATGGCACTCAGTGCTCTGGTGAGGTTGACAAGCTGCAGATCAGCCAAAGGTTGGACTCGATGACCTTGGAGGTCTCACCCAGCCCAAAGGCTTCTGTGATTCCATGCTCCTGTCACCCAGGGAGCTGGCAGAAGCTGCCACCCCTTGCTGTCAGAGGCAGCCTGGGAAGCTGCTGGGCTTCCAGCACTGGCCCAGGCTGGGAAATGAAAGAGCCACTTCTGTCAGAAATATTTCACAGGAAGGAGAGATGTTGGCTGAAAATCTATTACTTGCTTTTATGAGAACTGTTGTAAATTTCTGCAGAGACCGTGGACATTGAGAATCCAATTTCCCCAAGATAAGCCCATTTTGGCAGGGGATTTTGTCTCTCTATTCTTAGCGTCAACAGTCATTATTCAGATTTTTGAAAGGCATTCACCATTTTCATCCTTATTTAGCTTCAGTTTTGCAGCTAGACCAGACTTCCCTCTTCCCACCCCAAAATTCATGGGTGGGCTGGGAAGGACCATATAGTTTATTGAGCTACATCTTCCTTAAACCCTCTTTTCTAAAGCTTCAGTGAACCATAAGCAGGTACCTCACACAGAGCTGAACTTTGCAGAGAGCATATGAAAGCCAAAAGGCGGGAGGAGGGAGGCTGTCCCAGGAGGGTCAGTCCTACCAAAGCCTGCTTTGGCTTGGCAAGGAGCACATCCTTATTAACTCTGGTTGTAACAACATCCTTCAGCTGGTCCATGCCTGCAGCAGGTGAAGTCTGCTGGATGAGAAGGCTTTGCCTTGGAAAGCTTCCTCTGTTGTTCCTTTATTTCAGTTCCCATTTGCAGGAAGGATGCAAAGTCTGCTCTCCCTCACGAGCTCTCCTTCTTCCCATGGCTTGCCCTGGGCTCCTGCTTGATAGCAAGATGTTAAGAATCATCATCAACAGAAAAACAGTGTGCTCTTTTATTTTATTTACACAGCTGCCATGAATTTTGTTATGCCTAAATCCTCTGTCTCTTCCTCTCTCAGTGGGCTGGAGAGAGAAGAATGGGCTTTCTAGCATTTGTGTTTACTTTTATTGCTGTTTAAAATATTTTATGGCCTTTTAACAGAGTGGCACAATAATATTAAAATAACTTAAATGAAAAGAAATTTACAGAAAATGTATTAAAGCATCATAGAAATGGATTTAACACTTCAAATGCCCTTTCAAAGTGGCACCATGTCCTTGCTTTGAAGCAAAGCAATAAATTGACTTTGTAATTCTTTATTGGAGGTTTTATTGGAAATTAGAGTGCATGTACTAAACAAAATGTCAGTTTATCTACACACAAATATTTTCCTACAAGTTGGATATAAGACAACATATTGTCCATTCCAATGTGATTTAGATTACAGTAGCCAGCAGAGATTCAATCACAGCCTAGCCCCTGCTCAGTGTCTGTCAATGTGGATTAAAAGTCAGTTTTACTGTCAAAAATATGCAGACAGATGGTGTCAAATGGAAAAACAGAGATTTGCTTCAGGTTGTGCAGCAAGGCCATGGAGGATGAGCATCCCTTGGGTGCACCCAGCCCTGCTCCCCTGGCATGGCAGAGCATTCCTCTCACAAGAGCCCCAGCAGATTATCCCCAGCAAAAGTTGTGATATGCTGATAGCCTTATCTGGCTGGTGGCTGGAATTAAAACAACGCAGAGCACTAATGCAGGCCTTTATCAGGGAGCAGACAAAACAAGGGGGATGGAGGATGGAGCTGCAGGCAGAGGGTTGGCCAGTGGGAGGCATCCACCTCAGGCCAAGCACAGGAAAGCAGGAGGTGGATGCTTTGCTCTAAAAATAACCACATATGCACTTTTTTACTGGTTTTGTGCTGAATGATGTCCTGAGGAGCAGTGGGAGCCATCAGCATCCGAGGGACAAGGCCAGGCTGGGTTCCCCAGCAACACAGTGGGTCCTACTGTGCAGACTCTACAAAGAGACTCTCATTCTTTCTCATCAAGCAGAACCCAGACAAACCCCTTGGCTTGCTCAACACTTGATCACTTTCCTTCCCATTCCCTTTGCTTTTGCAAAACTCATTGAGAAACTGAATTAAGAAGTGGGGAAGGATGACTTTGCCAGCACATGTTGTTTCCGTGACATAAATAATCACTGCTCCAAAGGTCACTGCCACAGAGGAGTCACGGGTGGGATGAGAACAAATGGTAATTATGGCACTTGACAAGCTCCCAGCAGCCCAGAGAGATAAATCTGCTGCCTGCTCCTGCTTGAACTCTCGACATCCTGGATTTCAGGAGCTCCCACTCTCCTGCATGATCCAACAAACATCCTCTCAGGATCTCCGGTGAATAAATAACTCTTTGAAATGCGTCTTCTCTCTTGTGGCACCCGTCCCGAGGAGTGCCTGCTTGTCCCTTTGGCATTGTGTAAGCACACACAGCACAACCCAAAGCTGCTTTTTTCTTGACCAGCAGCATAATTACTTCTTCAAAGGGCCAACTCCCCATGCCTGAGTTCATCAAGCTGTCACTCAGGAAAGTCAGATCTGTGGACAGGCGCTGCAGCCCTCTCACGGGCTCTCCAGCTTCCCGCATTTTCTGGGCTCCAACAGGAGCTGTTTGACCTAGCTGGCTGCTGGGCTGCAGGAGGGCACTGTGTTTGTGCCAATAAACAGCCCTCAGTGCAAGGTCAGCTCCTTCACAGCTCCCTTTGAAGCCTGGGGTGTCGGTGAGCTCGGCATCGCCGTCGTGGGGTGTGAGGGAAAGAGGTTTGTTGTGTTATAAGGAGTTTCTCCTGGAGCTTTGTCTTATTTGCTGCAAACCTGTGATCCCAGAGCCTGGCTCTCAGGACAGAACAGGGTTTTGTTTAACTGGAGCCAGGGGCAGGTTTTGCTTTGAAGGTGCCCCTTCCAGTGCAGATTAGAGCCAGGCTGCTCAGTGGTGTAAATCAATGGCGCTTCTACAAAGTCATGTGTCACCAGTCAAAATCTGTCTGGTTCACCTCTCCAGCATCTGTCCCTCTGGCCAGAATCAGAAACACTCAAAAAACACTGGCTTTGTCCTACCACGCTGGCAGTATCCAGATTAAGTTATAAATTTGGTACTAAAAACCCATTGTCATGTTGAAGCTATGCAGGGTGAGCACAACCTCACACTACAAGGTAGCAGAAGGAGATTAAATGTTATAACCAAATCAGTTACAGATTTATTCCATAAACTTCTCATGATTTCATTGTATTTTTCCCTCCTTTGATGAATGGATTTTCCCAAGTCTGACAGATTTATTTTTTGTGGCAGGTATTTTTTTTCTGTTGCCACGCTTTATACCAGTTTTCCATTAAATCCTAAGGAGCAAGATGAGGTGAGAAATAAATTTGCTTGTAGCTGCAATTTGATTTAGGTCCATGTAGTTCTTATTTGAGAACTTCTTTTGAACAACACAAGGACTCTGTTTCCAAAGTCTTTGTGTGCCTGTTTGGAAACATTGGTGTTTTTAGCAAAGGGAAGAAATCCGAGAGAAATTACAGGATCTGCAAATGGCATTTAAAAGAAAATTGCTATTAAAATAAAAAGAACCTGTTTTAAGGATCACCTTTAAATGGGAGATTTTCTGAAAGATTGTGAAGTATTTACATGTAGTTAAAAAGGTGTTCTTGTAAAGACCTGTGGAGTATTTATTCATTACCAAGAAGAATTTCACTCAATGTACTCAGGCAGCCTTTAGGTTTCCTCAGATTTCTTTGGAGATTTCCAAACCTATAAATGCTGTAAATATGATCAGACATTGCTCTGTCTGAATTCTGTTTCACTGACACTTTTTTTTTCCTTAAAAAAAAAATACAATCCACGGTTTATTTTACTCGACCCATATTTGATATTTAAGGAAATTAAACAAATCTCACGTTTGGCCTCCCGAAATAATACAGGGTGTCCATTAACACGTGTTAAAATTAATGAAAGCTTGATGGTGAACATATAAATAGCACAGCTGCCAGGCTGTTTTGTAAAACTAATGTTGAGCTCTCCCTGCTGTAAAGTGTTCAGAGCAAATTCTCAGAGATAATTCCTGCTGCTGTTTCTTTTGTTGTTCCTGCTTTTGGGGCTCTTTGTTTGTACACTGGAGCAGTGCTCCATCAGTTCCCTACAGCTCTGCAAAGTTGTTTGCAAGTTTCTCAGTGTTTCCTCATTTATCCCTGTGAGGAGACACCAGGTCCTTGTGTCTCTGCCCGTTTGCACAACAGTGTGTTGGTGATCCTCCTTGTGGGTCCCTTCCAGCTCAGGATATTTTGTGGTTTTATCAATATCCTGGTGTAATTTCACTGTGTTGAGTAGGGAGAATTTCAGTAGACAGCCCAACTGGTGAGTTTGAGCATCAAATTAAAGGGAAAAAAATAATAATCTAACACTTCTGAACATCCCTAACCAGGGATTTGGATCTTTGTTCCTTACCCTCCCTTTTTCCCCCTGTTATTAGAGTTTCTAATGTCTTTTTCCCTAAGACAGCAGCTCTCTTCTGTTCTCACCTCCACCAGTTTTTATGGGCCTGACCATAATTACATGGCACCACGCTGTGGTTCTCCAGCAGCAGGTTTCTTACCCATTGCCTTATGCCTGGTTTTCCTAGCAAAAATGACATCAGAATCTGGCCCTCTGCTTTTGTGTTGCTCTGTCCTTAAATGTAAAAACATGGCACCACCAACATGAGCTTAACAAAACCATCATAAAGCAGCTTTACCCCTCATGCTGTGGCTCCAGATAAAGCCACCTTAAAGCAAATCTGTGATTAAAAAACCCTTGCAACCATGAGGTTCAGGACACCCGACTTCTCTCATCTACCTATGATGTGAAAGCCAAAGTTTTGATGCGCTATCCAGATAAAAGATCCTCCTTCCCATCAGGAAGTCACTGAGGAGATTAAAATATGAAATGTGATCTTACATGAGGCCAGGAAGTTAATGCATCCCCCCCCACTGAAGAAATCACCTTATAAACAAGCAGCCAGCAGCAGAAAGCATCAGTGGAGCTCAAGCAAGGACATGCATCCCCCACCACAGAGGTGTTCATCTAAAAACATTTTCCTCACCAGTTCCCCCCCCCCACTCCAATTAAGCTTGAAGATTTTTTTCCATCAGCCCTTACAGAAAGCATCAAAAGTGTATTCCAAAATCCACTGACATCATAGGAAGCCTTTCCAAAGGCTAATGGGCTTTGGGATCAGGCCCTCAGTTTTGATTCCAAGCCTTCACAACAGTGAGCTTAAATCAGCCCCTGCGCTTGCGAGCGCCCAAGGAGATTTTCCAACATTACGTTTGTTTGGGACCAGGTTCTTTCTCCCCATGTGGTGGACTTGATGTGAAGCCCATTTAAATCCCATCAGTCACTACAAAGAGGATGGAAGAAGGGCCAGACAGCTGAGCAGAGGTGGAATTCACCTTACAGCTGCTCTTATCAGCAGGGTTTAGGGGAGGGACACCCATGCCATGAAGCACCGTGATAGGACGGAAATAGTGGTGAGACTGAGAAGTTTGCATGGAAAAGAGTGGGAAAACCATGGAAGAAACATCACAGAGGGTCTCTGCTCTGCGCAGCAGCTTTGCCACTATCCAGGTTGTGCAACAGCAGGGTATCTGAATATTTCTGTGCCTGCCTTTTTGTGGTAGTCATCCACCCAGTGTCAAACATTAATCTTTGCTTAATTGACCAGAAGGCTGCAGATCCATGGTATGTGAATGTGATCCTAATTAGCTCACTTCAGGTTGCACACTGGTTTTCTGCATGTTGCCTTTTGGAGCTGTGGAGCAGCTTGTTTTCTGAGGAGAACATAAAAGAGAGAGGGGCAGGGGGGGGTGTTAGTTACAGCTATAAATTTTACAGTTCACTGGAAACCACATTAAATGGCAACATCAGTTTATAGATCAACTCTGCAACTGCTTGGTCGTTAAAGCGGTGGTGGCAGATTATTGTGTTGTAGCCCTGTAAAATATGGGCACCGTGTTTGCTGGGAGAGGGCTTAAAAAGAACAATAAAAGTCTCCAGGGTCTTTGATTCCTCATTTCTCTTGCACTGCAGCAGGCAACATGATCTGATCTGATCTGATCTGATCTGATCTGTGTGTGCTTTTCTGTGGGGAGCATCCACCAGGCTTTTCTTTTATGGTTAAGAATTCAAAGCTGGCGAATCTTCCTGATTTAAGGTTACACCAACTCTGCACCACTCTTGGACTGGCCCAGAGGTAGAGGATGTGGCCAGGCCACTCTGAAGCTGCTTCCAGGGGCAGCAGTTTCCAAATTTCCAGTGCCATTGAGCAGTGCATGCAGCTGACAGCAGCGCCATGCTTGGCTGACCCTTCTGAGACACACAGCACCACGTGCCTCTTCTGCATCAGCCAGACCCAAGGACAAAATCCATGTGCAAAAATAAAACTTGGAAGTGATTAAAAAAAAAATGGAATCTCTTCCCAGACAGTGCCTAATCACTGCCTGTCTTCTGAAAATGTAGACATTTATTTTGGATTATGAAGAGCTTCTTTCAAATGTTTGGCCACTGCAAAAAGACACTGAGCTCGCTGGAAAATTCCAGCCACAATATGCTGCCTGGTGACCAATAAATTCTGCATTGATATTTTCCTTCCTTATTGGAATTGGAGTGCTGTTTACAGGACTGGTGAGCTGTGGAGGAACTAGGGTTAATGATCATGTTTTTATCTGCACATGGCACAAAGTTTCTCCTATCCAAGGAACAATAAGTGCTGCTTCACCACGGGCCTGGTTGATCAGAAAGCTTTTCTTTAAAAAATGTAGAGTTCCAGCTTGAAAATGCAATATTGTCAGGAGCAATGAATTAGCTTTACTGCGCAGCAGACAAATGGGAATTCTCTCACATAATCACTGAGAAGTTAATTGTGTGAAATGAAACATTTTACAGAATGCTACTGCTGCCACTCACCACCACACTGTGCAGAGTTTCCCTGGATGAAATCCCAGTGGCTTTGTGGAGGATAACCCAGAGATGAGATGTGGCACATGGCTGTCACGAGCCACTGTGGTAGGTCCGGTTGCAGATAGGAAACCAAACAGTGTTTGCTGTTGATACAGGATTTAAGCTGGGTGGCTGTAAGGCTTCTGGCTGTCTTTTTCCCCCTATAAAGGCTGGACCACTAAAGGCACTGGTAAAATTCCCAGTGCAGGAAGAAGAAGTGCTCAAATTAATTTAGTCCAGTTTGGGGTCATGGCAGTCACCACCATAAGGCTGTCAACCTTTTTTTGTGGAGTGAGTCAATCGGATTGACCTTCCCAGTCACTTTCCTGGGACTAGCCAATATTCTGGAGGTGTTTTTGGTGATTTGTACAGAACTTAAATGGCTGCGTGTGAGACCTGAGTGCACTTTTGGCTCCAGAGCCACAAGAGCAGCAGAGAGCTGTCAAGGATGCTTGAAGGACCTCTTCTGTCCCTTTCCTGTCAATAGCAAGAGCTTGTGTTGCCTTCCTCTCAACAAGTGGTGCAGCCTTGTGAGTGCCAAATCTACTTTAAAAATAACATATACAGAATTTAGTAAAAGTGTCTGGGTGCATGGCAGTCCTGTCAAGTTTGTTTGGTTGCTTCCTAATGAACAGTGAAGGCTGTTAGCAGCTCAGGCTCTCAGCAACACAGCCGGGCCCACAATTGTGATTTCCATCAGAAAGAAAGGAAAAAGGAAAGCTGTTGTTTATCTAATGCAAAGGGAAAGGGCAATGTGTCTCTGCTCGAGATGTGTGTACTAACATTGCATAATCCGACTGTTCTGAAATAAAGAACTGGGAGTTTTCGTTATTTTTAGGGTGTTTTTAAATAGGGAGCTCTCTTGGCTAAGGGGAGCATGAAGATTGAAGATTTCCCTCTTCCACCAGGCTACATCCTATTTACATCACTCCAGCACATACTGCTGGGTGAGAAACCCAGCCACAGATCCATTCTGATGCCACAGAAAATGCTGGTTTCTATAAGATGTCACAATCCTGGTGCTGGGGAGGCTCATGGTGGGAGGATGAGTGTGGCATGCCATCAGTGCTTTGATATTCCAGCAGGGCATCCCCAGGGACCTTCTGTCAGTGGGACAGGGATGAAGGATCTGGCAGGGGCTTATCTCAGGGTGGTGGCACAGGTCAAGGCGTGCTGTGCTGTCCTGCTGCAAGGAAAGCCATCCTTGAGCAGCCCTCTGGGGACAAATCCAGCTCGGTGTCTCTTTGATGACAAATGCTGAGGATCATCTGTGCAGCTCAATCTTGTCATCATCTGGGTGTTGTTCTGTTTACTGTCCCTGCATTTAAAAATAAAGACCTCCTCAGGAAAAGGTTGCAACACGCCCCGAGAAGGACATTATTTTCAGCTTTAAAATTTCCTATGTCCCCAGCTAAAAATGTGGATGGGAGATAAAGCCTGACACGTTCTCACCATTTGTCTCTTTGGCAAAAGGAAAAGAGGGGTCACCCAGCCCTGGGTCTGACGTACAGGATGCCACTTGAGCCGTCACACTCGATAACTTCAACTTGAACCTGTCCACTTGTGTAAGTGGGGCTGATTTATAACCTTGCCACACAGACCTCATGAGATTTTCTGTGTGGTAAGAAGCTGCCCTGCTGTTGTGGCATTAAAAAAGATTTTTCTTGCCAGTTTCCCAGCACCAGGGACCAGGGTGTTAAGGTCTGGAGGATGCACAAATCATGGTTCAGACATGGTATCCCAATGACAGAGGGAGCTGGATGGGGTTTGGTGCTGATTTGTAGTAAAAATCCTGAATCCTAGTAGGGAAAAAAAATCCTTCCAAATCCCAAAAGAAAGCTGTAAAGTCAGACACTCATTTTACCTCTGCCATTAAAGAGTTCTTTATTTAAAGATACAAAGCAGAAAATCAACAAACTTTGCTAGTTGGTGGCATCCCTGCCCAGGGCAGGAGGGTTGGAACTAAATGACATTTATGGTCCCTTCCAACCCAAACCATTAAGGAAAAAAATTATATAAAACCCCACAATTGCTACTAAAATCTGAGGGAGTGCTGTCCAAACTCCACTGTCTTGGGGTCTTTGTGTGTTTCCTCTGACAGGTTCAGCAATAGTTGGGCTATTCCTGTCTCTGTGTAGCTTAGTGAGTGCAGAAATGAACAGGATCATCCAAATCATGTTATCCAGTGGCTGGTTGGGAGCCCAGACTGGAGTTCCAAGGAAAGGGTTGTTCTGGCCATGGACAGGTGATTTTTTGTAATATTTTTTACATTATTTATTGTAATAAATCAAAGAAAATACATTATTTATTGTAATAAATCGCTGTGATTTTCTGCTCCCCATGAGACCATCACCTACCAAGAGTGAGAGAGACATTTCCTCCAAACTTTTATTCCACATCTGATGGCACAGAAGGCATCAGGTTTTAGGTAGCAGGATTTCAAAGGCTGAGGCCAGTTGTAGATGCTGGTGCTGGGAGTGCTCTGACAAAGCCTTTCTGTATGAGTCAGAGGAAAAATGTGTTTTTCACTCAAACCGCTCAAATTTTTGTTTGTTTGTTTGTTTTTTACTTCATACATTACACATCATTTTATGTTACATGGCTGCAGCACAAAGACCTTTCAACATTTATTTACTGAAGATGAGATTGGCTGGATTTGAGAGGGCATGAGGGAAAACAGATGAGATAACTGCAAAAAGCAGGAATTGGCTCTCATTCTTAAGATGAATCCAGCAAAAATAACACATCCTATGGGCTCCTGGTATGTTTAAAGACTCAAGGTTTTCACTGCCATACAGAACCCTTTCCACAATGTTGTTTCCACATGATAATGAAGATTGAGGCAGGGCAAGGCTGGTTTTGAGGGACATGAGTTGGACAGTGAGTAGAAAGCAGTGAGTTATTCTGTGGGATGTGTCCTCATGGGCTTTATGAGGCAGGATGCGCCACACACCAACTCACTCTGGTACTGAAAAACATCCAGGAGAGCAGAGAAACATCCACAGAGGAAAAGAGCAGCCACCAAACTTCCTGCCTCCCACCAGCTCCTTGGCCATCCCACCCTGGTGAGTTCTGCTGAAGCTGAAAAGTGCCTGTGCCTGTGATTGTTTGAGTTTTGCAAAGTGAAACAAGCGTCTGGCTGCACCAGCTCGTGCACACAGCTGGCCCTGGGCAGCCTGACAGGTTGTACATCCACATTTGCAGTGCTCAGAGCTTGGCACTCCCTTTTCTGGGACCTTGCTCAGTGGTTTGGAGCAGATGATGCTGTCCAGCACCCCATCCTTCCACCCCACAGCTGCACATGCAGCAGAGATACTGTCAGAGCTGCACTTGGACATTCTACCCATTTACTTTATAGGGAAAATATGTTCTGAATTGTTTGAGTAAGGAGGGGGGGGAAAAAACCTCATCCACGCTTTCCTGGCTGGATTCGGCATCTCAGCTCCTTGTTTTGACTATATTTTTCCCCCATCTTTCATTTGCCCCTTTCAACCAAGAACACATGCAGAGGTTATTTGGAATTGTTGTGTGTGTCTTATATCGGAGTGATTAATTATTCAGAAATGTTCTGTTTAAAATAAAACTCCCTTACAATGCTTGGACTGTATGAAGACAGCTTAGAGCTGGCACAAATGAGAGTTATTCCCACTTTTAAAGGCTATTAATAGTGCCAAAGAAATACAAAGGAGACCCGTAGCACCTATGTACTTATTATTCATCACATCCATGCTTATTATAGAGGCATGCATGAGATAAATAGAAAGAGAGATTTGCTCAGCACAATGCTTAGGCCGTGCCAAAGAAATAAAATTCCCTCCCTGGAGAGCCCAAGTGCGAAGGCAAAGAGGGGCTAGCAATGAAATCACAGATTACAATCACAGCTAAATTGCTTCTTTGAGCAGGGAGATGAGCTGGCCTGTTTTCCCTGGGAGGCTGCTCCTGATATGCATGACCTTATAAATAAAAAGGCATGAAGCAGATGCCAAGGATGTGAGCCAAAGCTGATAAAAGCCGGTGGGGGAGTCCTGCAGTGCCCACAGGCTTGGGAGCAGGTCTGTGATGCCCTGAGCTGTCTGAAAGGAGCAGCTGCTGCAGCCTGGCATCCCCAAACTCCTCTGGACACGGCTGTGAACTCATCCCCACAGGATCTGGGCAGTTTGTGAGCCCTTCTGTAAGGAATCAGTGTCATTTCTGTGTCACCAACAGGCAGCACAGGTTAAGCAGGATGGTTTCTTTTTGTCTGGGATGAAAAAGTCACCTGGGATGAAGAGCAGGAGCTGTGAATGCCTGATTTCAGCTTGCTCTGGAAGGAACCACTGTGCTAAAATAACCCCTGTGCAGTGTGGCTGGAAGAAAGTCATGCAGTGATTTCATTTCATATTTGTGCTGTAACTCCTAATGGTACAACATTAGGAGTATCTGAGGATCTGTTCTCCTCCAAAGCGTAAACCAGACCACGCCTAGTGAAGGCAAAAATACTTTTTAGCATTCACCAGGTGGCAGTTTGTATTAACCAGATCCACCCTGAAATCCCGCTGCCTCCACCTCATCACTTCCCAGGAAGTTGGTGAGCTATTAGATAAAGAGCTCATTTCAGAAACATATTAATTTTCAGTAGGGATTTTCTAATAAATTTCTTCCGTGAGAAAGGTATGGTTTATTAGAGACTGCAGCTCAAAACACTACTTGTGAGAGTAGGTAGCATTCCTTTCCTACTCATCCATGGAGATTTCCAGCCAAAAAACAGGGAAACAACCAGCCAAAGTAAGGAGCTCACCTAAATAATGTCGTGTCACTGTTGGAAAACAGTGGAAAATGTTCTGGAAATACTCATGTCGTGTTCTCCAGCCGCAGAGTTTTTTTACAGAGGATGTTCCTGCTGACAAAAAGCCCATGAACAAATCTTCTCTTCTTGTTCCACCTTTTCTCTTTCTGCTGTGAGCCCCAGCTATCAAGGTGTGAGCTTCTGTAGTCAGAATGATGAGTAGAAATATATCTTAATTCTTGGGGGGAGAAAAAAAGGAAATAATCACAATCATTGCAAGAAGATTTTGCTCCCTCCAACACACATGATATAAAACCATGACTGTTAAACCTGGCTAATCACTTTTTAGTCAGTGGAACTCCCTGGATGTTTATGTAATTATGGGCAGAGATCATATTCCACCCTTCTTGTGCCACATTTGGTCTTTAAATTAAAGCAGCGTTTTCCTCCTTTCCGCCTGCTCTCCTCCAATGTATTTATAGACAAGTATTGTGTTCATCCGAGGGGTCATTTAGTGGACTAGAGGTAGCACAGGTTTTGAGTTTCATTTTGTAAGAAGGTCACATAATCCCTAGTGTTTCTGGTTGTCCTTTCCCTGCACTTTTCCTGGCTGGGATTTCCCTTCCCTGGAAGGTGCCCAGCAATGCTGGGCTCTTATCGACGCCTCTTGCAAAGGCTTCCCTGCTCCTCAGCCCCCTTTCCCAGCATCAGATCTGCTCTTCCCAACACAAGCTGGTGCTCTGGAGTCACCCTGTGATTAACTAACACAGCTGGGTCTTTTCCTCCTTTTTCATTTCCTTCTGGTGACCAAACTCCACCAGGCTGCCTGGCTCTCTGCTGTGGAAGCTCAGCGCCAATTTGGGCTCAATTCTTGCCATCCTGGGGCCTCTGAGAGAACCTGGCAGGACCCAGGCTGCTCCACACCCAGGCAGCAGGAAAATTTGGTTCCCATAGGGCTGGTGGTAAAGCAGGGGCTTGTCCTGCACTTCCCCAGAGCTCCCTGAAACAGATGCAGCTCTGGAAAACAGTCGAGCCTGACAGATCTCCAGGCTGAGACAAAAAGCCATTTGGTCAGAGTATGATCATCCAGCTGCATTCAGGACACAGCTTGCTGATTTTATGGATACACATATATCTTTTAGGACTAGAAATCAGCCTTGTTTTTCTCTTTGTGTCTAATGTTTGACATATGATGTAAATTTACTTTTACAACGTACAGACATAAAAGCTACTGTGGCTTGGACGTAGAATTTATTGATTGTAGAAAACTGACTACCAGGTTTGTTGATTAAGATTTTTTTTATACAATGGGAAAGACAGAAAGAATCAAAGTACATGAGGGCAAATTTTGTATTAGACAGAAGTTATTCAGTCTCTTAAAATTTCACTGCTGTAACTAAACAATAGATTTGTTTTAGCACAGGTTTCTCCTGTAATTTTTAAGATATCCTCAGCAACCACCTACCTATCCACAAGCTTTGCTCAATTAATAAAATTTCCTAACTAGATTTATACTTGCCCCAGTGGTAAGTTTTGAATTTAGAATTATAAAGCAAGGTTTGTCCCTTCTCTAGGACAATAAGGCCATAAAATTTCTTCACAAGAACCTCTTAAAAATTGGAATTGCAAACTCTAAAATCAACGAGAGAACAGAATGATTAAGAGCTACACCCTGACACTTTTAGATGGGTCTGTGCCCTCAAAAACTGCAGGTCTGCTGTGCTATGTGCCCATTCACCAAACCTAAATTCACTTTTGCAGGTAATGGCACCTATTTTGTTCCAGAGAAACTGGAACAACACACAAAATCCCTCTTCTTTCTTTGTCCTTTTGTTGGTTTTTGTCTTTGGCTCAAACGTGTCGATCTGTTCTGGCAGAACTTCCTAATTGTTGTCTGTGTGTAAGATGTGCAATGGACAGAGCCTGGCCTCTGGTTGTTATCACGGCCTGGTTCATATAAAATTTTCTAGCCTGGCTTTGTAATTGAAACCATTTTCATGCTGCAAACACACAAAGCTGCGGAGGAAGCCACGCGTGCAGCTGAGAGAACGCGTTCTGCTCCAAAGTATCATTAAAGCAATTTCCCACAATGTCTGGCAGCGAGCAGGTTCCTTTTAATGATTTTATTAAAAAGCGAATTAAAGGCCAAAGGTTGCTTTCCTACAGCCCTTAATTTCCTGTTGCAGTGCCAAATGCAGGAGGAGTTGGGAGAGGGGGACAAGGGAGCCTTCCCCTGGGATCAGCCCTTGGAGCTCTGCTCCCACAGAGCCAGCAGCAAACAGAGTGACACAAACACACAGTGGTCAATCAGGAGATCCATGTAATGTCTGGAAATATGAATTTCCTGTGATGCTGTTGATGTGTAATTCCAGGGAGGGTGACCCACAGTAAAAGTGGATCGTGGATCCTTTGGACTCGTGGCACAAATCTGCATTTTCATGGAGTATTTATATAGCCTGGATGTTGCCAACCTTTTATTTTTACTTTTAAGGTGGGTAAACTTGTGGAGCTCTTCCATTTGAGGAGCACCTGTGGAGAAATAGGGTTCTCTGTGAAGAAGCAAACAAACCAATGCAAAAAAAGAATAAACTCATAAAATAATAAGGGCACCAACAGGCCCCAGCCTGCTCCTGCTTGGATCTAACCACTCTCTTGCGCTTGTGAGAGAGAAAATGCAACAGCCCAACACAGATAATGGGGGTTAAACACCAGAGGTTTGGAGTCTGATGAGACTTGCTTCCTGTGGTGTCCCATTATTTGGAAAATCAAACCTAAATTCCCTCCTGGCGTGCAGAAGGGCTCTGTGAGAGGCAGCTTGCACCTCACAGCATACGTGGGTTTGGCCAACTGGAGGAGTAAGATGTTGGTAAGACTCCAATCTTTAAAATACTTTAATAAAACAACTATAATTTACCCCACTGCAAGAGCTATAAACTGTAATTTAATAACGTGCTTGTCAGGGGACAGCTTTTTTAAATAATAAAAAAAAAATGAGAGTTTTGGTATTATTAAAGAAACATAGTATATAAAAAATGTCTAATTGCTGAGGAAACAGTATGATTGTGATTTTCAGTTATTTAGAATGGGAAAACCATTCTAAGCAAGGGAGCTGTGTTTTTATGGTGGAGTCTTGCTGTACGAGTCTCATTAAGTTTTCAAGGAATACTGTTCCAAATCTTTACTGTGCTTCCAAATGATGTTAAACTGTTAAGCTTTCATCCTGCTCCAGCAGTGGGTTCTCAAGCATAGATGACATTTCTTGCTTGGGATTGAAACATCTTTCAAATAAAAGAAGTTTATTTCTTACAGGACAAAGCTTCATGCTTTGGGCTCTTGGATTTCCAGGTTCAGTTCCCTTAGAGTACTCCCAAAATATCAGTTTTAAGATTGGTTTGAACTGTCTGAAAGCTCAGCTCAGGGCAAGTTTAGCCATGCAAAACCATCCAATTTCTGCTCCATCTTGGTTGCAGTCATCTGCTCTGACACAAAATAGGATTAAGAATCATACAACTGCTTCCAGCTAATAGATTTAGGCTGTGGTTCCAGGATTATTAATACCAGATCTGTGCACTGCCAGCTCACCCAGGACTATAAATCTAATGTGGATCAGGCATGGACACATGATTGTGTTTTGTCAAATTAGCCAAGGGACATGATATGGAATTTATACCAGCTTTATCCTCCTGTGCTAGCTGCACTCCTGCTGGGGAAAGGCAGGAGATTGCTGGTCCAACACGAAGTTAAAAAATACTCATACACCAAAAACCTGCTGTTATAAAGGCGTTTTCTTGGTTGTTGTTGTTGTTTTGACAAATGTGAGCCATTGATTGGCGTTTTTTTAATGCTCTAGCAGTGTGTTGCTCATCTGGCACAAGGCACTGGTGGTGTGATAACCACAAATCTTACAGCTGGCTGCAAACCACAGCCTTAAGAATTAGCACTTGAGCTCCTGTCACGTAGCTGCCCCTGGAAATCTCTTTCCAGGGCAGCAACCATTGTTTCCTTATCACATCTTATTGGGAGCAAGAGGTTTTTATGATAGCCACTTGTAAGCCTGTGACAGGCCTTTTCTCTTGAAAAACCAATTTACAGAGGGCTCTCACGCATGTTTGCTGCAATGCAGACAATGCTGGTTTCAATGGTGAGCTTTAAAATCTTAGAAGGAGGAGTCCACATTTCCCGATTATTCTGGAGATAGGCTAAACATTAATTCTTGGTGTGGTTCAGGGGTTGGGATTGGAAACTGACCTTGCCAAAAGCAAAAAGTGGAGCTCTCCTTAGCTCCAAGGTCATAGAGCAGCAGTTAAGGGGCTACAAATAATCCTATTTTTCCCTTTTACATGATTTTCATGATTTTGTTTGGGGTTTTTTTGTGGTTTTTGTTTTTGTTTTGTTGTTGTTGTTGTTTTGGTTTGGTTGGGTTTTTTGGGCGTTTTTTTGTGGTGGTTTTTTGGTTCTTTTGGTTGGTTTTTTTGTTTTGTTTTTTTTGGGGGGAGACTGAGGTTTTTTGGGTTATTTTAGGGGTTTTTTCTTTGTTTTTTGGGAGTTATTTTTGGTTTTGGGTTTTTTTTTTTTTTGGTGAGAGATGAAGCTCTCACATAACAGCTTGGATGGGCAGAGGACAATAGGTAAAGTCAAGATGTCACCATGCCACCATCCATGCTGGCTGAGCTGGTGTGGGAGCTTGGCCTGTGCAATATCAACTGGAAAAGGAGCAAAAGAATCTCCACTCTTCATTTTCTGCACAAATCTCTGCTTGCACAATGGATCCTGCTGAAGGGACCAATTTATCCTGGGGACTGAGCAATGGAAGGGGGAGATGGGAGGTGATGTGATCCAAAGAGGAGCAGCCACAATAAACGAACAAGTTCAGCCTGGGATTTTTCAGAAGGACACAGCCCCACTTTGCAGAGCACCTTTTCCAGGACAAACTTCCTCAGGAGGATGAAAAGCAGGTGAGGATCTGTTCCAAGGAAGCTGCAGCAATGTGCTTGAGCACGTCCATCCTTCCCAGGAATTGCTGACGAGCGTTTCACACTAACCCAACTCACCTCACTGCCAGTCACCTCTGTGCTCAGCCCTCCTCTCACCTTCACAAAAACCATTGTTCCTGAGGGTTTCTGCATTGTCACACTTGGATCACAGCAGCAGCACTCCTGAGCACCGCTTTGGGTGTTTGTTAACACTGGGAATGAGGACCAAGTGAAACCTGGAGGGCTCTATGAGCCTGCAGCTCAGGGCTGACACTGCAGGGTAACTCAAGTCAGGCTTTGACCCTTAGCTTGGAAACACAAAGCTGAATTTTCCCTTCATTTTGCCCCTCCCGAATCCTCCCTGGTTCCCTACATGGCTGCTCTGTATTATGATCCCTTTAAATAAGCAGCCTGTCATTAGCTTTTATCCCAGTGCTTGCTCAGCCGGACTAAAGTCTAGATCTCTTTGTTTTTAAGACTTGCTTGGTGTGTAAGTGCCAGATGTTTCCCATCTCTTGGCTCTTGGTGAAATAAACACGAACTGCCATAACCTTCACCTTTCAACTCTTACATTACCTATTCCTAAAGTACAAAAAATGGATGTGTGTTTATGCAGCAAGGCTTTGAACTACCTTCCAGGTTTATGTCAAAAGTCTGATTCTCCAGGCAAAGATAACAGATGAGAAGGGATTTTGGTGCTGCTATAAAATCCACCTCCTGCACCAGTGGAGCAGTAGTCTTCATGGGGCAGAGTAATCTGTGGGGATTAGAGACCCTGTAAAACTGATCTGACTTTCAGGCCGAATCACTCAGCTCTGGATTTGGCACTCCTGGAAAGCAGAGTGCTCTGGGGGTGACAGGACAGTTATCTGATATAAAAGCAGCATAAACGTGTAGAGTCCATGGGGATTTTTCTGATGTGTCACAGCTTTTAGCACTTTAAATATAAATATAATATTAATAAAATAAAAAAATTAAAATAAAAAAAATAAAAATTAAAAATAAAAGAAAAAGAAAAAGAAAAAGAAAAAGAAAAAGAAAAAGAAAAAGAAAAAGAAAAAGAAAAAGAAAAAGAAAAAGAAAAAGAAAGAAAAAGAAAAAGAAAAAATAAAAAAATAAAAATAAAAATAAAAAACAAAAATACAATAAAAATAAAAATATTTTTTCTAACTAAAACTATAACTATAAACATAACTGTAACTATAACTATAAATATAACTGTAATAATAACTATAACTATAACTAACTATAACTATGACTATGACTATAAATATATAAATAAATATAAATTTAAATTCTTTTAATATATTTCCCTTATAGAAAGATAGAAATAGAAATAGAAATAGAAATAGAAATAGAAATAGAAATAGAAATAGAAATAGAAATAGAAATAGAAATATAGATACTTTTAATATATTTTCCTTATAGAAAGATATAAATGTTTGGGTTGGAAGGGATCTTAAAGATCATCCACTTCCAAATCCCACTGCCATGGGCAGGAACACCTTTCACTATCTTTACAAGATTTACCCTTCCTGCCACAGCAGCAGCAAAGCTGGAGAGGGGTTAATAAAGGAATTTTCATCATTAAGAACAGCTCATCCAAATTCATCCTGGAGTTATTTTTCTTCCTGCCCTCCTTTTGCCTTTCATTTTGTGAAATCTTCCTGGAAGGCACCTGGGTGATTTGGCTTTTGGTGGGGCACAGAGGGTTTCTCCAAGTTAATATTCTCATGTCCTGAGGAGGAAGAGTGGATACTTGGCCCCAGGAGTCTGGGACCAGCTGCCTGATGACAAACACTCAAAGCTTCCCAGGAACAGCTCAGCCAGGCTTAGGTGTCCCTTAGGAAAGTCATACAGCGGCTTTTCCTCCTTAACTTGCGCAATAAGTGAGGAAGAAGTGGTGTAATTCAGATTGCAAAAGCATTTCAATTAGAATTCCAAGTGAATTAGGCAAATAGAATTTTAAGTTGTCCTAATTCCTCTCTTCCCAAGGAAATGAGGTCTTCCTCTGAGGATGGCATTTGTTTGTCATAGAGACCCCTCAAAGGTGAATTAGCAAGAATGAGCAGTGAAATATTTCAGCCACAATTCTCTCATACATACTGAAAAGAATGTATATTCCCACTGTTAACACATTAGTTGCTACATCTTTTCCTCTGCAGACAACTGTCACAGATATCTTTTATGAAAAATCCTTTCCTTTTTCCTCCTGAGAAGCTGAGAGGCCTCAGGAACAAAATGTAAACAATGGTTATCTGCTGCTGTGGAATGCAACAGGTGCATCTGTGATTGGTCTCATGGGGTTGTTTCTAATTTACGGCCAATCACAGTCTGCTGGCTTGGACTTTCTGTCCAAGCCACAAGCCTTTGTTATCATTCTTTGCTATTCTATTCTTAGCCAGCCTTCTGATGAAATCCTGTCTTCTATTCTTTTAGTATAGTTTTAATATAATATATATAATAAAATAATAAATCAAGCCTTCTGAAACATGGAGTCAGATCCTCGTCTCTTCCCTCATCCTTGAATCCCTGTGAACACCGTCACAGACAACTAAAAAACCAGCCTCCCTGCAAAACAGGGAAATTCTTGCAGACAATAATTCTCACCAAACTTCCCTTTGTGTTTGGAGACAATCAGAATATTCTCCCTGTTTGTTGTTGCAGTCCTCAAGGCACACATTCAGAAACCATCTGTTTTAAAGAGTGGTACCCATTGTCAGGGTGACTGTGCTGTCCATGAGGTAGGAGGGGAAGGGTAGGAAGGCAGAGCCCTGGGATGGCTCCTCACAGGCACTGAGGAGTCTCCACAGAGGGCCTGGCCTCTTCCATGACCTCTCAGTGCATATTTCCTTAACCAAGCTGACTCAGGATGCTGGGGTCACTGAAACACAAGTTGTTTCAAAGGCTGCGCCAAAGTGTGCATGCCATGATCTTCCATAAATCCAAATTAAACCTCAGCCCCCAGATCAGGGGTGGTTACGGTGGTCTCTGGGGGCTAATGAGCAAATGGCACACGGCGACAGGAATGGATTTCTGGCCTCTCCATAACTTTTGCAGTTCAGCTCAAATTTATGCACACTCTGACACTGAGCATTTGCTCAGGCCATTCATCCATTCAAGCACTTATTGATGATGAAGCACTGAGGCAAACTCAGATTTCACACACACCCAAGTGCCTTCATCATTTCCTTCATGGTGCCTTTTTGTCCAAGTTCCATCCTAGAAACCTATATGCGGATTTAGAAACTGAGATTTTTCTTTAAAATAAATGAATTAAAATAAATTAATTAACCTTGAGCAAAGGCCAGTGCATTTTGATGACATCTTAAAAATTCAAGGAAAAAAAATAACATCCAATTGAACTGAATAGAAATTAATTGAACTGAATTGAATTGAATTGAATTGAAATTAATTGAATGCCAAACTGCTCATTATTAAGCATGAACCCTATTAGAAGTTACTGTAATTTAGGAAATAGGTCTCTCTGTTTTATCTATATATCTATATCTATATCTATATCTATATCTATATCTATATCATCTATATCTATATCTATATCTATATCTATATCTATATCTATATCTATATCATCTATATCTATATCTATATCTATATCTATATCTATATCTATATCTATAAATATAAATATATAAATATGTTAATTTTAATATATTTTTATCTCCATGTTTATATATATATCCACATACATATGTTTAAGGTACCTGTACAATAATTTATATGTATCCTTAGTTTTTGACAACTGTTAGATAGTGCTACACTTTACTCCTGTTAGACAGTGCTTCACTTTACATATGGTTTCTACTGAAGCTAAATATTTCTAAATATCCTGCTATGTAAGTGTGTGTCTAAACATATATTTTTTGAGTTTAAATAGTCAGTGAGATAGTCTGGAAAATACATAGAGAAGGGTCCCCTAGAAACTTCTCAGGGCAACCTGGTCCAGTGTTCAACCACTCTCACTCCATAAAAACATTTTATTTTTTACATATAAATGGAATTTTCTGTATTGCCTCTGGCTCTGCCACTGAGTGTGACTGAGCAGAGCCTGGCTCAACCTCCTTCAGGCTGCCCCATCAGGTATTTACCCACATTCATAAGATAAAAATGGTATTCAAATTCATTCCTGGCATCTTCTGTCACACTGCAAGAGCCATGCACATTGAGGCACATGCTAGGTGGCTTTTTCTGTTACCTGTAGGCAGTAAATCACAGGGTTACAGAGGTTACCTCGGTTAGAAATAAAGCCATCACCTTTAGCACTGGTTTCAGTAAAAACACAAACACTTCTGCAGTCAAATGGCAAAGTTTTATGGCTGTGGTTCTTTGAAACAACCAATAAATATTTGTTTGCCATTTCTCTCTGGGGCAAGTGTCCACTTGCTAATTTACACATCACCAAGAGGCCGCCGAACCTTTTCCTGTAGGTGTTAACCCTCTCCACTCCCGTGCCACTGACAATATAAACTGCCTGCAGGCTGAGAGGGGTTTGCAGCCAGAGCAGCTCAGCCCACAGCAGGTCACCCTAAAGAGAGCTTGGGGTCCTCCAGGAGCCTTGTGTTTGTTTCCTGATGTGATCCATGGCAGGGTTTCAGCCCTGAGCAGTGTGTGCAATCCTGTGCAGAGCTTTCCCACAGCTGTCACGGTCCTTTGGAGAGGATGGAGCTTCTTCTGGTTTTCCTTCAGCTTTTCTTTCCTTCTGATGTCACACCCACACCAGCAGTAGTGACTTTCACTACATTGTCTGACTTCTCCAAATTTGAACATGCCCAAAATACCTCCCCAACCATTTACAGATTTTACCTGTGTGGGCCAAATCTTCAGACTCTTCTTCCAACCCATAACCCTCAGCCTGGGAATTGTGTGCCCAGCTCTTCCCTGGGCTTATTTATAAACACACATCTCAGGGTTTTATGTGTTTGTGTTCTTTGAAACCTTCATCTGTTTCCCTGAAGATTTCTGCTTCATCAGTTCCTGTCTGTGGGTCCGTGGTTGATAACCTGACTTCTAAAAGCACTGACTGCAGTTGTTTATTTGTTTTCCTTCCTGTTTGGCTTGAAAAACCTGCTCTCTCTAACGTTTGCTATTAAAAACTTTAAGAGAAGTGCTCTTGCGTAATTTATTTTTGTTGTTGTTAATTACAGTTCTCCAGGTTTTTCCTCTCTGACCTGGTGCACCAGCATTGGCACAGCACTGCAGTTAACAGATATTTATTTCTCCTCCTTTGCATGGGGACAGCATGAGTGCCATGCTCACCACAGAGCTCCTGGGCACCTTGGACTGTGAATAGCCTGGGGATATTTTGCTCTGCTTCACACCATGGATTTCCCAAGCCTGTGGCTGCTACACGAAGCGAGATTTGGAATAAGATTGGAGAGTCACACAGCTTAGAGCTGGTAATGAAAAAGTCACTGGATTTTCCATTCTTTATATCAAGGTAGCAAAGCCTGGAGAGCAAGCAGCACTTGGAAGATGCAATCATAGAATCAGAGAATGGTTGGCTTGAAGGGACCTTGAAAACCATCTCATTCTACCCCCTGCCATGGCAGGGACACCTCCCACCATCCCAGGTGTCTCCAAGCCCTGTCCAACCTGACCTTGGACACTTCCAGGGATGGGGCAGCCACAGCTTCTCTGGGAGCCTGTGCCAGGGCCTCAGCATCTTCACAGGGAACAATTTCTTCCTAATCCCTAATCCAAGCCTGTCCTATCACTTCATGTCCTTGTAAACAGTTTCTCTCCAGCTTTCTTGGAGAATCACTATTTAGGCAGCACAAGAAGAAAAAACCCCAAAAAACAGCAAAACCTAAACAATTGTGTAGGTTTTAGCATAGTTGAAAGGTTTCACGAGTTCCCCTGGAAGTGAATAGAAATGAGAGGAAGCAGCAAATCTAAAACACCTGCATGACCTACCCATGCTCTTGCCCTTGCAGGTTAGAAAGGTCCCAGCAGGTGCCTTCACCTGAGGAGCACCCTGGGGTCTCCAGTGATGCCAGTGGCAGTGACCAGCACGTGAGGTGGGTCCCTGTCCCTGGCAATGACTGCCTGGCCACGAGCAGGGCTGGAGATAAGCCTGGTTTAATAACCCCACAGCCTGACAAGTGTTTTTCCCACCTCTCTCAAGGGCTGGTGGACTCTGGCCTCTTGTTCCTGCTCAGACATTGCAGAGCACTCTCTGCAAAACCCTTGAAGGTGACGTTATTTATGGCTTGTCAGACTGCCCCTTATGCCAGTGAGTCATGAATGCACCTAGAAGGACACAGGATGTATTTTTTCCGAAGGAAAAAGCCTATTTACACATGAGGAGCCATCTCCTGAGCACCAGCACTTTGCAGCTGAGCCATCTCCATCCCACCAATGCCCACCAGCAGCTTTTGAGCTGCAGATTCAGCTTTTGTCAAAAAACGCCCACACAGAGCTGACCCTAAAATAAAGAAACCTTCGTTGTGATATTTTTCTTTTAAAGCTCCCAACTACTGTAAACTGTGGAGGAGCAGAGCTGCAAAGCTGGCCATTAAACTGTCTGCTCTTTCCTGTTTGAACAGGACCTCTCCAGGGTTTTAGCTGCCTCAACCACCATGGGTCAACATCCAGGAAGGAAGACGTTTCTAAGGAAACCATGAAGGCTTTCCACCAAGGTGGTTGCATGAAAGCACTGAGACTGGTGAGAGTGACAAAAAGCAGTTCATTGGATATTGTAGAAAAAGGTAAAAAGTTATTGCATGCAGGCTGTTTTTATAATGAGGCCATTCAGGCATAAAATCACTTTAAATAGGTAGTTTGTTTCCACATTGCAGAATTATTTTCGTCCTACTCTTTCAAGGAGGAGTTTATCTAGGCACAGTGGTGTATAAATAATAAATAGGCCCGGGGGCAAGGCATTTTTACTTCTTTTCCCCCTGCTTCGTATCCTGTTGCAGTTGGTCTCGGGCTGCAAAATGAATTTTGTTTTCTGAAATAATATTATTTACATTGAGCACAGTCCTCTGTGAGAGGCCACGAATTCTGTTCTGCAATTGCAATGTCCCAGGGCAGACAGGAGCTTTACAGTCCAGCACTGGCATTAAATGTCTTTTCTGTGGCTTACAGGGCAGTTTGCTCTGGGGACAGCTGCAGTCACATCAGCTCAGGGACCTCCAGGAAAGCTCTGTGTGTGCATCCAGTGGTTTTGGAATGTGAATGGTTTGGGATAACCCATGGACAGAAGTGCAGGATCACTCTGAAGGTGGTCAGAGAAGGAGGTGACAGCCACCACCCTGGAGATGTGTCATGGACAACTTTTATAAAAAATCCTTTCCTTAGCATTTTTCCTCCTGAGAAGCTGAGAGGCCTCAGGAACAAAATGTAAACAATGGTTATCTGCTGCTGTGGAATGCAACAGGTGCATCTGTGATTGGCCCATCTTGGATGTTTCTAATTAATGGCCAATCACAGATCAGCTGGCTCAGACTCTCAGCCAGAGCCACAAACGTTTGTTATTCATTCCTTTCTATTCTTAACTAGCCTTCTGATGAAATCCTTTCTTCTATTCTTTTAGTATATTTTTAATGTAATATACATCATAAAATAATAAATCAAGCCTTCTGAAACATGGAGTCAAATCCTGTCTCTTCGCTTATCTGAAAACCCCTGTGAACACAATCACAGAGATGCACAACTGTGGGACTCTGGACAGGCACAGCAGGTTCATTTCTTCTGTTTTCTGCCACCCTGAGCTCTGTGTGTGAATCCAGTGCCTTGGAGTGTGAATGATTTGGGGATAACCCACGGACAGAAGTGCAGGATAACCCTGAAGGTGCTCAGAGAAGGAGGTGACAGCCACCACCCTGGAGATGCACAACTGTGTGACTCTGGACAGGCACAGCAGCCCTGCTCACTGCTGCTCTCATGCAAGTTTTGGAGGTATTTTGGGCGCATTGTCAATGATTCCCCACAATCTAATCCCAAGGGCTCTTGGTTTGAATGACAGCCTCTCTGACCTTTGCCATTTTCTCCTGTTTGTTGCTACCCTGCACTCCAGTCCCTGCAGGGAGCCCTTGTTCACTAGGGCAAAACTGGACTGAGCAAACAACAAATATTTAGGAGCCTCAGGACAAAAAAAAAAAAAAAAAAAAAAAAAAAAAAGAAAAAAAAAAAAAAGAAAAAAAAAGGAGTTTCTCTTCTCTTCTCTTCTCTTCTCTTCTCTTCTCTTCTCTTCTCTTCTCTTCTCTTCTCTTCTCTTCTCTTCTCTTCTCTTCTCTTCTCTTCTCTTCTCTTCTCTTCTCTTCTCTTCTCTTCTCTTCTCTTCTCTTCTCTTCTCTTCTCTTCTCTTCTCTTCTCTTCTCTTCTCTTCTCTTCTCTTCTCTTCTCTTCTCTTCTCTTCTCTTCTCTTCTCTTCTCTTCTCATAGTCCCAGGCTTTCTCCATAGGCTTGATAGGATAGAAGGGAAACAGGAAAGTGCTGCTGCTTCTCACCTCTCCTTTGAATTGCCACCTGTGTATCATCAAGGGTGAATGTTGATAGTGAAAGAGGCAAAAAACCCCAGGAATTTTGGTATGAGAGACACAGGGCTCAGCAGGGAGATCCCAAAAGGATGAAAAGCACAGTAGGTGGTTCATGGAGAGGGATAACAGGGACTGCAGCAGGGAAGGGCTGGGTTCAATGGGCTCCAGCAAAGAGCCTCCATCACACATGCCAGAGAGCTCCACAAGTTTGAACCTGGGGGAAATAAATGGGAAATGTTAAGGAAGGATCAGCCTGAAATGATCCAGACACACAATAAAGTCCCAGGTTGCTGGAGGGGGAGGGAGGGAAATTCCTGCTCTCCTCAAAGAGCCTGAGTGATTAGCTCTAAAAGCCATGTGCCAATGCTCCTCCTGCTCAAGATAAAATAACAGGTCATCATCATCCAGGGCCTTCCAGGCTGCAGTCTCATTTCTGTGCTCCAGGGGCTGAAGGGCTGCTTCAGAGGTCATCTCAGAATTGAGCAAGGACCAAGCTCATTTTCACTGCAAGCAGAGCCCTCGGGGCAGGACACTGCACTCAGTCCATCATGGTCCATTGCCTTGCACCAAAACACTGTCTTCATGCAGGAGATGTTTTATTCCTTCCCTAAACTGTGCCTTCACCTGCACAGGTGGGTGATCTTTGTCCCAGCTAAAGATGCAGAATGTTTGCAGACAAGTGTAAATCTCAGCAAGCTCTTCACCAACACATGCAAAGTAGAAAAAAAATTAAAAAAAATAAGCCTCTCTTCTTCTCTTTAAAATGGAAACATTCATATTTGTGGTTTGAAGGGACATTTTAGTTTCTTGCCCCTGCTTTCTTGTGATCGGAACAGTAATAATTAATGGGTTTGGAAGGTGAAACATCACCTGAAGCACAGCAAACACCCACTGGGTGATGTCCCCTTGTCCTTGTCCTTATCCTTGCTGGGGCTGCCCTCAGCTGTACCTGGAGCTGTGCTGCTGGAGAACTTCAAAAGTGAAAAAGCCACGTGCTGCTGGCCTAGAGAGCAGAATTTCCTTTAATTTTTTCCTTTTCCCTAGACAGCATCGAAAAACACAGTGCAAAACAAATAATAAAGTACTGGAATGCTCTTCCCAGGGAGGTGGTGGAATCACCATCTCTGGATGTGTTCAATAAAAGACTGGACATGGCACTTGGTGCCACAGTCTGGTTGAGGTGTTAGGGCATAGGTTGGACTCGATGATCTGAGAGGTCTCTTCCAACCTCATTATTCTATGATTCTGTGAAAACATGGGTGAAATAAAATGAGAACCCCTTTATCAGCAATGGGAGAGCCTCCCCTCCAGCACAGTGCTTGTGTTAGAGAGATAAAAGGGCACTAGGAACCTGGGGAAAATCAACCAACCAGGATGCCGATGTTTTATACAATATTTTAGTCCACGTTCCACCTGAGCCATGAATTTCCATGCTATCCCCTTCACTTACACATGATTCTGTTTTTTCCTGTAACAAATCCCGTATTTGCAGTCCTTTATCGCCCTCGGAAAAACCACTGCCCCTCCTCAGAAAGGAATAACCCACAAACCCCAAGAATCAACTACATGGACACAAAAGCTCTCGGGGGCTTGTTGGGGTGCCCTTCGAGCCATTCCAGGTTTTAATGTTTATTAATTATAAGCCGGAGCAGCTTTTTCCCATTACAAAGTGATCTGTTTCACAGCTCTCAGCCCAGAGTGTCAAGCAATCAAGCAGCAGTTATGCCTTCACAATTGCTAATATATTTCAGCACCTAATGAATCCATACAAAAAAGGCAGGTAAAGCCTAGAAACAGCCTACAGTTAACTCCTGCCCTCCCCCTGCAAGGATTTTTACCCCCTGCCTCCCAATCTTATGTTTTTACTGCGTGGCAATTAATTAAAAAGATCAAGATAGAAGAAAGATGGAAACCTTATTACTGGTGTTGTGTTTCCAAACTAGTTTTGCCCAGGAAAAACGTTTCCCAGGAGATTAGCTAATAGTTAAGCTATTAAAACCTTCTAAACTGGAAAGGTTATTTGCAAGGTCAGGCAACTTTGCTAAGCTGGTAGTTTCAAAATTATCCTGGGTTCCTTTACTAATTCATCGATCAAAATAACACGTTTTAAATTACAGATGAAAATGGGACAGATTTAAGTTCCCGTCATGTAAGCCCTGCATGAAAACTACACATTACAAGGCTCTGACCGTGGTAATTTTTAAGTGAGAATGAAACATTTGTTCTTATTACGAAGTGCTGATTTACTACAAATTCACAAAGAGCTGAACCAGCCTTCACGCTGGAAACAGGTTCATCTGACTGGCTTCTCCCAAGGGCTTTGAGCAGTTAACACACATTATTCCCCCACTAGCATTAGCTGTCCTTCCAGTTTCCACTTAAAAGCAGGGATGCACTTCACAGGAAGGAGAGATAAAGGAGAGCACTTCTCATGGATTCACTAATTTAATCCAAAATTTCTATGTGGGAATCCCAAAAGATCTGCAGGGGCCAGCTGAGCTGTCTCAGGGCAATATTAAACCCCACAAGGCAGGTCATGGGATGTCCATGTATGAGAGCTCTTTCCACTGGGATACCAGGAGAAATTCCCTGGATCAGTGGCTAGGGTCAAAGGCTTGTTATCACCCTTCTGCTTTGAATTTTGAAGTCCTCCATCTACATCAGTGTTTGGATCATCCAGATGCCACCCCACTAGGGTGGGAGTATGGGGTTTCTAGGCCAGCTCTGTCAATCTGTCATTGCAACTATTCCTAACACCAGGACCTCCCCATTTGCCATTTGTGGATAATTTCAGGTTGGGCATTGCAGAAGTAGCATTTGAAAAATCTTGTTCTGAAGAGATTGAGCATCCCTTGTATTTAAAATCTGGCACAGAGAGGAACATTTGCTTTTTTTTTCTTTTTGATGAAAATAAAGTAGGGAAGGAACTGGGGAGGGTTAAATGAACCTGTAAAGCATTAGCAGGCAGACAGGTCCAATTGTCCAAAATCAGCAGAGAGGACTGAGATGCCCAAGGCTTAAAAAAAAGCAGCTTCCAGGCTCACAGAGGATGCTGGGGAGGCCCAGGCTGGCAAAAATTGGGGCTTTTGCATGCTGTGCACAGCACTCAGTCCTCAGTCCCCTCCTGAGCCACATTTTTAAGGGTGGTTTTGTGCTCTCAGAATCACAAGGACTGTTCCACCCCTCTCTGCTCAAACCATCCACGTTTGGGGGCAGCAGTGGCAGAGCTGCTTTTCCCTCCATCTGGGCCCTCTGTGTCCTCCAGCAAAGGAGTCAGCACTTGTGGCTACAGCTGCAGCAAGCCCCAGATGTGGAAGCTTGGATCATTTTCTCTCCCAGCCAAGGCATCCGGCTCTGTAGCTTGTTCAGCTAATAGCTCTGCTGGCAGTGCTGCGAGCAGCTCTGGAGCTGAATAGTCATGGAGAGGCTTGGGGAGGAGCTCACCTGTCCTACAGGGCACTTTTCATTCTTTGCTTTGAAAGGATGTGACTCACTGACATAAATTCTGTAGACTACAGAGAACAACGCTACTGGATAATAACGATCGCCTTTCAAAGTCTGTGCTATCGGATCTCCTGTTACTCCAGGAATTGTTCCTGTCAAGGTAATGTGTTTATAAGTTTTTTTTTCATCGTGAACCAGTTGAAAAGTATTCAGGCAGCAGGACATATGGAAATCATATGAGGTTTTAGCGCACTACACTTGGAAGTGATCTCTTTAGGAACACGGGGCTCGTGAGTCGCGGGGCATTGCTCAATGCCAGACTGCTGAGGCATCACCCAGAGCTGATGCAGGGCAGGAAGGGAATCTGAAACTCCTCAATCCTTCATCTTTGGGGGGATCCCTGAACTCTCTGGGTTGAAAGTGTCTTTGGTGCTCTGGTCAAAATTCTCCCACTAAACTTTTTTCCAGGGAGAACATGGGGTTTGGTTACGTCAACACCATCTGTGCTCTCAGAACATTTGGTTTTTTCTGCTGGAAACTGAAACCCCCACTGGTGAGCAGCCCAGTTCTCCATTCCAACACCTGGCAGGGGGATTTGGAACTGTGATGAGCACAGCATCACCCACCCTGGGGATGTTTTCCTGAGCTGGCACCTCCCTGCTGCCACAGTGCTGAAAATGAGGCTGGAATGTAGTGCTGGGATAAGGGAGAACGGCTTTAAACTGGAACAGAGTAGGTTGAGGATGGATAGTAAGAAGATATTGTTCCCTGTGAGGGTGAAGATGCCCTGGCACAGGTTGCCCAGAGAAGCTGTGGCTGCCCCATCCCTGGAAGTGCCCAAGGCCAGGTTGGATCTTTGAGCAGCCAGGTCTAGTGGAAGGTGTCCCTGCTTGGATCTGGATGATCCTTAAGGTCCCTTCCAACCCAAATAATTCCCTGGTTCTATGAATGATGACATGGGCAGATTTCAGGAGTGGGACTTCCTGACTGTGGCTGTTTCCACATCTCATTTCTTGCCTGGCACATCCCTAGCTGCACAAATTACTTCTTATCAAGCTCCAGCCATGCTTTTTGCCACTTTTTTTACATGGACTCCACCTCAGTATCCTTACAGGGTTACACACCATAATTTCTTTATGAACCTGCCCATGGCTCTGATCATTGCTTACATGTACTCCAAAGCAGTGTGTAAGCAGGCATTGCACAAAGCCAGCTCACACTTGCTGCTTTAACTCTGCCTTTGCAGTTCCAAGGTGAATGAACCCTTGCAGCCCTGCAGAATTTCAGGGGTAAGAAACTGCAGCAGCTGAGCTGATAGAAAAGTGTCCAGATCTATGTGGGCAGAAAATAAATTTGCTTTGCAGAAGGCCTGGAGCAGGAACACATGTCTTGGCAATTACAGTGTGACCGTCAGGCTTGTTTTGCCTCTTTTTAAAGTCACTGTATCATTAAAACTTTCCTTACTTGCAAATCTAAATTGCATATTTTTATATTTCAACAGGATATGCTTTACACTGGCACCTCTCTTAATTTCATCTCTGGGACTGGCTGGTTCAGCTTCTGGAACAAGAAATGGCTGAGCAGATCTATGTATTCTAGCTGAACATCATGAAGTCTGTAGTTTTCTTTAGGGGACAGCATGTGGGTTATTATTAAACCAGAAAACATATGTGAATAATTGAGGAGAGCAATCCAGCATTTAGGTTAGAAAATGTGAAGTCAGCTTGCTGTGAATAACATATCTCTGCATTTTGACCTGTTGCTGACAAAGAATATATTTCACTATTACCTGGATAGAAATGATTGGGGATTTTTTCTCCTCTAAATGAAAGCCAGTTGAGAGAAGCTGGCAACAGACAAATGATGCTCATTCCTCCCCTGCTTTTACTTAATGGCTGATGTTGAGATGCTCTGCATTCACTGGTGACATTGCTATTAAAAACATATTTCTTATCTGGCTCTTTTATTCCTACAAATCGACCATGGAAATAAATCTGTGCTGATGGAGCGGTGAGAAAGCAGTCAGGGGAAGAGGAAGAGAAGAGAAGAGAAGAGAAGAGAAGAGAAGAGAAGAGAAGAGAAGAGAAGAGAAGAGAAGAGAAGAGAAGAGAAGAGAAGAGAAGAGAAGAGAAGAGAAGAGAAGAGAAGAGAAGAGAAGAGAAGAGAAGAGAAGAGAAGAGAAGAGAAGAGAAGAGAGAAGAGAAGATGGCCTCAAGCTTGAAGCCACCGAGCTGTGCACCTGCCTGGGCTGAGCTGGCCATGCATCATTTTCACACAGAGAACCACAAAACCCTAATCCTCAAGGAGCCAAAGATGTGCTGGGCTCAAGAGAGGGGATGTAAAACCCAAAGGAGACCCCAGTGCAGCCGCTCAGCCCAGCACTTGTGTTTTATGGGGAGGACTGGGACACCAGAATCTGTGTGGAATTCATCCTGTAGCAATCCCAGGTGGAGGGACAGCAGCAGAACGTGCTGATCCACCATGCAGAGCACTCTGCTCTTGGCAGGAGTTCATCCAATTAATCCCATAAATAAGTGTATTAATATGTGGATGGAACGCATTGCCAAGTACAAAATAATCCTTGGCAAGAGACGTCTGTGTGTGTGTGAGATACATGATATACAAACACCATCCTACCCAGATCAGGTTTCCAGGGTTAAAAATACACCATGAATTAAAATTTCATATGAAATTCTAGCTTTGGTGAGTACTGGAAAACATTACTTTCCCCCTTCAACCCCATAAAGGCTTTTATTGGGGAAGATGAGTACATGTTTCACAGTACATTTTCCACAATGGAAGGGAGTGTTTTAATCACAAGTGTTACTGGGAAGAAATGAAATTACCTTACCAGATTGCTTTAAGGTACTAAAAAATCCCTTCAGTGGTCCTTAATGCCATGCAGGCATGGTGGGACAGCACAGGGACTCAACTGAAATGTAATGACAGGAAAAAATGTCATCTGTATTTACATTAACCAAATGTGAGTTTGAGGTGATGTTTTGCCTGCAGTTTTTCTGAATTTCTCTGTTTATTTTATTGTCTGCCCTTGGGGTGTGGATAAAGCTTTACAAGATTATCTGAAGCTAGCAAAGACATAACTTCAGGCTTTTTAAGATGTACAGATCTTTGGAGTGCTGGCAGTGTGTGCAGACAGGATCAGGTATCTGCCCTGAGGGATCTGGGTGTCTGGTGACAGGGAAGATCCCAATCTTTCCTTGTAATGGCATCATCTACTGACCAAGTGGGAAAAAACCCCCAAAAAACCACAGGGCTGGATAAAAAAGAGGACACTGGGTGCCTCTATATTTCATGCCAGCTCAGATTTGGCCACGTCTTGGTGATTTTCTTGCTGCAAAGTCATTTTAGGAACATGCTCTGTTGTTTGGCCTCAGGAGGAGCCACCAAAGAGGAATCCCATCACTCCTGTGAGAGGCCAAAACCCACCAAGGTCTCCTGGGGAGGCTCTGAGCTGCACTTCTCAGAATTTCAATGCAAAAGGGAAAAAATCTTGGTGCCTCAGGAGCTGATGGATGTGTGCCTCTGGCTGTGAAAGAGCCACACTCACTGCAGGCACCTTCAAACTCAAATATCCTGAGATATTCCAGCCTGCACCCTGTAAACAGCCTGGATTAGCAGGGAATAACATCCCTCCTCTGCCCTTGTAGGGCTCTCTCAGGAATAACCTGATATGGTATCAAAACAAAACCCCTCTGTTGCTCTTTTTACATTCAGCCCCACCAGGACAACATGGGACGAATCGATCAAACGAGATTGATGAGGCCACCAGGCAAAGCTGGGGTGCAAACCAGTTCCAGATTTAACACCAGCTTTGCCTTTATATTCCCATTGAAATCACAGTTTTACTGCATATGTAACTCAGGAAGGAACCAACCACTTTGGAGCTGGACTCTTGGTGCAGTTTTTATTTGTGATATTATTCCATTGTGTCTCAAAATAGCTTTAACTTTGAGTTAAAATAAATCTGAGGCTGATCATTTTTATGATTGTTTTACTGAGAAAAGACAGTAAACTACTTGCTTTGGCTGCACTTCCTACCCTTCAGAAATTATTTGTCCAAGCACAGCAGCAAAAGGGATGAAGGAGGAATTAAAAAAAAACAAAAATCACCTGCCCACAACATTCCTTAATCCCTTGCAAAAATTTGATTAAGATTCAAGACATTGGGCAAAAAGTGCTTGTCATGTTCCCTGCTTCAAAGGAAAGGTGTCAGCTCAGAGAGCAACGTGAAAAAGCTGCAAAGTTTGGGTAAAATCCCTCTGCCTTTACCTCAAAGGTATGTAAATCCCAAAGAACCTGTTGCTTCCTTAACTCCATGAAAATAAAGGGCTTGGGAAAATCTGAGTGAGCAGCAGCACCCATGGGGAGGATGGGAGGAGGAGCAGGGGGAAGAAAAAGCTGGTTTTCTGCAGTTTCTGCCATCAACTACTCTTTATAGGTTTAAGAGAAGAGCAGCATCATTCCCTCTGAATGGAGGGAGGCTTTTCTGAGCCCTAGGACATGCACAAGTAGGTTCCACATGAGAAAAATAGAGTTCAAGCTGCAGAAAAAGAGTGATCTAGGAGAGAAATGTAAGAAAATGTGTAGTCTGAGAGCTCCCTGTAGCTGCAGTCGGGCTGCATCAACGCCTTGGGCTGACTTGTTCCTCCAGAAGTCGTCACTTTGGTGCAGCTGGGCAGGCTGGAAAACATCCTGGTATAAAATGATATTTGCAGAGTAAGCAGAGAGCCACACCATTTGTGAAAGCAATCTGAGCAGGGAAGCACAGGCATGGCTGGCAGCTCAGCTCATCAGGACCTAACTAATTAACCAGAAGAGGAGGAAAGGAGATAAACCCTGGCACAGCTGTTGGCAGGATGGGGGTTTCTTGCTTCGCTCTGGAATCCAGCCATCCCAAAAACCCAACTCATCTCTCCTTGCTTCAGGCAATTACCCCCAGTCTTAGCTCAAATAAACTTCAGCTGGTGCTGTACACTGTTATTTATTTGTGCCTCCTGGTGCTGCTGAGAGACCCTACAGGAACATGAGCAAGCAGCAAGACATTTCCACCTCTGGTGCAGGCAGAGGAGGTGACATCATCCTGGGGGAACCCATGGACCAAGAAGATGAGGGAAATGGGATTTTCAGAACCACTGTGAGCTGAACAAGGTCTGATCTCAGCGAAGTTAATTGGAGGAACATCATTACTGGGGGCAATCCCAGCCAGGGCTGTGCAGCATCAGGCAGCGGATGCGATGGGAAGCGTTGTCTCCTGGATCACAGCCCTCCAGAGGAATCTGGCCTGGATTCAGCTGGAAAAATGAGTTCTCAGGAGTGACATTGCTGGTGACCTTCACAGGCTATACAGGACGTCAGAGGCAGACCTGAGAGCAGCTCTGCAGCTCTCCTCACCCTCTGGGAAATGTCTCAGGGGACAAAACCTGCAAGTGGAAAAGCTGAAAAGTGCCTGAGAGGGACAGACCTCTGGACAGGAAAGTGGGTGATCCCTGGGATAACAAGAACTGGTATTTTGCACAATAAAAATCCAGAATGACTCCAGATTCCCCTGGTGGACACGAGGTTTGTTGTTACTTCCATGTAAGTCAGCTTTAGGTTGCTTCTTTTCTTTGTGTGTTCCCATGGCTACTGAATGAAGCTTTCCCCCTAACTCTTCTCTTGAAAAGCAGGAATTTAGACAAGTTTGAATTGTCTTTGAGGGGGAAAAAAATAAAAGCTGAGTGTATCTGGCTTCTCTGATCAGACACCAGAGACATGCTGTTGGTTTCCATACCAGAAAGTGATTAGAACCAGAGGTGAGACCCATGGGTTAACTAGAAAACATTATTATGCCCATCCCACGTGACCTTTCCTCACCAAAAGGGTGAATAGGAAACCAAGCTGTGCAGGATGGAGCAGCCTCAGATTGCTGGCAGATGTCAGGATGAGGAGAAGAAGCAGCTCATTTCCGTCTGTGCAGGAGAGGTCACCAGGAGCACAGCTGATGGCAGTGTGGATGTGCCACTGAACATGACAGCAGCCTGCTGCTGCCAGGGACGTTTTCTGTGCAGGCAGCACATTCCACAGCTCCAGCTCCAGTTGGGGTGAGGTTAGGTGTAAATCCAGGCTCAACCTCAGACACCCGCTGTTGCCCAAGCTGTTTTCAAAGTCGTTTTCACCCTGATATTTCCAAAGAGCAGCTCCTCGAGGTGGTTGAATTCCAAAGAGGCTGATTGTAGAAATGGGTGGTGGTGGATGGTTGGACTGGGAAAACCTGCAGCTGGAGGAAGGAGTGGTGGGGCTGGATATTTTGTAGTGTTTGGGCTGTTTGTGAGCATGGCCTGACTCAGCTGTCTGTGTTTGCTCCCACACAAGGATGGATATTTCATGCAAACTTTGCCATCCTGTTCTTGTTTCCATGTGTAGAAGTGACCCAAAGGCAGAGGAGGAGATAATGCAGAAAATCATGATGCATGAGGGGTACATATAAGCCAGGAGCATTTTAAAAGTAAGCTTTTCAGTATCTGAATTATTTAGCAGCAGAAGAGTTGGAGAAGAGGAGGGAGCTGCTGGCTGATGGTAAAAACAGGCAGCTGCACTGTGGAGGTGTAGTTGTCACTGACATAGAGTGAGAAAGAGGAAGACAAAGGCTTTCTGCCTGACAGGTTTTGGTGGGAACCACTCCAGGGATGGGAGATGCTTTGAAGAAGGGTGAATAACTGGTGAGTAGCTTAACTTGAGACATATGAGGAGATGTTTCTGTCCCATCACCACAGCCCACACATGTGCTGGGCACCTCTCCCATCTCCCCAGGCAGGACACCCCATCCCTGGGAGAGTCCAAGGCCAGGATGGATGGAGTTTTGGACAACCTGGTCTAGTGTAAGCTGTCCCTGCCCATGACAGGGGGTGGAACTGGATGAGCTTTAAAGTCCCTTCCCACCCAAACCATTGTATGATTCCACGATTTTATGATCTGTTTATAACACTGCTACTTCTGATATTGATCCTTTCACCACTTCTCCTTCCATTGCATGTATGTATCCTTTAAGAATCCAGCAATTTCAACCAAATGTGAATCCTACTTTTTTTTTTTTTTTTTTTTTTTGACAAAACCCCTTTAAAAAGCCTGTAGAATGTACAACACTGAGTTAAAATCCTTTGCTTGAAGCTCTTTCCTGAAAATCAGCTCAGCTTTTTGGGGTTTGGCTATTCACAAGCACAGCCTGAGCCCAAGCCAGTCAAAGCTCAACACTTCTGAAAAGCCAGCCTGGGCTCCCCTGAGAGCTGAACAGGCCACATGAGAGCTACCAGAGTCCTCCTCTGGAGGGGATGCCAAGCTGCAGTCTGGCTCACACATGGTCTGGACCATCCTGATGGGGGCTTGCAAATCCTCACCATCCACACTGGATTTCAGCTGGGGTTTCGTGCTGTAACAACTTCTCTTCTGGCTCAGAGAATTCTCCCCATCAGTGACTCTCTCAGGACTTTTCCCCTTCCTGGTGTGTGCGCCTCTTTGAAGACTGCCATGGATTGGGAATTCATCTTCGGATGAACGGTGCTTGCCCAGAGTCTGTCACTGTGGTCACCAGCAGAAAAAATGCCTGAAAACATTTGTCATCATTATGATAATTATGACTGTGATTGCTGCTCATTCCCAGGAAAACAACAAGAGTTTTCTCACACAGGAGTCCCTGATAAACCAGCAGCAAATATTTTTTATTTTAACTATTTCTAACAGGAAAAACACTCCCTTCTCTCTCCTTTAGGGCCTCGTCTGTGGGTACCAGGCTCTGTGTAACCCAAGTGAAAACAGCAAAAGGTAAATGGGAAAGAGATGTCAAGAGTGCTTTTAATCATCTCAGGCCTCCTTTGACACATGTTTTTAATTGCTTAGAGGGGCAAAAAAAAAGGAGAAAAAAAAGAAATAACCTCAGTTATGAATAAACTAATAAGCTTCCCAACCACCTGTGAAACGTGGCTCCCCAGCTGCAGAGAATCAAACAGAGGAATAGAAAACAGAGCATTCTCTGAGGCAACACACATCCACATTAGATGCACGTCATTCCAAAGCCACAGAAGAAAAATGCATTAATGCCATTTCTGGGCTCGTGGCATTCATGCCACTCCATGAAAAATTGTCTCAGAGGAGTGTTTACTTAAGGAGCACCAAGAATCTGGTTTAAAGTCAAAAGGTAGAGGGGGAAGATGGAAGAGGGAGACCTTCTCCTTGGCATGCTTTCAAACGAAAAGAACAACATCATCAGGAAAATCCCACATAGCATTTATTTGAGGAATTGCAGTCCAGCAGGCAAAATTACTCAGGAATAATTAAGCATGTTTCCCTGATATAAAGATATCCAGGAGTGAGTATTCAAGCAGAGTTAAAATGCAGAGCTGTATAGGCACGGCTTTATTCCAGAAGCAATTTGTTTTCCTGGTATGAAATGAGTGTTATTTTCACTGCATTTTGGAGCCACCCAGCAAATGTCCTCAAGAAGCTGTTTTTCATGGGAGAGAGCTGCTACATGGAAGGGGAAAAGGTAACATCCTGACATGGAGGAGGGAAAAAAGGGAGCTGTACTTTCAAGGCTGTTTTGACATGTTTTTCTTCTACGCTGAACCAGACTTCAAATACAGCTTCTTAACCACGACAGCTCAATGACCCACCCAGAGAACTCTTTTTCCACAAACAATATAGCGTCAGGAGAAGGAGCCTGAGAGGAAAAGCAAACACTCCTTAAAGCAACTGCTTTATTTGGATAGTTCTGAACCACTGGCATTGGGGGCAGGTTTTAAGTTGGTGGGCGTGAGGAGAGGAAAGCTCATGGTTTTGATTTGAAGTAGCCACATCAAAACCTGTTTTAGAGAAGGGAATGGCAGTATTTTGAAAAATACATCCTTCTTAAGGGGATGTTAGGGAAAACAATTCCGTGGCCTGTTGAATGATAAAAGCCAACATGCTGGCGGAGGGAAAAAAAATAAAATTGCCTTTAAGTGCCATGGAAAAATGCATGATATACCTTGCCTGGCTGCAGCAGTGCCTTTAGGTGAAGGGAATTGTCATTCACACGTGTGGCTTGCGGGCATAGAAGGGTCAGCCAGCAGAACTGGTATCAAAATGCAATCCTTTCTTCCCCGCCAACCTGCAGTTGTGCACAGAGTGTTGGCAAGAAGTTGAAAACTGCCTGTTCCACCTGAAGAGACCCATGGATACACCCACCCATCCTAGCTGGGTGCCTCTGACAGCCAGGAGTCCCAAGGCACTGCTGGTGCAGCACTGATGGGTGGCACCCAAACCTGCACACTGGCAGCTGTGGGATGGTGCTGGACAGCAGCACTGGGAAATTGGGACATCCCTTGCAGCCTTGCCCAGCCTTTAGCTTTGCCTTTCACATGCACTCCTGATAGCTGTGTTATAAATCTACTCTATTATTTGGTGGCACAATTTCACATCTCATGATACCACAATACTGCCTCTCTCCCAGGTGGTTGCTCATACATCCAAAGAACTCTTCCTACTTTTTATGAACCACGTTTTACAGGTGAGGAAAAGCAAGGCAGCTCTTCTGCATTTCCAGAGGCTTCAGGGCAGATGGGGAGAAGCACAGGCAGCAGCAGTTGGGTGACATCCCCACCCAAGTCCAAGGGTGGAATGGGGTGGCCTTGGCATGTCTGGATTAACAAGCATTTATGTGCCAGGCCCTTTCCTGATGGGCCAAGAAGTTTCTGGTTGAGGCAGCCAGAGATCTGCAGTGCACTTCCACAAAGGTCTTTGAGGCCTGGAAATGTGTTTTCATTCCGGTGTGGAAAAAGAACCAAACTTTACAAATGCTTCCCCAAAATGTTTTTTGTTGTTGTCGCTGTTGCCATTGAAACATCTGGTTTCAGACTGAGAAGATCGGGGTTCTCATTTACATTCTTCTCTGCTTATAAATTGACCCCAGAAAAGCTGAACACTTTCCCATGGAAATGTTATTAATGGGGCTATTTCACTGCAAGATGTTCTGGTTTGGATGAAGCAGCATTTTCCGACAACAATGACAACAAATCTCATTAAAATGTTTGAGTAGCTCCAGTCTCCAAAAGCACCAAGTGGCTTTTTGAGTATCTTCAGATCCTGCAGCCTGAAACATGCAACAACAATGTAACAGCATTGTCACCCATCAGATAATTTGGAATTCACTTTGCATATCTGTAATGGACCCACATCAATGGAGCTTTGTTTGCAAGAAATCTTTTACAAAAATGGAAAAAGGAAAACGCCATGAAATACCTCCAGCCTCTCAATGCCATTCAGCAAGGATGCATTTTGGTCATTAATCATCCACATTTAGGCAAGCAGTTAGAAAAGCCCAGCTGTTCCAGGCCACAATGCTCTCCTTTATTGCATTAACGCCTCCCTACTAACAAGACAACTTCAACACCCGATCCCCAAGAAGGGCCAGAATGCCTTATTCCCAACATGGTCATTGTGGCATTGTTTTAGACTGAAAAGTTCATGGAGTTAATGCCTTTTTAAAAAATCCCAGTTGAGCCTAATTATCTTGTGAAGAGTTCTGTGCAGGCAATATCTGATTTCAAACCAGTGTTTACCCAGCAGCTCCCAGGACAGTGCGGGGTCTCTGGGGACTCTGAACCTCAGCTCGTGTTTTCCCCTAAAAACCCTCACAGAAAGCACAGCCTGGGAGAAATTTTGGACCCCACCCCTGCAGAGGTTCAGGTTTGGAATGGGGCTGGGCGTTGAACAAGCTCTGAGCTCCCAACAGGTGGAAGCTGCCTGATGCATTTATGCTGCGCTTAAATTTTCACATCCTGCTGAAGCACTGACCGAGTGACACCCCAATCCTTCCCCTTCCAGAGATGTTGCAGTGTTTCCCCTCCAATTTAGGAGGTTTTTTTCTGCCATGAATCTGACTTTCTGCTCCCAGCCTTCCCTTCCCTGATACTCACACCCACTCCTCCAGCAATGTGGCCCCTTTGCTTCCCAGAGCTTGCCCTCCTACTCACCAGTGTCCAACAATTCCTGGAACTCCTAAGCCATTCCTAAGTGCTTTCCCAAGGGATTCAGGCACTGCTGAACCACACCAGGCTGCTGAGCACCTCCAGGTAAAGCTCAAGGTATACCTCCTTGCATCCAGACATTGCACATCTTCCTGCACAGGACCTTGATTCCTCATTTTCACCCCAGGACTAGGAATGCTCACAGCCACCCCCTCTTTTGGCAGTACCTCTCCCCTTCCATGCCTTTCAGGGACTAAATCCACCACTGTTCAAACCCACAGCTTTGGAGTGGGTTTAAAATTTCCCAGGGCGCATTCCTACAGCCTCTAGTTTCCAAACTCTCAGGAATTTGCCACACAAACGTATTCCTTCCCTTGATTTGTTTCTTCCAAGTAATTAGAGGGGGGGTTGTTTGCTACCTGTCATACCTTGGTTTTAAGCCATTTAGGAACAAAGTGAGAAAAGAAAAAAAAAGAAAAAAGGAGAGACTTGCAATGGATTAAGACTGCTGATTGTAGTAACAAGAGGAGGTATTTTAATGACAGGTTTAAGACTTGCTAAGTAACTGCCATGAGGATTATGAATACATTTTGTAACAGGGTAAGATTAAGAGATAATCCTTAAAAAAAATTAAATATGGCCAATGGATTTTTAGATGAAAAATAAACTACCAAAAACACCAAAAGCCCTTGAAAATTCTGTGCAGGAAAACTTTTCCCTAGAAATTTTTACTTTGTTAAACATTTTCAGGTCAGTGTCCTCGGCAGGATTAAGTTGGCGTGTCTTAATGTGAGTGAAAGAGTGTTGATTTATACCTCGTTTAACTTGGGCATTTTAAAATGAACCAACAAGCTCCTTGCCAAGCAGCAGCCTGGCATCCCCAGCCACAGGCAGAGTGGTCTGCAAGGAGCAAGCTGCCTTCCTTAGAAAATGAGCTCTTGCTCCCGAACAATGCCCTTATTGATACCCAAATGTCATATGGAAATTTTGAGGACACTTGGGGCCTTTCTCTTTCCTGACTCCACAAGACTTGATCTTAACCCTCACCCAGCTGAATCTCTGACCAGCCATTAGCCGTTGGATTTGACCCTTTCATTCTGTATTCATCACAAGGAAGACAGGAGAGGCTGTATTTTCACTCCTTATCAGCAGTGGGAATGGACTGGATGTGGCACCTCCTTGGCTGTTTGTGTGTGGTTTTGTATCCACAAATCCAGGCAGATCCCTGCTGATAACGAAGCAGTTTCTGAGCAAGTTTTGGGGCCCTGCAAGAGCAGCTGAAGACCCGAATTCTTGTGTTTGGTGAGGGACAACATCTGCCAGCTGTAACACAAACCCAGCACTGACAGGAAGAACTCTGCCTTTCTGCTGGCCAGAAGAAACTGGGACTCTTTTCCTCACTATCTTTTTAAACTGACACTTACTCCAGTACAAAGAGGAGTACCAATTTAGAAACGAGTTAAAAGTGTTTTCAGGAAGTGTTATAGGCCCTTTCAGTCAACTTGTGAAGCTGAGCTTCACCAGGTCTGTTTTCCAGCTGAAAAGTCAGCTGCAGGACTTGGAGCCCACAGTGGGAATCTCTGGTCTAAAGCATATCTGAGCTCTGTCTTTGCAAGCAACACAATATTTTTTCCAATAGAGATGCATTAATATTACCCATGAATGAGACACCTCAGGAGCCTTTCAGTTAAAAGGAGAAGAGAAAAAAGCAGTCAGTGGAAACAAAAATAAGAATTAATGGGTCATTTTTGGTTGGAAGCATCCTATTAGCTTTTTATAGTCTATTAGGAGTAAGAGATGATGATCACTGCCTGTCACACCGTGGGATAAAACCCAGCTGCTAAAGGCTGCACCCATGGATGGATCTTTACCCATTTCACACTGAGGCAAGACTCAAACTGCTGTGTGACATTACATTGCATTTTGGGGCTGCTGAAGGGCTTTATGAGATCACAAACAGACCTTACAGGAAACTGATGTAAGTGAAGGATAATGCAGCTCAAAAGGACAAAGTAGTTGGGACATAACCTTCCTCAAGGCCGTCTGGAATCAGTGCAAGGCACTTCATGTATCAGGACAGGTTTTTAAGCTCATGGTTAAGTGTCCAGTTAAGGTCTTTGTTTGGTCCATGGCCAGAGAGAAGCAAAAACTGCTTTTTCTCCCAGAGAAAGAGTTTCTTGCCAAGAATCCCCACACAAAGAAAACAAACACAGGAGAAGGCACCATCACAGATACCTAGGGAGATAAGCTGCAAAAACATGTGCTCTGGGCAAAAGTGCAAGGTGCAGAATGTGAGTTCATGGTCTACATGTGTTCTTCACTCTGCTTTGTTTGTTTTTGCTCGGTTTTGATGTGTTAAATTAAGGGATAGTTCATGGCCATAAGTCATCCTCTTGCTGTTGGAAGCCAAATAGTGGGAAGCAGGTATCTTGCACATCAGAGCCCATCTGTTTCATGGGGAGACTTCAAATGCAGAACATGAGCAGTTGTTGCCTGGCTTCATGATGTTGAAGTAACTCCAAAGTTTCAGGAACAAAAATTGCCCTAGGTCCCAACTGCAAATTAGAAAGGGATGAAAATACCTGCTCCTCAAAGGGGTTCAGTTATTGAGAACATTAGACTACCAGGGGTGAGGCTGAGTTTCTGTGATCCTGTGTGGTGCAGTTGCTGCTCCAAAGGCTTTGCTTGGAGCGGGACCAGCCTGTGGTGGTAAATCTGAAAGGGTGATTCTGCCCCCACAGTCCAGGAGGAGGGAAGGAAAGATGATTCTCCTTCAATTCTCCTTCACCTGCCTCTTCCACACAGGGAGCAGGGACATTCATGAGGCCAGCTGTGTCCCCTCACAATGGCTGTGGTGGTCTTCTCTCCTCCTGCCATCAAAAGAGGAAGACTTCTGACTCCAAATCCCTTTCCTTCCTCCCCTATTCTATGCTTCCATCTGGAACAGCCCACATTTTTTCCTACTCTGCTTTCTTCTGCTCCTTCACCACCAATTTTTGTGATCAGACTGGGCTGGGTGGGGCCTGGGCAGCCTGCTCTGGTTGAAAGTGTCCCTGTTCATGGTGACAGAGTGATCTTTAAAGCCCCTTCCAATCCAAACCACTCTATGGCTGTTTAATTTTCATCCAAGGTGATGCCACATGTTTCCTGCTAAATGTGGTCTGGCTGCTGAAGCTCTGTGTGCAACACACAGAGGTGGGAAATCTTGTAAAGCCAGAAGCAAAGAAATCACATATTTTGGAGAAGAGATGAATGCTCCCAACAGGTACAAATAGCTAAATATTTTTCTTCCCATTGTCAGAGAATCACAGATTAATTTGGGTTGGGAAGGATTTTAAGGGTCATCTAGTCCAAACCCCCTGCAATAATAGGGACATATTCAACTAGATCAGTCCAAACAGTCCAAACAGGCCTTGAATGTTTCCAGGGCTGGGGCAGCCACCACCTCTCTGCCCAACTGTGCCAGTGTTTGACCACCCTCATTGTAAAAACTTTCTTCTTTCTATCCGGTTCAAATCGACGCTCTTTTGGCTTAAAACCATCACTCTTTGTCCTGGTCACAACAGGTCCTGCTGAAAAATTTGCCCTCTAAAATATTTTTTCCCTTTAAGTACTGAAAGGCTGTAACAGCATCGACCTGGTGCCTTCACTTCTCCAGGCTGAGAAACCCCAACTCTCTCAGCCCATCTCTGTGGAAAGGATGCTTCATCCCTCTGACAAGAGGAACTTGAGCAGCAAGACAAAGAAAAACCCAACTTTCTACAGAAAACCATGACTTACAACTGTTAACATTTAGAGAATATCATCCTAAAAGTGTAGTGCAGCAGTAAAATCTCAGGGTTGTCACAACCTTGCTACTTGTGCATCTGGCAAGTGTGTTGTCAAGCACCAGGCTAAAAGCAGCAGCAACCAAAGCTGGGGGATGACCAAATATTTCTGGTTTGTGTTTCACTGTGATTCACCATTTTTATCTTTTTGTTTCATAACAGAGCATTTCAGGAGACAGTGGGGAAACTGCTGGAAGCCAAAATCATGTCACTCTGCTGGGCTGCACAGACCGTGGCTGGGAACCCAAATATTGTCTGTCAGACTGGGAGGGCTGGATCAAATAATAAAGAGAAATATAAGTTTTTCCCCCCCCTCTCACAAACAAACAGTGAACTTCTCAGTTTGTTATTTATGGGTTTCATAGCTTCAAATATTCTCTGGAAGTGTTTCCAAGAGGTCCACTGAAATTTTACCACGAAGATAGCTTTCCTCATAAAATTCCAGAATTGAGATATTCATTCCTGGTTGCTCAATATTCAGCTCCCCAAGCAGGAAACAGAGGGTTTAAATCATCAGTGGCACACTGGGGCTTCAGAGAAATTAAACTAAGCAGTTTTTTAACATGCCTCAGTCGCCAGAAGAGTTTGCATAAAATGCATACCAATAAAGAAGGCTTTCATAGACTCATCCATCACTGCACACAGGGATTGGATACATCTGGTAATTTATTTCCAATGGATAACCCAATCTGTTCAGAGCTAAAGGAAGGTCTGAGCCATTGAGTATCTCCCTTTTATATCCATCACAACCCATTGGTACCTGTGATGCCAATGAAGCCACCAACTAATTCACAGCCTGGCATCAAGGTTGCAGCTCTCCTGTCTGTTTCCCTAATCCAATTTAAAGTCATAATGTGCTTTATTAGCTGCAGACAGAATATTTAAATTCAAAATATTTTTTTTAAAGTTTCATCTTTTGAAATGCCAATTGGTGATATTCAAGCCACATGTTAGCCACTTGTTTTTGGGGTAGAGGGTGTACCTTAGTACAAACCTTTCTCTGTTTCTTGAAAAAACAACAATAAAACACCCTTTGCCTTTTATCCACATCTGGCTGCAGCGAAAACAGTGACCCATGGAATTCAAAATTTCATACTTCACTGCTGCAGGCAAAGTCCTGAGGTTACTCTTGCTGTGTTTGTGAAAGATGTAGCGCTGTCAGGAGAAGAGCTTATTGAAAAAACACGTGGGGGTTCTGTTTCCAAAAGTTACGGAATTGGTTGGTGATAAGAGGCTTTTTAATGCCCTCTAGCCATTCGTGGGCCTTGAGAGAGAATTGTTCTGTTAACTGCAAGACAATTGCAAGAGTAAAGAGTCCATGTGAGAGCTTGAGGAGTGCCACCACCACAGCTCAGCTGCTCTGCGTTGCACAGGTAATATCTCTACAAAGGCCTCCAGTTCCAATGAATTAGGCATAAATAAAACAAGTATAATAAATAAATAGAATAAAATAAATAATAAAATAAGAGTAACATTGGGTCCCACCTTATGCTGAAGATGTCCCAATGCCATGATGACTCAGGCTTCCCGCGAATTCAGGGAGGGAAGGAGTTATCAGGAAGAGGAGGATGATGAATAAAGTCATTTTCCCAATTCATAAATCTGCCTTCTGCATTCCCAGGGACCATTAAGTAGAACTAAAATTTGGCCTGAATTTCGAAAGTGGGAGCTCTACTCCAATCCACATTCATCAAAGCAGCTGCCATTGATACTACAGACCCTGCATGAGAGAGGTATGAGCCCAAAGACCACCACTATCCTTTTATCACCCTTTTACTCATTGCTGAGGGTCTCAGACTCATCCCTCATGTGCCTGTCCTCTTTTGAAGGGAGTTCCCATCTTGCTGGGCATTTTCTTGGGGTGAGAAAGTGCAGCTGGGTGAACACAACTCTTTGGAAATAGAGATGTGATAAGCCTCTGTCAGCCTCACCATTCCCAAGTGAATTTTTCCTCATGAGGGATGTAGATGGATGATGGAGCAGTGAAGAAAGCAGCTGTGCAGGATCATGTCCTGTGGGAGAGGCTGTGCCCAAGGAGAAGGAGGGAAATCCTCCCACTTTTATCAGCATGGAGCAGGTATTCTGGAGCATCCTGAAGAAAGGCCACTGTGGTGGGATTTACAGGGAATTCTGTGCTGTAATGAGCCCTCTGTGGAGCAGGGACAGGTCAGGAAATGTCCTTCTACACAGTGAAGGCAGGTTCTTGGAGACAGCTCCAACCAAACACTTTTCCATAGATTTCCCACCACTTGTGTGGGAAGAGGCAGCAAAGCAGAGGCCGGGAGTGTCCCTGTGTCCCAGGACTGGCCTGTCTCTGGGGTGGGGTCCCTGCACAGAGATGCCAGTGGCTCTTGGGGCACAGCAGTACAACAACAGACCATAAAAACTGCCCAACCCAGCCAGGTCCTCGCTGTCCTTTCCCCCACCACACTCACTGCAAGATCCATGTGCTGAAGGGAAATGTCCAGATCCAAATCTGGCTTAGTCTGGGATGCAAATCCCCTCATCTTTCATGTGTGTAGGGAGGGGGCTGGGGGGATGACTTTATAGCTTTAATGACTGCAGAAAGATATCCATCTGCTGGTAGGACCTTTAGGAAGCACATTTCCTTCTGCCCTGCATGTGACTCGGGGGAACATTTGGCTGACATCTTTCTTTGAAGCTCCCCAACCATCCTATGTATCTACAAACCCTGAGCAGCAAAGCACTGGCAGAACCACAATTCCACAATATTTTGATTAAGGAACAACTCGTCCTGTCTGCTTTGATGCTTCCTGGTCTGTGATTCCTGGGGGCAGGATTTCAGCACTGAGAAGGTCACTGGGGCTCATCTGCTTAAAGGAAAGGTGGTTCCCCTTTTGTGGTACAGACTTAAAGATGTTTAAGTCCTCTCCTGGCTTATCAGCTTCAAGTTTCAGCACATGCCATAATAACTCCTCTGAACATGCCTGAAATAGATGCAGGATGAGGAGAGCTGCCTGCTTATGCTCATACATATGTGCTTACAAATCATCATGCACTGCAATAATTCAAACATTGACAAATGGAAAAAAACCCCAGCCTAACAAGTAAAAAATCACTTTATATATACATAGTGCTATTATCTATTCCTGTTAGGAGGAAGATCTGGGTAATAAAATCCCTATTATTTCTTTTAAACCCCAAGCTGAGTAATGCACTCTCTCATTTGAGCCATATGGGAGCTGTGGTAGAAATATTTCTCCCCCTTTGGATCACCTAAGAGTTAACCTAGGAGAAACACGGAGCATGCTAATGACACCAAGCCCATGCAGATAAACATCATCTGCTTTCCAACTCCATCACATGGTTTGTATCAACAGTGCTAAATTCCTCCATAATTCCCAAAATTGCATTCCAACTGGTTGACATCCACATTAGCTGGATGTTAATCCAGTTAAAAATAAATGCAAATTTTGAGAGGAAAATGAACTCATATGTGCTTGAAAAACAAGCCATTCCCAGTTTGCTGTCTTTGGGGAGACATCAGCAGCCTTTCTGCCCAGATCCTTTCAAGACCATTTTGAAAGGGTTGCTTGGAAAGAGGTGTTTTTAAAGGCCAAAGGGAAAGGCCTTTAAAGGGGAGTGGGTGACTCCTCAGATTCTCTGAAGGTGACCTTCATCTTCACCTCTAAGGTCCTGTAGTTTGCCCAGCAAGCCAAAGGGAACAGCCCTGCCACCCATCCAGGTCTCCTTCCCACATTATGGATTTCCTACAGTTGCAGGGAGGTGGGATTAATGAGAACAGCTTTTCAGGTGTATTAGCACAGCTTTTAAAGAGAAATGTAATCAAACTGGTATTTCTGCTTTCCTCCCCCCCCAGACCATCCATCCCTCCATCCCTTTCCAGGGTTATCCATAGCAGCACCATCTGCTGAGTCCCAGTGTTACTACAAGCTCCTTAAGAGAGCCATGAAGAGGGAGGAAGCCCCAGAGCTGGAAGGGATATTCAGTCCCACGTGGAGAAGCTCCTGGTGATGACATCTGAGCCTGGTCCATGCAGCTCCTGCCCCCAGGCTCATTTACCTGCCCGGTTTTCTGCCCAGAGCTCCCAGGCTTCCCATGCAATAACACACAGCAGCATTCCCATCAGCCTGGGAGGGGGCTGGCCCATGCTGGGATGGAGTCTGTGTCCCTGATTACAAGTGCTTTAATGTCCATTTCCCCACTCCTTTGATCCTGCCCATGGCATGCAGAAGAAAGGAAAATCTGGCATTTGTCTGAAGCACATTTAACCCCGCTGCCCAGAAATGGGACCTTGTCAGTCAGTGGATTTCATGGGTGGATGAATGGGATCACAGCAGTCCCCAGTTCATTAAAATAAAAGGCTGCCCTAGCTCTTACTTCAGATCTATTAGGAAATTAATGCATTTAATGTCAGACCTTAATGGCAACAGAACATGGCATTATTATTTTTATAAGACAAACACAAGCAGTAGCTAAATAGCTCATCAGCTCCCGAGCTGCAGTGGATTTCAGACAAGCTCCTGCTGCCCAGCTGGTACAAAATCCCCAGTAATAGACCACAGATGGTACCACTGTAGCCAGGGGTCGAGCAGGCATGCTGCTAAATTGGTCTGCAAACAGCAGCCTGGACCTTGGGGTTGCATGTCCCTGTCTCCAGCCAGGATTTTCAGAGGAGTTTGATGTTTGGAGCCAAGCCTGGCCACTTCTTTTTTTCTTTTTATTTACTTTAGGAACTCCAGCCCGATTTCAAGCCTTCTGTAGACACTTCTTCCTTAAAGAAATGAAGCATTTGTCAGAGAAATGCCCGTGTCTCTGGATCTTTTTTGTAGCAGATGCTGATCAAAGTGTGAGAGAGATTCCCAATAAACCAGTGGTGTTGGTGAGCTCCAGGCTGGTGCATTTAAATATTTTAAATATAGTCCTCCAAAAACCTTCTTTGGTGTTTGCTACTGGGAGAGTCTGCAGCAGAGTGTCCTCTCCTGAGAGAATATTGTGCCAGAAGTGGGATGGATGGGATAAATTGAGCCCTCTGGACTTTTAGTGCTGAAATTCAGGAGAAGAAATACTTGCGTGCACATAGTTTGGAGGGATAGATAGGTCCAGCTGCCTCTAAAATACATCCTTGGGAGTAAAATACACTTGTTGGGCTCCCACTCTACTGAGTCTATATTGCTGAATAACCTTGTTTATCCACTGCCACAGATGTGAAAGGTGATTTCAAACAGGGGCAAAACAACACCAGGGACATTTTTGGAAGTTTTCCATGTGTTTGAGGAGCACCAGCCCCTCTCCTCTTGGTGGTGCGCTGCCAGTTAACATTGCATTCAGTCACCAAAATGAAATAAATCCCCCCGTCACAACCAAATGTTATTCCCTTGTTGATTCCAGGACCATGCAGAGCAAGGATGGAGTTTCCCTGAACCAAACTCATTTCTAGTGGCAAGGAGTAAAGAGCAAACTGCTTGCTACCAGGAGGAAAACAGGAAAACTGGAAAAGCCTTCATGGTTTGCCTGTCATAAAGAGGCTGGAATAATCTCTAGATTATTATTATAACAGAGAATATTTTTATAATCACCCTCTGAAATTTTCTTGATCACTGCTTGCTGTGTGCACCCAGGGGGGGATAAGCATCTTCTTCCTGATCTGTTCACTGATAAAGTCACTTATCAGATGAAGAGAAGCCCAGGTGTATCCAGCAGACGGAGTTAAAGCTCTTCCAGCCATAAACCAGGCACGTTTTGAGCTGTAATTATCCGCTGGGGCTGTCCCAGGGCTGTGGTTGACTCTCATCAAAGGTTTCCAGCCAGGATGGGGTGTCAGTCCCAGAGCATCGTTCTGCTCCTGCACGTGGGCTCCACACTGCAGGAGGTGCAGGCAGCCAAGAGCAGCCCTTTGTGATCTTAAAACAGGCAGCTCTAGTAGGGGTCTGATCTCTGGGTTCGACTGCTGATATGTCAGCACTGAGTTAAGCTGGAGTTCAAACCTTCCCAGCAAATCCAGCCAGTGCTAACATTTATTGATGTTAATTAGGACACTGAGATCAGACTGCAGCAAGGCTATGGCTGTACAAGCAGGGCTCAGCCTGGCACTGTACAGGATTAAAAGGTGATGCCTAATCCTTCCTGTAGCCCTACCTGCCCTGTGTGGAGGTGAGAGGAAAGTGTCTGTCAGCATTTCCTTCCTGCCTGTAGATCAGTGACAGAGAGACAGACTTGCATCTCTCCTGTGTGCTTTAATTGCAAATTGCTAAAACATCTGATTCATGCTTAGCCTAATTATGTTAATCCTAAAACAAATAATCCCAGCTGTTATGCTGCCAGGCTGTAATTTTGGTGTTATTTCAAAATCAGAGAAAATGGAGCTGGAAGGGAGTTTGTGAGTTTACAAAGGTGCCAAAAGCTCTCTGAGCCATGCCTGGGAGGTGGAGGTGCCCTGTGTGGGTTTGCAGCAGTGGCAAATGCACAGTCTGCCTGCAAAATCCATGCCACAGCATCCCTAAGTCTTTTTTACAGATTTTAGCCTAAGACCCTTTTGCCCTATGATTTCTCTCCTCGTTGCTCAGTGGACACAAAACCAGTTTATGAATTTCCTCTCTATCTAAATATTTGAGTTACAATGTCGTCCCTTCACCCTCCAGCCTCCCTGCTCAGGACAGTATGAGCTTGGTTCTTGTCATCTTCCTGCAGAAATCACATTTTCTAGACCTCTCATCCTTCTCTGCTCCTGCAGATTTCCAGTTTCATTCTCACTCTCTCCAACTGTCCTAGAGAACTGCCAGGATCTACCTTTTTCCACAAAAATCCCATTATTTTTATTTGGGATGGAACCTCACTTTGTTCAGATTGTGGCGCTAATTTTGTCCACAGAAAGGTTTTACAGCACCTCTTGCCTTGTCACCACCTAAGCGTTGTTGTTTGAAATTACTCTTGGTACGAGGAAAATTTGTTTTGTTGTTATTGTTGGATTTTAGTAATAAACCACCAAAAAGAAAACCCAAATAATCCCCCTCTGGCTTTCCAAACCTCCTCCAGCATTCAATGTCGACAGTGACATGGGGAGATTTTCCCAAAACTTACCCGGCACCTCCAGGCTTTGGCTTCCTCTGATCATTCCCTGCGTGATTAGTCCCGATGATAGGAAAATGTGCTTTTATTTCAAGCCTGGGCTCACCCTGAGGAGCTGGGGCTGTTGCAACCTCCCTGGATGAGTGTGAGGATGAAGGAGGCTGATTCAAAATGAGTCCCACGTGTGCCCAGACAGACAGACAGACAATAGTCCTTGGGTATCAACACAAACCAGCCAGCCCCCTGAGAGCTCCCAAACCCTGATCAGACACCTTGTGCACACTGCCAAACCATCTGGGGCTCGGAATAAATTCCCTTGAGCTTTTCTGCAACCCCAACGGCACTGAGGTCGAGGGGAACTGTTGGAACCCAGGACATGCCCTGGATGGCTCGAGCCCCTGCCAGGGGTCTCAGAGACCTTGGCATGAAACCAAAGACACCTGTGCCTTTGATTTTAACCCATGGAGAAAATTACCAACTTTATGTGAAGATTTACAAGCCACAAGAGTTTAAGTAGAATAATAGTTAGTTTGTCACAGGGTGAAAAAGTAAAACTTTGGGGTTTTTAGAATGGAGGTTCAGAAGCCAGGATGGAGGGATTTCGGCATGCCTTGTCCCTCTTCTTTCTTCTTCTTAGCCTCCATCTTCTGTGTGATGTTGGCACTTTTGGATTTGTTTAGAGTAGAAACTCACTGTCTAACACAGGTGATAGGTACTGGAAAATTATTGTAAATTATGTACACGTAGTTTTTAGTATAAAAAGATAACACCACCACAGTGAGCCTCAACCTGACCTGCTAGACAGACCTCAGCAGGTCAGAAAAAGAATGTCATAGATAACAGAGAATAAACAACTTGAAAACCATAGCCAAAGAATCCTGATTCCTTCTTTGATTTTAAGGCTGGGAAATAGAGACTTTCCAACACCTTGGGGTCATCTTGACACCAGAGACTCCGAGAGGGAACCTCACGGTGAGGAAAATCATTTTTGAAAACCTGCTTTTAAAATAAAATCAGGTATGTTTGTCAAAGGGGTCCTGTGCCAGCAGGCAGTGGGCATTTCAGCCTGGTGACCCAGCAGATGCAGTGTCTGGCAAGAGAAAAAACTGAGGAAAAAGTAAATAATGTAATACTGCTCTTGTGAATCACTGCTGCGCTGTGGGGGTAAATACACAGAGGAGTAAATATTGCACAATATTGCATTTGGGATGAACTTTTCCAAAACAAAAGAACCTAGTCTGCCCCTGGAACTCCTCAGAGCTGGGTCCTCTGTGTGCACAGCACTGAGTGGCCACAATGTCTCAGCATCTGTCATGTGTGTTATTGACCCAAACTGGAGCATGTCCCAGCCAAATTCTCCTGCTGGCTTGGCTACAAGCACCAGCCAGAGCCTGGCCAGCCCTTACCATGGTTTTGATGTACAGCCATAACCCAGGTTTGCCTGGTTTGCAAATCATACTGAACTCCAAGCTGCACTTGGATGAGTCTCGTGTTTCCCACCACCCAACAATAACACTAAATCCACTTTAAAAGCTTCACTCTTTACCACACACAAACAAAAACCATCCCCTTGATTTTGGTTTTTTTATCCCTTTGTGCAATAGTAGTATATCCCAGAGCTAAAAGCCATGTTTGCTTCCAGGAAACAGCAACAACAGAAATTCTTAATTGAATTAATTAATTCCATGTGCATATCTGGAAGGACATTCATCACAGCAGCTGATTGATGTGCTGCTCAGTGAAACCTGCTGTGGGCACAGATTTCTGGGCTGGGGCTTCTCCTGGATGCTAATTGTGTCTTAGACACCATAAATGCTGCTGGGACATGTCAGAAAGGAGAATCTGAGTCCTGGACACATGGACATGGGAGGGAAAACCCTGCTGAGGCACTCCAGTGCACAACTGCTGGCTCCTCAGCTGCCTCAGCACAAGGAAATGCCTGGAAAATTAATCTGAGTTTTGGGATTCACCAAGTTAAGATGCTTTTAGGATGATGGGAAAGGCTGATGCACACATGGAGGCATGCATGAGGATAAAGATTATACCTGCAACTGTATTAGGTGAGAGGAAAATGCCAGGCAAAGCGCCAAGATCAAGCCAAAAATATGTTATACCCTGTGGTATAACATGTGTGAAGGGTAGCAGGTGAGGATCCCTCTTGCTATGAAACACAAAGAAACCCTAAAAGCCCAACAAACCATTCCCATATGACAGCCCCTAAATTCCAAGACGTGACCCACATTCTGCCTTCAAAGACACATCTGTGGCATGCATGAGCCTTTCTCTCCCTGTCACCATCCCTGAAAAATCCGTGACAGGGCAGCCACGAGGCTCTTGTCAGGATTGTGTCTGCGTGACATGTTCTCACACAGGACAAAAGCATTTTTGGGAGGCCAGGGCAAAACGTGGGATGAGAGGAACCCAAGAGCAGCAGTCATGAACCCACCACTAAATAAGCTGTGCTGCTGGGGATTGGTTTTTTCACAAATCACCCCCAATGAATGCAACTGGGCCCAAGCCTGCACTTCAGGCCAGGCCTAATCCTGCTCCCTCAGACATCGCTGCCATTCATTTCAGTGGCACTGGACCACAAACACCCACCTTCAACATATGGGAGAGTTATAGCTGCTCTGCCTCTGCTTTTGCTCTTCCTTCCCCTGCCAGGAGGCCAAAAAATCTCACCTGAAATGCCAGCAAGAGTTGCTGCATGTGCCAGGCACAGCCCTCAGCACAAGGTTTAATGAAAATAGCATTTTTGGGAGGCCAGGGCAAAACGTGGGATGAGAGCAGTCCAAGAGAAGAAGTCATGAAGCCACCACTAAATAATCTGTGCTGCTGGGGATTGGTTTTTGCACAAATCATCCCCCAATTAATGCAGCTGGGCCCTGCTCTGATCCCAGGCCTGCATCTAAGGCCAGGCCTAATCCTGCTCCTTCAGACATCACTGCCATTCATCTCAGCAGCACTGGACCACAAACTCCCACCTTCAACATGTGGGAGAGTTAAAGCTGCTCTGCCTCTGCTTTTGCTCTTCCTTCCCCTGCCAGGAGGCCAAAAAATCTCACCTGAAATGCCAGCAAGAGCCACTGCACGTGCCAGGCACAGCCCTCAGCACGAAAACACAGAAAGGGCATTTTAAGGGAGGTTTAATGAGAGTATAATGAGGGGTTTCCAGCATTAATGACACAGGGAAGGTTTTGGATGGAACCAGCAGCGTGCTGCATTTTCCAGCAATGTGCTACACGGAAAACCAGTCCCAGCCCAAACTTTGCCACCTCGGCTTTGATGTGGGTGATCAGTGTGCCCACAATTTCTCCTACCAGCAGCAGCATTCACAGATGTCCCCTTTACTTCTCCCTGTTCCATGTTTTAAGGAATCTCTCTGGTTTCAGGTAGCAGCAAGGGAATGTTTGGCATGAGGGATGGTGGTCAAAGCTCTGACCATGGTCTTCAGGCCCTCACGTCTCAATCCAAACCACCCTGCAGTGTCAGTTTACACCCTTCTCCTCCTCCTCCTCCTCCTCCTTCTCCTTCATTATTTTCAAAATATACTAATATTTGTAGAATTTGGTTTACTGAGCAAAACCATTCATTTTCCTACTTCTGGTCTTCCACAGGAGGACATGGAGGGGGGTGTCTGCACAGCTGCAGCCAGATCTGAATTGTCTTTCATTTCCAACCCCATCATGAAGCAATAAAATGGGTTTGTTGAAAGAATGGAGTCCAACAATCTCCACGAAGACAGCTCGTTAGGGCCAACTTGCCTTTCTCAGAGGCACTGACACAGAGCAGCTTGAGCAAAGTCAAATTGGGGTGAATTGGTGTGAGTTCTGTGTGACTGTTGAAAAAAATAGACTTGAAATGTGTGGTTTTCTCCTGCCTGCAAATGGCATTTTTTCCTTCTCTGAAATCACTTTTGTTGCAACCTCCCACTGAAACATGCTTGGTGTTTGATTGTAGATGTATTGAGCTTTTGAAAGTAGCTGATTTAGTTAAATTGGTTCTATTGAGATTTAGCAAGTTTATAGCAAATATCTCACTACTTTCTTGCTGAATTCAAGTGAAACCAAGGATGCTGTAAGACTCTGTCCTGTTATAATGGCAGAAAAAGGGAACAAACATAGCCAGAATCAGGCCCAAAGGTTTCTGATGTATTTTAGACACTTTCTGGCTAGATTTTCCTTCCATTTCACCTGGTTTTTGCATCCCAGAAGCCAGTAAAGAAAAGTCTTTATACGAGAGAGTGCAGATCAAGCCTGGGCTAGAGAACCAGATGCCATTTACTCCCAGTCTGGCAAATGACCCCAGAGTACATGGCAAAAAGTGTGAATAAAACGACACAGACCTCCTCACCAGAGGCCAGTGAGTCTGTTTATTTATTCAGCTCATACAGTCCTTGTTTTATACTTGGATGCATATGAATAACAACACAATTTTAAGCCTGTGCCAGCTGGTTTGTTTAAGACTGTAACTGCTTCTGCAGCCAGGGCATGTTGAAAGGAGGGGAAACGCCTTCCCACGATGAAACCAACCCACCCACCAGTCCCCACCAGAGAGCCTTGGCTCCTCTTTCCCTACCCTTGTTCTTAATGGACTCTCCTCACTTTTTCAGGCACTTAACAGATGATGTTAAGGTACTTGAAGAGCTTTACACAAATTACCAAATATAATTCAATAATTTCCTCGTGTTTTATAAACAATACTTCCAATAGATCTACCATACTATGAGCTGAACCATTTTTTCTCTGTGGTTTTGCTCCTTGCTTGAACAATTTTTTCCACTGCACACTCATTCAGCTGAACCCATCTCCTTGTCCTCTTCCTTCTGTTCTCTGTTTCTGTCTCAGTACAGAGCCCTCCTGTTATCTGTTGCCCCCCAGACATTTCTTTTTCAATGCCAAGTCCAGGATCCCAGCAATGATGCTAAGCAGTTAAAAAACAATGACCTTTTCTATTTGGAAATTAGGAATTCTTAGGAGGTGTGCAGCTACAGGGAAAGTCCAATTATCAATAGCTTTTACTTTTGTCAGCCTTTATGCACTCTTTCCACCCATGGAAGCACACATCCTTTTCCATCTCAGCCTTTCATGCCTCTAAACCAGGCAAGAACCTTGATGCCACATTTTTTTCAATGTACTATATAGGCAACGTTGCCTTCCCAGCTTTCAGCAGTTTTGAGATGCAGGGATTTGACCTGGACCAACCATTTCATTGCACAGGATGTGTTTTCCAGGCAGTTTTTCCTGGCAATCCCAGCAGCAGCCCAAAGCCCCAGGGCTGTCTGTAGACATTCTCTGTTCTCCTGGTCCTTGGGGTGATAGGCACCATCTGCCCTCACAGCACATCCCATTGTGGCTTTTCTGCATCCTGTGATGGGACCAACAGGACAAGGGAGCAGAAGAAACCAGCTGGGCATGACCCACCCTGGTGTCTCCATCCACACCATGGGGGACTGACCCTGCCAAGATCATTTGGCTGAACTTGCAAGCAAAAATCTGGGATTGTTCAGTGGAGCTACAAGAGCCAAAAAAATTCCTTTTTTCAGGGTTGCACCCAACCTGGTCAGGGTGAAGCTGGGAAACAACATCAGAGGAATTTGTATTGAATTTGTATTCACCAATGCTCATGGGCAGGGAAAAAAAAGGCTGGATCAGAACCTCACTTTCTAATGCAGAATTTCTAGGGTTTATAATGTTCTGCTGTGCTATTCCCCATCAGGCTAGGCTCATAATGGACATGGTGTGAGATGTACATGGTGCAGCACATTATGAGCAGCCCTGATTGACGGTGCCGTGCAGTGATGACAGCTCTGTGTTTTGCTTTCATTTTTGGAGACTAAGTGGCTTACATGTGGTCCCATTTAAAGGATGTCTGGGTGGCAGCTGCATTCTCCTCTGTGCTTATGAGAGGGAAATGAGCTTTTCAGTCCCAAAATACTGCAAAAAGGGGTTATGTAAAAAGGCTGCATGCAGCTATTGAAGGGGGAAAATAGCCTCTCCAGACAAAGTGACTTCCTGTTTACAAAACACAAACGTTTTGGACATGGCTCTGAAATGCCAAGCAGGATTTTTGATGTTTTCCAGAGCAATGTCCAACTTGGGATCAGGGTGATATTTTGAGAGTGCTGTCCTTGAAGAATGAGGCTACTTTGAGGTTGTACTTCTGGAATTGACAGCTTGTTCTTCAAATTTCAACCTCCCTCTTTAAACACCTCGTGTTTAGGGATGCTGTGCCCATGGCATCACCCTTCCAGTGATGGGGCAGCCCATTGTTCTTGTCTGACAGGCAGCCATGTACCTGTGACTTCTTTCTTTTCCATTTCCAGACACTTTGCACTTTGGAAACAATACAGCACTGAAAAAGATCAAATCCATATAAGAGTTAAGATGGGGAAAAACAATTCTAATTTTAAATACAGGAAAAGGGATGAGATGATTCTGTTTCTGGACAAAAAGAGAGGGACAATACTCATCTGGGAAATTTTGTGAGCAGTTGTGGTTCAAGTTGTGCCAGAGGAGGATTTGATTGAATATTAGGAAAATTTCTTCACTGAAAGGATGGTCAGGCATTGAACCAGGCTGCCCAGGGAAGTGAGAGAGTTCCCAGCCCTGGAAGTGTTCAAGAGACGTGTGGATGTGATGTGTGGGGACATGGTGGACATGGCAGTGCTGGGGGAATGAACAGAATAGATGATCTTAGGGGTATTTTCCAACTTTAATGATTCTGTGTTCCATAAAATGTGTCTCTTCATCAGGGCCAAGGGATATTTATCCTTATTACTGTGTGAGGGTTTCTGAAACCCCATGTGGAAGCCCATGGTCAGAGCCATAAGCATCTCCTTCTGTTCTCCCCATGGACCACATTTGAGTAGCACGGAACTCCTCCCTTTCCCTGGACACTGGCAACCAACATTTTATCCCTTTTTCTTTTGGTGTGGACTGTCCCCACAGCTCAGCATTCCTTTGCAGAGGGGAAGCCAAGGGCAATTGAGGGGCTCTTGGTGTGCTTTGGCACCAAGCAGCAGAGCTGAGGAGGGAGTGAATAAGCAAACCAGTCCTGCCAAGACAAGATGGTCACTGTGAGTGGAGTTGTGGCCTGCAGTGACAAAGTACAAGGAGGTTGCCAACAGAGAGCTGACCCAGCAAAATGTTGGTTTATTTATACATTTCAGCATGTGCCGAATGCGTGCACTGTGCTGGATTCCCCAGGAGGGGAGGACAGGAGGCTGGGAGGAGAGAGGGCAAACCATGTGATGAAAAATATACCCTGCAAAACACACAGGCTAGGGCTGCACATCTGAGACATGGACACAGGATTCCAGGGAGAAAAGCTCCCAGGGGATGCCCAGAGGTCTCTACTTCCCACTTAGAAATCAGAGCCTGACAGTTCTGAGCTGTTGCATAGGGTATTGATTATTTCTGGTACCCAGGAGCAAAATGGAATCCTTACTCCTTGCATCCACCCCTGGATGTGGATGTTAAATGCTTGTCTTGGCTTGAAAAGACAGGTGTCTGCTACTGAAGGCAGGAGCCTCCCTTGAAATCGAAAACGTAAACCCCTCCCTATGAATTATTGCGATTTTGAAATTAAAAGGCTCTCAGGCAAAGATATGGGAATAGGAACAACAGTTCTTTACTAGGAAAATTTAAAAAAATATAATACAATAGTACAAAAAAGAAAACAAACCACTGCCAGAGTCAGGAGAGGACCTCACAGCCTGTGTGTCAGTGTGGTGGCACAGTCCCATCCCATGGGGGCTCAGCCCTCCTGCAGTGCCAGCTGTGGCTCTGCTGCAGCAGGGATCCTGCATAAAGGGGGAGTTTTCCTCTGCAGCTCCGGGGCTGCTGGAGATGGGCCTGGGCTCCCACTAGGAATGCAGAGCAGCAGAAAGCTGCTCCTCTGGCAATGCAGTGGGCAAAGGCTGCTGTGGTGTCCCAAAGTATCCAGGTAGGATATCCAGGATATCCAGGTTGTATCCAGGTAGGAATGGTTGGCTCCTCCCCTGGGCGGAGCATCTCCCAGTGGGATGATGGAATTTTATCAGCCATGCAGTGACACTCACTGGCCATGACAGAAGATAATTAATAATTAATGGCCCATGAACAGAAGAGATCTCCTGGAGGGAGGATTGGTTGTGGAAGAGATAAAGAAAAACTGCCCAATGAACAGAAGAGAACTGCCCCACCTCTAACAGATGGTGATAGAATACACACCCCCATTTCTAACCTAAGACAATGCCACACTCTGTCCTGCACCCACCTCCATCACTCAGGACACCCCCAGAGGGACTGCAAATTCTCTTCCCTGAGACCCTAAAACTGAGAAGTTCTACTGAATCTCTGTCATTAAAGGATCCTCATATCTGGGAGAAAATTCCTTCTCCTTTCAGCCACCTCTGCCATACAAAGGGCAGGAGATACGGAATGAGATTTGGTGCCTCTGCTATGAAACCCACACAAGTTTGCATCCTGCTTCTCACATGTCTAAAAGGATAAAGCAGACATAGCTCGATTCCTTTGGGATTTTTGTTTGCAATGTTGCTGTTGCTTATTGTTAGCCTGGGTGCTCTGATAATCTGTGTCTGTGAAGGAATTAAGCATGAGGATTTGTTTTCAGCTGGCACAAGTTAGAGTCATTCCTGTCATACACACAATATATCTCAAATGCTCCTTAGATAATCAGAAAACAGTGTCCACATGAGTTAATTTGCTTTTTTTTCTTGTCTGTGGGGTTTTTTCAGCGCTTGAAGGCAGGCACAGAGGGGAGGAGGTCTCTCTCAGGCTCCTTGCTTCTGTCTGCTCCCTAAACAACACATTAATCACCCAGACAATGTAACTGAACTCCAGGCTGCTGCCTTCTGCCTTAACAAAATACACTTTTCTTTCTGAAATAACAGTATCTGCAAGGCAAGGCTGTTGTTGTCGTGTTTTTCTGAAATCTAACATAGTCTGGGGAGTTTCTTCTTTAGGGAGCTCTGGCTGGGTCCAAGGGCTTGTCTGAGGAATGAATAAAATCTTCTCTGCTGATAAGCTGAGGAGGAGTGCAGTGCTCCATTCTCCAGCACACCTAACCTGGATGAACCTTGTGTTATGATATAAACAAGCTCTGCTTTGGTTCAAAGTGACTGTTTTTTTATTGTTTCATTTGACTTTTGACATTTTTCACCCCGACCCCGCTGCATTGCTGCCCACAGCACCATTAAAGGGTTATCTAATTCCACTCGAGGCCGGGTGGGTTTCTCAGAGTGCAGAAAGTGTCAGGCAGAGATGGATCACAAACGGTCCAAACTGAGTATTGAGTTGTGTGTGAGGAAAACATCCTTCTCCTGACACATCCCAGACCCATGCCAGCAAGGTTACTGGCAGAAAAGTCAAAGCAAAGCACAAGCAGAGTTGCATGGGGGGTCTCAGGAGGGCACAACAGTGAGGGGAGGACAGGGATGGCCTCAGAGTGTCCTGAGGAGCTCTGGTGGCCACAGGCTGGCTGCAGTGAAGGATGATCAGGGAACTTGATCTTCTTGCAAAAGAATCAAGAACAAAACTTAAAATTTATTTAAAAAAAAAAAGTTTTCACCCAGGTTTCAGAAACAGTGGGGGGAAAATTGCCTGCAAATCATTGCCTTGCTAAAGGTCTGCAGGGATCAAGAAAAGCACGTGTCTGTGTGGTGTCAGGGTGCAATGTATGGTGAGAAAGGAAGATAAGGGCAAAAGGGAGAGGAGGAGGCAGACATGGGAATCTCAGGGGTGCTGTTTGCTCAGGGTGATGCAGAAAGTCACTCAGCTCTCACCTTCCCGCTCCCAGGCCTGCAGGCCTCAGTGTAAGGTGGCAGATAAAATTTCTTCCTCTGGACTGACAAACTCAGCTCCAGGGCTGGAGACTGAGACATTTTGCAGGGAATTGTCATTTTCTGAGAGTGAAAGGCTGCTGCAGTGAGAGATGGCTGATTAAGCCTGGTGACCTTTTGCAGAAGCAAAGAAAAAAAATATCAATAACAGCATGGTGTCCGTAATAAAAGGAAGCAAATGGAAATCTGGAAGATGCCGAGTGGATTTTCTTTGCAGAATTGCTTCCCCATGGATGCTCCTGCAGCAAAGCATCTTGACAAGTGCCAGGTGAACCGTGTCCTTTTGTCCTTTAGAAGTGGCAAGGGATGTAAGGCAGGATTCCTGGAAATCTGAGTAACTCTTACACCTTCCTGGGATACTGAGAGGACAGCAGGCAGGTGTGCAAGGAAAGCTCAGCGTTCAGGTGGACAAACATACCCTGGTCTGTTGTCACAAATCATCAAAATTCTGCTGCTCAACCCCACCAAACCTGCCTCATCCAGCCTTCATTTGGCTCTGGGCATGGAAAGATGGCTCAGCAGGTTTTCAGTCTGGCAATGCCACCATTCCTAATGTTGTGCTGATCTTCACCCTTCCCTCTTTATGCCTAAATGTCTCTCTGGGCATTGCTGATTTTCACACTCCCTGGCTGGGAAGGCTGACCAGCGATCAGCACACTTGGAAGGAGCAGGGAACAGATTTTCCTCACCATTTATTTCTTTTAACACTAAGAATGTGGTAATGCCTCCAAGATCACTGCTTCCTGCAGCCAGGTCTGTGTTTGTGGTTAGTGCTGAAGTTCATCCTGCTGAGCAATTCCACTTTGTTATTTCTAAATTCAAATACCAAAGGAAAAAAATTAAACTAATAATAAAAAATTAATAGAGATAACTATGTAGAGCAGGGAATAAGCCAATCATTTCCACATTTGATGAAAATGACCCTTGCTCTACCAGAAGTTATGACTGTAGTGCTGATGCTGCTGATTGAAGCTGGATGATCCATGTAGAGCAGGTGGCTGCACTGCAGGCTCCTTCTGCCCCAAAAACTGATTAATAACCCTTTAAAAATATTATTTTTTTGAATTAGAAGAAGCTGAAATGAGCTGAAATGAACTCGGGGAGTGCCCAGGGAGCATTCACATCCCTATGGGGCTGTGCAGTATTAAACTGGCAGCATTTATTGCTTCAGAGCAATGTGTGTGGAGCTCCAGGTGCTGACTTGCTATGGACCCCTTGCTGCCTTGCTGGCCACTGCTTCCCTGCAGTTTTCCCATCTGCTGCACACAGACAGACAGGAATTGTTCATTCCCTTATTGCCAGCCAGGACCTGCAGGCTCTGTGACATTCCCCTGGTGCAGAGGGGCTGCAGAGCCACCTGAACCCCCCTTTGCTGTACTTGGGCATGGGCCACCCTGCATTTAATTCTGTGATGTGTGCATCACTCAGAGGCCTGAGTGCTTCCCTGGCAGGGCAGTTATTATCATATTATCATCATTTTAATTTTCTTTATTTGGAGTAAAAAGCAATGTTGAAGTTTCCCTCGGCTGAGTCACAAGATGCTGGAAATGCAGCTTTTATAACAGGCAAATATGCAAAAAATTAACAGTCTCCTCTTTTCTTAGACATTCTAATTTTTCACAAAACTGGTGTGGCTGAAGCCAAATTTGCCAAGGGGAAAATGATCCACCTCCCAGAGGTTGGAATGGCAATGTTTCCCTGAGCTCTGAGTCAGAGCCCTTGATAACAGGGAACCAGTGAATTTCTTTGGAGCTGCACAATCCAGAGGCCAAGCAGCAGCTGGATTTCCCAGCTCCAGAGAAATCACTGGTTCCAAAGGGCAGCTCAGTGCTGCTGGGCAGACTACAGGCTCCTTGTGGAGCAGTGCTTGTTTTGTTGTCCAGGGGCAGAGCAAATGGAGGCAGAAATTTTCCAGGGCCCTTTCCAGATGACTCCTCCAAGGCTTCATCTTCCCTGTGAGGGTGGGGAGGCCCTGGACAGGCTGCCCAGAGAAGCTGTGGCTGCCCCTGGATCCCTGGATGGGATCCCTGGCTTTCCAAAGCCAGGCTGGAAAGGGTTTGGAATAGCCTGGGATGATGGAAGGTGTCCCTGCCCATGGCAGGGGGTGGAATGAGATAAGCCTTAAACTCCATTCCAATCCAAACCATGCTGTGATTTCATGACTTCTTGATCCTCTCCAGCACATCTCAGCTGCATCCATGCCAATAAAGGCCACAGGGCCAGAGCCAAGCATCCCACAGATGCCTGTGCCAGTCTGTACTTTTACATTGCTCATATCCTGCTGCTCTGCCCAGAGCTTCTGCAGGGAGTTCAGCATGAGCAGAAGAGAACACAAATCATGGAGAGTGTGGATGTTGTTAGATTTAACAAGGCCAAGAGCTGGATCCTGCACTTGGGTCACAACAACCCCCTAAATGGCACTTTTTAACTTTCCCTTTATGTAATGGCACCTTATTACACTCAGTTTGCAGGGGAATCTATTATTCCCAGCCCAGAACCCAAGAAGATGCCCCTTAATACACACCTAAACCTGTTTAGGGAATGTCCAGGGGCTTGGTGGGATTTTCTATCCACAGCCCAGACCAGCCACAGGAAAGTCCATTCCTCTGAGGCCATTTGGCTGGAGGCTCTGACAAATGCCTGGATGTAAGGAAATGTAAACCAGTCCCAGGTGCTACCAGGGCTTTGCCAGGGCTCATCTGCTCCCCTCCAGGAATTCTGCCACTGTGGTGCTCAGAGCCAGCCAGGAGCAGACCCAAGGGGCACCTTGAGGCTGTCTCAGCTCTCAGTGTAACCCAGCACCTTCCCTCCAAACCACAAATGCCCAGGCTGCTTTTCCTGTCCTTCTTTTATTTCCCTTTCTCTCCTGTTTCAGCGTGGATGACAAATAATGTTTTAAGCTCATCAAGGAAATGACCTCATATTTTAAGTTCTTTCCTGGGGCAGCTTTTAATATTTAAATATATGTGTGTGCTTTTCTGCTTCTTTCTTCTCTCCTACACATCAGATAAAGAGTTTCCCCTGCAGAAAGGAGCAGAGGGTGATATCACAGCTCACTGAATGCACTTGTTGCTCCAGCCCTCCTTGTGTTTCTGGGGGCTCGCTCAAATTTCACTGGAGTTGGCTCTGGTTCAAAGTCTTGCATGATGGATCACTGGGCCCAGGTTTCTCCTCTTGCTCTTGCCATTCCAGAGGTATATAAGGCAGGAAAATTAATAATGCTGTGATTTTACTGGGGAATGTTAAACATTAGCAATCACGCACTCTTGGCTGTTGGTATTTACCATGAGCACGGAAGGAAGGAAGGAAGGAAGGAAGGAAGGAAGGAAGGAAGGAAGGAAGGAAGGAAGGAAGGAAGGAAGGAAGGAAGGAAGGAAGGAAGGAAGGAAGGAAGGAAGGAAGGAAGGAAGGAAGGAAGGAAGGAAGGAAGGAAGGAAGGAAGGAAGGAAGGAAGGAAGGAAGGAAGGAAGGAAGGAAGGAAGGAAGGAAGGAAGGAAGGAAGGAAGGAAGGAAGGAAGGAAGGAAGGAAGGAAGGAAGGAAGGAAGGAAGGAAGGAAGGAAGGATTTCTCATAGGGATATGAGCTGTATTAGCTACCTCCCACTTTAGTCAATGGAGAGACACTGGCACCTCCATGGTGCAGACTGTAGATTTTCACAACTTTTCTGGAAATTTAGCATCATAGAATGGGATGGATTGGGAGGGGCCTTAAATATCATCTTGTTCCACCTTGTGCCATGGTCAGGGGCACCTTTCACCAGACCAGGTTGCTCAGAGCTCCTTCCCACCTGATCTTTAACACTCCCAGAGGTGGGGCATCCACAGCTTCTCAGGGTAACCTGTGTCAGTGCCTCACCACACTCTCATATAAAGAAATTTTCCTAGTATCTAATCCAACCCTCCCCTCTTTCAGTTTGAAGTGATTCCTCCTTATCCTGTCACCACAAGCTCCTGTAAATAGTGCCTCTTCCTCTTCTCACTGAGTACAGATGTTGGAGCACAGTGAGATGAAATCTGCCCCAGCTGCCTTAGCTGAGGGCCCACATCAGCAGTTTTTGGGATGAAAAGGAATTAAACCATCCTCTCCCACACCTCTGGGCTCCATGGACAGTGCCTCAGAGTTCCAAGCTTCAGCCCCATCCAGAGCTCAGCAAAGAGCAGTTCCCTGGGCCACTTGCAGAGCAGAGATTGGGAACAGTGGCACTCAGCATTTCACTGGGCAGACAAAGGGCTTTCCAAGAAAAGATAACTTCAAGCAGAGCATCTTTCAGGGTGGATTATTATCATGGCTACTGCTGTACTGAGTCTCTCCTACTGCATAAAGTAGGGAATATTATGCAGTTTTGCAGCCTTTCATTAGCAATATCCCTCCCAGGCCAGCAAGCCAATGTTTTATTAAAAGACACATGGCACTTTTTAAAAGCTAGTTATCACAAACCACTAGATTTCTTCTGATCCTTTCCAAAGTCCTTGTATAAAACTGAAGGTTATTAAAAATCTCATTTAATGAAGCCTAACACTTACAGTTTTTCTTTTTGGGGGAGAGAAGGAGGGAGATTTACATTCCATTACAGCTTCCCTAAAATCCCATCACTGGAAAAGCTCAAGGCCAGGTTGGATGGAGTTGGGACTGGATGATCTTTAAGAGCTCTTCCAACCCAAATCATTCTAGGATTCTGTGATCTACAACACCAAATAAAAAAGAAGGAGACCCCATAGTGCCTGGTGATCTTTGCCTCAGGAATGCTGATTCAATCTGCATCTTATAAATCAACTTAATTTCTGTAAACTTTCAGAGCACCCAGTACAGAAAAAGTCAGAATAACTATTTTTTAAGAGAGACTGAAGGAGATGAATCCTCAGGAACTCTAAGGAGAGTCAGGTATCAGGTTTGCATCCAAACCTCAGCCAGTGGAAAAAGGATGACATCTCTGTGATTATGTTTCTCCAGCCCTTTTATTAATTCCTTTGCCACCTGGATGTAAACTGCTACTTCCTCCCCCCTCCAGAGAATTCAGTCATCTGGTTTGTGCACCAGTGGTGATAAAAAATCTACCATTCAAGTAAGGCTCAGGATGAAGATATTTAAAGGCAGGCAGACAGGCTGAGGCAAAGGCAGTTGGTTCTGGGAGACTGCTAAAGGCCCACAGATGGGACTTTGAGCTGTGCTGTGGATAATGCTTCAGGGTTTGATTTTTTGAATGGCTCAAATGCATTTTTTATATGTCCAGGCACCTTTATGCTCAATTCCACTGGTGCACAAGCTGCACCCATTAGGCAGCACTTTGGAGCTACTGGGATTTAAGAACTAATTTCTCATCCAAACCATAACTGAAGGAGTTTCACCCATATCACTGCAGCTGACTCCATTTGGCCATTGGGATCAGGATGACATTTGGTCCAGGATGATGAGAGTGGATAAATGTGGAGACTCATAAACTAAGAAAAGCTGTGCCTACAGTGACACCATGCTATGGCAAGGCTCACTTAGCACACACTTTCATTAATGGAGGAAAGGAACCAATATGATGCTTGAGTTTCATTTTTTGAGCCTGAAAACTCAAAAAAAAATCAGAGTTTCCAGCTTGCATCCGGAGATGTTGGTTATTTCTGCACAATTTCAGCATGTTTAGTAGGGGACGAGTCCTACATCCGAAGGTGCACACCTGAGAATTTCTTATAGCAGAATTTTAATGAGCTGCTCATGTCATCAAGCAAGAAACCAACCAAGAGGAAAGGCCAGCCAAGGAACTCCCAGCCAGGGCAGAGCAGCAGAGCCATAACTCAATGAAAAAGGAGCAGCAGACATCAAAGCAAGGATGAGGTGATTTTCCACACACCTGGATGTCACTCCCCCCCGAGCTCACCATCCGTGTTCCCTGTCAGCAGAAATATGTTGGACCCCTCCAGTGCAACAGCAAGGACTTGGGAACAGATCCAGGGTGCAGTGAGAGCTTTCAGTAACCTCACTGATCACCAGCTCAGGCCCAGTGTGATAGACTATTGGTTTGCTCATTTGGGTTTTGTTTCTCAGGTAAAACTTTTCACCTCCTCGTTCGGCGAGAACAAGTCATTAGGCATTTTTTTTTCATTTTAGGGTCTTGATTTGCTTGTGTGTGAGTTGACAGCCCAGGAGTATTTGCCAAAAGTTGGTAAAGTGCCAAGTTTTCATTAAACCTCTTGTAAACCCCAAACTGCCGTCCTGCGAGGCTACATCTGGCAGGGAAGCCATCTGTGATTCGTATAGTCTTGCTCCAACAAAACGACAACAGTGTGAAAAACTCTTTTCTCTGGTCGGCAGTGAACTGTAAAAGTAACATTAGTAATAGCTTCTGCAGGCTCAGTAATGACATAATTGACATTGGCTGAAAGCAAAAGCCCCAGCAGCGAGGTCTTGCCAAGGCTCTGGGTTGATTCATATCATCCTTCAAAAATACAGGTCATAGTCAAGAGCCCTCTTGGATGCTGCTTCTCACGTGAGTGGTGAGGCTGCTCCTCCTGAGCAGAGGCTGCAGCACAATCTCACAGAGTAGGAGCCTCCTGACCCCAACCCTGGCAAAAAAAACCCCACAAAAAAGTCAAATAAGGGCTGCTCTGCTTGACTGAAGCCATTTGCTTGATCCATAAACAAGGTCTGTATTTGCAATTGTTTAAAAACCTGCAGCTTCACAGCGAAGTGCACATTGCACCCAGTAATCTCTTATATCTATAGCAACATGACCTGCTGCATTTTATTTAATGCAGAGCCCTAGAAAGGAGACTGGGCTGCAAGCCATCTGCACATATGTTTCTTGGATGCCTGATATTTTCATTTTGCTTCAGATGAGCTGCACTGTTAGGGGGCTCCCATTTATAGCATCCGGGATTTTTTCCAGTATATGTTGTGCTCACCCTGTCTGCAAACCTCTCTTCTGCCCTCAACCTCCTTCACCCCCACGACTCAAAAAATACAAACCCCAGCAGATGTCCATTAAAAAAACAAAAGGAGAGAGAGAGAGACAAAAAGCACTGATTTGCTCAAATCTCTCGCTAAAGAAACCATTCCCCAACTCCCTTTGTATTTAAAAGCTTGAGGCCCCTGTTTTAGAGAAATCCTAGAAATACAATTTAAAGACCTCGGTGGGACTGTGCAGCGCTGAGAGACTGTGTGCTTACTGATGGGGAATGTTTAGAAAAACAACACCTAATGCCACCAAAGTTTCCATTTGCACCTCTGCCATTCTGCACCTTTCATGGAGGGCCTGGCCTGCAAAGCAGGAGCTTTTCCTGCATTATTTAGACAAGTAAGTGACAAAAAACACTGGACTATAGCCTGAACTCTTTACTAAAGCTTTAGACCTTCCTGATTCAGGCAGCAAGTAAGTGGGGATTTAACCAGCTGAGGCAAGACCAAAAGAAGATGAAAAAGGAAGAAAGAGAACAAAGGACTGTAGGGCAGCACAAACTGAGTGTCTGATTCTGACCCTCCCCTGCAGCAGGAGTGAATCCACATTTGTGGAGATCAGAGGTGGCTCTGTGCTGAGTGATGGGCTGCAGGAGAGGGGCAAAACAACACTGACAACATCATTTTTGTTTTGGAACATATCAGGGCCAAGGGGCCAAATCCAGAGCTGGTGTGAAGGAGTGTTCCCCTCTCAAACTCCCTCCTGCACAGTGTGCCTGGGAGTTTGATGTGGGAAAAGATGTAAAAATCAAAGCCCACACCTGAGCTGAGGTGTGGTGGGCCAGCTGTTGTTCTGGAAGGTGATATTAATGATATACTGGCTGGGATGGCTGGTGAGACATCTCACTGTCCTTGTGAGGTCACTTCTGCTCCCTCTCTGCATCCCTCCCTTTGTCCCTGTGCTTGTGAGACTCCCACGCCTGGGCTGGAAAAGGGATTTATTTCTCTGAGCTCCGTTTCTCCCTCCTCCTGCCAGCCCTGGTGCCAGAGGCAGAGCCCACACAGACTGCCAGACTGTGTTGAGCCCAAGGTTGGGATGCTGGGAACAGACTCCAAATGTGCCCTTCTGTGGCTGCAGCATCCCCTGGCTCTTCCTTTGGCGTGGCTGGCAGTCCCCACGGGCCCTGGGCTGTGGTCTCTTTTTTGTTCCACACTGACTCCTCCACAGGAGCCTTCGGGGTCTGTCCATGGCTGGCTCATTGGGTGGGAGCAGGGAATTCACAATACTGCCAGAATTCCCTGCCTGTCAGAGCTCCCAGCTGGCAGGACAGCACTGCTCCTCAAAGGGAAGGTCATGGTCCCCTGTCAACACCAAGGAGGGTTGTGCAAGCCCAGCATGAGGCAGGGAGGTGTCCCCAACATGGATTTGTGACATGGGACAATAGAGCAGAAATGATGCTTTCCAAAAATAAAGCCATCCTCTCCCCCAGCAAGGCTTGAAAGGCTCCAGCAGCTCCTGTGCTGCTGGCTCTGCTGGACATGTCTGTGCTGCTGAGGAGGAACCAGAGGCACCAGGAATGCCAGACATTCTCCATGTCACAGGGACAGCCCAAGGACAGCATTTCTTGGGGTGCCCAGGAGAGCCCAGTGTTTGGGACTGGCCAGATTTCTTCAGGCAGTGGGGACTTGAGGCTGGCTATCCCAGAGCTGGTTCCTGGCACACAGCAGACCTTTCTGAGGCTGTCAGCTCCATGGCACCCTGCACAAACCCCTCCCCAGGGCCCTTCCAGAAGCCATTCCCTTGGCTGGCTGAGCATTAACTCCTTGGCCTTGCTCAAGCGAGGTCGCAGCTGATTGCAAAGGGGAAAATGTGCAATGCAGGCAGGGAAACAGGCAACATGAGCAGAAACCTGGTCAAGGGTGGTCACTTCCTCCGTTTGTATGGGGATTCAGGAAGTCCATTACAAAGCACTCCATCACTGTCACTTAATTCCAGCTAGATTACAGAAGATTAATAGTTCTGCTCCTTCTCCCCCCTGCCTGCATGTGCAGAGGGTGGTGTTACCAGCCCCTCTGTGCGTGCCAGGTAGAGCTCCCCAGGACTTTGAGGAGAAGTCAAAGTCAAGCTCTCTTTTGCTTCATAATTCCTTAATAACTTGAGCCAAACCATCCCAGGAGCCATCAGTGTCCAGAGGAGATGCAGGATGGGAGCAGCAGATGAGCTGGGATGTGTTTTTGGGCAGCAGGGGTGAGGCTGTGGTGCCTTGGTGTGACCTGGCTGTGCTGCCTGGAGCAGGGACCCTCTTTCATTGTGCTGTCCCTCAAACTGATGTTCCTGTCACTGCACACCATGAGGAACTCTGGGACACAGCACTGAGAGGATGAGCAAAGGCTGCATTCCTGCCTTTGGCCACAACCCTATGGTCCTGAGGAATCCCACCTGATCTCCAGATGATTTACAGCTTCTTCTTTTGCTTTTTTAAAAACTCTTTCCCATGTAACTTGACTTTGATGTGAGTAGGGAAGTCATGTGAGCAACCACAAGCAAAAATGAGTATTTGCCAGTGTCTTACACTTCCTCCACCTGTTTCACACACCTTGGACCCAAGCACCAAGCACCTTGGACTGGCGTAATTAGCTGAGTGTGGTGTTGCTATTCTCATGGCCCCCATAATTTCAGCAGCTCCTCCTCTTTCCTCTAGGAATATGATGCACATGGTTATTCACCATGCAAAATTCAGGGAGGTCTGTGTGTGGTGTTGGAGGTAGGGCTGACCCAAAGTTCCTCAGCCACATCTGCTCCTGGAAAAGTTCTACCATAACTTCATCCCTTCAAATGAGGCTTTGGGAAGAGAAAAAAAATCAGTGAATGGATTCAAATCTGGTGGGCAGCTCCTGTGAAAAGAGAGAGACCCATGGAAAGCATCTCTGCTTTTCTGTCGGTGCTTCTTAAATGCAAAGGTTGGCCATGGAAATGCTGCAGTGTTCCATTGTGTTGTTTTTTCTGAGTGTTCACCTGTTTCAGATCTGCTTTTCTTCATGCTTCAGTTTCAAAAATTAACTTGAACTGAAGAGGAAGGTTATCCAAAAAGATTATACGGCCCCCAAATGAAGTCAGAAGTTTTATCTCACGTCTGGCCAAAAATTTCATTTTAATCCCACTAATGAAAGTTTCTAGGATTACTTCTTCTATTTCAGTCCTAAAACAAGTAAGGTATTATCATTGGGCTAGACACAAACCAATAGTCCCTCCCCAGCAGGACTGCAAGAACTATAAGGGAAGAGACATAAGAAAAGGCGGTTAATTATGAGTATAATTATCAATATTGCAGCTGTAATAACATTTTACATGGAGAAATCCTGGTGGTAAAGGTGGTGGGACCTCCCTGACCTGGGATCCAGTGGCATGGACCTATTTTCCTTCAGGGAATGTGACTGGGCATGCCAAAATAGCTGGTGACCCCTCTACTACATCTGCTTGGCTCCTTCACAGGACGGCAAGCAGACAGATAATGAAAAAAAGGGTCAGGGAGCTGGGAGAACAGAATGTCAGACCAAAATATCTTGGACAGAAATGTGCAGGTTGTTCTGATCAACCCCTCTGAGAAATTGTCTGCTGAAAGACTTGGGCGCTTCTGTGCCTCATAGTTCACACTTCATAATTTATGTGCCTCGTCCAGCATTTTTTCCCTGTCGTAATCGTCTAAAGGGTCTTAGTTCACCGGTGGATCTGGATTCTGTGGTCACAGAAAATGCAAGGATAAGCCCTGTGCCTTAACAGCAGAAAAGCATGGTCAGAGAGCCATTTTTCCCATATGATTCTTCAGGGCTGGCCAAAAAAACCCCCACGAAGGCTGGTTTCTCTCTTCTCCCAGAGTTTCTTATTGCACTAAGGACGTGTTATTATTTCAAACTGAACGGGAATTTAATCAGAAAGGAGTGACGCAGCGACTAGTCACCAGCTGAGCTCTGCAGAGCTCTGAGGGATGGGGCCAAGCCCCAGCCCAGCCTGCCAGGGCTCTCTTTTGGGTTTGGGAATCATTACTGCTGCCTCCCTTCACCTGCTGTGGCTCTCGCTCAGCTTCCCTCCCTGCCAAGCCCTGTCCTTGCTGGTAGCAGCCTGAAAAGGCCCAAAGTGTCTTAAAAATGTGGCAGATGTTTTGTTTTAGCAGGGGGGGAGCAGAGGGGAGGAAAGGGAATTGGTGACAGGCAGTGAAGAAGAAAGGTGGGAGGAAAAATAACAAAATGGAACCATCTCATCTTGCCTTCATCCCTCCATTAGCTGTCACAGCAAGCAAGGGTGGTTCAGACTGGTTTATCTCCAAGGGATGCTGGGCTGCTGAATGGAAAACAAGCTGGAGGTGTTCACTGAGTACTTCTCACTTTGAGTTAGAGCACTCAAACAAAAAAAGAAAAAATCCAGAAAAGCCAGGAAGGCCCCAAAATTTGACCCTAAACTAAACTCTGACCTGTTTTGTGCCTCATTAATATCATCTCAATTTTCTATCCTGTTCTCATGCCTCTGAGTTCAGCCTGAGATTCTGTTTTAAATGTCTCTGAAATATGCAGTTGTTCAGGTCAAGGGTTTTGCTTTGGCACTCAATTAACTATTCCTGGCTGTTCCTGTGCTACAGGAGGTCTGAGAGTATTTCCAGGTTTATCAGCAGCTTTTATTCTGGAAGTTGCTCCTCTAACCCTGTGTTTTCTTGTGTGCTGCTGATAACCCATGTCTGAAATAATAGTGTGACTCTGTGCCTCATTGGGATCCACGTGGGTGTGGAAAAAAGGATTTGCCAGAGGGGTGAAATTTTGCCATCTCTGTTCCTACTGAGGAGACTTCTGAGTTCTTGAAGGTATAATGAAGCAAATCCTCAGTGAAATACCAGTGAGATTCAGACCCCAAGTCCTGCAGTGGGGATTATTTGTTGAGCATTCCCCCCTCTCCCCTTATATTCTGCATTTTTTCTGGTGTCTTTAAAGCAAAACCCAAACTGCTTCTTTTCCCCCAGCCCAAACAACAATTTCTGAAAGTGTCCCATGTTTTGTCTTCAGCTGTGACACTGCCAAGCCAACAGCAACATCAAAGAAATCTGCAGAGCTTCCCAAGTTAGCAGCAGTGGAAAGGAAAGGTGGGATGCCAAGGTTGCTGTGGTACAGTAGGAAAGCAGGAAAGTTTTCTCCATCTGGTTAAAGGAACTGTGGGCAAATATAGCTAATACAGGCACCAAAAAGCATTTCCAAGAGATCCCCAGCTCACAGGACTCTTTTAGTAGCCACACTGATTGTGGAATTTTTAAAACAGTAAACAGGGATGCAGTCATCTCGTTCTGGAGCAGAAGAAGAAAGTTGCTGTTGAGAAACCCCACCTGCTTTCCATTTTTAGGGCATTTTTCCATTCTAGGGAAAGACTGTGGACAATTGTCTAACTATATAAAAGATGTTTTATTTCCCTTTGATTAGAAAAAAAATGATATGCAGGATTTTCAACTGTTCTGAGGACAAAATGTGTGACAAGAATGAATGGCTCTTTTTTTTCATTAATATGTATGTCTTTGAGCTAAGCTTTTAGTGGAAAAACTGCTCTAGAGGAGCCTAAATGTGACTTGAAGTCTGATCCTCTGCTAACTTGGCAAATACCTGAAGATGAAGTATGGAGAAGAGCTAACCTATAAAGTATCCTGTATTTTAACAGCCTGTTTCTCCATTAGGAATTTTTAGACATCAATAGAACGAATTGTCCTGTATTGTATGTTACATGTCTGTGTGCTGTAAAAACATTAAGGGTTTTGTCAGCTTTCTACCTTAACCCTTAAAGATGTCCCTGATGTCTGGTGCTCCAGCAAAATCCTTGTCCTCAGGCCTTTTTTTTTTGGGGAGCTGCTGTTGATTTTATGGCTGTACAGCCTCATCATGGTTTGTTTTTATCCTCGGGGAGATCCAGATGCTGCTGGTGGATTTATCACCATTCCTGTTGTTATTTGCTTGTGAGCTCGTCCTTGGACCGCGATACTCTCAGATGAAGGAGTAAATAAATATCAAACAAGGAGACACCTTCTGATGTGTCAGGAGGTGTTCAGATTACAGAATCTGGAAAGATTCTGTAACTCCAGCCTCAGCAGGGCAGGTTCTGCAAGACAGGGGCACCCTGAGAGGGTGAGCTGCAGATGGGCATTGCTCAGCTCGCGTCTCTCCCTGTTGACAGGAGCTGGTTGCTCTGACCAGAGTTTGAACCTTCTCTGCAGAATTTCTGGCGCCATCTTCACTCCTTCCTGCTCTGTCCTGGGACAGGGTGGCTCCCTGTGTGTCCTGCCTGACCTGGGAAGCCCTGATAGCCCCACCAGCAGCTCCCACCTACACAATGTTCACGTGCTCCTGGGTGTTTCCTGCACGCCTGACCTTGAGATAACCACTGTCCACTCCTTGCATGGGTACAGCCTCTCCAGCAGGTTCCCACCAGACCGCACCAATCTGTAATGGACCAACTCACCTTCATCCACAATAAATGCCAGGGAACTCCATTTTCATTGAGTGATGAGAACCCCTAAATGCCATCACTATTACCCCAGGATGACATTTGTGCAGGGCTGCCGCACTGGACAGGACCTCCAGCTCAATCCTGCAAAGATATATATCTGTTTCCTCTGAAATACCCATTTTTGATGATGGTTTCATGGTGGCCCTGCCTGCAAATAGAGCCAAAGTAAGAAACTCCTTCCTGCCCTTTCCTGCCAGTTCTCCCAACTGCACGTCGGGCTGTGGAGAAATTGCCCCCACTGAAATTAATTCTTTCTCCCTCTAAAATATTGTTTATAGCCCAGATCACCTCCAAGATCTGACTCACACCTTGGCTGTGCAGTTTGGGGGATGGTGGAGCAGCACCATTGTGAAGATGCAGAAGGTGTTTCAGCTGTTCTTGTGTTACAACAAATTACTCACTTTAATGATTCAATCAGTCACGACAACCTGCTGGGGGGGAGCACAAGAGCACTTGGCTGGCTCTGACCACCAACCCCACAGTCCTCAGGCTTCAGCTGTGGACCACCAGGGCCGTAGGACGTGGAGAGGAGGGCTGTGAAATGATTGACGACTTTCCTCCCTATGGTGGACAACCAAACACAAAATCCTCGCCAGCTATTAGTTCTCTGGAGTGCAGGGAATAAAAACGACCAACCAGTAAAACAGTGCAACAAGTGAGCATGTATCCTAGCTGCATTTTTCTAGTTTTTTCAGGAAAAATAAAAAGAAGTGATGGTACATGGATGGTGGACTCAGGGTGCTCCTCACAAAATAAAAAAAGGGCTCTGTGGACTTTAGTTAAAAAAAAAACTTTGAGGCAAACTTTGAGGCAAACTGAAGAACTCCAATTTTTATGCCAAGCTTTTAATAAGTGAGGGGGAGCAGCTGCAGGGCTAACCAGGAAATCACCGAGGAGTCGGGGCTTGACCAGCTTGAGGAAGGTGTTGGTGAGGGCCTGGTGACGGAGCCCCGTGACGCAGGTGGTCCCTGCCAGCCCTGCCTGCCTGGCAATGGCCGTGGCTCCCTCCCAAGCCATCAGCACGGAGGGATTTACCTTCCCTGCCATGGTGTGTGCAGCAGCTCTGCTGGAACCAGCAGGTTTTGTACCTGGAAGTCCCACAGGTGACTCCCACACAAGTCTGAGATGATGACAGAGCTGCAAACCAACCCATGGGGAGGAATCCAGCACCACAGCACCCCAACAACTCACAACATCCTCTCCCTTGCCCCTTTTTTTAGTGTTTTACTCATGAAAAGCAGCTGACAGAATGAGAGGACACAGTCTCAAGCTGCATCAAGGCAAATATAGGTTGGATATTAGGAAAAAGTTTTTAACAGAAAGGATGATAAAGTTCTGCAATGGACGCCCGGGGAGGTGGTGGAGTCACCATTCCTAGATGTGTTTAAAAAAAGATTGGATGTGACACTGGGTGCCAGGGTTTAGTTGAAGTGTTGGGGCTGGAATTGGACTCAATGATCTTTAAGGTCTCTTCCAACTCAGTCATTCTGTGAATTCTGTGAACACAAGGAAATCTTGCATTTAACAGAAGAATAAACAGGTCCTCCTTTCTCTCCCTTTGTGTTCCAGCATGGGAGTTCACATCCTCTGCCTCTTCCTCTCCACTCCTGGCCCTCTGGAAGAGCAAAGCACACCCCAGGGACTGCACAACAAACAGCACCGAGGGGCAGCCAAGGAGAACAAAGAGCTCTTCAGCCCTGGAAAAGCTCGTTCTGGAAAAAGGAGTGATCCCAAGGCAGTGCTGGGATTAAAAAGGCACCGGGAAAGGGGAACAAAAGCAAAGATAACGAGGCTTCAATGGTCCTCCCGTGCATGTCTTGCTCCATGCCTACGTGGGCTTCCATACATGTTTTGCCAGAAGGGAAACATGAGCCTTGTTTATAAAAATTACAGGCTTGCATCCGAGTTTAACCCCTACCCTTTGAACTGCAGCCTAAGCTTAGGAACTGCTTTGTGCAGGGCGAGCTGCTCCCCAGGGCTTGAAAGGGGTGAGCAATTGAAGATTTTCTCACTTAGCTGCTATCTGCTTTTATCTCTGGGATCCCAGAGAAAGGCGAGAGCTTGGCAAAGAGCTGCAGGATTCTGATTGCATCATTCCCATCCCAGCATCCAAAACCAGGCTCCTTTTCCTGTGCCCCTCATCCTCCCAGGGCTGGGAGCCCTGAACCTCCTTCTGTAATTACCCTTACACTTGTACCTCTTGTAGTTTCCCTTGTAACTCCCTCCTGTAGCTATTTTTTGTAATTGCTTTAGGTTGTCCTTGTACCTGCAGCTCTTGCTGGCTGTAGACAGATTATATGAAGCCTGTGATAAATATATTTATGTCTAAATGCCTAAACCATGCGGTGCAAATACATCTGTGTATGTTACATGCAAATATATAAATTAAACATCTACCTCTTCCATTCATTCACAGTGAGTGTTTTAGGCACATAGAAAATACACAGTGGTACAGAGAATTCAATCCCCAAAAGAACTGTCTTTGCAATAGAATGTCATGGGAAAAGCACACATTGGAGGAGATGGGAAGGTGCTGCCCCTAGGGGTGTCCTTGTCATATCCTGGGCAAACACAACTGTTCCAGGCAGAAGAGAAGATGAAGGACCATGTGGACTATTGGCCTCTTGACCTGAGGATAAACAGTGCCAAAATGGGTTATTTTTAATAGGTGAGATGTTAAGTACAAGGTGCGAGCGTTCAAATTCCTCATTTGCACTTAATCTTTGGATATCACAAGGCAATGTAAATTAGCACCATATTATGCCTGGGATGGGAGCCCTCACCCAGGAACTTTGCTCTAGCACCCACCAAAGGGAGTCCATCCCAGGCTTAAGGAGGGACAAGACCATTAAAATCCATCAAAACTCCCAAATGACAGAAATTCGGTGCTGTAGTATCGATCGTTACCCTTCTCCCAGGCAAAACTCCTGCTGGGAGCACCCAAAGGTTTGCCCAATCTTTTACTGCTGCATCAGAGCACCCAGTACAGAAGACTCAAACCAGACAGTTGCAGAAATGTGAGTTTTCTTGCCCTGGATCTGCTGTCACAGTTCTCATGATTCACTGAGCGATCCATTGGAGCCTGTAAATAACTCCCCCCCCTGCTATTATTACCCTAATAATTCTCCTGAGATTGAAAATGTGTTTATTTTTACGCAGAGATTGTAAAACCACAGGAATAAAACAAGTTGAGGCTGCCAGCACTTTATTTAATTTCTTGTTCTCTTTCTGAAGCTCTGAGAATAACTTCTGTTTCCTGCCCAAGAAGGAAACAGTGTTTTCCTTCACTTATGTAAATATGACTTCCCAGCTCGGACATTTTCCCACTGCTGGAAATAGGCAGGAATCTTCCCAGTGCTTCAACTTTGCAGCCCATGTGGAAGATTTTGCTCTCCACCCAGTTCACCCTGGGCTGGCTTGGAGTTTCCTGGGATGGAGGTTAAATCCTGATGGATTCTGACCTCAAGGCAATGCTTCTGCATGTTCTTTTTTTTTCTTCTATCGTCACTTGGCCAAACGTATAATCAAGACTTCCCTTACCAAGAAGGGCTTCAGCAAGAACAGAGGGAGTAAAATACAGGCTTGGCATGTAATGGGAGCGTGTGAATGTGGGATGGGAAGTGCAAAGGGAAGGACGGGGAGGCAGGGACACGGTGCAAGAGCTGCACGGACATCGGGAGCCATTCCTGTGGCGTGTGTATAATCAGAGGATAATTCCCACTTGGGAGAACGTGGGGCAGCATTTCCAACAAAGGAGACAGCCAGTGCCTGGAGCTCCTCTGCATATTTATTACATCACCATAATGATATAGAGAAATAAAAGAGAGGCAGAGGTTGGCCTTACGAGCGTGTGAGCGTCGCTGCTCCTGTTGGAGCTGCTGGGAACGTGCCTGGCTCGGCTGGGCTTTGGGGAGGACATCAGTGGATTACTGAGGGTTTGGGAAAGCAAGCCTGGAAAAAGATGTTTGAAAACCTGGCTGGGTGAGGATCTCAAACCCACTGAGTGCCCCAAGGAGGGCAAGAGTGTCTCCATCACAGCTGGATGGTACTGGGAAGGGAAGGGAAAGGGCTGCTGGTGGGAAATCAGCCTTTCTCTGAGAATCAGAAATGCTGCCAGGGCTGGAAGCTGAGCCCAGATAAAATCAGTGCAAATGGGAGGTGGAAATGGCAAAGTCTGACCCCTTCTAATGTAAAGGCTGCTCAGGGAAGCAAAATGCTTCTGGGGGTATTTAGGCTGGGGCTTTTTCACCAGGACATGGTGTAATGCAATCAGGGAATTACAGGCTTGATGCAAAGATTATACAATTTAATTATCTAGCCTGTCTTATGCAAGAGGCCAGGGAAGATAACATTTCTGCCAGGCCTTTAATCAAAGATGTGCCCATTGCAAAAGCCCTGAATGATCTGGGGCTCCCTCGGTTTCCAGGGGTCGTGCTGCAGGAAGCCTGAATTTCCCAAGGGAGGGAACACCTTCTTTTGGGAAATCCAGCATCTTCCAAGGTCTCTCCCTCTATCTGCCCAGATGTAAGGCCACTGAAAATTGCTGTTTACTTCTGAAAATGGTGTTCCCATCACTGCACCAAAATATGAACTCCAGATATAGAAAACTTAAGCCCCTAGGAACCCTTAAATCTCCACTTTTTTTTAATAAAGACAATGACTTTCCTATAGTTTGGCTCTTCCATCCAAAGATTTCCCAGAGTGCTCTGTCCATAAATGAATGTTTTCACCTGAGGAAGACATCTATCAGCTTCCCCACCAGGGCCATTTCTCTTCTCACTATACTCCCAGCCATCTTGCTATTCTTTATCTACTTATCTTTTTTTTTTTAACCTTTCCTTTCTATTACTGCTGAGGTGATGGCAATTCCCTGTAACAATATAATCCCATGTAATTTATCACTGTAAGTCTGTGCAATGGGGTCCCTGTTAACTCTAAAGAAAAATTTACAGGCAGGAAAAATCAGCGTAAGCCACAGAGAACTTGCACAGCAAAAGGGCTGCTGGGGAACAGCTCGCCTGCTGCTGATAATCAGGGCAATGTATCGCTGCTGTGGTCTACTCATAACCCTTGAAATGAGGTTTTAATTCCTGAAGTCTTGCACAAACAAAAGAGTTGCAGAGAAAGAGAGGGAGAGACTGGGGAGGGGGAGAGGAGCAGTGACCTTTGCAAGTGAACTCGTAAGGAAACAACAACGTGCCTCAGCCTTAGCCTGACTTTTTTTTTATATTTTTTTGTTTCCTGAGAATGAATTTGGCTGGTGGAAGCCCAGAAGCACTGGCTGTCAGACACCAGCCAGATCCTGCGTGCTTTGTTATTCCGGTGTTTGATCCCAGATGAGGCCAAGTCACACTCAGATTTTAGATATGACAATTGGGTCTGGGTCCTGATTGCTCTGGACTGTATTTCTGGCTGGCACCCCAGAAAAATAGAAGGAGGAGGCTGAGGTGATGAGTAGGTTTAATCATTGGAGTGAACCTCATCTACTTTGAGCCTGACATCCTTGTGCACGCACCACTTTCTCTGCAGGATCAGCTTTGTCCAGAAGAGCACAGATTAAGTCACCCAGAAGGAATAACAATGAGGAATGAGGCCAGCTATCCCATATATTATGTATATGATATATGTCATATACCATTCGTGTAGTATCATGATGACCACTTTACTTTTTCTTTTTAATGGTGATGATTCACAAAAACATAATTTTACAACCCCAGCGATTTCCCAACCTCTCTGTATCTTCTTCAGCTCCTTCCTGTGTTTTTGTCTTGCTCAGGAAAATGTGCAAAACTGTGGCGGGCTGAGGCTCCAATCTGGGGGTTGTTTTCCCATCATTTTGCTTTTGCCATCTTCCAAAAAGCCATTTATGTCTCCCTTGCTCCCTTTTGTCTGGGCTGCCTGTCCCAAACGCTGTTGCCCAACAATCCCCCCACCTCCTGAGCAGAAACCGCCGTTTGCCACTATCATTTTGGTGTGAAATCCTTCACTTCTGGGAGCAAACAACAAAAAAAACACCCAAGTTGCAGTCTCTGGCTCCAAACTTTTTCCCCCCTGTCAGCTCCCTGACTCCACAGAGAGCACTCCCATTTCAGCCCTCGCTGGAGCTCCTCGGGGTAAGATTGCAAGAGCCAGGGAAAGACACATGTTTCCCATTACATGCCTAAGTCTTCGCAGAGTCCTGGTGACAAGAGATCTTACAAAATAGCACTCGGTGGAAAGGGGCCGCAGGTGGGGGAGGGACTCGCTGCTCGCAGGGGCAGATTCACAGGAACCCCATTATGGGTGGAACAGAAGGGATGGAGAGAGGATAATAGGGAAAAAAAAAGGCAGAGGATTATTTTAGCAGAAGTAAACAAAAATAATTGACTTAATAAAATGCCTCCCAAGGTGGTCAGGTCTGGGAATATGTTGTTCGCAGCATTTATTCAAATGCGTGCTATGTCATGGCAAGAAAAGAAAACACCCAACACCTCTGTTTGTATAAATGACTTGATTTAACCCCAAAGTCATCCTCAGCGCTGCTCTCACACACTGCTGCCCTGCTCCCCCAGCCCTCCTGGAAGCCCTCCCTTGTTTCCAGGGTTGTGTTACAATCCCATTTGTTTCTCCCTGTAAAACCAGCTCATTACGTGGCTCTTCCCGTCCCTGCTGTTCTGATAGAGTACCCAATTTCACATTTGCTCACGACGCACCATGATCCGAGCAATATAAATATCGTGGCTGGTCTGGTGTTAATCATCTCTGTCCTGGCTGATGGGAGAGCAACAGAAACTGCTCTGCAGGTTATTCATAGCATCAGTTTCACTAATTTTTACTGAAATACATCCGCATTTGAATGACATATTTATTGGAAGTTCTTCTCAAAGAGAGTTATTGTGGGCATGAGCGAAATGCATTCAGCCATTATATTCTGCAGGCTGCGGTTAAATGCCAGACCAGGGCTGAGCTGGGTTTGAAAAGCCTATCTATAAAATCTCCTTCATGTGTCACCAGGACAGGCTGGCTAAAGAGTTTACCAGCTTAATATATTAGCCTAATACATTAGCTCTTAGCCTAATATTAAAATAACAATAACTGCCAGAGGTACAAACGTTGCGGCCAAGCGGAGAGCGCTTGGAAAACGCAGCCCTCGAAGGGAGCGGGTCATCAGCCAAGAGAAATAAATTACCTTCAGCTCCCAGCACACCAGCTGTGTCTATATCAGCTTAAACTTACACTGTCCATGGGCTGGTTTTATCTCCTTGGAAGTGGAGGAGGGCTGGAGGCGCTTGGCTGTCGGGGGCTTCTCTTTGCAGCCTCCTCTGGGGATGGCAATCACCTGCCAGGGCAGGAAGATTTGTCCCCCATCCTGGGTCTGCCAGTCTTATCTCCCACAAAAATCTGGCTCCTCTTCTCTCTTCTGCCTCAATATCAGATTCTAGAGGAGCTGGTGGTTGCTTTGCATGACACTGTGTTGTTCTCCAGTTCTGGCACGGGCTCCCTGGGCAGCTCCTGAGATGGAATATTCTTTAGGGAAGTGAAATCAATGCAAAGATCCTTCTCTCTGCTCGTTTTTACAGTCTAAGCATGGGCTGTCATAGAGCACTGGTATTTAGATGGGCTCCATCGACAAAGGGGCTTTGCACCTTGATGGTTTTATTCGGCACATTAGCACCTCCATGACAGATCCTCCTCCAGTGGGGGCAAGCCTGCTCAGGATGGGGATGGATTCCTCTCCCTGCCCGTGGAAAGCAGAAAACAACACACACTGCAGGTCCTCTGGGGACACAAAACTTGGCCATTGTGGCACAAAACTCGGTGGAGACACAAATCTGTCCTGGGAGCTGCCAGCAAGAGCAGCCCTGGCGCCCCAAGAATCGCTGCTCCACCTCACCATAAAACGCTCTGCTGCTTCTGCAGGACACCAGGGGGTTCTGCCCCCAGGCCAGGGTTTGCTCGGGGTTTGTGAGCCTGAAACTGCTCTGCAGTGGGTTTGCTGTTTTGGGGGGAAAAGAAAAATCAAACCAATGCAAAGCACACAGCTCTAAGGAGATAATTTGGCTTTGTTGTGAACCTGCCCCTCCTCAAATGCAAAACTTAAGGAATAGAAACCAGCCTAGAAGAAGTAAAGTTGCAAATTGCACCTTTGTGTATTAAAAAAGTTGGGATGCTGGGCTTTCTCTTGTCCCTAATTTTCCTCTTTGTCTCTTCATTTCTTAGGGATTACCCTGTTCCAGTGAAAGAGGCCAGGACAATAATAGCAATAAAGCTTTCATAAAGTTGATGCAGACAAATAAATGACTTGCAAAATTATGAGAAATTACTTCTTTCCATCTTTGAGATCTCAGTCCCTTGCTGACACCAAAATGTGAATCAAAAACTGAAAAAACTGAAATAAACTCTTGCTGGGGATATTTTTGTCAGAACTTTGCTCAATTACAGGCAAAAGCCCAAAGATGGCTGCATGCAAAATATAAATGCCTTTATGCATTATAAAGCACTCCAGATCAAGTACTGAAGAATTGCTCTGAAAGAATCAAGAGGAATTTTTTTGGTGGTTGGGTGGGCTTTTATTTTCCCCAAGAACACAACATTTTCTTATTTAAAAAAATTGCTATTTTTCCCAGACCTCAAATTTGAAATGAGACTGGAGTTCTGATTAAAAGTGATGTGAAAGGAAAATGTTCAATTGGATAATACACTATTAATGTTTTTCTTAAGGGTGTAATGCAGGGGACATTTTAACAGGCTTGTCTTTTTGGGTTTTACTCCCTTTTTTGCAACTCTATTGTTAGAGGGAGTGACAGCAGAAAGAGGCTGTGCAAGGCTTAAATATGGACAGGAAATTTCCCACATGAGGACGGGCAGAAAAATTTGCTGAGGCATCAGAACGTAGCCCTGCTCTCCGGGAAGTGGATGTGACACCAGCACCTTTCAAAGCTTCCAGAAAGGAAGACAGCTCGTGTCTTGTCCCACAACTGGTCACAATCCAAACACTGGGGGATCAAATAATTTTAAATACCTTTTTTTTAGCAGTAGCTAGAGCAATAATGAAGTTATTTTGGCTGGATGAACCAGACTTTTGTGAGCAGACCAGCTGCACCAATGTGGTGAGACCCTGACCAGAAGTTTCTTCAAGGATGGGGAGATTTGGCCACGAATTCTGACACAGGTCTGGGGTTCCCACATCTCCATCAAAGGCCTTTGTGGCCAAATACACACGTTTTTGGACCACAAAGCACCTTGTGGTGCCAAAAAACCTTTCTTCAGGGGAGGTGAGTTAGAAAGAGCTGGTTGTCATGAAATGTTTCTTTTGGAAGAAAACGATATCAAGTAAAGGGCAAAGCTGAAGTAGTTAATGCAGGACTTCCCATTTGTCTTCTCACTATTGGATTTTGAGCAGACCATGCTAATCCTCTTGAAAGAGTGGGTCAGCAGCTATGGCTTCTCCTTTGAATATGGTCCCACAGAGCTCCTAATTGCTGCCACCCCCCTCACCTGACCCTGAGTTTGGACAAACTGGTGTTTACCTTCCCTGCACCTCATTTTCCCTGCTGCTAATAAAGGGAAGCAATGACTGCTGCCTGCTTTGATGAAGCCTCCTGTGATCTGCTGGTGAAAAATACAGTGTAAATGCAAGGAATGTAATTATTATTATCACCAAAGAAGCTGCCTGCTGACCTCAGAGCTGATTTATAGATTCATAATTGGTTTAGATCAGAATGGTGATGAGGCAACAAGGCTAAACATGCCACTGCATTCTTGCTATGCCCAATCCAGTCTCGGGGGACAGTAAATACTGCTGTTAACCCATGCTTCAGGACACTGTGACACCTTTGCAAGCTCCTGAGCTCCACATTCCCCAGTGATGCTGGGATTTGGAAATTCCCAGTCGATACTCATTGTGTCACACAAGCCAGGTCAGCTTTCAGCCTGTGTTTGCCTCAACGAATTGTGTGCAGACCTCAGGAATGGGAGCCCAATGCTACTTGACATTTACAGAGAGTGTTTGATTTCAGAGAGAGGCTGTGGATAACAGCAGTGAAGAGCCCCTTCCAGCCTGAAAAACAGCTGCTGTTTAATATTATATAATCACTTTTTGCTGCCCTGGAAAGTGGAGGGTGAGTATTCATAGACTGCATCCAGTTAAAATTACAGGAGAAGCCCTCATGGACCAAAAGCCAAATGGGAGTTTAGCTGTAATTATGGGTCAAACAACTCCTCTTAAGTAAAAAGTGTCCTTATTTAATGATGTGACACAGCATGGCTGTAGGGGATTTGCTTTTCAGCAGTTTTTTTTCCCTACCTCTCATTCATTAAACTAATCTGGCCAGGAGGAGAACACAACACAGCCATGGGGAGGGCTATAAATCTTCCTGCTGTGGAGCAGAACTCAGGCCCTAAGTAAAGGGAGGTTGGGAAGCCACTTCCTCCATCAACAGGTTGTTCCATAATTATCCTCTCCTGGGCTTTCTCCACCTTCCCCTGCAGCCTGTAACCAGAGTCAAGAGCCAAGATCCTGGGCAGAGTGGACACACCACCAGGCCCCCTCTTTCCCAAGGTTGTGCAATGCCGTGTCTGTTATCAGTGTCCTCAGGATCTTCCCACAGCTGAGACAAAAGGTCTGGGGTTATTTGTAGATGTCTGTAATTTGCAGGGTCCTCCCTTAGTTTGATTTGCTCTTAAATATAGGACTGGGAACTCCTGTGCAGAGTCGTCCCTCTCATTGCTGGATGTTTCCTGTGTGCTGAGCAGCGTGCTGTCAAAACAAATATTCCCCTGCCCCTGTTTACCACCTCCAAGTCTGGCATCTCATACTTCAGGCCTGACTTCCTCCCAGCTGCTCATCATCACGATTGCCTGCACAGGAGCTATTAAAGGCTTTTAGCAGTTCTTTCCCCCACCCAGGAAAATGAACCAGATCATTCAGCTTCTTTTTTTTTTAATTTAATTTTTTTTTCTTTTTTTTTTTTTTTTTATTATGTGAAAACGGTGGTTAGAAATCCACTTAGCCACTGGCTAAGATCGGGATCATCCATGCTTGCTTCCAGCCTTCCCGCTGTAGCCAAACTGGCTCCTGGCTGGTTTCCTTTGCAGATATTTAAAGACTATCCTAGTATTTATCTCTCCTTCCCTTGCTATTTATGTGCTGGATCCTTGAGCTCGTGTTCCAATGAGTTTTCATTGCTTTTCCCTTGTTTCCTTTTGCTCCCGAGGCTGTGGATGGAGGAGGGCACCTCCAGAGAAGTTGTGCATGGCAGGACTGTCACTGTCACATCCTAAAACTTCTCCCAAGGTCCCACACGAGGTGGGGCTGGGGTTTCTCATGGATCCACCTTGCAGATTTGACCTCTGCCCCGCCGACTGTTTCACACCGGAGCAGAACATCCGTGATGGAAACCTGCCGAGCTTAGGGTGAGGGTTTTCTCCTCCTTTAGGACCACAGGCTATTCTGGACACGTGAGCTGCAAGGGGACAAACCTGACAATTTATCCACTAAGCCACACAGGCCCCTCAAACAGCTCCTTAATGTGAAACATGTGCTGCTGGGCCGGGCAGCAAGTTCTCACTTCGGCTCAGCCCCGGCTCCCTCCAACACCCAGAGCCCTCAGACAGCACAGGGGTTTGGGGAAGGAAAGCAGCATTCCTGGAAATCCCATTGCTGCAGGAACACGCTCTTTCTGCTGGCACTTATTTTGACTCTGTTCTGAGTTATTTGAAGGAGGTGAAGGATGTTTTGCTTGACTTTTATCAGATTGTGATGGGCTGTGCAGACGAAGCGCCCCATGATTCATGCTGTTTATGGCAGCAGAGTGTGGGTGCAGCGTGCAGGGAATCATGCTCAGGACTTGGGGTCTCTACAGAAAAGGTTGTTTAGACCTCTTTTGCCAAGATAGCACCAGCTCCTGTTAAAATCTGAAAGAGCAGAGTGCCTGAGTAACCTCACAAAACACCACTGGGATTCAGCTTTAGGTGCTTGGCAGATGCTACACAGCAAAGTAAAGGTGAAACCAGAGCTGGGTGACTTGTGTTACTCCAGGAGTCATTCTAACCCCACCATTTCATTATTGTTGGAATATTTGCTCCCACTTTACCTCCCTGCGTTGCTCTAGGGAGAGGAAACGGGTCGTTCCAACAAAAGCACCTTCCTCAGGGGCTTTAGCGGGGGATGGCCTCACCATTGCTGAGCATCCCCTGAAACCCGAGCAGATTAGCACAGCTCCAGGGCAGAAGGAGACAGGTAATCCCTGCTGAGGCACCCAGAGGCAAGGCCAGGAGGACCAAGCTTTTCCTGAGCTCAGGAGTGACACTCCAGGCAATGTCTCACAGGGTGGTGGTAAGCAAATGCACTTGCACAGCTGCTGTCGGTGAACACAAACTCACCACACTTTAAAATAATTAATCTTATTTTCCTACCACGTCTTGAAGCACTGAAGGAAAGAAAAAATGTGTTCCTTGGCTGCTTTGAGGTTGTAAGTGATGTTGGAGTCAAGGGCACTTCTCCTGTGATAAATGTCTGGAGCTATGTGGGGCAGCACTAGACGGGCAAATATATTTGCACAAAAAATGTTTAACATTTCCTAATGGGGATTGTTTGGAATTTCTCACTCCATGGGAAAAAAAAAAAAAAAAAGAAAAAAGGTTAATATTTTGATTGTCTGACTGACTCAATTCAGAAGGAAAGCACACAGTGAAATATTGGAATTTCTCAAGGGAAAAGCCCAAATTCAAAATCACCCTAATAGCATGAGGAATGGTGAGGGAAAACCCCAAGCAGTTTTGGTCAGTAGAAATACCAGCAGATTGCCTTCCCCCTCACAAGGGTACCCACCTTGGCTGATAATGCAGATGGGGGGGAAATGCCAGTGACTCCTGCCACCCTCCCCTGTTTCCTGGAGAACTCAAAGCCACCCACCAAAGGTTTTTCATGGGTGGGGCAGGATGACTGCTTTACAGCCAAACCCACCTCCCTGCCCCAGCCTCAACCCACTCCTGCTCACCTTGGCACTCTCATTTTGCCTCTCTTTGTTCTTGAGCTCATTTTGTGTTCAATAAACCCCCTGATCTCAAGCTGCGCCAAGGGAGATACAGGCTAGAATTAAGGAGGAAGTTTTTCACAGAAAGAGTGGTCAAATACTGGAAACATCTACCCAGGGAGGTGGTGGAGTCACGTGTTTAACAAAAGACTGGATGTGGCACTTGGTGCCATGATCTAGTTGGGGTATTAGGACATGGGTTGGACTCAGTGATCTTAAAGGTCTCTTTCAACCCAGAAATTCTGTGATTCTGTGATTGCCTGGCTTTCATCTCTGAAAATGTATATATTTTCCTTCCTAAAAAAAAATAAAAATAAAGTGCAATGGATGCTGAGAGGACATGAACCACCCAGAAAGGTCACCTCTCTACCACTGTGGATGCAGGGGTAAGCAGAGCTCTGCCCATGCCATTTCTCCCCCCATTTCTCCACTTAAGCAAAAATAGCTGCTCATAAATGCAACCAAATTGGGAGAAAAGGTCCTGAGGCAAACTGGAAGCTCATTACAGGTCCAGTGTTTCTGTTAGGCACCCATTAAAGCACAATGTGTGTTTTTGGGCAGGCTGCTCCCTCCCGGAGCCTCTGGCTGCGAGCAGAGGTGCCAGCCTGGCGAGGGCTGTCCCGCTATGTGCTCACATCCCTCCCAGGGAGCTCTGCCTGCTCCTCCATCACTCTGAGCACTAATCCATGCTGCCGTGGACTCATTTGGATGGAGACCTGCCCTGCAAGAAAGCTGCTTTCCATGTCTTTGCCCTGAACAGTTAATCCACCTGCTGGGTGCCTTACCCAGAGCTTCGCAGCAAGATAAGACATGCATGGCGTAGTGCCTGCAGTAAACTTGCCTTCTTTATTCAAATCTTCCTCCAAGAGCTCAGCCAGGCAATTTTCTTCCTATTTTCATGCCAGTTCAGGCAGGGAGCAGGCACACAGTTATTTGAATGCTTTGTCCATAAGAAATAAAAGTGAAGAGGTAACCCCGTGTTTAGCATCCCTTCCAGCCTGGCAGCACGGGGTGGGTGGAAAATGTCCTGCAGCCTTGTGTTCAGCTGGCATTCACTGGTGCCTGTGCAGTTTATTCACCCTCAGCCCAGGGTGCTGCTCTGTGCTCGCTGCAAGGTCACATCTGCATTTCTCTCTGCAGGAATATCAGCTGCAGCGCAAGAATTTAACGCAGAGGTAACTTCCAGATCCTTTGTAGCTCCTTTGGAATGATGAGGTGGTTTAGAGGCTGCTGTGCTGTGTGAGTTTTAAGGTGCCTGTCAATCCACACAGAATCTCCTTTCCATGACTTAACCCTGCAGCTTCACATCACCTCCAAACCTCAAGGATTTATGCTAAATGCAGCCTCCCTAACTCACAGTGACCCAGTTTACCTGCCTAACAGTGTCCTACCCAACTTATGCCAAGAACAAAGTGATTTATCCCACCCCACACTAGCTTGGAAATGCTGCCCACCCTCAACACTGCTGGGTGAAACTCATCTTACACATTGGATGTCATTAATATTCACTTTTAAAAGGGGCTTTTTCTGCAGCTATAGAAAAAAATGGGGAGGGTTATTTGCTGTTCAGGGGTACCCTGAGCTCAGAAGTACCCCCAGATCTGGCAGATAAAGGGCCTGACTGAAGGAAGGTGAATTCTTTATTCAAGCCTTTATTCCTCCAGGGCCTGGAAGGTGGAGGGGGTAAGACCCCACAAGGAATCTCCTCTAGAAGAGAATCAGATTAAATCTGACCTACAAGCAGAAGGTGTTCCTGCTTAATTGCTTGTACAAAGGAAAATTGGTCCCCAGCTGGTCCCTCCCCCACTGACTTTGTGTTTACTTGCAGAATTTCTTATGTTCTTGTAGGGGAAGCAAAAAACCTGAGCAAGTTTTACAGGGAGAAGCATTATTTTTGAGGAAACCCCCTGAAAAGTTAAGTTAACCAGGGGATTCAACTATGGGAAAACAGCACAATTTAGTAATAAAAAGCTTTTTTTTTTTTTTTTTTTGATAAATAAAAGGAAAGGCATATGGGGCATGGGAACACAAAAGAAGTTATTAATGAAAACCAAGGGAAGTATTAACATATTTTTAACAGTGAGGCCAACGAGCTGGTGGGACAGCTGGCCAAGGGATGTGGTAAATCCCTTTTGATCTGGCACCTCCACATTGAGCCTGGATTTCTTCCTAAAGGACTTGCAGTACCTTGGCCATGGGCTACAAATCTGAATCTGAGAGCTGCTGGGTGATTCCTGAGAGAGGCTGGAGCATCATTAATTTGCTGATGGGCACTGTTGGTGACTCTTAAATGGGTGAGTTGGAACTGCTAAACACAACAGGCCCAGACTCCCCCCAGATCCACTCAGCTTAGGCTGGCCCTGCTGAAAAGAATTACCTCTCCTGAATTAAGCAGTGTTTTTTCAGCTGCAATCGTCTCATCACTTACAAGCAAAACTTTCATAGACTTTTTCTGGGTTTTATTGTTTTCCCATGGAAAGAAATACCTTGTAAAGAAAAAAAAAAATAATTCCCCATTTCTTTGTTTTAAATAAAAACTTCAACAGGCTTTTCCCTCCTCTAAGCCTTGGTAGTATTCTTCCTTTAATTTAAGCAAGGTTTGTATCAGTTGACATTATACTTGTGCTTACTTGACTTGAGGTAAACACAGTTAATCCTGCTTAAAAATGGACTAAGAATATCTACTCAGTTTAATGAAACGGATTAAAATTTTACCTCATATTAAACATTAACAACTTTTCTTGTTCAGACAAGCCCTGGGAGGCTGGAGTGGTGTTATTAATTTGCCTTCAACATCACTAAAATTTCTTTGAAAATAAGCAAATTATGCACTTGTGCAGAAGGCAGATCCCTTTGAAAGGATGGTGCTCGCAGGAGATCTGGCTCCCTTCCTTCTTTGCATAAAAAGAGTTTTTATTCTCTTTTTAACATTTTATTTTCTTTCTGAGTTCTTTATTGAAACAGCACCATTCTTTCTGCTCCATTCATGGTGTTTCTCCAGGGGAAAAATCAGCCTAGCAAGAATTAAATGCTCCTTTATTTAATTTATATCTCAGGCTGACCTCAGCTCACATGCACTCACACCACACACCTGGAAATGGAGATGTCAAAGTGTGGTGGGAAAGCCCAGCTTTTCACACCAGTTCCTGTACAAATGCACAGATGGCTTTGTTTCAATTTATTCATTTTTCAGGTGGGAAAGAGAAGTCACATTTTATTTCAAGTTTTGGTATATTTTGAATCATTTCAAAGACCTCAGGAGCGAGCTGAATCAGCCACAATTCCCATTCATCCCATCCATGGATGCCTGTGTACACAGTTTGGTGTTTTGGTGGTTCTGTTCCTCAGCTTTCTGCTGACACGTGGAAACACTAAAAGGTGTTTTTCTTCAATAGCAGCCAATTGTTCCTGCTGGTTATGAACCCTCTGCACTAAGCCAGATCAAACCCTGCAGAGTTCATGCCTTCAGACACCTCAGCCTTTTGCCACCAGCACTGAATGACCGGGTACTTCACCAAAACGCAGCTCTGAGAGTGACCTGATGCGAAATTGGGATAAAAAATAAATAAATAAAGAAGACAAGACGGTTATTTTCTGGGTTCAAGACAAGAATTAAACACTCCACCAGGCCACAGCACTATATATTAAAAGCAGAGCTGCCTGCGAGGTGCCGCCACAGTGGCAGGAACTCGCAGAACGAGACTTTCTAAGGAAACTGGGAGATGATCCCGGTGACTTCGCTCCCTTCTAGCTACAGATAGGATGGGGCGTGGATTCATCACAACCAGTCGGATCATTATTACCCAAACACACACATAGGTGTAGTCTGTGCCCTGAGGAAATTGTAACTCGAGACAAGCTAACGCAGGCACTCCTGCGCCGGCTGGTGCCAGTGGGGGTGGCGTGCAAAGGTGATAATTGAAAGTTGTTGGGTTTTGGGGTTTGTTTGAGTGTCTTTTTCCCCCTCCTCTGAGTCAACAGGAGGTTGTTTTCTACCTTCTGCTTCCTCCAGTGAAGGTGACAGCTTGTGTTCATTTTGCTGGGTAATCCAAGCAGTCAGGGCTGTGCCCAGATCATCACCTGGCACCAAGGGAACGAGGGTAGGAATGTCTGGAGGAGATGGGCAGTAGCTCCTGTCTGAGGGCAGGTGTATGGACCATGTTTACAGAAGCCAGGAGGCAAGTGATTCACTTCATTCCTAAAAATCTGAACCTCTGATCTGGTGTCCAGAGGAAAAGATAAACACAAGGGAGGAATCGCTTGTCTTTTGAGAGAACAGTGGATGAAGGGTGTGTTAAGGCAAAGATGGGGGGCAAAATGCAGCTGAAGTGCGGTGCTGGCTCCAGGAATAGAGATGCTGCACCCCAGCCATGGATGTGGGCTTGACACACCAGCCCTCCTGTGCAGCAGGACTCAGCCCAACACATCCTTTGGCTCCACGGATGAGCGTTGGTTTCGGCTTTGCAAAGAGCTGGGTGAAACCTTCGGACACCCAAAACAAGGCAGGCTTGGAGCATGAGAAAAACAGGTCTCTGCTTGTGGGGCGAATCTCCTCCCTCCCCCTCCCTTGATTGAGAGCTTCATATCCGAAAATCATTGAGCAGAAGTACAACAGCTCCAGCCTCTGCAGGCTGCCAAGGCATTCTTGCTGAGTGAAGCTGTTTAGGTGCACCAAGACACGGCCGGACCTGGGGCTTGCGTAAACCTCCCTTCCCCTGGAACAAAAGACCTGCTCCCATGGCAGTCAGGTGCACACACCAATCCCTGCCTTTGAAAACGTGTTCAACCGGTCCCAGTGCAAAAAAAGACAGGTTTGACCAGAACGTCCCCTTGTGCAGAGAGGCTCTGCCAGCATCAAAGGCAGACAGCTGGGTGCTCCGCAGCCCCTGATTAGCATCAGCATGAGCAGAGCCCGGTGTTTGCAGCACTAAAGGCCACAACCAGCACCCAGCCCCAGGCTCCAGCAACACGTCTTGTTTGCATGAGTGCATCTGGGTTTGAGCACTGTCTGTCTCCTTGGGAGGGCTGCAGAGAGAGGGAGCATGCAAACCCCAAAGTGTCCTGGCTGCTCAGCATCCCAGCAGGAAGGACCAAGCAGCACAGCAATGCAAGCTCCAGCTGCACCTGCAGACACTGCAGAGAGTGGTGGCCTCAGGATGGCAGCGCTCATGTGGATTTGGGGTTGGGTTTTTTTCCATTTCACCTATTTATCTTGTCTTCCTTCCTGCCCCTCAGGAAGCTGTGGCAGTGGATACATCCTGTCACCACACTCATGGTTTGCGGTACCGACAACTGTGCTCCTTTGGCTTTCACTTCTCTGTGGGGTTTCACTGAAATGCTCATTTAAAATTAGTCCTTTTTCCTCCTGTAGCACTGGAATGTTCCTCTGTGCTTGGCTAGCCCAGAGATCTCTGTGGACCTTGCCTTTTTCCACCCATGGTGCCAGGAATGATCACTTCTTAATCCCCAGTGAGTAGGGCAGAGCCCCAGCAAACTTCCACCGAGTTGTGCAAAGCTGCCCTTACCCTCCCCAGGATGGGATGGAATAGGACAGCACAGGACAGGCGGGCAGGAAGCAGAGAAGGAAACAACCATCACTCAACCATCCACAAATAGGACTTGGCACTGCTGATGCTCAGCCCCACATTATAGAGTTCAAGCCTGTTGGTTTATCCATGGCCTTTTCTCCCTCTCTCCAGGCTGACCCACACATCCTGAGTGAGATCCCGTGACTCGCCAGCCCTGCTGCCCTGCCCAGGCTCTTATCACCTCCTGTTCCGCTTCCCTCTGACCCTTCTCCAAGCTCTCCTCTTTCCCCCAGACATCTGTATTCCTGCCTTTTTCCAAGTAGCTGGGGTTAAGACGCAAGCAAACACTTTCCTGAGCCTGGTGCTTGCTGCACTGGGGCTGGCTCTGCACAGGGAGGGCTCCACAGGCAGGCAGAGCAGCGTTTCCTCCTCCCGTGGGGGGTTCTTACACCCAGGCAATGCATTTGGGAGATAAACTGGGGATTAAGAGCCTGTCCTCACAGCCATTGCCCCGAAGCTGAAGTCTCACCTCTGCAACACACTCAACCTCCAAACACTCAGGCTCAGATCACACGTGGCACCATGAAAACGCCCTTTGCATTTGGGACAGGTGCGGGTTTACAAAGTTTTTCCACGCGTAATAAAATTTTACTCCTAATTAGGATAATAATAGCAAGTGCTAGCTCAGTTCTGCTGGCTTAATTTCCACCTGCTCTTTCTCTGGAGTTTGATGTGGTATTTGCTTCCTGTCATGCATTCTTGCATATTATTTCTGTGCCGTGTTATCTCGCTGATGTGGTTCGCTCAAGGAGTGGTCGAAACGCGGCTCTGACCGTGTGTCACCACCAACAAGTTCATTTGCCTCTGTAGGAGGAGGAAAATAACAATAATAAAAATAAAAACAATAATAAAAAAATAAAAACAGTAATAAAAAATCGAGGCTGCCTCATAACTGTGTGCTGAGCACATGTGCCTCTCTGAGCACATGTTGTTGTGAGATTTTTTTCCTTTTTTCTTCTTTCCCCTCCCATCTACGTGTGCAACCCAGCAAGCTGCAAGAGTTTGGTTCAGCTGCCAAGTGCCTGCTTTTCATGGGAAAGGTGTTTGAGCAGAGAATAGCTGGGAGCCCTCCTAGGCCAGGGGTTGTCCAGGAAGACCAGCAGCTGGGCTGTGGCTCTTCAGACCTTATTTTACTTCCAAAACATTTATTTAAAGCTCATAAGATTGTTAAAGTAAAAGGGATGCCTTCAGTGAAATGGGATTTGCTTTAAGACTGGACATAGAAAAGAGAAGATCCATGCAAACCCACAAGTGCCCCCAACCAGGAGCTGGTGGGACCTTCTCATCCCTCCCATCAAAAATGCCATCTGGTCCTTTTTATCCAGCTGCCCTCCCGTACCATCACATCCCCAAATGCCACCCAACATCCACATCACACTTCCAACTGTTCCACTGGGCAAGGACCCTCTTTTTCCGTCAAGGAAAGGGCAACCCAAAGACAGAATGCAGCTCGCACCAGGATGTTTTAGTTGTGTTATGAGCTTTTATTTAAAAAGCACATTTATACAGCAATAATTTCGCAGATACAAACTTCAATTTTGTATTCTACAAAAGTCTTTGAATATTCTTCTCTTTACAAAATGGAACATTACAAAAATACAGACAATTTAATATGTTTTTTTTATACAAATGTCTCTAATTGTAGTTATTTTCATTAAAATATTACTACCACAGAACTACAATATTTTAGTCGACTATAAAAAAATTAATTCAATGCTTTTTTAAGCAGCAAAATGTAAATAACACAGGTCAGGACACAGTTTATAGTCATAGTGGATATATCTAAAATTGTTTCAGAAATAATATTTTACATAGTTAATTTTTAAGGTTTTATACATTATTTATATAATATTTATAATATAAAAAAAATCATAGCTTGCTATAAGTTGAAATGATAGGACGGATTCTGTGAGAAGGATGTGCAAATGGCCGTTCTGCGTGTTCTGCGGGATCCCTTTGCAAATGCGCTTCGTGGAAGGGCTGCAAACCAAGCACCTGTGGCTTCTGGGCAAAAAAAAAAAAATGCCATCATCACACCCGAGAGAGGCACAGCTGATTTCCCACCAGAGTGACCCAGCGGAGCACAGGGCCTGGTACTGCCATGGCGCACCCCGGGGTGGCCAGGGAGGAGGAGGATGATGAGGAGGAGAGGAGGGGATGCACAAACCGACTGACACCCAGGCCGGGACGTGCCGCCCAGCAGCCCGTCCCAAAACTGCAGAATAAAAGTTTCCCCAGGACTCAGCCCCGGGGTCGTAGTGCGAACTGAACGAGTCTTCGGCAGAGCCGCCGCTCCCCCGGCGCAAACCGCGGCTCCCGTGCATGGAACCTGCTGGGATTTTCCTCTGGGGGAAATGGGATGGCTGGGAAGTGGAGGATGCTCTTTTCATTTAGGGAGGCTCGGGTGGGATGAGCCCTTGGCAGGGAGCGAGCGGGGAGGAGGAAATGTGGCTTCTCTGTGCGGAGGAAGGAGATCTCCGGCCTCACTGCGTGTCTCGGGCCGCTCGTTAAAGGCGTGTAGTGTGAGCAGAGAGAGCAGAGACCCTTTGGAGACCTTGGACTGGGCAAGCTTCTTCTAAATTAAGTCACAGTATGGAAGAGAGGAGGCAAAAATAAACTAGGATCAAGAAGAGAAAAAAGCAACTCTTACAAACCAATCCCAGGTCTTGACTCAGTGCTGTTGCTCATACGTAGTGCTATACAATTTTAGTCGTGAGTTGTTTTTTTTTTCTCGCAGGCATTGGAAATCTTCGTAGTCAGAAAAAAACCTAGGATGGCCAGCTTTCCAAAAATCCCTTAGTGTTCACTGGGCTGGGAACAATTTGGCGTTCACTACAACATGAACACTCAAACCAATTGCACATCCAGAACTCCGGCACCTCTCTTTGTTTGTTTGGCTTTTTGTGTAGTGTGGGTTTTGTTTTTCTTCTTTTTCATTGTCACCTTTGCCTTAGTTGACCACCACCACCCCTTTCATCCAAATGTCGCAAGTTGAAAAGACCACAGAGTAAGACTTTACTGGTCGGGCAAGAAAGTCTCTCCCTACATTCTACTGTCTGATGAGATTTGAGAGCAGCAGGTAGTTGCTGTCAGCAGTCACTTTTTTTTTTGAAAAAAAAAAAAAAAGTTTAAAATACAACACCCATCTGATTCCTTGAAGTTCTACACCATGTTGTGATGATTATTCCTCTCAATGATGTCCACAGGTGAAAGGATCTCCTTCCGGATGGGAGGCGGAGGCAGGCAAGTCTTTGTCTTGGGCTTGAAGAGATCTGAGACGTAAAACACCTGCAGGAATAAGTGAAAAAGGCAAACTTAGCCACCGTGGGTGATGGTTTGTTCAAAAAGCTGGTTTACAGAATATATATACATCTTTAAGCTGCAAAAATAGCACTTTTTGAATGCCTGCCTGTAACAGCTGTGAAATCCCAAGTGCCTGCTACCACCTTTCTGTACAGCAGAGAAAAAGGCTCAGACCTCACAAAACTGTAAAAACATGAGAGGACAACTTGATTTCTCACTGCGTCATCACCAAGTGCAACACCCAGACCTCTGCTGAATGGGTTGAAAAGCCAGGAAACAGATCCAAGGCCTGCACTCCAATAAAATAACAAAGGTCTCCAAAGGGCTGGCCTGACTCATCCTGAGTGGTTTCAGGGATGGAGTCAGTGAAACAATTCATTCAGACAGACATCAGGTAGGCAATTAAAAGCTTTCAAGTTAAAACTGTGTTAAAAGCTATCAGCTGTGAGTCAATGGCGAGCCATGCTCCTCATGCCCCACCAAGGTACAGAGCTGGGGTCTGGTGGAAGCCAAAGGCTAAGGAGAGGAGAATCTATTCTTGACTCCTTCTTCCTAAATATCCCGTGATGTAACCCCTCTCCCGGATGTGAAAAAGCCAGTGCCTGGCAATTTCGGAAGGCAGCAACACAATAAGAAACAAAGTGCTGGGAGGAAACTTCCACATCCTCCTTTGGCAGTAGCACGAAGCTTATCAGTCCTCCAGGACCGGGGCACTTTCACCCTTGCCAAAGCTCAGCCCTGTGCCAGAAGGGAAAAGAGTCAGACAGCACAGATCCTCTGGATGGAGCTAGAAGTGGCAAGGATTCATCATTTTGTCACCTGGGGCCACAGCCCCGAACTTCTGTCCTGCCACTGACTGTCCCTGCCAGCCCAAGTTTGACAGCTCATCTCAGAAAGCCTTAAACCCCAATAATCCCAACTGAAGCCATGGGTCTGCTGAGCTGAAATCCCAGGATGAGCAGCACAAGACTGTAGCAATCAGCAGTACATTTGCTTTTTCTCTCACACCACTCAAATGCTACATTTAATCACCCAGATAAATCAGGGGAAAAAATAATTTCAAGATGTTTAAAGAAATAATATTAGATTATGACTTCCAGGCTGAGTAACACAGGGAGAAATCAAAGGTTTGGTCTACCTGCATCTCCACATTTTCTAACCACCCAGAGCCTTGTGCAGCTGGTCAAGTCATCCTTGCAAACAACTTTTGCAAGCCCCTATCAGCAGAGCAGATAAGGCTCAAGCTGGACAGACAGCAAAGCTGTACACAGCAATTTACTCCTACAGCTCTAACCAGGGATGAAGGAGGCTGGTGCTGCTTTGTGGGAAGGCAGAGAAGGAGCTGATGTACAAAACAGTTCTTTCCTCAATGTATGTGCTGGTTGCTGGCTGTTTGGTTGTGTAACAGAGCTGATAAAGCTGTTTACAGGGCATGCAAGTGGCAGCCTTTGTATGTTTGGGTAAATAACAGGATCCAGCTGATGCTCCCAAGGATCACAAGCTGGAGTCTGGCCCCTTGCTGCAGCATCCCAGTGTAAAACTACATTGAACTGCTCTGGCACTGGTTTTCTTTTGGGCTGTTGATAACTGCAAACCTCCCATTTGTCTGGTTTGGTGCACTTCTGGTGCCAACTCGCTCATTTGTCCACCTCTGAGAGCTGGATTCAATCAAAAAGGTGTCCAACTTTGCACCAAGATAGCCATGACAAATCAATTTATGGGAGGGGATTTCTGAGTGCAAGAAGCATCTGGGGATTGCTTTGAGTCTGGTCCTTATTTTCGACAGGAATGAGTTATGGTCAACTGTCATCCTGGGTATTTTTGCTTTTACTGTGCTGCTTTTCAGGTTTCATTGAAAGGCTGGTTAAGGGGTTTCATTTCTCTTTAAACTGTATTTCACTTTAACATGGCTGGAGGTTATATAAACATTTATAGGAATCATGAAACGTGATCTTTGGGGGTTAAAAGTGTGTTAAATCCTCCTAATGCTTGAACTGTTTAACACAAAAAAGGACTAATAAACGTGCTAAGTTTTTCACTTGGATTAGCTCCATTTCCTGTAGAAGGTGCTCTCCACCCATAAAGAAAACTTGATGGGAGAAGACTGAGAGGATTTTAAGCCAATATCTCACATTCCCACTTAACAATTCCTATTACTTTTCATCCTATTGAAGCAATTTTTAATCATATACAGAGAGGTTATAACAACTCCTCTGAGCTAACCAGAGCAACACTGGGAGCATGTCCTCCTGACATCTCCCCTTCTCCCTCTCCCTCAGATGAGACATAAACCACACAACACACAGCAAGCTGCCTGCAAGGCGCAGAGAAACTATTTCTATTTGAGAAATCCTCGTTGTATTTCACCCTGGCTCCACATCTGAATGTTTCATCAGCTGGAAGTGCTTGACATTAATGTCTTCTGCTTGTTATTTCAGGCACTGAAAGACAAACGTGTCTGCTGCAGCACGACCTGGGTTTAAGCTCGGGCAGCCTTTGGAGATGAAATCCACAATTGGTTTCTACTGAAAATTATGGCCTGATAACTGTGGTGTTTTTACAGCTCTTGGCTATCACCAGGGTGGACCCTGAAGGCTTTGCTGGGGGAAGGGGTAGCTGGGAGCACCCAGGGTGGGAGGTGATGAGTCTCCAGATCCCTCAATTTCAGAGCAGCCCATGCAGGAGAGCTGGGCAGGAAGGCCCAGGACATACCAGGAATTTCAGCAAAAAGCTCCTAAACTCCTTCAGGGAAAACTCTAGGGTGTTTTGGGATGACTCTTCCTCTTGTCCCTTGCTGCAACCTACCAAAATGGAGGAAAATCTGCCAGGCCCTACTAGGCAAAGACTCCCACCAGCAAAGCCAGGTTCTGGAGAACAGATGGTTCTCTGCAGGGTGATGGAATGGGACAAGGGCTGGGCTCAAACCCTGCCCTGAGTCCTAAGCTGCAGCCTGAGATGTTCCAGGTTACTGAGCCATTCCTGCGAAGCATTTAGACAGAACTGCCCCTTTTACCAGTGGGCTGGGACAGCAGCTCAGGCTCTCAAACCCGAGCCTGCCTGGGAAACTCCAGGCAGCTGCTTCCTATGACACAGGAAAACTATCCCAGCCCTGCCACAGCCTCCCCTTCCCCAGCACAGCTCCCAGCTGCCGGAGGGCTGGGAGGGGACAGCCAGGCCTGCTGCTCTCTGTCCCAGCCAGGAAGCATCCGGACACCCATCCCAAGCTCCATCCGGAGAGCTATTGTCCTTCTGGAACCACTGCTGGGACCCAGGGATGCACTGCCTGCTCCCCACTCCCCTGCCACACTGTGCCTGATAGCCGACTGCCCACCACAAAGACTTCTCCCACCATCCCCTCGGGATCTGCCAGCCCTGCATGGCATGTGGGCAGCAGGCAAAGGCAAAACCCAACAGCTACTGCTCATAGAGTTAATAATACTCCATGAAAATGTCCCAACAATGACATTTTTGTTTCGGCTTTGGAATATTATCAATGAGTGGGAAGTACATAAATAACCTATTTTCTCTCCCTGCAAAATGTAATATTGGTGAACTTAACTCCTTGTTCCCAAGACTGATTTACTTTTAGAACAGTTAAAAGAAAACAAACAAAAAACCCAACAAAAACCCCCACAAAAAGTGGTGAGCTATTAAAATCTTGCTTTTGGGGAGTTCACACAGACACAGAAACCACCACAGCCCCCAGCTCCTTTGTGTCTGTTTGAGGCAGCTGCCTGATCTGGTTCCCCTCCATCCTGCCAACTTGAAACATCTTCATGTGTCACTCTGAGTTATAGGGCTGTGCAATCAGGTCACCCTTTGGAGAGCAAGTGGCACAAGAACCAGCCCAGCAGCTGAAGAGAAGTGGGCACAACTTTTGTGGGCCACTTTTTCAAGAGCCCTTTTGCCCCCTGAAAATCCATCAGCCATCAGCCACCTCCCCTGGTCAGGCAGACACCAGTTTGTGGAAGGACTGTGGGTGGAAGAGCCATAATGCCAAGCACTCCAGACTCTCTGCTCAGCTCCTGGTGGAAAACCTTGCTAAGGAGCCTAACTGAGAATACTGTGGGGGTGAATTCCCACAGAGAGCAGCAGCACAGGGAAACAACAGTGTAGCAGTACAGATAAAGGAAAAGAAATATTGTTCAGCTGAGTGCCACTGAGAACAGCCAAAGCTTCTGGTGGAGAGGGAAACACCCTCCCTTGGCTGAACATCTTTCAGTGCCCCCAGCTGCCTGGACCAAGCCTTTGGAGCCTCCAGCTGTAACAGGGAACCACCTGAGCTGAACTGGTGGGTTGCAAAGGCCCTGCTATTCCCCCAGGACCTTCCCAGCACTGTTCCTGCCCATTTCCCCCACTCACCACGCAGTAAGCCACCAGGGCTCCCTGTGCAAAGCCTGCCAGCACGTCGGTGGGGTGGTGCTTGTGGTCGGAGACGCGGGACAGCCCAGTGTAAAAGGCCATCATGATCAGGGTGAACTGCAGCAGGGGACGGAGCAGCCGGGCTCCCTTCCACGTGAATCTGGCCTGCAGATAGAACTGTGGCAAGAGAGGGAAACAAAAAAACAAAAAAGGTTGAGTTGGTTTGCACAAATTCACCCAAAATGCAGCAGTGACTGCGCTGTGGGGGTGGCTGTGGGGCCCTGTGGCTCAAGGAGGGGGAGTTGATAAAATGGAAGAAGGATGCTCCTTGCACCTGTGTGGCCTCTGGAGGGATTTTTAACCCGTGGAGGGGATGAGGACAGAGGTGGATGGGCACAGCCCTTCCTCAGTGAGCCAGAAACAGGGGATTGGGACTCCCTGCATCCCAGCTCTGCTTCAGCCTCCACACAGCACAGCATCCCAGTAAAGAAATTCTTCCCCAGCATTATTGAACATAACAAAACCAAGGTCCCACACCTGGGGTATTTAGGACTCATACCATCTCTCAGAGGGAAAAGAAGAATCAATGCATCATGCCAAACCTTCAGAGCCATCCTGAGAACTGCCAGACATGGCCACAACCACCAACAATGCGCACAATACCACCCTCCAACACTCCCATCGTGTTTCCCAGCCCCAGCCTCAGGGTTTGACGGAAATAGGGAGCAGCTGCCCCACTGGGAATGGGGAATTCCCTCCCTGGGTGGGAATGCCAAGCAAAGCCCCAGCCCAGCCTGAAGGAGGGCTCTGGGGTGATGTCAGGCAGACATTGTGGCCCTGCCGTGACTATCTCAGGCCCGCTTCCGCCGCGGGACCGGGCACGGCCTGTTCCTGTGGGAACGGGGAAGCAGGGCGGGAAGAGAGGACAGGAAAACAGCAGCTCCTGCCGGGGATGAGGCAGGGAGGAAGGCTGTGGGAAGGGAGGGTGAGAGGGACACCCAGGAGCCTCCAGGCTTGGGGAGCAGTCAGGCTCAAAGGGTGTGAAAGTGCCTGGCAAATGCTGCTTGACCTCTGCAGCCCAGGCCTGCTCTGCCTGCTCCCAAATGCAGCACTGGAGTCAGACCCCGTGGGCTGCAAAGGGGTTTACTCCCCATTTCTGCTCCTAAATGCAGCACTGGAGTCAGACCCTTTGTGTTTCACGGGGCTCTGCTACATCAGAGGGCTGCAAAGGGGTTTTCTCCCCATTTCTGCTCCTAAATGCAGCACTGGAGTCAAACCCCTGTCCTTCAAGGGGCTCTGCTACATCAGAGGGATGCAAAGGGATGTACTCCCCATTTATGATCCCTTTTACACACCCAGAGCAATTTGCACCACCTTGATATGAAAGGGGATGAAGCTCTCACTGGGTTCACTGAAACCACAAATAATGACAACATAAAAGCATAAAATGACCGGTAAAAGCAAAGCTAACTGGGAAGCTGATAAGGGGGAAGCATCATTTTGGCCAATTCAGTATGTTTGGCTGTTGCATAAAAACTGGATCTGCCCCTTTTTGGAAAGAACACACACTGGGCTCTACAGAAGAAATGAAACATCCCATTGTCTGAATGGAGCAGATGCTCCAAATTATCCAGATTGTTAGCCAATTAACATGGAAGGCAGCAGCACCAGAACAGCTCAGTGGTGGCTAATGCACATGGTGATTCTGGGGAATGTATCTGCAAATCAGCCTAAGCCTGGGAACGGAGCCACAGGCCCATGGAGCCCATCTCACACCCTATACCACGGTCCCTTCCACCCCAAACCATTCCATGATTCCATTTTCATGTTCAAGAGCCTCAACTCAGCCCAGATGACAGTGCAAAACTCAGGTTCCAGTGTGCTGCTGCTGCTGCAGAGCAAAAATAGCTCCAAGTAACTATATATTATAAACCATCACTCTCAGTTCTACCAGGAAGACTTGAAACCTGATGTCTTATTTTAATTTTCTGTCTTTGTCCCATCAAATCACTTAAGAAGGAAATTTGCTGCTGTATAATCTGGCATTTGCCACTTTTGCACAGTCTGGACATCTTCTCAAATCTTTCCACCCTACAAACCTGGACTAAAAATAGTCATCTAGAGGTGAGGGTGCAAAAGTATCAATTAAAAATTAGCAATAAAAACCAAACAGCAAGTTTGAATACACAATAAAGTAGGCATTTCTGGGGCTGAACTGTGTCCCTCATGTGACATCTTCAGCCCTGGAAAAGGAGCAAAGAGCAGTGTGGCACCATAGGGGGAGTGCTGGGTGTCCCCCAAGTCCTCACCACCCATGACACACTCACACCTGTGTATCTTGGAGATCTAAAACCCACAGGTTTAGTCCTGTGCCCCTCAGACACTGCAACACCAGTGTGAGAAGCTCAACTGAGTTCCTTTTGCTGCCACAATAAAGGCCATGGAAAAACTGCTCTTTATTCCCCATTCATAAGGACAAAAAAAGAGCATAACAGCACTCCTCCTATTCCACAGGCATTTTATGAACATGCAGTGTTACAAAAGCTGCTCTCAAACACCAGGATCCCCTAAATACTTTCGAGGTAAGACTTGGGGTGCTCCAAACTTTGCCTCTGCCCATGGTATGAAAGAAAAACCCAGTTATTAGGACAAGGTCAAGAAGTGAAAGTAGAATTTAGGGGCTGAAAGGATCAGAATTTCCCTAATACAGGAATTAGTGCTACTACCAAGAAATGGGAAGTTCCTGGAAATTTATCTGAAAATCTGCTTATGAAGGTGCTTTTGCTGTTTTGGTGGGTTTTTTTTACGTTTGGTTGGTTTGTTGGTTTTTTTTCCTCCTGGGAGCAAATCTGAAATGCTGCCAGCTACAGACTGACTGATTTGGATGGGAATATGGAGCTGGAATGGAGCCCTTCCCAGGAGGGGGTGGAAGAGCAAGACCACAACCAGGGTTATTTCCACCACAGATCATCACAGGGCAGCAAAACCCAGGAGCACCAACAGGAGCAAGGGTGGGAGAAATGGGATCACACAGAGTGGGAGTGATTTGGAGTTCCCATCCGCTGTCTCCTGGCAGAGGCTGGGATACCACAAAGCACATGGCTTGAGGGATGTCACATCACTCTTCCTGTGCCAGGGGACTTCCACAGTGCTGCAGGGGAGTGCCCACAGCCACACACAGCCTCTGAGCAAAGCCAGGAGGAGCTGGCAGGGGACACAGGCTCAGAGCAGCACCTCCAGCCTCCGGGGGCTTTCTGCTCTCCAGAAATCCCTTCACGCTCTCCTGCTGCAGGGCTGGACTCCATCACCCCCTCAGGCACACCTGGAGTTTCCTTCTGGGAAACAGCTGGGCTTGTTCCTGGCTGGCTGACCCCAAGTGATCTCCTTCTCCATTCCTGCACCATTCCTCCTCCAGCCCCATCTGCAAGCAGAGTGGTACCCAAAGTGCTGCAGGGCCAAAACCTCCCCAGCCCAAACTCATCCCACTGTAATGGCTTTGTCCATCCCTGCCTGGACAAAGCCAACTGGGTGCTGGGGAATGCACAATTTGGCTTTTAGAACTAAGCTGGCCACAAGGGAAGGACAGGAGATGGGCAAAGACCTCTCAGCCTGTGCTGTTTGCCTCTTCCCTGCCTTTGCTGAGTGCACAGCACCCTCTCACCCCATCAGAAATATCCCCAGCAGCTCAGTTCACAGCTCAGCCTAGGCCTCTGATGTAATTCCATTTCATTCTCCTCCTTAGGTCACCACTAAACTCAACTCCAAGTTCACAACCACCACAGAGGCTCCTTCACAAGGGCACATCACTGCTCAGCTGTACCAGGGCACCTTCTCCACCCTTCAGCAAGGAGCTCCAGGGAGAAGCCTCACACTCCCCAGACACATAAACCCAGCACCATCTTTCATTTTCCATTTAGCCCAGTAGAACTCACCACAACCCATTCTGAAGCATTCTGCCTCACCCACTGACACATATTAAATACACAAGGTTTGCTTGCATTTTATCCAGAATCAGCCAATGTTGCTGAGGGATATTAATTCAACTTTCCTGATATTTAAATTTTCTGCGCCCTTTGTGTGATTTCAGGCAACTTCATGATGCCAAAAAAATCAGCATTATGGTCTCACATGCTCCAGGGGAGTGGAAAGCATCTACTGTTCCCTGCAAAGACTCCCCCACATCCACAGAAACAAGACAAAGAGGTGTGGGTCAGCTCCAGAGGGCTGCATGGAATAAGCTGTTCCATACCTCCTCTTTCCTCAGCCTGCTATAAATACATATTACAGCTCGCTCAGCCAAGGGGTAACAAAGCAAGGAAAATTAGGACAAAGAGGATTACCCAAGAGTTATTTCCCCTTTTAAATTTTTTATACAAAGGCCTGATGTTAACTGAGTATTCCTGGTGACAAGAAGGCTGCGAGAAACTGAGCCCTGAGGTGTCAGCATTCAGAACCAAATCCCAGGGGATTTCACTGTGTTGCAAGTGCCTTTCCCGGTGAATTTTTCCTCAAAGCCCTCCAGGGCTTGGCATCTATGAGTGTTTTCCTGCTAGGAGCCCATGGATAGCACAGGGCTCTGCTGGTGTGCCAGGAAATGGGGAAGCTGTGGTCACTCAGCCACTGCACACCAAGCCTCTGGACAAATCCAGCCCCAAAGCCCTGCAGGGTGCGTGGGAATCCAGGGATCTTCTCACAGCCTGACTGGAATTTTCTGGCACCCGTCTCCACCAGGTGAAGCCAACTTGAAAACATTTTAATTCAGAATGGGCTCCGAGAGTGAAGCCAGGGAACGCCAGGAAAGGCGGGAAGTGACTTATCCTTGAAATATGAAGTATTGTTCAACCAGGAACACGCTCGGGACACGGCTGACCTGCCAGGCCTCTGCAGGACACGCTCAGCCCCACAGATCCCCCAGCTCTGCAGCAGCTCCTGGCACTCTGCTGCTATCCAAAGTGTAGGCAGGACCTGCTGCAGCACAGCCCTCACTTCCCAGGAACAGTCAATCAATCATTTTGTCTTGATTGAGATGGTCCCCTGATTAAACCCATCAAACACACCTCCTGCAGGCACTGGCATGGTGGATGCCACGTTTCTAAGCAGGCTTTCAAAACCCCAACTCATTCACTGAGGTAGGCAAGACAGCAGGGTTTATTGTGCATCAAATAAAATCCCTCTGGTTTACTATAATCTCCTATTTCTTGTAATTATTTTTTTATATTATCAGGCTCTCTAATGTGTCAGATTTTCTGCCTCCCTTTTTCTATGAGATTTCTCTGTCAGGCTCTGGCAGTGACCAGGGAACTGGAGAGATGGAGAGCAGGGTGCTGCTAGACAAGCTGGAATCACTGAATCATTTAGGTGGAAGAGAACCTTAGGATTGTTGCTTCACCTGTCTTGTCTCAAGTTGCCTTTTTCTCCCTTCAATTTATCACCAAACACTTGATGTTATTTTTCCTGACTTCTTAGAGCACAAGAAAACTGGACAGCTGGTCAGGCAGAGTCTGCTACCAGCCATATCACAGTTTTGGGACAAGGTGAAAATGAAAATTAAAATAATTTTAAAGGGATTGCCCCCTGCATAGACAGGGGTAAGTGGAACAGCCTGTTGTCCTGGGGGGTGTGGGAGTGTGGGGCAAAGTCTGGTGAGTGCTGACAGCTCAAGTGCTCCCATATGGGGACAGGGAAGGGCAGCAAAGAGAGACCAGAGGCATCTCTGTGCTCTGAGGCACCACACAGGAGATAAACACCACTTCTAAAGCCTTCTGCAAAGTTAAAAACAACTTCAGGCAGCAGGCACTGGTGCAAAGCAGCAATGGGAAATGAGCCCTGCAGGTTTTCTGTGCATCCTGTGGGAACTTGGAATGCACTCTGCAGTTTTGGGGTCTCTGCCCCCTGAGCTCTGTATTCCCATTTGCTTCTCACCTGCTCCAAAAGTGCTGGAATTACAGAAAACACACAAAAAAGGAAAGTTTGTCAGCAACCTGCAGCAAATGGGTCAAGCTCTAGTAGAGAAGCCATCACCACCTTAATAGGGACCGGCAGTCCTTGCTGCTTCCAGATGCTGGGCTTGAAAATACCTCAGGACTGACTTATCTGACTGCTCAGAGACCTCCCCAGAAATAAATGACTGCCCTTGTGAGCGATGGCTTCCAAACTCAGCTCAGAAAGCTTTATGATGGGCTGAGCCTCCTGTGAAGCATCACCAAGGCAGCTCTTCATTGTAATAGCTGGGAGGAAACGGCCAAAATGTCTGCTGGAGAAATTCAGAAGTTTTCCAAGAACAAAATAAGAGGGAAAACAAAGAAAGAATTTAATACGCCGCCCACAGCTGCCTGGAAAGCCCAGTGATTCAGTTACAGGAGTTGCTCACAGGGAAGGGGATCCAAGGCTGTAAAGGCAAGAGGGAGCAGCGGCCACTTATCTTTCCAGAGGGTAAGGGATGGGGGGAGCACACTGCTGATAGATAAAAGACTCATGTTTCATGTTTTTATCAGCGCAGTGCTGTTCCTCTGCTTGCAAATCCGAGATTACCAGGGACGGAGGAGGAGCACAAATCTTAAAAGCAACACAAAACTTGATTTTCTATGAAATAAATAACGTAAAAAAGAGGAAAAGCAGGCACAAATCCCTCAGAAGGGTGTGTGTGTGTGTCCAGCCCGTGTGGGCAGTGCTGCCTCCTGCAGTCCTGGCAGGAAGCACCTTGGCAGCCACCCCGGCCCCAGCCCAGGCGCAGGAAGGGCAGAGCCATTTCTCACTGACAAAGGAAAACAAGTCCCAGCCCTCCCCTCCGGAACCAGGCGGGCAGAGGCTGCTCCACCTGCTCTGCTGGCACATTTCGGAACCAGGCATCACCTCCTGACATGGCCACGCAGCACATCCTGCCCCTCCATCCACAAAACATTCTGGCTCACCCAAACTCTCCTCAGTGTGCAAACAGGCCATCCACAAATGCAGCAGGATTTGGATTTAATTGCCACCGTGGCTGCATCCCAAAGCTGCACACACAGAGCGCAGCTATCATCCCACAAGTCTCTATCCTAAAAAACACCACAGCAGCTGAGGGTGGATCCTCCCACCAACAGCTCAGATTCTTCTTTTCCAACCAACTTCCCATGTCCAATGCTCATCCTGCCATTACTGGTATGGAATGTGGGATGGGGGACAGGGGATGAATTAGTTCACTTACCACCAAGTACAGCATGGTGTACAGGGAGAAGGACGCGTGCCCAGAGAAGAAGGATTTCCTGCAAAACAAAGCAGGTGCTCAGAACCAGCCAGCACAATCCTCAATATCACAATTCTCCCTACAATACGGTGATTTGGCATCTGAGGGTGCCAGAGCCGAGGGACGCACAACCCCCAATCCTTTGGTTATAAAACCCCTGTTATCCGCCCTGCCTGCTGCTGAGGCAGAAAGCAAACGGATGGACAGGATGCTTGCATTGTTTGTCCCTTCCTGGCCTACTCAGGGGACAGCAGTTATTTCCAGGATAACCCAATAACTCATCATCTCGCCTCAAATAACCGGGAAACCCTGAAGACATGAAAAGAAGCAATTTCTCCAGAAGCCTGATTGCAGCATGAGGAATGTGCCCCTGGAAAAGTAAAAATTTGGCATCTGACGGATGTGGTAGAGCTCCAAGGGGAGGCACTGGCAGCCCTGCCTGTGTGGTGGAGCCTTTGCTGAGGAAAAGCTCTGCTGTCACACACGGGACAGCTCGGGCTGCTCACCATGAGCTCAGCTCTGGGGGTGAATTCCCACAGAGAGCAGCAGCTCGGGGAAACAATAGTGTAGGAGTAAAGAGAAAGGAAAAGAAATATTGTTCAGCTGAGTGACACACTTCCCAAGGGAAACTGCTGCCCACTGGAAAATGGATTTATGGCCTTTGCAGAAAAAGCAGCATTTCATAGAATCCTAGAATGGCTTGTGCTGCAAGGGACATCAAAGACCAGCTCGTTCCACCCCCCTGCTATGGGTAGGGACAGCTTCCACTAGACCAGGTTGTTCAGATCCCCATCTAAGATGACCTTCTAGGAATGGGGCATCCATCCACAGCTTCTCTGGGAAATCCACCCAGTGCCTCACCACCCTCACAGGGAAGAATTTAATCCAAATGTCCAAACTAACCCCACTCTCAGCTTCAGATTCACATCCTCTATTGCAGACAGAGAAACCCAAGCCACATTTAGTGTCAGCAACCCTAGGCTCTGGTGCCAGGGGCTCTCACCTGGCTTCCTGCACCCTGCTGTCATTTCCCCTGCAGGTGTAGTTCTGGATGTAAACTCCCTTGGCGCAGTTGATGGTGGAGAAATCCAAGTCACAAACCGCCAGGAAATGCGGCCGCAAGCGCCCGACGGACACTTTGGCAATGTCTGTGAAGGACTGGCTGATGGCACAGCCAAAAACAAAGCAGCCCACTTGCTTGTAGAGAGCTGCCACGTAGGGGTTCTGGATGAAGGAGCGGGATTTCTCCTTCAGGTAGTGGATGCGGTAGAGCTCTCCCGTTATAATCTGCGAGGGAAGCACAACAGAGAGGTCAGAGAGCAGGAAAAACACTGGGCAAATGTCAATTCTTTAACTTCCTTTCTGCCTCTGTCAAGGTTGGGACTGAAGCCATTCATGTGGAAATGGTATTTGTATTGACTGATGGATTGAAGATCCATCTGGAGATGGTATTTTGTATTCACGCTCAAATGTGCATTACTTCTTATCTATATTATGGTCTTACAAGTTGTGAGTTCTACAGCATTCTACTAACAAGCTACAAAATGGCAAACCATCTTTCTTTACAAGGCCTTTTAAGGCTAAACTATCCAATTAAGAAATGACACCTAGATTATTTTTACTTTTAACCCAATAACCAATCCCTCATGTTGCACAATGTGGACTTTTCTGTCCAATTACAAAACAACACCCAAACTCCTGAAGAAAAAGGTGAAGAAAAAGGACCAGCCACTGCCCTAAAGCCTCCATCCTGTCCCATATATACTGCTGTATTCTAAAACCTTGAACTCTTAAGTTTTCCACCATGTGATATTACACACTCCCATTTAAACTCCACACCCACAGTTGCAGTTCTATAATTCAATTTTAGATGCCTCCTCCACAGCCTCAGGTCAAATATAGTATTTTCTTGAGGGTCTGTGCCTTTCAGCACAGAAAGTTTAAAATTCTCAGCATCCAGGGCTCCAACAGGCAAAAGCAGGGCTGGGTGTTAATGCAGGGCTGAGACAGCTCTGGCATGTCAAGTCAGGAATCTGCTTCTGGATTGAGGAAGGAAAACCCATGGCTCAGTATCTCTCCATCCTACCCCTTGTCCCTCCCAGTGCTCAGCATGTTGTTTATGGAAAAATCCAATAAACAAAACAAAAGAGTAAATTTTGGGTTAGTACACTGGCATATCTTTACAGAAGTGAAGTAACACCCCAGCATAGTGGGAAAAGAAAATTGACATAAACCAGATAAAGAATTAGTGTGTGTTGGGAAGGAGAGGCCAGACCCACTACCGTCTTATCAAACTGATTTTGGAGGAAAATAAACCTACATCCTGCTTATCTTCCTCTCTTAAAATCATTAACACAACAAAGAAAGGAACAGAAAGCCCCAAATTTTTCAGCTTCTGGCCCAAAACTTGTTGCCAGCAGACCCAATTCAGACCTCTCAAGGCCTCCAAAACGTCCAGCTATTTTGGGGCATTTCAAGGTGTCTTGCCATCACCTGGCAGGAGATTATGTTTTTCTTGTGTCAGGGGTGCTGAGGTTTGACAGTATCGCCATAAATCACTGTCAGGGAGCAGAGGATCCAACTTCTCACACTCATGACTCTTAAGAGGCAGGTTAATGAAAATCAGGCTGTGAAATGAAGTCCAAATGTCTCACCTCTCCCAAAGAGCCAAAGATTTAAATTGTTCTCCGTCACGCTACGCACCTAAATTTTCAGCTCCAGATTTACAGCTTTAGGATTTCATTCATTACTCTAAATGTTTTTATACCTGAGTAATAAATCGAGGCAGAGGTTTTGTGGGGTTTGGTGTTTCTTTTTTTTTTGGATGCCCCCTTGTCCCTGCCTCTCTGTAGTCACGGGGACTGTGATATGTAAAATTAACTGTCAAGAAAAATGCCTTCATGTTAATCCCTTTCTGGAGCAGCCAGCAATATTCCTCCTGGCGTGGCAGCCTGCCAGCCATAAGCAGGAGACGAGGCTCCCCTGCCTACCTTTTTTAAAAGCTTGGCACAACCTTTGGAAACTAATAAACTGGAAAAGTATGGCAATTAGACTAAGAAGAGTTGAAGCTGTATCATTGTTTGAACTCACTCGTACCGGGGCTTGGAAAAACAAAGGTTGACCTAAGGCAGCTGAAATTGCAGCTAAGCAGGCTTTATCAAAGAGAGATACAACTGTAATAACAGAAAATAAACGCCAAGCTAGAGCAGGCTCTGCTACCATACAGAAATTCTCTGAGTGGCTGCACCACTGTTTGGGGTTTAAACGTCACAGCTGAGATTTCCTCTTGGAAATCTGGTGGTGACCAAGGCTTGTTTAAGGAGCTGCATCATTTTAATCCTCACGGTCTCCAAAGACCATGGTTTATCTCCATTTAGAACCCTGTTCCAGCACAGGAAATCTGCTGGCGTGAGGCCTGCAGGGGGGAGGTTGTCCTGGATGGACACAGAGGCTCCTGCACTCCCAAAAGCCTAAATACACAAGAAGGGGAGCTCTGAGGCTCAAAACTCGTGGCTTTCACAGAGGGAAGACCAGACAAATTAAGGATGATATCTGACACTGGGGATGTGCCATTACTGCAAACTCACAAACAGATCCACTCAAACCTGAGGCTCTTGGCCTGGGGAAAGGCATGTGACCATTTTAAACAGGGACCAACAAAAGTCGGGGGATTAATATTTCTCTCTCACCATTGGTGGTCTGGGTAATTGCACACATGTAGCAGATTGTAAATTGGAGCCTTCACTCTCTCACTAAAATGCTGCTGGGTACCCAGGAACCCTCCCCAGCTAGTGAAAGCCATGGATCAACTTAATGAGTAGCTAAAAATTGGGTAAACTTGGTTTTTTGGCAGTGCTGTCCCAGATAAAGCAGGACGGTGAAAAACTAATGCAGCACAGATGTGCACAGACTGGAAGGACATCCTGAAAAGAAAACAAGTTTTAAAGATATCAAGCTGCTTCTCATGCCTTGCACTCCTGGCAAGCCATCCACATGGGACATATGCCATTCCCAGGTGATGGGCACAATTCCCTGGCACACGTATTTAAAAAAGTTGGTCACTAGAGAGAAGCCAGTATCAAATTTTTCTGTCTGTGAATGCTTTTTGCAGACTTTCAGTTGTCAAGTCCATTTTATTGTTATTATAAGCTATCACCAGCAATCCAATTAGCCTGTAATTACTTTTAGAGCTTTTCTAGCCACTTGTTTTTGGTGTAACATTCTCTGTGCTAATCACATTGCAGCATATCACCTTCAATTGTAAAACAGCCAGCTAATCCAGGTGAGTCACTTAGATTACCTAGCAAATTAATTTAATTAGGAATTTTTCATAGCCCTTTAAGACCTATCACGTGTGGGGACATGGTACCGCAGCAGGGGTGCCCCTACAAAGCTCAGGAGTGTCACCTTCCCCTTCCCACCATCCAAGAGACCACCAACATCACATCAACCACCTTCTAGCCCCAAGAGCAGCCAGGAGAGAGGTGAGAGTGCACAGCCCAGGGGCACTCTCCAGTGCCATCTGCATGGAAATTTGCCTGAAGTCAGTAAATACACAGATATTAAAACCAAATGCATGTCCTCTCCCATCCTGAAGGAAGCAAAGGTCTCTCCTCTGCCGTTTACTTAACAAACTCTCTGGGTGTCCTCAAGCCACTTAAAACATGACCTGGACCTTTTTACCCCAGGCTAGACTGCCTGTGACGCCACGTGAAGCGAGGGTGTGGAATTTTGGCTGCTCCATCCCAAAAGCCAGCTCCCTGGAAGTGCTCATGACCACTGCCCTGCCTTCCAAAGGAGCGCACTCAGTGCTCTGTGGATTTGGAAGGAATTCCTATTATGCTACAGTAATTCTGGTATCTGGGTTACATCTGAAAAAGGAGGTCAGGCTGACTTGAATTTTCCATGCAGGCTGCCATAGCAAAGAAATCCGTTGCTTCAGTTCCTCGTTAGCCATTTGTGTCACTCAACAGCAAATAACTGAGCTTTTGAATTTACCTTATTAAGTTACATTTGTTGTGGGCACAGTGAAACCAGGGCAGAAACATCCAATTCTTTGGGGATTTTCATTCTCTTTTAATTGACCTGCTATTTCGTGGTAGAGAGTTGATGGATCACACAGGCAGCTGATTATGTTTCCAGTTTCTGTTCCAACTCCTGTATTTGCCACTGCCTCATTAGGGATCAGAAGCACACTCTGCATGGAGCTGGCGTGCCGATAGCTCCGGCAGTAATGCGAAAATGAGAGGCTTTTTCATTTCATTTTTATGGCTTTTCCACACTCAGGGGTCATTCACCTGCAGGGGGAAATTCTGCTGTGTTTATAGAATTGGGGGCCTGGCACCTTTTGGGCTTGTTTTGGGGAGGGAGGAGGCAGAGGGACATGGCAATTTTGGTGACCTGCTTTGCTGCAGTGTGTGTATGTGGTCAGGGAATGATGGAGAGATGAGAAAATGATGGAGAGATGAGGAAATGATGGAGTTATTCACATCACACAAGGCTGAAGATGGAGTATTAGCAAAGCAGGCACTGTGCCATCCTAAAATATCTATTGCCCATGAAAGGAAAGGTGAAAGGAGAACAAATGCTTCTGACTTGTCCATCTCCATCCCTCCCAGCTGAAGGAGCAAGAGGAAGGTGGCACTTCTGGGAAAGCACCTGAGCTGTTCTGGCAGCAGGTGAGAAGGGAAAAAAATGTAGGTACTTTTCATAGGGGAATTTCATCTTAGCTGGAAGTGTTTAAGCAACAACTTGGAGACAGCTCTTGTCTTCTGCCCCAGACCAGGCACACATGGGCATCAGGAGGCTCAACTCATGGGCTGAGTTCAGCTTTTTGGCTGACAAATAAAGCTCTTATCATGCAATCATTTCCTAGCACAGCTCTAGAAAAAGCGGCAGAAGGAGAATGAAGAGGCATTGGGAAGGTGGGACATTAACTACATTTTAAAGTGAGGACCCTGGGAACATGCTCCCCATGGAAGGTTTTAATTGTCTTTTAAAAATGCCTGTAATATGCAATCTCTTAAAAACCTAACACTGACCTGTTAAATTTTCCAGGCACTGGTTAGCTAAAAAGATGTATCCTTTCTTTGTTTTTTAAACCTTATAAAATAGGCAAATACCACGAGTTATTTGAATAGTGACAAACCATGCCAAGTCCTTACTGACACTCGAGTGTTTTTGCCTCTACTCTGAACTCTCTACTGGAGGGTGGAAAAGTTCTTGTGAAGCTCACAGACTTGCCCAAACAGCTTTGGGCCTGTTTACAGGCTTCAAGAGTAATCTCATTCCTCTCATTACAAGCTTTCATTTGTAAATATTTGCAACTCCACGCTTACAAAAGTCAAACAATCCGCAGAGGATATGTGCTCCGGTAGACACCGTGGCAGCATTAGCAGGACAAAGAGGTGCCAAAAAGCCCCTGCTGGGACAGAAGAGGAGGTTTGGAGGTGGCACTCACCGCGAGGATGGCGATGAGGATGCCTGCAGCACACAGCACCGCGTCGTTGATGGTTTCCACGTTCTTCTGCGGGTACCTGATGCTGTCGTCGTCGCAGTAGAAGCCCCTCTGGTAGGGCTGGATTGTGCTTGTCTCGATGATGAGGAAAGGCAACCCGGCTACAAAGAAAGGGAGACAACCAAACCCATCAGCAATACAGGCAAAACCAAGCAGTTCACAAAAAACCCCCAAGATTTAGCTAGAAAAACCCTTGCAATCCACGCATCACCGTTCCTGGTGCTTTTCTTTCCATATTGTTATCTTTCCAAAGGGAATAGCATTGGGATTTGTTTTTCCAAGCTGCTCTTGCAGGGAAAAAGCATCTCCTCTGTTATGGTTATCAGATGTCTGCGCAGCCTGGTTCCAGTTAAGCCCTGTGCTCTGCAAATATTAACTTACAGGAACAGACCCCTGGAGCAATCCCTCTGCAAAAGGCCATGAAAGCCAACCTGGCCCTTTCCTCCGGGGAGGGCGCGATGCTCCTCCGAGTGCGCCGGGCAGAGCAGCCCAGAGCTGTGCAAACAAACACGGCAGGATCGAGTATCCACACGGCTTCTCTCCTCCCTGGCCAGCCATTCTCCATCCCCATCACTTCCCTGCCTTTGAAGCCTTCCTTGGCTCACTCCTCTTTGTATTTGCAGGGTGTATTGACAGTTTCCTGTTTGTACCTACTATTGCACCAACCATGTGCTTTGGGCAGCTGTGGGACGCACATCCCTGCAAGGACCAGAGCACTCACAAAAGCTGATGAACTCCCATTCGAGCCTGTTCACCTTCAATCACAACAAAGCCACATGAAGTCTGGGTTTTAAATACTATCTGGGAACCCTCTGTGCAGGATTCCTGTGTCTGGACAGCTCGGTTGGATCTTTGCAGGAAGCAGATCTGCTCAAGACCACGGGTATGGGGGGCACACCTGGAAATAGTGGCATGTCCATAACTCCATATTTTTTAAAATTTTTCAGACAAACACAGCATGGCCTCAAACCTAGAACGGCGTTTCCCAACCACAATGTCACCTTGCGCAGGGCACCCTCCTTCCCTTTGCCTCAGTTTCCCATCCATCTTTGTTGTTAAGCCCATCATCGAGAGGAGCACTACATCCCCACAAAACCAAGCCCCAAATTCCCTGAAACCCATGTTCAGAGTAAATCACAAGCCACAAGGTACAGGAAACCCTCCTCCCACTTGCAGAGCGAAACCCAGGTAAGGGGAAAAACAAATGCACAGTGGTTCCAGCTGTCCTTGGGCCAAGACAACAGGTCTCACACCCAGATCCTACAGAAGGCATTAGGGAATACGTGTCGACCACTAACTGGCTTAAGTATCTGTGGGTTTGTTTACACAGCTAGCAGTCAAAGACATCAGAGGGTTTTTCCTTCTAAAACGAATAAAAATAATAAATAAAAAATGAAGCGCTGTTGGGTCTGACCCAAAGCTGTCCACAGTACAATTGTAGTGAACACCATCTGCTAGATGTGATTAGCCAGGGCACCATGCATGTTGTTCAGAAGTGTCACCAAAATAATGTTCCCCGTGTTTTCCACATGAACCACTCTGGATTTCACTTTGCGCAATCCTCTTTGGCTGCTTTTCCTATATGTTAATGGGTTTGCCTAAGCCAGGATTACTACAGGGTTTTGTTAGTCTTAAGGAAAAACTCCATCGCCTGTGAGAAGGGACAACACATACTGAAGTGAAATTTTCATAGTGGTCTAGGCCACTGCTCAGGGCCCCTTTCAGATCTTCTCAAAAACTCTGGAAATGGGTTAATTTCAAGTTCTGGGCTCTGATCTGCTTGGCAAGGCGGGACAGTTTCCACCACATGTGTGAACTAGCGAGGAACAGCTCCAGAACTGCCCGCGCCGCTCAGATTTGGTAAATAAAACCGGACATTTCATGTGAATCCAGCTGATCTTCATTCCGTGATTTAACCATTTTGATGCCCAGCCAGCTTGGCCCCAGAAGCCTGCCTGTGAGGCCAGCAATCCCTTTTTAATGGGTCACTTAAAAAATCCTTAAAAAATCCTTAGGTTTCCCGGTGAGGAATGGCAGGGGAGAAGCGCGAACGTCGCCGGGCGTGATCCGGCTGAACTCGGGGAGCAGACACACCACGGTTACGTGGCTCATTGTTACTCCTCCAGTTCCTCTTGCTAATGGCTTTCACATGACAGGTCTGTAAAACACATGTTCCCACAGACAATAAAATACATCTGAAAGCTAAAACCGGCCCTAAAAAAAAAATAAATTAAAAAAATAGAATTAAAAAAAAAAGAGACAATAGTGTTCCTATATATTCTGTGAACCCAGGAATAATAAAGATTTGTTTCTCCTTCATTCATTGAGCAGCTTGGGGTAGTATTTCCGTGTTTCAATTATATGTACACTTGCCACAGCTATAATAAGAGTGTAAGTGACCTATATGGGACACATTTTCATAAAGCACATAGGCATAGTTTGGAAAATCCAATGGGTTTGTTTTCTCTCCTACAAACTTGTGGTTTAGTGGGATATTGCCAATCAAGTCTTGATATTTTTCCAGCAAAACACTAACCTCAGATTCCCCTTTTTTTTTTCCTTCCCCTCCCCTTTTTTTTAACATGAGAAACATAAACACACTCCCTATAACTGAGTGAATATTACTTAGAAGACATAACATGCCTTTGATTTTGCGGGCTGGGTGAGAGGCTGCTCTTTCACCCAAGGAATGGAAGACCCCAGCCCATGGCAAACAATAAACTGTGCTCAAGATGGCTCTTCTTCCACGAGATTATTTCTTGGAGGATGGGCTGTCTGAGGGACTAGGTCATCACTCACATTTTTTTTGCCAAGGGGGTTCCAGCATGGAGAAACCTGTGGTGGTGCCAAAAGGCTAGCAGAGCATGGTCTCTGCAGAAAAAACATTACAGAGGGAAATCTGGAAGGAGACAGAAAATTAAACACAGGGAGAGATGCCTTTGGGATCCCTCAAACAAAACACCACAAGACATTATTCACACTAGGAGATCTGCCCGAGGCAAAAGGATCCAGAAGTGGGGCTTACACCTTGGAAATGGAAAGGAAGCAGAGTAGGGCTGTACTGTGAGGATGGAACATCTGTTCTCATCACCTCTCCTGCCCCAGTCTGCCTCTCTGAGTCAGCATTTTACCAGGGAATTCAGAGTGTGCATCCCTGGCTGCTGAATCCCATAAAGGTGTTGAGTCTTTGACCTCCACCACTTCCCATCCCTACACACGGTACCAAACTATTGAGGATACAAGAGGTTCACTTCAGGAGACAGTGACTTGCACTGAAGTGAATGACAGATGTACAGGGCAGGCAGAAAAATGACACCAATTTTGGGGATGTTCACTTTTCTCCAAAAATGGTACTGTCTGGTCATTCTGTCATGTGCAGACCAACTGCAAAATCTCTAGGAATGCTGCAGAAGGGCCTCACAACCTCCTTAAAACCAGTATTTCCATGCTGAGAAATGACACAGAAGCCTGTGGACCACGTCCTAAAGCATGGACACAACACTGGCACATCCAAAGGGAGCTGTGCAACCAGACAAGGGCTGCTACCTCATCTCATGGGAAATTAAAGTATAAAACAAAGGGATTTGCTTCTTCCAATGCAATAAAAGTAAACAGTGCTGAAACTACCTTCTGACCTGTAACATCCTTCACAAGGTGAAGCAAAGTTTCTTCTCCTTGTACAACGGGGATTTTTTGCTTTAATAACAGAACAAGGAAATCCCAAGCACAAGCTTTTATCCAGCTCTGCTGTAAGAGATCAAACATGGCTCCAAACCATAACAGAATTCTCTCGGGGACTGATCCTGCCCCATCCAAACAGGCTCAGCCCTGCTCCGAGTGGCACGGAGCAGGTGTGGACACTGAGGAATTGTGTGAGGCACTGCGGGATGCTGTGGGGCTGGACATTGAAAAATGATGTTGCTTTTGTTGGGAGGAAGTCCAAGTGACTTGGTGACCCCTAACTGCTGGTGTCCTGCGCTAAGGTATTTCAGAGCACGGTTTAAATTTATTTGTCTTTCCATTTAATAAAGCCAATCGAGCTTGGAAGGCTAGCACCAAGGAAAAAATATTCCTTTCTTTGCTCAGCACCTTTATGAAGAGGCAGTTAATAGGCAATAATCCTGGGAAGGCTGGCAGCTTGAAAGCTAAAACCCCAGCACCAAGCCTAAACAAAACCCCCGTGTACTCTCTGACCAGCTTGAAATGTGCATAAAAATCAAAGGCAAGAGAAAAAAGGGCTCTGTGTTGGGTACAGCACTTTGAATCTCAGAGTCTTTGAAAAGTTAACACTTGTGCAGATTTAATAGGAGGAAAAAAAATTTAAAAGGGGATAAGCTTTCACTGGCCACTCATCAAAAAATGGAAGGAGAGGAAGGCAAGAGGCATTTGGGCAGTGACCCACCCAGGCCACTCTTATCTTCCCAGCCCAGCCTTCACCTTTGCACCAAAATAAGAACCATCACCACCTTCTCCTTTTTAACTGTCTGGTTTTGATGGGGTTTAGGTTTTTTTTCTCCATTGAATCTTTGTTCTTTAACCCTGCAGGTCAGTGGGATGTTGCTGGCTATCCCAACAAAGCAATGGTAATTTATAACAAGTATTCCACGATGCTTTTGGCTGCCACTATCCAGACCCTGGGTGTTCTTAGGGTTTCACTAGATCAGACATCTACCTAAATAAGTGTAAAAGACCATTAATTAATTTGGCAGGGCTGAGTGGGGTATCTAATTCCTTACTCAAGTCACACTGTAAATATTTGGGTACCTACAAGAGACAGGCTCTCTATTTGAAGTACTTAGTGGCTGATCCTGGGTACATACAAACCTTATTTGGTTTACAATATTTGTACATATTTAAAAATGCATATAAACTAGATTAGGCTATGATAGGCTTTTATTGGGGCTTTAAAAGTTGGCTTCCCAAAACTTTGAGAGAAGAGCTGCAGCCCTGCAAGGGCAGCCTTGGCAACTGCTGTGAGAGTGAGCAACTCCTGGAGCCAACTTACACTGTACATGTATAAATATATATATAAATACATAAATAAAAGTTAATAACCCAGAGAATCGAAGTATTTCCACATTTCTGCCGTATCAGGCATGTGCTGTCAATCAAAACAGAAGCCAGCTCTGCACCAGCACTGGGTGTATCTGAAGGAATGGGAGGAGCACGGTCAGCTAAAAAATAATCTCAAGGGACCAGATCTGCCGCCCAGTATCAGCCAAAATAAGGATCCTACTGCATACTGGATCAAACTATTAAATTCAGATTTCTAAAAGTCTTGAAAGCATCAGTGATGTGTCTCCATCCCAATGTTTTTTGACTGAATCTGGATATTTGAGGACCACATATTCACTAGGACAAAGAGACAACTGGGCTAACCATCAGCTCTGCTATTTTGCTACCTGCACAGTCTTAATTGTTCTTCACCTTGATTCCAGCAGTCCAGCAGACTGATCTGTGCATCTGCCTGTATTTTGGAAACATGTCTAATATCTTTGTTTGCAAAACAGATTCCCATTCAGCTCGATTACAGTTCCACTACTCTCAGCTGACACATGAGGAGAGAAAATTCTCCACACAAACAAACCCTAGACTTTATGGTAAAACAGGTACCTGCTTTAGAGAACTGAAGAACCTATAAACAAGGATCAGTATATATTGCATTTCTCTAATTTGACCTGCTTGGAAAAGTTCTTGGGCACAATGGGTTGCTTTCCAAAAAAAAGGAAAAAAAAAAGGAAAAGAAATACAAATTTAAAGTCAGTTAATTTTCTACTTGCTGTAGGTTTGTTCATGTAACTTCCATGAACATCTGTCTCATCTATATTAATTTGTCTGGCCTTCTTCCTATGAAGAGAGTGACAGTTTTGTTGTCCACTTAACTATTTTTACTTTTCAGCTAAATTGTACAACTTCAAAGCAAACGTCACCATTTTAGGTCCATCAGTGCAATAGCCAACAAGAAGAAAGCAAAAAATATTTATTTTCTATATGGACAACCCCATAACACTGATGACCCCAGGCTGCAGAAGTATTTGAGAAGTGCCTTTAAAAGGAACCAAAAGTGGTGTCAAAAGTGACAGGAGTCCCCACCTGCTGCCCAAACCCTTGGAAATGTTCAAGGCCAGGTTGGATGGGACTTTGAGCAACCCGGTCTACTGGAAAGTGTCCCTGTCCATGAAAAAGACAAGCTTTAAGGTCCATTCCAACCCAAATCATTCCATGATTCCATGATACTCATACTTTGTGGTTAATACCCCCCTGTGCAACGTGGAGCATGTTTATTAACCCAGCCATCTTGGGAGAATATCATTATAAAAAGGTCACACAAATACTTTAAGCCGAATGCCAAATTATCCTCTTGCACTGCAAATTCCTCTGGATTTGAAACCAAGAGTAGAAATACTTCCTCATGTGGCTGGAGCACAACGTGCCAGCCTCACACTCCAAGAGCTCCAGATCAACAGGAATGCTGCCACTGGTTTTTTCTGGGAGAAAATGTGCTTTTAGTGAGTAGCTGTCACCTATTTTTAAAGATAAGGACCACATACAGAGCAAGAAAAACAAGGGAATTCTACAAAGAGTGTTAAGCTGTTCTTCATGGGAGTTTGGCGTGAGCTGATGCATTAAAAAAACTTTATATTAAAGTGCACATTTATTTTCAATAACCTCAGAACTCATTAATGAGAACAAAAGGTCCTATCCAAGCCACAATATGTAGCTCCTTAAAAAATTCTGCATTTGTGGGGTAAAACAGATTTAAACCAGACTGGCCAACCAGCAAATTTGGACTGGGTGAATATAAAAGACATTACCAACAGAAATCCAGAGACAGCTGAACATGATGGAAAGAGCAAATTTGGAGAGGTTGAATATAAAAGACATAACCAAGAGGAATCCAGAGCCAGCTCCAGCCAAACTTGATGGAAACAAAGCCATCATTTCCCATTGTCTACAGCAAGGGATTAAATGCAACACCCATGAAAATCCCCAAGTGTCAACACCTTTTCAGGCACCTGTGCACATCCATGTGCTTTGGAAGTCTCACAGATATGACAAACCTGACCTAGGATGACCCAGCTTGAAGAGAGGGGGAAAAAATTTAAAAAAATAAAGATGTGCCTGTGAACTCTGCAATGGTGAAGCCAACAGCTTGTGTGAAAAACACACTGTGGGGACTGTGATGTTTCCAATTACAAACGGAGCGAGCAGGGCTTGCTCTGCTGGTCAGCAGGGTTTGGATTGAGCCTCTCACCACCACTCCCCTGGGCTCTGCCTTCGAGGAAGGGCTCAGGCCACTGCCCAGCCCCAGTAACACTCAAAACCCCCTTTCTTTTGGGGGGAGTCTAAGAAATTTCTGCCAAACCAGTGGCTGAGTGAAGCAGTTGCTCTCCTTTGTCCCTGTCATTCCACTGGCTGGGTGAACACTAATATTTCCCCATGTAATCCCAACCCTGTTCGGCTCATATAGAATCACAGAATGATTGAAAAGATTGGATTTGAAGGAATCTTAGAAATCACCTAGCTGCAACTCATGCACAGGGATGTCACCCATAGATCAGGTTGCTCAGGGCCTCATCCATCCAATTCATCGCCCTCTACTCAAAAGGAAAATTTTGTGAGATGTAGGTGCTGTTTTAATCCATAAAATAGCAAGCAAAAATTCCTTATCTCAGCTTCTTGCCCCCAAACACCCCAACACAGAAACCCTGGCTTCTCCTCTTTGCACAGACACCCCAAACTATAACAAGAACAGGTAGAAATATAAAACTGAAGCCAATGTAATGCAGCCAACGAAAGTGTATTATTTTTAACTCAGTAAAGACACAAACCATATGAAGCAAAAATAAAGCCAGTTAACTTAGTCAGCATTAGGTCTCTTAAACAAAAATTCATCAAACTTCATCACTGAACTTCCTAAACACCTTCCTGAGCACCGTGGCCAGGCAGTGCCACTGTAATTAAGGACGTTTTTGGGAGCAACTGCCCCTGTGAAGGAGGCAGCAGAGCCCCTGGCCATAGCCCCGGGCCTACCACCAGTAGCTTTTTGACCCAGTTCTGTCAATGTACCTATTGTAAATGCAAAATCCTTCTTCGGATTTGAAGCAGCAGCCACCTGCACAAATAAGGCCGGGTTATAACTCTGTAACCCAATACAAGCACTGGAAGCTTAAAAAGTTTGTATTCCAAAAAGCACTCCTGACCTCTTCCTTAAAAGTTCACTAATCACTTTTAATTCATAATTTATTTCCTCTTAATATACTTGCTTTATGTAATGCTCCCCTTTCTCCCCCCCCTTCCTCTCCTCCTTTCTTTTTTCTGGAAGTTCCCCAGGAGAAAATGGTATTACACAACTGCCTTGATTAACTGGAAATGAAGCTTTTCCCCCTCGGTAGTCGCGATTTGGTAGAGTTTCCAGGACATAAAGCACGGCCCAGAGTGCTGAAAGGCAGAGAGACGTGGGTGGAAGTGATCCAAAGGCCCTTAAAGTGATGGGGGTTGATCTTGGTGGTCCCCAGAGCAGAGCTCTGAAAGGCTTTGCCTATTTATCAATGGGTTAAAAAAGTGTAATATTACCATTCTTCTTGTTCCTCTCTGTATTTTGACTGCACAGAGTGGCATCCTAATGTATAGCAACACATGATGTATTTGAGACTGTGCTGGTAATGTTAAAAAAATAAATAAAATCCACGCTCCTAATTAAAATAGCTTTGTATTACAGGGAAAGGAGACACTGCAGGGGAAGGAGGCGGAATGATAACTGCTGCCTTGGCCATGCTGACACCTCCCTGCCAGAGAAGTTTTGATGGAAAGCAGCTGGGAGTGGGGTATTTTGGAGGCAAGACATCACCTGTAATGACAGAGGTGTCCACCCCACCCATTGCTGCCCATCTGCCTCTGTGAATTATTTGTGCCCCTGAAAGCCAAACAAAATTTTTGGAACATCATGGTTCCGTGCTGCACACCATCTCAGACTTCTGGGTGCTTTTATCCCTCTAAGAAACTGAACATTCTGCAAATCCAGTATAACACTGAAAACTTCATCACTGTGTTCTGCAAGCACAGGGTCAGGCAGGGTGGGC